>NC_134462.1:74565321-75295321 GCF_047948215.1 Lycorma delicatula | reverse complement strand
ATAAATACAATAAAAACATCACACTTCAAAGTTCTTGTAATTTCGTTTTTTTTTTTTAATTTCTTTTACCTCATAAATATTTTAAGAGAATTTATAAATATTTTAATTTTACATGTCAATACCCATTCAACATAAACACTATTTAATTTTACAATCCTATTAACTACCTCACCTGCTCTGAATCTTGTGTAAACCTACTTAAAAGAATTAATACAGAGCAGTACTAAGCGGATACGGGTTCTCAAATAAACAATATTATTACTCATTTACGCACAAGAAAAATATTGTATATAAATTAATACCAGTAGGCTTTGGTATACTTAAAAACGGTTCAATATATTAAGAATTTTTATATTGGTTTAGTTTTAGAAGAAGAGAAGGAGATATTTAGTTAAAATATTTCTTTAAAATCTTTTTAAAGAAAATTATTTATTTATTACATTCAAGTAATAAAAACTAGAAAAGTTAAAAATAAAAAATAATTTTTGTTTAACACAATTAACATACTATCACGAATGGCATATGATTATTATGAAAAGTCAAACTGGGATTCACAAATTTTGTACATTTACATGAACATGTACATTTTTACATGTACAAGGTCCCTTATTTATAATGTTATAGATGGTCCCACATCTTGGAAAGATGGGTAAACCAGAATTAATATTTCAGCAATAAACGAGAACATGGTAAAAGAAATTGGATTTGACAGAAAGATAAAAAGGTACCATGAATGCTGGGAATAACTAATAAGGATAAAATTAGAAAATTGGTCCTTAATTTTTTTTGTACTCTACAAAAATGTATAAAAAATATCACTGAAAGTAAAATGAAAATGAAAAATATTTTGAACTGGTTTTACCATATAATGAGATGGTTGGAGAGAATTACATAAAGGAGTGATACGCAAAATAACTTACATGGATGAAGGAAAAGAGGTACACCAAACAAAGGATCCCATGACTGCTGGAGAAACTACCGCAGAGAAAGAGAAAAATAGAAAAGCCCGAGATCATTTAGTGACCTCACATAAAAATGGGAAAAGGAAGAATCTCATATAAATATTAGGATAAGGTACAGAAGAAAAAGAAGATTGTTATATCATTCTATAAAAAGTTTGTTTCATTATGCTAAAACGTGATATGTATACTTTACTAAAAAATACAACAAAAGAATGACCAATTACATTTTTTAAAATAAATATTACAACCGTAATATGAATAAATTTCTGAACATATCCCACTAAAAAAAGATGTAAGCCACTTAACTGATTCATGCTACGAATAAAATAATCTCGCAGTTCATATTATTTCCTTTAGTTTTTTTTTTAATACAAATTTTCCTTTTATATAGTTATTAACTTAAACACGCATTTACACTATATCCTTGAAGAAATTATACGTCAGAATCCGATTTTTGGCTCATAGAATTTGAAGAAGAAGCATGAGACGTACCTCCACCATAATAAGCTTTCCCTACTCGACCGTCTACTATTGAAAATAAAAAAAGGGCTCCTTATCACCGTAATATTAAATTTAGTTGATTAAAATATATAATTACTTAATACTACGCTAAAATTATATTGATTTGTATTAAATTGCCTTAAAGATTATTCAAACAAACCAAGAAATAAACACAACAGTTCTTTACCTAATTTTGAAAGTAATTATATGCAAGATGTACTTGTTGATACGGCGGTAATTATATCTACATAACGAACTTAACAGTGAGCATAATCTCTTAAATAATGAAAAATAATCTCTCAAACAGGAAGTTTTTGTGTAGTCTCGCATCCGGGTCCTTGTTAAAATCAGAATTATCAGTAACGAATGCATAGTTACATTAAACTATATCATACCGAATTAAAACCACACAAAATCTCTTTACTCAAAATTTTATAAATTAGCAATTTAAGTTGTTTCATTATACTACAACGTGTATATATATTTTATTAAAAAAATCAATAAAAGAATGACCAATTAAATTTTTTTAAATAAATATTTTACAACCATAATATGAATAAATTTCTGAACACAGAAGTACGAGTATAATAAGCATTAATTATTCCGTTTTATCAAGTTTCTGCGAAATTTCACAACTTCCGAAGTCCATTTACGGGTCTTAATACACTTCATTTCACACATTTTGGACAGGCAGTCAAATTTACCAATCACATTTCATTCGTTCCTCATTCCCAGTCACGCTCTTATCCTTCTCTAGTTTTCCTTCCGTATATCCACTGCCATTCGGGCTTCACGTCCCCTGCCTTCTCAGTTCCTCCTGCAGTGTTCCGCATATCCCCTGTCTTCCGCGGCTTTGTTCGCCCTGCTTGTCACCACCTTCTTATCCGGTCTACCACAGATCCGGGTCCCCGTTCCGTGACCCAGTTATCCGCACATTATACTCCTTTGTGGACCATTACAGTCCGCTCTCAAGCATCACGGCTCGCCGCAGTTGTAGCAACAACCAAGACGGTCAGGACTCGTGCACTGGACGGCCACATGGCTACCACCCCAGCAACGATAGCAACAGGCATTAATTTAGATGCTGTATATGACACGAATGATGTTAAATTTTCCTATCAGAAAATTACACAACTATCATGCTGTTGTATGACCAGTAACGTATTGCTGTAAGCTTTGCGCGCGCGTGCGGTTTACAGAAATACGTTTTATTTTAAGGCTGGTATTTTGCCATCTTTACCATTTCAATCCTTCCTAAATAACTCTCTCCATTCCTTGATTACCTAGGTGGCTCTTAAAGAAGTAATGCATCGTATTAACGTCAAATTTTGGCTGTTGCCATTGGTTATAATTGCACATGAGTAACATGTAATTGCACTATAAGGAGAAACTACGAAATGTAGTAAAGCACACGAGTAACAATTTATCTCTTCCACTTTTACGTTCATAAACGCTAAAGTGAATATTACAACAATATATCTGGCATCATTGTCTATCCTAAGACTAATGGTTTTATCTATCCTATGGAAACAATGTAGTTGTTCTTGAAAATGGCTAGACACATTTAGATGTTATGGCCAGTCACGCACAACCATTACAATTATAGTAATAACAGAAATTAATTACATTAACGTCAATTACGTTAATTATAATAAACATATGATATTTATTTAATTTGAAGCAAACGTTTTTAGGAAATGTATTTTAAAAACATAATTTGGTTATATAATTATATTATTAATAAGCTAATTATTAATGTTAAACAATTTAAATAAACAGTAAATATTCACTATCTATAATAACTTTCTGTATTATTTGCATAACTTTCTGTATTATTTATGTATTAATTAACTAATTAATTATGCATAGGCTATATAATCATTAATTGGGTATATAATTCTGAAATTTCACTGCAGTTTACTAATACTGCAACGTCGCATGATGAATTATTTTTCATAATTTTTTTTTTATATAAAAAATTATACGTAGTTTTACTCATGTAATTTACCTAGTATGTTAACTAAATCTGTTTCATTAATACCATGTCAAAAATTATACGTGAAGAGGGAATATAAAATACATTCTTTAAAACTCACTTCTGATCTTTTTTTTGTAGTTTGTATCTACTTTTCTTTAATAAATAATTTACTGAAATAGCATTTTAAAAACGTAGTAATATACTACAAAAGTGATAGTAATACTAGAATTGCCGGCCTCCGTGGCGCGAGTGGTAGCGTCTCGGCCTTTCACCCGGAGGTCCTGGATTCGAATCACGGTCAGGCATTGCATTTTTCATACACGCTACAAAACACTCATCTCATCCTCTGCGGAAAGAATTGCTTGACTGTGGACCCGGAGGTTAAAAAAGTAATACTAAAATTAATTTTTTTTTTTATACGTTCACTATTTATCTTCTATGATGAATTCTGACTTTATTGGGAAAATTATTAGACAAAAAATTCTTTAAAATCACATTCATAATGTACTGATTTTAATTTTTGTTTAAATTGATTTAAAATAATTTATTGGAACGTTAATGAGCAATTTTTATAATAATAAGAATGCATTATCCAACTAAGATTCGGAGTAACAGTACAAGGTGAAAAGATAAAGATGCTACGATTTGCTGATGATATAGTAATTCTAGCCGAGAGTAAAAAGGATTTAGAAGAAACAATGAACGGCATAGATGAAGTCCTACGCAAGACTATCGCATGAAAATAAACAAATACAAAACAAAAGTAATGAAACATATTAGAAATAACAAAGATGGACCACTGAGTGTGAAAATAGGAGGAGAAAAGATTATGGAGGTAGAAGAATTTTGTTATTTGGGAAGTAGAATTACTAAAGATGGACGAAGCAGGCGCGATATAAAATGCCGAATAGCACAAGCTAAACGAGCCTTTAGTAAGAAATATAATTTGTTTACATTAAAAATTAATTTAAATGTCAGGAAAAGATTTTTGAAAGTGTATGTTTGGGTTGTCGCTTTAAATGGAATTGAAACTTGGACAATCGGAGTATCTGAGAAGAAAAGATTAGAAGCTTTTGAAATGTGGTGCTATAGGAGAATGTTAAAAATCAGATGGGTGGATAAAGTGACAAATGAAGAGGTATTGCGGCAAATAGATGAAGAAAGAAGCATTTGGAAAAATATAGTTAAAAGAAGAGACGGACTTATAGGCTACATACTAAGGCATCCTGGAATAGTCGCTTTAATATTGGAAGGACAGATAGAAGGGAAAAATTGTGTAGGCAGGCCACGTTTGGAATATGTAAAACAAATTGTTAGGGATGTAGGATGTAGAGGGTATACTGAAATGAAACGACTAGCACTAGATAGGGAATCTTGGAGAGCTGCATCAAACCAGTCAAATTTTGGCTGAAGACAAAAAAAAATCCAACTAACAGAATAAATATACTCATAAAAGTTTTTTCATAGTGTAATGAAATTATATTTGACTACGTAAAAAAAATAATTAGCATCATAACAAATAAAAAGCGTTTTTCGTGGGTAACGTTTATAATCATATCTAATAAGAGCGATAAAAAGAAAACGATCAAAAACTATTCGCTAAGTATGTAAACATAAAATTACTAAAACGCATGTCTACTGTAAAATAATCATCATCAGTATATAAAGAAGAAACAAGCAAATAAAAAACTAAATAATAAGATAATTAAAACACAAATAAAAGAAAAAAAAAGACTAACAATATAAAAATCATGAAATAATAAATATAGATTTTATTTATTTTATATTTTTTCGTACCTAATATTCATTTTTGTATAATTATACTTTCTTTTTATTTCTATGGATTCATTAATGATTAATGTTTAACAATCAGGTTGGGTGTCAAGTTTAAGATTTTTATATTTAAAAAAAAAGGATTATTACAGAACTGCATATTATTTTTTACTTTTGGAGGAATTTAATTCCTAATACAATCGTGAATTTAGGCTATTGCTGAAAAAGTAGATCACGTAGAGAATGAAAATCAATGTATCGAATTTTACGAAAATATATGCAAAAATATTTTACTCAAATAATGATAATCAATAAGATAAGAGTAATATCCTGTTAGCTATCTGTGTTAAAACGCAAGAAAATATTAGTTTTGACAAAAATATTTCTTTCTTGCAACGTTGGCTGGTTAATAATAATAGTCTTAAGCAAATACAAATGTTGCCAAAATATATTTCTGCTCCAGTGTTTAAAGAATTCTTTTATTAAAAAAAAAAATCTAATTAATTAGAATATATAGATTTTAATGCATTAATGCCTACAGAAAAATCTACTTAGCCTACTAGGAGTTGATTATAAAATACGAACGAAGCTGGATTTAGTTACAGAAAAAATATATAAGTAATTGTAAGACACATAAGAAGAGTTTTTTTTTTTAATTGAAGAAATGTGTTAAAGAATTCTACACCTTAACTTCGAAAACAAATAAACACCATTGAATGATAAGAACTTTGGGCTATCGAAATACAATATTTATTTACTTCTTAGGTAAATAAAAGCGGAAAAAATTATTTAATCCTTCAGTCTACATTCTCTATATTACGTTTACTTGAACTCAAGGGTTTTTATACAGTTTACTCTATATTAGTTACAGTGACTGCATCTTTGTTTTATTTCATTTTTAATGTAGCTTTTAACTCCTCCAACAAATATCTGTTACTTCAGAACTCCGACATAATTTGCCTTTTCAAAATTATTAATGTTTAAATAAATTAAATGGTAAAAAACGGAATTCAAAAAATATAGGCGTACCTAACTTCTAGGTATTTTTATTTTTATTTTTACAGTCCCAGTTCTAAAATAAAGAGAATTACTTAATCCAGCTGAAGTTAATAACAGTGACAAATAATTTATTGTTATTGTATTTCCTTAGGGAAACGAGATAAAATACGATCTAAGGCAGGGTTTATTCTACTTTTCTTGTCATCAAGTTACAGTATTCTTTAACAAATACAGTTCTGGACTTTACAATGCAGTAAGAGTTTGTTAATTTTCGTTAATTGTGCAACATGTTTTTATAAATAAACTACCTTAAATTGTAAAAAAATAACGTAAATTATTTTATTACAAATTACGCAGTAAATTCCACCGTAAATAAACGTAACAAATCATTTTGATTAAGTTACTCCGTTACAAAGATAAAAATAAGAATATTAATACAGATTAGATAAAAACTGAAAGAATAATCAAAAAGTAATTGAAAGTAGTATGAAATATCAATATAAATTTGATTATATAAAACTGGTTATTATCACCATAAATTTACACTTTCACGCAACCCAATAAAAGATACAACTCACAATCAATCATGACGTAACAATTCTAAAAAAAATAAAAGGGATCTCATGTCAAGTTTATAAAGAAAACTGCGCATTGGATTAATTTCCCGTTGCTTTTTTCACTTAGTGGAATATACAGTTGCATATAAACATACAACATAAGTTTTTTAAAAACTGATATTCAACTGTAAAAGTGACTGAGATCTTCACACTTTTTATTATATGAAACGTTTATACAGTGAACATCATTACTCTTAGAGAAAGAGACTTTGACAACTGTGTCTTCTATGTCAGATGCTTACGTACAGTTCAGTCATAAGAAAGATTCTGAGACAAATAATAAAGCAACAATTAAAGTACATTTTTCTGTTGAGGTAAAATGGAACTACATACTACGCTCCTACATGAAAGAAATTTTAAATACAAAAACCATGATTTTTATGTTCGATCTATGTTTCTTTTATAAAATAAAAAAAATGAAAAGAAGCATTTTTTTTAAGATCATCGGAAACCGAAACAAAACAATTCATTTAACCCTGTTATTAAAATAATTTATATTTAAATGGAATAATTTATTTTGCAATACAAAATAGTTTTCTTATTACGTTTCAACTACGTTTTCTTATTACGTTCAAAATACGCAGTGGACCTGCGTAAGACCTGTAAGAAAATTAAATAAGGAAATAAATTACACTACAACAAACACCTGGAATAATAGTTCTTAATATAGAACAAATAAAAATAAGTATGGCAAATTGAATAATGAAATTTCAATAAAATGTATGTATTATAGATTATTCGGGTATTACTATAAAAATAAAAAGAAATCTAGATAAACAATGATAATAAAATAAGAAAGTCAATATACGACAAACAAATAAGAAACAAAATATGCTTTCAGATACATTTAAAATTTGGTAATGTTTTATTAAAGAAATTAGAATTAGAAAATGGTGTTATAGAGGAAGAAGAGGAAGTGAGGAGTATGAAATGGGAGAAACAATACTGAGATCTGAATTTAAGAGAGCATTAAAAGATTTAAATGGCAGAAAGGCTCCTGGAATAGACGGAATACCTGTAGAATTACTGCGCAGTGCAGGTGAGGAAGCGATTGATAGATTATACAAACTGGCGTGTAATATTTATGAAAAAGGGGAATTTCCGTCAGACTTCAAAAAAAGTGTTATAGTAATGAGACCAAAGAAAGCAGGGGCATATAAATGTGAAGAATACAGAACAATTAGTTTAACTAGTCATGCATCAAAAATCTTAACTAGAATTCTATACAGAAGAATTGAGAGGAGAGTGGAGGAAGTGTTAGGAGAAGACCAATTTGGTTTCAGGAAAAGTATAGGGACAACGGAAGCAATTTTAGGCCTCAGATTAATAGTAGAAGGAAGATTAAAGAAAAACAAACCAACATACTTGGCGTTTATAGACCTAAAAAAGGGATTCGATAACGTAGACTGGAATAAAATGTTCATTATTTAAAAAAAAATTAGGGCTCAAATACAGAGATAGAAGAACAATTGCTAGCATGTACAGGAACCAAACAGCAACAGTAACAATTGAAGAACATAATTAAGAAACCGTAATAAGAAAGGGAGTCCGACAAGGATGTTCCTATATATCTATATTAAATATTAAATATTTAATATTTACATGGAACTAGCAGTTAATAATATTAAAGAACAATTTAGATTCGGAGTAACAGTACAAGGTGAAAAGATAAAGATACTACGATTTGCTGATGATATAGTAATTCTAGCCGAGAGTAAAAAGGATTTAGAAGAAACAATGAACGGCATAGATGAATTCCTACGCAAGAACTATCGCATGAAAATAAACAAGAACAAAACAAAAGTAATGAAATGTAGTAGAAATAACAAAGATGGACCACTGAATGTGAAATTAGGAGGAGAAAAGATTATGGAGGTAGAAGAATTTTGTTATTTGGGAGGTAGAATTACTAAAGATGGACGAAGCAGGAGCGATATAAAATGCCGAATAGCACAAGCTAAACGAGCCTTCAGTAAGAAATATAATTTGTTTACATCAAAAATTAATTTAAATGTCAGGAAAAGATTTTTGAAAGTGTATGTTTGGATTGTCGCTTTATATGGAATTGAAACTTGGACAATCGGAGTATCTGAGAAGAAAAGATTAGAAGCTTTTGAAATGTGGTGCTATAGGAGAATGTTAAAAATCAGATGGGTGGATAAAGTGACAAATGAAGAGGTATTGCGGCAAATAGATGAAGAAAGAAGCATTTGGAAAAATATAGTTAAAAGAAGAGACGGACTTATAGGCCACATACTAAGGCATCCTGGAATAGTCGCTTTAATATTGGAAGGACAGTTAGAAGGGAAAAATTGTGTGGGCAGGCCACGTTTGGAATATGTAAAACAAATTGTTAGGATGTAGGATGTAGAAGGTATACTGAAATGAAACGACTAGCACTAGATAGGGAATCTTGGAGAGCTGCATCAAACCAGTCAAATGACTGAAGACAAAAAAAAAATTATTAAAGATTTATCAAAATATATATAAATAGTATTTTATTTATTTATTTTTTGAATGCATCGTTTCTTATTCCCTCCTGGGAGCCGGACACACTACTAAGCCTTATCCAGGGGATGCCTCGCCTCAATCTGTCTCATTGAGAACTAATGTTCCCCCCCAGGCAGCCGGGTTTCGGTCTTTTGGTGATATGCCTGTAATGAGGTGGACCTCGAGGGGGTCTCCCTACCGGGACTCCGGTCTTTACACCATACCTCTAGTGAGGAACCCCCGCGGGGATTCCCCACCGGGACTACGGTCTTACTTTACCCCCTAAAATAAGAAGCCACAAGAGAGTTCCCACCCAATCATCGAGAGTGGGATACCTAAGCGGCCCACCTCTCCTAGACGGGGCTATCCAGATCCTAAATTCACCCCAAGAGCGAATAAGATAGGATTCATTTCCGGGCACCGGCCCTGCAGCCACGGCCACCAAGAGCGTGCCCACGTTCATTGTAGTGCGAACACTTAGCCTCCGCTGGTTAGTCCTTACGGAGATGCCCCTCAGGCCCACAATTGAAACATCGCCCTTTTCTGTCAGAACCGCCGCAGGTTCCAGCCCGGTGCCGTATACCCCAACATCAATAGTAAAG
Source organism: Lycorma delicatula (assembly GCF_047948215.1). Lineage (NCBI taxonomy): Eukaryota > Metazoa > Arthropoda > Insecta > Hemiptera > Fulgoridae > Lycorma > Lycorma delicatula. The sequence continues at coordinate 75,285,399 of NC_134462.1, read as the reverse complement.
TTCTTCGACGACCTCCTGGACATCGGACAAGACACCCACTCGACTATAATTCGGCCAACCTTCAATAATTCTGTCGCTAGCAGAGGAGGGACCGCCATCGTTGCCACTTTTGTTTCACCATATGACGCTATCAGGGAGAGGACATCGATGGTGACCGAATCACAAACAGTCTTGTGCATCTCACGCACCAAATCATCCTCTGAGGTAAGAGCGTGATGTAAGGGAAAATCCTCCTCTGGATTAAATAAATAGTATTGATTTATAATATGATATTACGAAGAATTCAAGGCTAGTTTTATTAGAATGGACAAATATAATCGCAATGGCTGTAGTCATAGCAACAAGCCATTACCACTATAGCTCTTCCAAGCTAACGTTACCGAATCAGAATTCCATTATTACACGTGGCTTTGTCATTTGCCAACCTCTAAGAAACAACTTTCGCCATTTGAGAGTTCCATATCGTTAAGTGGCCTAGCAACCAATCTCCGGCCCTTTCTATTTTCAACGTTCAACTCTGAATATTGTATATAATTTGTCTTGATCGGAACGTATTCTTTACCATTTAATTTTCAACATTCCACAAAAGCATAATGATATTTAGTATAAGTCTATCCAAAAGATATATTTCATTATATACGTGAAACGATGAAATATAATGATTCTATTACATGCCCTTTTTATAATTAGACTATTAAATTTAAGCACTGGTGATTTCTACGTATACATTTTTGGGACAAAATTCAAAAGAAAAATTTCAAAACATTTAACATTTTCAAATAAATAACAATTATTACAGTCTATTTAACAATTATGTGACGGATGATTATTGGGTTGCCTAAACCATTGCAGCGAATAACTGATTCATTAAAATATTAGCAATTTTTATTAAAATCGTTATCCAAATTTTACCTTCAAAATAAACTTTTATGGACTTCTACCTACAGATAACTTAGTTGAAGTTTATTTTTCAACTGAAGAAAACACTTCCTTTCGTATCGTGCTATATATATTATTTAGTGATTAATAATAATTCAATAGTGGTATGTTTTCAGATCGATTTGTTAAGCGAGTGGTTCGACAATCTTTTTCTGAACAGTCAACGTGATCTGGTCTCCAAGAATGGGAAAGGAACCCCAAAAATAATTAATACACAATAAGAGTTGAAAGCAAACTTAAAGTCAAATATGAAATTTCAAGTTGAGTCATAAATCACAAACCATTAATTTCAGCACCATATAGTCCACAAAAAGAAAAAGAAAGAGAAGTAACAAGAAATTAGATACGACACCACTAAACTTGACGGTGTTAGATTCCAAATTGTTATGCAGACCCTAAGTCGAGTACATGGGCTTGTTTCAACCGTCGGATGTCTCTGCTGTTATCGAGTAGATTAATTGTAAAGTGGTTTACATGATTATGCCTCTGCAGGAATTTGACATTGCGCGTGAACCACGGAGCTTCGGCAATTACCATCACTTTGTTCTGAAATCGTTGTATAATTTCCACATTACTAGTACTAGCCGTTCTCCACAATTCTGCACCGTACGTCCAGATTGGGCCCAGGATAGCCTTATAAATTAAGATCTTGTTGGATAACGTGAGGCCTGAGTTCCTCCGTAGTAGCCAATGAAGTTCCCTGTACCTTGCGTTTAGCTGTTTCCTCTTCATCATCACATGACACTTCCAGGTCAAACGCTGATCCAGGTGAAGTTCCAGTTACTGCACAGTCTTCGTTTGCGGGATCAAAACACCATCGAAGTACACACCGGGACAGTCCCCTCTCCGCATGGCAAATGTGACGTGCCTCAACTTACCTTGAAAATAAGAAGTGGAGGACCTTATCCTCCACTTCTGCCACACGCACACACGATCCAGCGCCATTTGTAGGTTCGGCGAGGCTAGGCCAGGGTTTTCGTTAACGGCCAGGATCAGCGAACGTGCCGACGATGCAATCATCCAGGACCGGAAATGTCCGCAGCGAATATGGAATACAATACAGGGCCCAGCACAGAGCCCTGAGGGACACCCAATCCAATCTCAAAGATCCTTAAAAACTCGTCATTACATTTCACCTGAGCAAAACACCCCTCAAGATAATTCCGCAAGACTAAGAAGTAGGGTTGAGGAAGTTGTAGCTTTATTTTGTAGAGTAAGCCAGGTATCCATACCTTATCAAAGGCCTGTTGGATGTCTGAGAACGCTGCCGAGCAGAATTTCTGCTCCTCCAGACACCCACTGATGACTCTATGGAATTGTTCGATTGTGGAATGGCCACACGTTAACCCAAACTGATGGTCCGGAATAATCCCCTTACTCTCCAACACTGGCCTAAGCCTGTGCAGTAGTAGCTTCTTAAACAATTTAGATAAGACCGGTAACAGGATAATTGGTCTGTAAGAAGAAACTTCCTGCGCAGGCTTCCGTGGCTTCAAAATCATCTCCACCTGCGATACCTTCCATATGAATGCATATGAAATTAAAAAATATAAGTATTCTACAATGATTTATTATATCATGTACCAAGGAAAGTGTTTAGTTTACCTTGGTAAAACCTAAACTACTACGCATACTAAAATTATATAAATACAGATTCCTTTCCGTGATTCAGAGTGTTATGAAACAATCATAACCGAGAAACACTGGTATTACTAAAAAAAATTCCAAAAAAAATAAAAGAAACCTAAATACTAAATATTGCCATAAAAGGAAAGATAAATATAAAAATTTATAATGAAGCAATTTTCTTCTACGAAATAAAACAGAAAAACAAATGGTGAGAAGTATACATTTAGTTTTTTTTTCCTTTTTGTTGCAAATGATATCATTGCCAAGATATGACATAAAATGTAATACAGTATATAAAAATAAATATTTAAAAAAAGAACAGTACTACCAACATTATAGAAAGAAATTATTTTATATGAAATAAAAGAAAGAAAAAAGACAAATTTATTTACAAGTATGACAATTAATAAAAATTATTATTTAATTTTTTTTAATGTATGCGTAGTAAATAACTCATTCAGTTAAAAAGATGACGACAGATTGCTGGTCGTGTTAAATTACAAGAGTATAACTACTACATTAAAGATTTAAAGATGCGGTGTAACTCATTAGAAACAAGAATGAGCTTTAGCGGCGTTATAGATACTCAGTTCTTTTTTTCTTCTTCTCTTTCTTTAGAGAAGTAAAGAGAAACTCTTAGTATCAAATTCCTTTTATTAAGATCTGTATAGAATTAAAAGTCTGGTTAGTTACTTGTCTAGGAAATCTTTTGCTGACACTTGTTTTGATCTGAATAATAATAATAAATTTGAAGAAAAAAAAAACAATACCAGAAATAAAGTAACGTAATTTTTTTTCAACTAGACTGTGGTTACGTCATTGGTTATTTGTGTCACGACTGCAGTTCTCTTTAAGTTATGAGAAACAAAAGTATGGATCAAAAAACTATATTTAACTTCTTCCCAATTAGTACATATACAATTAACAAATAGCTATAAAGCAATAAATTTTTAAAACTAAATTAGAAACAATATAACTAAAAAAACAAATAATATTAATACAAAAATGCATATAATAATATACATAAATTAAAGGTGTTTGGAAAGTTTGCATCGTTATTAATCTTTGTTTAAAGCATATTAAAACTTAATTAAAAATTACCAGAAATAAATAATATTCTCTTACGTTATATTAAATGTAAAAATGCATAAATTATTTTAATATATAAATAAAACTGAGAAATTTAATATTTTAAATTAAACAAATTATGTAAGCAAAATATAACTGTCTCAGAATTGTTCGAGTCAAACGAATTAAGCATTCAACTATATACTATATGAATATTACGTAAACAAATAAAGTTAATTTATTTTGCGAAGGATAATTTCAGAAACTACTAAATAAATCTTTAAAGCATATTCCTTGATAATTAAAACGTGTATTTCTTTTTAAATGAATACAATAAAATGTAGTAATTATGTCATGCCACCAATTTACATTTAAATTCATACCCAGTGATGCTGCTTAGAGATAATTTGTTTAATAACATAAAAAATAAACTTAACAATTCCGAGTGAAAGAAAATTTTTTATCCGTTAAATTCAAGGATCTGAATGCTTAAACTCAAGAAACATATAATTACCAAGCTTTTTAACAATTCTAATTCTCGCAACGCTTTCGGATCTTCCCAACCCATCCGGGTTATATTGTAATATTTAAAAAAAAAAACCATTTTACTTACCTTCAATGAGAGTAATATTTATTATATTGAAGAAGTTTCTACCCATAAACTAGTTATAATATTTGTATAGTTGTTTTGGAAAAAAAAAACAAAAAAAAATTAATCGTAAACAAAATGTGTTCTTTTTTATTCGAGGTTCCATAAGTAATGGTTTTCTTCTCAAATAAGAAAATATTAAAATAGTTCAACATTGAATGGTTTTTTTTTCATAAAACACATTCAATTTAAAAAAAGAAAAGAAAAAAAGAATTGTTTTACGAAAAAGGCGAGTTCGAGACCCTTACCTTCCAGCAATCTAATTTTTTTTTATGCCGTTAATTAATAAAAAAGTAAAGTACTGCAATGATATTTAAATAATTATTTACGAACACGTATTAATTAACTCTATAAAAGTATCATGTAAAAAAATTAAAAGATAATTTAATTGAAACAATTGTAGAAAATTATTATTTTTAATTTGATAAAATATCAATTTAATTTGGTAAAACGTAAAGTTTCGAGGGATGATGTTAAGTATAGTATGAATTCCAGAAAAGCCTTTTCTTATAAAAATAAAAAAGTTCTTTTAATAGATGATCAATTTTCAGGAAAGATCTTCTTTATAAAAGAAAATTAACTTCTATAGAAGTGTATAAACAAACTGATATTCTCAACGTGAAACATAAATAAATAATTTTAGATATATATATATTACTATTATTACTATTAGTAATAATAGTAATAATAGTAATAATATATTATTATATTACTATTTAGGTATATATATTACTTTTTCCCTGTGTGCGTTGCAACTTGTTCAACTAGTGAACAAAAAGCAACCTTCCCACGGCTAGAGATTAGGATAAACATATGACAAGTAAATGAAGTGGTAGTCAAGTACAGACTAAATGCTAACCAATCCTGAGACGTGTAGTTAATTTAACTCCAACCACCAAAGTACAGCGGTATCCAATCTCTGGTATTCAAATCCGTATGTCATCATACTGGGTTTGGGGAAAAAAATCACACTGGATTTCATTCCTCGTTTTCCCTAGAAAACGTGGCATGAAATATTTATTTTTTTTATTGACTTCGGTATTGAAAATTTAAAGAATGATCGATCATCTTCAACGGTTTAGTTATGGTATTTAAGAGACAGATTGTCATCATAAATCTATTTTTTAAGACAAATAAATAATTTTATGAACGGAAAAATTCTAAATAAATATAAAAATCTTAGAATTTACGAAAATTTAAAAATGTATACAAAAATCCGCCTGATTACTAAAAATCGCATGCTTGGTTTACTCTCATAAATAAAAACGTTATCGAAACTACTTTGGATTAGAATCCTTTATTAATATAAAAGTACTTATAATTTCTACGATAATGGCGGACTACTTTTTGAAATCTATTGTCCTTTTCAAGGCTAAAGATATTGTACACATGTGTAGATTCATTAACAGTACACAATTTTATATACAAACAACTGTTAATAATTTGTGCTGAAACAGCTTACATCAGATACATTTTTTAATCTTCCAATTTAAGATCTCATATATTTCTTCGAATTTAAAAAATCTTTGTTAAATTAAAACAATAATTAAACATAAAATATAAAGCATATTATTTACAAAATGAAAAGATTTCTTATGAAAATAAACCCAAAAAAAGATTTTCAATTAAAGGTAACTTAAGTAATAATACAATTTTTCAGAAGCGAAGTAGTGATCTTATATTCTACTCAAATTGAAAAAAATATATAAAAGTATACATATATATATATATATATATATATAAAACATACGGTTCCTAGCATATTCATTTGTTAGCGAATAAAACATTATAAGCACAAAAAAATTTAATTCGAGAAAAAACATCCGATTTTTAGTTTCCCTGAATTTGTTAAATTGAGAATAAAAAAATATTAAAACGCTTTATTATAGAATGAATACATTAAAAAAAAAAAAATTATTAAAATAAAGGCAACAAACATATGATATTCTGCTGTTATTCAAAACAAACCACACTAAAAATCAGTAGAAAATACAAATAAAAAAATTATAAACTCTTTAAAATAACCTTCTTGCTTATAAATAAAAATTTCTTTTAAACTTAAAATTAACGACGTATTTAATTAGATAGTACGTTATCGTGGTGTCCTTAAATTTTGTTACGAGTTTAAATGTGTAGTATTTATTTAATTAATTTTATCATATTTTGGTCGTACATTATAAATTAATATTTATTACCAGTAGTTAATATAATTAATTGTAAAATGACAGTTGTGTTTAGTATAGGTAGACTAAAAGCAGTTAATCCACCGGGTTGGTCTAGTGGTTAACGCGTCTTCCCAAATCAGCTGATTTGGAAGTCGAGAGTTACAGCGTTCAAGTCCTAGTAAAGCCAGTTATTTTTACACGGATTTGAATACTATATCGTGGATATCGGTGTTCTTTGATGGTTGGATTTCAATTAACCACACATCTCAGGAATGGTCGAACTGAGAATGTACAAGACTATACTTCATTTACACTCATACATATCATCCTCATTCATCCTCTGAAGAATTATCTAAACGGTAGTTACCGGAGGCTAAACAGGAAAAAAGAAAGAAAAAAGAAAGACCAAAAGCAGTTAACTTGAAAATTCAAGATTTGTTAACCTAATAATGATGTCTATAAATCCTTTAAAAAAAAAGATAAAGATAAACTTTATTTTTATTTATTTAAAATATGAAGGATATATTTTGCGATTTATAAAAAATTAATTTTTAAAAAATATTTAATAAAAGTAAATAGTTAAATTAAAAAGTGGACTAACTGAGTAGGAGGTTTTAGTAGTTCAGTTGGATTTAAAATGGTCCTTGATGTTTTTCAAGATTTTTCTTTAAATACATCCTTTTGTCTTGAATTGCCAAAAATAACAACAGATTGTTTAAATTGTATATTTTTATTCTATGAACACTGCTAGAAACATTATTTTTCTACAGTTTTGTAACATTTACTTAATTTTTGTTTCATTCTCCTTTTTTTTGTTAAGCGTAAAGTTTTCTTTGTGCTAAATGCTTTATATATATATATATTTTTTTTTTATCTACTTTTTATTTTCCTTTTAATCGCATTTCGTTTATTTACCATCGGTTTTAAGAAGGAGCCATCATAAGTAATTAGAATTACAATTCTTTTCATAAGGGATTTCTAATGAATCCCAGCAATAAAGCATACATACACAAGAGAATAGTTGAAATCTGATACAAATATAAGACAATATAAAAAGTTAGTTCATTTGCATAAATCATCTCTTCATAAAAAGTACAAAAATCCATAAAACTCTCACAAAGAAAAACAATAAATCAAATAAGATTACAAGACAAAGGAATAGAAAAGAATAGAGTTAGTTTATGAAATAAATTTAGGTCCTTCATCAGGCAAAGAGAAGGTCATAACTTAAGGGATGTCGTTCCACCCCAAAAGCTACTCAGACTCTCAATGGTCCAGCACGTAAAGGCGTTTGAGTCGCCGGACATCTTAGCCGGAGATTTAGCTCAAGATAGTTCACATTATTACTCAGCTGTTGTTTATAATGTCAATCGAATCGCTTGATTTCTTCGACGATATAAGGAAATTACTCGGAGATTCGAATCTCTTCGTTCCGTGCAAACCACTGCCCCTCTGTAATGATTCTCGCTAACTTATTCTGGAAGCGTTGTATAACCTCAACGTTGCTCTTCCTCGTCGTACCCAATAGCCAAATGGGGATGTATACCATACGTCCAAATTGGTTTCAGAATGACTTTGTTTATTATATGTTTGCTGGATAGCGACAAATGTGAACTCCTGCCTAGTAACCAATAATGCTCCTTAAAACTGATGATTAGCAATTTTCTGTTCTCTTTTATAATGTGGTATAATTTATTAAATTTTAGCAGAAAAACTATTTTTTTTACTCGAAAACATTATTGAGCACAACATCATTGTCATACGTCCTATATTTTATGTTTTATATTTCAAGTCAGAATTTATAAAGTTATTTAAACAGCAATATCCGCGTACATCTCAAGGTTTGGAGCCATGATACATTACTAAATTTAATCATACATTAGTCAATCAATCTATTCAAGTTAATGCACACAGGTTATTAGACACAAGTTAAGCACACAAATCACACAGTACTGTCATACTACGACAGACACTATTTGTCAATGATTATCCTTTGAAATTTACATGTAACATTTTCAATCGCTGAATTAAATTAATTAACAGTTGACCATCTTAATTAAAAAGTCAATATTCTGCCCACATCATAATAATAAAAAATAAAATAATAGTAATCAGTTATAAATAGAAATATAAAAACGTAGAATTATTTTTTAAGATAAACTATCATATATAAATTTCAAAGAAAATATTTTTTTAAATCAATTGATGTACTTGAAGAAATTTCGTTAAAATGTTGAAAATAAAAATAATCTGTTTTCTATATTTATATATTTCTAATCCCTAAGAATTTTTTTGTAATTTTTATATTTGCTTCTTCATTGGTGATAAAATTTAAATCGCATTGTTAGTTCTTATTAAAAAAGCCAAATTTGAAATGGTTAGAAAGACAGTTAAATATGAGTTAGATAGACAGGTAAATATGTATCTTCTTAGAATTCCCCTAACTGATTAATAGAGTCTCTTATATAAACATATTTATGATAAAAATATATTATGAATAAAAATAGAGAATGAAAAAGACACTGTATGGAAAATACGATATTACATATTTTAGTAGTAGGTGTATATAATACATATATACATAACCTCATTTCATTCATATCTCAAATATTACCTAAATAATCGGTGGTATGTACATACAATTATTTGACACAAATACTGATTAGGCATCTGAAATTTAGTCTTAGGATAGAAAATATGAAAATTGATAAAATTTAATATAAGTTATGATAGGATTGTGGAGTGATATCTAAAATGCTATTTTTTTGTTTATAGATGTTCTTTTTTGGAGAAAATTATATCAGAACATGAGACTATTCAATATTACCTAAACATTCAACACTTAATGCGAGTTCATAAACAAATCATAGAAGCGAAGGACATTATTTACAGGCACACATCATAGTTTAACTGATGGTAGAATACACCAACACTATACTTCATTTTGATGGAAGGTTCTGTAGGTTACGCAGAAGAGAAAGGAATAGGTATCATAACAGCTGTTGGGAATTAATGTATTTATTTCTACAATTACAGATTCGATTAAAAATTTCGTTGACACCCTCATCATTCTTGCAATATAATAATGCTTTGTGAAAATAAATTTCAGGTGTACATCCAGTTACGAGTTGAGCGATCTATTTTTAAACAGCTTATTAATCTTAATATAGTCAAACCAAGTCAAGTTGTTACTGGATGAAAGACGACTACGTTTGCAACCAGTAAGCCAAGTACGGTAATAATAGTAGAGGTACAGCGAAAGCTGTTCCCTAGAATAAGAGTTACCCTTTTAGGGTTACAGATAAGTAGATAATTATATTATAATTAGTTTATTATAAATTTTATACTTCTTTTTTATGGTATTTATAACTTTGCAGGTTGTGAAAAAATTGATATTATATTTCAGTAGAATTTGTTATCTTCTTTGTTCGAAGGACGATCAAAAAGTAAGTTACACCCCTTCTATGAAACAAACATATATTTACACGACAATTTTTTTTTCTGAACAAAAACTACATATTTTTATATTCTTTTTTCCTTTTTAGCCTCCGGTAATTACCTTTCAGATATTACTTCAGAGGATGAGATGATATGTATGAGTATAAATGAAGTGTAGTCTTGTACAGTTTTAGTTCGACCATTACTGAGATGTGTGGTTAATTGAAACTCAACCACAAAGAACATCGGTATCCACGATCATATTTATCACATATTTTTATCTATTTGTCGACATAATAGTCAAGTTTTTCTGAACACTTTTCATACCTTGTGACAAGTTTTTCATAAAATTACTATCATAAAAATTTCGTGCAATTTTCTTCATTAATTTACGAACCGCTTCCTTCAGTTTAACATTAGCGAAACACTCCCCTTCCAGGTCTCGCTTGAGAGGACCAAACAGGTCGTAATCGGATGGTGCTAGGTTAGGGTTGTAAGGCGGATGAGATCGCACTTTCCACTTGAATTTTTGCACCCTCTTTTGTCCTATGAGCTGAATGAGGAGTAGCATTATCGTGAAAAAACGACCCATCGCTCAATCTTCCGGGTCTTCGATCTTTAATAACTTTCGGCAATTTTTTTTTAAAAACTCAGTAAGATTCAGCATTGGTTGTTATTCTTCGGGACATGCATTGTAAACAACTCCCTCGCATGCAGTTCATCACTTACATTTGTTTTTCCGTTCCTGAACATTTGGAACCATTTTGTGATTATGGGGCGTTACATTGCATTCTCAACGTATACATCAACAAATTGGATTTGTTGACAAATTGAATTGAATTTCACAACAATTGTAATTTTTTGCCCACAAAATCGGACTGCTGAATGCACTTCTAATCTGGATGAAACCCCTAAAGGACACGCCATATTGACAACGACACTACACATGTACTGAATATCATACAGAATGGCTACTGGGGAAGCGTGAAGACAACAACACAACCAGTGCTGCCACCACAAGACATTAATATATCCCTTTCAGTTCAAGAAAACGGCAGGGGTGTAAGTTATTTTTTGATCCACCTCTCGTATATGCGACTGAATATGAGTATTATCTGCCCTATATAAGAATTGTTATAGATAATACGAGTAGAATGTAATTATTATGCTCCTGGGTGTTTTTATAGACAAATTTTATATATTTCATAATTGAAGAAGAATATTAACTCTTTTTTTTTAAACTAATTATTTTGTGTAACAAAAGCAGAAGCACATATTCATTCAAAATGTTTGTTTTGTAAGGCATACCATGAAACATCTGCTTTTGATAAAATAAGTTATTAGATTTTTTATATACTGAAATAATAAATTTCATTTTCTATTTTAGTTTGCTATTCTCCTTTGTAATTCTTTCAAGTTTCTTTTTGCAAACGAAAACATAGATAGTCCATGTTAAAATAGTTAAACTTGTCTTCTTTTAAAATCCTTGCATGCGTATCCTTAGTGTAAAAATAAAGTAATTCTATATATCTTATCCCAACACACAGTATTTTATTATAGGAAAATTCATTTATTATTTAAAAAATTAAACATTTTTAAAGAACTTTCAAATTTCATTCTGATTAAACTAAGCCATTTTTATAAAAATAATATGAAGGGAGTGTAAGAATTTATTAAAATTTTACACAAAAAAGTATATACACAAAACATAAATATCCGGCAAACATACTTACAATACGTGCTTAATAAAATTCAATAAAGCACCAACATACAACACTACCAAAGTGCAACACTAACTCCCCGTGGTGGTACATGTAAAACCCATTTCAATCGACTGCCTGTAGGTTGATATATTGACTTTTTATACAGTAAAAACAGTTAGGATATAGCGAGTAGGAATGATGAAACAATAGTGATCACTTTATCATTACGCGTTAACGATTTTAACATACAATAATATCATTATATAAAAATTTATAAATATACCATCATTAATTGTTATTTTAATAACGATTTAAAAAATTAAAATACCTAATTATTATAATTTAATTACTCATAGGAAAATTCTAACTTATTCAGATAATAAACAACATTAAAAGGGAAGAACGTCAACAAGTATATATTATACTAACTAATGCTTTACTGTAGTTATGTGTAATAGCAAACAGCATGAGCGAAAAATCAACAGGTTTCAACAACCCGATTTTCAACTCCCAAAGCACACACTACATAACCAACAAACAGCCTCTGATAAAACTAACGCAACACATAGATAACATAACACTCATATGCAAGATACATAACAACATCAGTGAAGCGCAGATGTTATACAAACGTTAACCTCTATCAATTAAATAAAATAATTACATTACATAATTAATATTATTTAATTAGAAAATTTATAAAAACGAACGTACGGTCAATAATTTATAAACTTAACACTTAATTATTACATGTTTAAAATATGTAATGATTTAGAAAAACAAGGCTTAGCAACAATGTTGTTGAATTTATACAAACATTAAAGTTTAATGACCCGCCACTAATAAAGCTTGAAAATTATTTTTACTCTGACAACCTTATTAAATATTTTTATAAACAGGAATGTAATTATTAATTAATACGAAATAAGATCTGTTTTTATAAAATAATTGTATCGAGAGAAATAAATAAAATAATAAATACAAGACCCTTTCAACGGCAATAAAATCAATGAACAGCTGCTTTAGAATCTAATATGCTAGCCATTACAACAACTTTCTAATAAATACATTTCTATATAAATAAACTAAACTAATAAAAAATGTGTACAACTTCAAAGATGTTTTATAGGCAGAATTTTATATGCTAAGGTTTTTTTTATTTAAATAATTTAGCTCAAAATAGTTAACTTAGAGAAAATTAATTTAAAAATCTTCAGTTTAGTATTACAAAATAAACAGCATATTAAATAAATACAAGTATTGCATAATATTTACGTAGTGTTGCGTTTTATATTTGATTTAAATACATCCTTTTAAAATATACTGTTATAAACAGAATATAAAAAATTAGATGAGTTGATAAAACTCGAAATGTTGAAGATTTCTTAAAAAGGAATATGAAAGAAATTTTTAACATAACATTTTCTAAAAAAAAATAAAAGAATTTCGTTGGCTATAATTAAAAACAGCCAGGTTTAGATAATTTGGTAATATAAATATGTAAAAGACTAAAGGTTGTAGAGAAAGATATTGGAGTATATACGATATATAGTTAAGACTAAAGGATATTATAATTACATCAGGATTAAAGCATTAGCACTGAAGAGAAAGGGTAACATCAAACTAGTCAACAGAAAGATTAAATAAAAAAAAAATATACATGTAAAAAATACATATGTGTGTGTTCTATATTACCAATTTTTATTAATTTTTTTTTTATAATAGCTAAAAACACATCTGAGCAATACAATATTAAGTAAGGCACCATATATTACTATTCTAATTGCTTATTAAATGGTTTCTAAGATATTTTTCCTTTCAGTAAATATTATAAGGCAAGTATTACTCGATGGCCAGTTAACCAGTAAGATTATTTTGCATTTACTCGAGACAGAAATGATATCTTTTACCGGTTCAATGAAATCCCCTTTCCAGATAATAGCATAAATGTATTCAATCTACAGGTCCCTCCTTCAAAAGGAGGAGAACTTAATAGGATTAGACTTACACTCAGAATCGATTACACTAGTCGAGAATTAGGGAAAGAAACAGATGAAAACAAAGGAAAATTGTTGTACTCTATGGTACTTTTGTGCACGTTAATAATTTTACGAAGTGCAAATCTCAAATTTTCTTTCATTAGCTGGACCCCATATCTTACGCAACTACTTGAAAGATCAGAACATATTTTATCTCGATGGGATGGAACGTAATATATCAATGATTTTGCGTTGATCAGATATAACCTGCAACAAAAATTTTTACTTCATAAACTAAATAACCACTTTAAAAAGTAAATATGTTTCTAAAAACTACAAGCTAGTTTTTACCGGAATTTTTTGGCGTATGAAAATGTTAAACAGAACCCGTTTAATTATTACTGCATTACGGAAATAATCTGAACTATAAGGATGATATTCTGCGCAAACTGAGAAACATACATACATATCGAAGTCTGGAACTAATAGTTTTGCATTTTTACTTTCTTGTATGAAGTATTATGATCGTGAAAAATTTGAGTTTCAGATTTCAACGGAAATATCCATTTTGACCATCCCTGAATCCATTTTGACTAGTTTCGGTGTAACGTCTGTAAGTACGTATGTACCTCGCATAATTCAAAAACGTAGGATGTTGAAATTTTGGAATTAGGACTGTTGTAACATCTAGTTGTGCACTTCCCTTTTTGATTGCAATCGACTGGAACAAAAGTGCCAAAAAAAGTTCAAAACCCAAAAAATCTGGATTTTAGATTATTTCTTAATTGCAGTAATAAACCCTTATTGAGAGGTTTTCAACGATATATCATAAGTGGTACTTATTGCTGTTCTTTCAACAGTTATAGCCAAATAAAATTTTAATTAATGAAATACTTGGATCTCACCTGAGGAAGGCACATCGGTTCGAATCCCACTTCATCTCCTTTTTTTTAATTTACATATATTGATTTATTAATAATCATTAACCTCTGGTTGTAAAAATGATTTTACAATAAATAATAATTCAATAATAACAATAAAAAAAAATATATGAAAAAATATCAAAAGCTATTAATGAAATAAAATGTTTGTACTTTTCATTTTAAAAAAAGGTGTATATGTAATTTAATAGGCGTACAAGGAAGTCATTCTGTATCCATATTAGATTCTTCTCTTTACGTAGCTTAAATTTTTTTAAGAAAATAAAATTCGTTTTATCAGAAAATTTATTTTAGCCAATTAATTATATTTATCTCTGCTTTTTTTTATAACAGCCGCTGTCAAGGTAGCATCTACTATTTTTCTTGTATTATATATTTCGCCTAATAAATATTATTTTCCTAATAATTTCTACTGTACTACATCTATCCTGTGAATCATAATTATACGATAAAGAATAAAAATTTATTATAATAAGCTATATCAAAACTAAAAAAAAGGTGAATTTAATGGTAATATTGGAAGAAATGAGAGAATTAAAACGAAAAAGAAAAAAATATTTGGAAAAATGAAATTAAATGATGGAAAACTTGGAATGTCCAAACTGAAAATGGAAAAAATTAACTAACAAATGTCTCAATATTTTCTAAAAAATGAAAAGGTTTGTCCATTCATTGCTGGAAGAAAAATCTTCTTTTTTTTAAATTCTCCTACCTTATTTTTTATCAAATTTTTTAGAGCGATGTTAATTCTCTATTTTTACAAAAATCTATTAAAACTAAATAATTTGATAAGAATTAATTCATTAATTCACTAAAGAAGCTTTTATGTGAGAATAGGGAAATATAAATTTTTTTGTAGTTTATGAAAAATGCCATGCCTGACCAGATTCGAACCCGGGACTCCCGAATGAAAGGCCGAGACGTTACCGTCTTTAGTAATCATTCATGAAATAGTCGTAGCCCTTTTTAAACAGAAATTATAAACTTAAATCCCTTTTTTAAAAATTCGGAATACTAAAAAAATAATATAAAGGAAATAACAGTAGTTAGATTAATAACAGTATTTTTATATTTGGTTTGAACAGTACAACTTTATACTTATCACATAAATGCAGTAATAAGTTTACTAAACTACTATGTAGTTTCAATATTGAACAAATGTGCTAATGCTGCGGAAAAATATCATTAAAAAAGCCGGTAAGGAATTACATAACTTTACCGGTTACATCGGCAAAGTTAATTTATAAAAAACTTTTTTCAATTTTTTTAAAAATGTGGGAGTTCTCCATTAGGGAGAGGTATTAAGTTATTTCAGTGTCTTTATTCTTTAACAAAATACGTTTTGAGAATGAAAAATTCGACAAAAACATTTTGCGACAAAAAAAATCTTTCATTTTGAGGGAATCCATACCCAGGGGGAGCATTCAGATAAAATTAATTTTTAAGAAAATAATCCGTAAGTAATAAAAGTAAATTTAAAAAAGATATTTTTAAATTGTTTTAAAAAAACACAGCCATTATTCCAAATAAAGTCGTAATTTTCTTGGAAGTGTTTGAAAATTATTAGTTAATTTCTTTCAAGAAATATTAAAGAGTAAAAGCTATGAGAAGATTAAATTTTTACACTTTTAATGCAATAGGTTACTTTTGAGATGGGCAAGTTTAAAATAAATTTAAAAAAAATTTTTGTTTCCACACACCATTGGACTGGCATGGGTAAAAGAATTCTGTAGTGGTTTGAAGGCCTTGATGTATAAAATATAGATGCAAAACAGTCGCATTATCTTCTTTTCTTAAGCAAGATGTATTTAAAAAAAGAAAAATATATAGTCATTTTTTTGGGGAGTGACTGAATATTAAATAAACATTTATGGTAATTTCTGATTTTGGTAAAAAAACCTTCAACTTTTAAAAGAATGTTTTTTCGCTGGTTAGCCCCAATAAAGATTTGAAATTTTATTTCGACCAAAATACTCCCTCTTTTCCAGTATTAAATTTATTAAATTTTTCAGTATTAAATGTTTTTTTACAAACATTTAATATACTCTTTTACTAGAAGATAGTACTTGTCTACTAAGTTTAAGAAAATCAGTCAACGTTGTCCAGACTAACGGTCAGTCAACGGTTGATCTCATTTGATACCAAATGTAGACCAACATACGCACAAACGACCGACAGATGAAAAGAGATTGTCGACTTGAGAGCATTGGAATAAGAAATTTTTATTGGGAAATTATTTACAATTTATTTAAATGTATTTTTTTTTGTTGGTTAATTTTTTTAAAATATTTCCTTAAGGGACAAAACTTAAATAAACCAATTATTTAGATTTTTTTTTACCGATCAATACACTTTCCCGTAATAGCTTTAACTGGTCTTTTCCGGGTTTCCCAGCTTAACAGCATATATCGCTATATACCGGAAAAGTAAAAACGAAATATGAGTTAACAGTTTTCCTACAATTTCTTTACCATATTACAGTCTCGTATCAAACTGAATTTTAATTACACTTTTAATCCCCAAATTTTGCTTTTGTACATTCAAACCATGTTAAGTTTTTTTTTTTTATAAAAGACACAAAATCATTTTATTAAAATATACAAGTATGGTAGGCACTCATACAGGCAGAACATAACTCAAACTGTTAAAGGTTTTTGAAATACTTGAAAAATGGATTAGGGCCAAGCTGTTGTTCAATCCGAGGAGTTATAATATAGAAATATTGTGGAGATATGCAAATAGGAAAGCCATCTCTTTAAAATAAAGATAAAATTTCTGCTTAATAGCAATTATTATAGATTGAATAAAATTATATATAAATATATCTTGGCAAAACTTCATAAATTAAATATAAACATTTTTTTATTTATAAATAGAAAAATAAACTTTCTATTTTTTTAACACTTAACTATTATTACAACAAAGTACAACTAGTAGTTACAAATAATTTTGCAGATAAAAAAAAACCAAGTAAAATGAAATTAAAATTAAGTTGGCTTTATACTTCTTTAAACAGTACTTATCACATAAATGCAATAATTAATCTACTATGTGTTTCATGTTAAACAAACGTGCTAATGTTAGTGAAAGATATGGTAAAAAAAAGCGAAATGTAAGCTATTACAAATATAAGTTAGCAGTAAACTGACTGATTTTTTATCCTTCAATTTCTTTAGGCAAATTTTAATGAGTCAATACGGAAAGAATTTGTGAAAATAAACTATTTTTTCCCTCCTTAAAAAATATCGGATTTTATGAAGTTTATTTATATTTGCAATGAACAAAAAATTTAACTCACCCCACCTCCGTGGCTGAGTAAGTAGCTGGGATTTCTTGCGGGGGTCTCGTGTTCGAATACCAGTGAGGTATAGCATGTATTTCATGCGCTACCAATTTCTACCAGAGTTGGCTAATGACCATCGCTGTTTTCTTACTATCTCATTTATTTTCACCTTCTAAAAGGATAATTTTATCACAACCAGCAATAATTTTCCTCTTATATACTGTAATCGCCAGTAATTCAAAAATGAATACGAACTTAACAAAATTAATAAAAATAAACCGGGGAAATTGGACGTAGCTTCTAGACTGAATTTTTTTTATTCAAAGTTCACCAAAATTATTTTACCAGGTATCACATAGAAATAAAAAAAATATATTGATGATAAAATCTGTTTGTGCGTAAGTAAAAAAATAAATATCATTACTTTTTTATTACTCAGTTATTTTTAAAAAGAAAATACAGTATAATTGTCATTTTTATAAGGTTTCAGTCAATATATTTTCCAATTGGACTTCTATTCACTTCATTTGTTTTTATCTCCAGTAATAATAAATTTCAATTATATAGGGCTACTTCTTTTACAACGTTACCGTGGATGGATGGATGGATGGTTATCGTCAAATTCTAAGCAAATACGTTTGAAGTAAAGTACAGAGTTACAAAGCATAGTAATACGCTTTACTGGTATGAACTGATGGCCGTCAATAGTTTAAACGTCCTGCGTCCATTGCTATTTACAAAGTCAAGAGGCGTACGTCATTGTTTCCAGCTTCCGGCATAACGCATTCCAGCAGTGTTTAGGGCATTATCAAGTGCTTCTGGAATCTCTCGAACGCTTGCGCGCTGCATAGCAATTTATAAGGAGCGGCAAGGCGTCAGCCTGGCTATTCTACGGTATTTGTAACATAAATAAGCTAAGTTCTATATTAGTTTTTGAAATAAATACGAATTATTTTTAAAAAATTCTTATTATTTTTAATTCTGTATTATTTAATGTTAACTAACTTAAGTGTTTTAGCAATGAAAAAATTATTTCAATATAAATGAAATTCATATTAAATTAAAATATTTCAAATTTATTAATAAAATAATCTATGACACAATTTTAGAGAAATGTTTTGTTTGGTGTAATTGTTAACTAAAATAAATAAACGAATATAAAATTTAAAAAAATAAATTAAAATTAAATGCTAAAAAATGCACGAACTAAATGTTTATATTTTACGTATAATTCCTTGTAATTTTATAATCCCAAAAAAAGCAATCATTTAAACAAAATTATTATTCAGACCAAGCAGTAAATATTCAAATATGATAAATTAAATAACAATTCCCTTAAAAGAATATTAATTAATCTGTTTATATCCTTAAGTTTTAATTTATTTTTATCAGATTTTTTTATTATCATAAAACGTTTTAAGATTATATAATATATGTAAAAAGAAAATTAATTTTTCTCACAAAGACAAGTTTACTAGATAGATATAGATTAAAAAAAGTAAAATTGTTTTATTGGAATTTTTTTGTTAACATTTACTTAATCATTTTTACATTTTCTTGATTACCTTTTTACGAAAATATAAGGTAAATTACATCTAACAAATGTAAGGTAAATGTTAAGGTAACTAACAGCTAACAAAAAAGTAGCGGAAACTCACAACTACTTTTTTTTTTTAATCTCACGAAACGTGTACTTACAATGGGCGATTAAGGAACCATAAGTAAATTGCATTACAAAAAGCACCGTGAAGAAGGGGTTTCCAGCGAACCCCCTCAATAAAACGTACGTTTATTTACGGTTTATTTACGTTTTATTTAGTTTATATATAAATATAAAAACAAATACTTTTGTATTGATTGGATCACAAAGATTCAAGAGATCACAATAGTCTAATTAAAAAACAAGGAAAAATGAATCCACATTATTAAATAATAAAAAGAGATAGACAAAATAGTAGCTTAACAAGTGCACGGAAAGAAATAGAAGGGCGCTAGGCTCCTCACTAAGGTCTATTAAAGATGTTTATCACGTGTCCGATACCGAACCAGTTCAAGAATCACTCAGATATCCCAAGTCTAGCACTCGGTGTTTCAGTCACCGGACATCTTCTCTGTTTTCTAGGAAATTAACTGCTAGAGAGTTCACATGACTGTCTAATCGTTGTGTATAACTTAAACCTAACTGTATGATCTCATCACGAGAATCAAACAATCCAAGGTAGTTGTGAATTTTCTGTTGTGTGTTTTCTGTTCCATTGAACCTCTACAATGGATCTAGCATACATGTTCTAAAAACGTTGTATAATCTCAACGTTCCTTTTACACGTCAATCCTCATCTCAAATTATATTAAAAAACAAAATTATCAATAGTTCTCGCTTGAAAAATAGATATATTTATGCTTAAAAAATAAATATTTTTTAAAGAAATTTATTATAAATGATTCGATTCTTCAAAAAACTTAGAAATAGATGTAACGTATTTATTGATTCCACTCACTTTTAATGATATACTCGAATTTAACAATATGTAGGATTTTCATAAACATTTATTATATTTCGGATTAAAATTTCGGTCAATTTTTATAACATTCAAAATTACAGATATCTCTCTAACTACCTGTAAAATTAACATGAGATACAACAAAACCTTTTCAAGAGACAAGAAAAATATCCAAGAGAAGCTGAAATACCCTAAAAAATACGCTCATACTAAAAACATTATGACTAAAACCTCATCGTTCACAAAAAAGAACCAGAAACTACAAAACATTTTTTTTAGTTTTCTTTCTATTGTCTGGATGCACCATTTACTAAAATTTATACTTACTAATATTTACTTTTTTTTTGCCATGTAAACCACTTAACTTATTTAACAAAACAGAGTACTCATGATATATTGATTCTCAAAAAGCTGATGAAAAATTTCCAATAAAAGGCTTGACATCATATTGTATCGTAAAAAAATATTTTCCTGACCTAAAGTTGGCACAACTTTTCATTAAGAAACAATAATATACTTTTTTCAATTATATCACGATAACGTAACATCTTAACATTTTGAATCACCTATAATAAAGAAAAATTTCAAATAAAAAAAATTAAACGAAGATACAAAATAAAGAATTTTTAGCAATTCTAAAAACATCAACATGTGTTTCATGAATATTATGTAATTTATCAGTAAAAAAAAAAAAAATTTACCTAGGTTTAACATTTTTATATATGTACGTATTTTTGTATAGATTGTTTTTTTCTCCACGAATAAGCGTCCCAAGGATCAAACAAATATCATTTCATGAAATTTCTTTATTTTTCCCAAAAGTTCTTCATTCTTTCGGACTGTTTAGCTCTTTTTTCTTCAGTTCATTCTCCTCTTCATCTACAGGTACCTATAATTCAACCTACCGGGTTGGTCTAGTAGTGAACGCATCTTCCCAAATCATCAGATTTGGAAGTCGAGAGTTCCAGCGTTCAAGTCCTAGTAAACTGTTATTTTTATACGGATTTGAATACTAGATTGTGGATACCGGTGTTCTTTGATGGTTGGGTTTCAATTAACCACACATCTCAGGATTGGTCGAACTGAAACTGTACAAGACTAAACTTCATTTACACTCATACATATCATCCTCAGAAGTATTATTTAGACGGTAATTACCGGCGGTTAAACAGGAAAAAGGAATAAGGTACCTATAACTCAAAAATGTTATTTCTGGATTCTTTTCGATCTAAACATCATTTTCTGTATTGTTAAACCTTTTTAACTCTTCTTTCATCAGTTTAACATAGCCACCTCGACGGTTATAATACCAGGAGTTTATTGAAAATCTATTTGTTTAGCCTTGATTGGTTCATTCAAACCAAGTATCCACAAAATTTTAATCGTAGTTTTCTTACTGTTGCTTCCAGGTCTTCAACTTTATCATTTATCTCTTTATTTGATCTCAGTCTGTGGGCTCTTTGGACCATAAATCCTTCTTAAAATTCTTTTTAACTTGAATAGATTTTCCAGTTATACTTGCAGTTTCCTGCCGTACAAAATTACTGGTTTTACAACTATGCTACAATGCCTTAATATTGGATTTATAGAAAGGTTCTTTTTAATGTAAATACTCATACTTTTATGTAAAAGTTTAGTTGTTCTAATTTGTGTTTTTTGGTCACTAGTTTATCACTTTCTACTAATTATTTCTCCAAGATATTTAAAATGGTTTGTGATCTTAATTTTGCCGTACTTCGTTTCCTTGCCATTCTTTTTACTGTGCTTTTTCGGGGATATTTACTGACACTTATTTCCGTATTTGAAAAGATCTGCAAGCCTGTTTTTTAAGCTACTTCTTTCAATCGGTTAATTTGGTAGGTTTCTTCTTCTTCTTCTTCTTCTTCTGATTCTCCAAAGAGTGCGAAGCCGTTGGTAAAAGTTAAACATTCAATCTCTACAATCTGATTCTTTTTTCCTATTTTTGCACTTGAGTCGTTATTTTCCCAAAAGGTTTTATGACTTTATCTAAAACCAAGTTTAAAAGCATTGGTGAAATACCATCACCTTGCCTTGATCCTGTTTTAATTTGGAATGGTTCGCTGACTTCACCTATAAACTTGGCTTTATATATAATGTTGGTTAAAGTGAGTTTAATTAAATTTATCGCCGACCTCTGTGACGCGAGTGGTAGCGTCTCGGCCTTTCAGCAAGAGGTCTGGGTTCGAATCCCGGTCAGGCAAGGTATTTTCACACGGTACAAAAATTGTCATTCATCTCATTCTCTGAAATATCGAACGGTGGTCCTGGAGGTTAAAAAAATTAAATTCATGATTTTTTGGCCAACTTTGTATTCTTTTAATGTTTCAAATACGGTTTCTCTACCTATTGAATCGTAAACCTTTATAAAATCAATGAAGGAAAGGAAGATGTCTTTTGACCTTGTGTTGTAATATTTTAATATCATTTTTAGGCTGAGAATTTTTTCTATACAAGATCCATATCTTCTGAATCCACTTTGATATTCGCCAAGGTTTGAGTCGATCTGTTGTTCAAGTCTGTTAAGAAGTAGCTTGAAAAATATTTTATACGTGACAGGTAATAATGAGATTTCTCTATAGATACTCACATCAGTTTTTGAGTTATTTTTATATGCAACGGATGAATTAATGCGATAAGCCAATCATCGGAAATTTTTTCTTCTGTCCAAATTTTTTGGAAGAGTTTCTTTCTTTCTGTTATGAATTTCTTTCCAGCAAGTTTCCGTAATTCTGCGATTATACTTTCCTCACCTATGTTTTGTTGTTTTTGAGCGAGCTGATCAAGTTTTTAATTTCTGCCTTGTCCGGTGGATTACAGTCAGGATTCTGTGTTTTAAAACTTAAGTTTTTCTTTGGGTTTTTGATAGTTTAATCACTTTTTAAAATATTAAGCCAGTATCTCATAATTTTCGTTGTTTTTAGGCTAGCATGCCATTTTCTCTTTTAAAATTAAAACGTCTATATACATTTATTGTACACATTTTTTTTACTTCAGAATTCAATTTACCAAATTATTTTCCTTTTATTAATTTTATAGGCAATTTATGTCATCAGAATTGTAGTTGTGACAGTATTAGTGGTAGTAGTATTAGCATCAGACGTTAGCATAGTGCTTCCATTAGGCTAACAGCCTGCAGAGAAGGATAGCACAGCGCCGCCGTAATTACTCTCTTATATTAGAACGGCTGCGAATCGATTAGAAGACTGGCGAATTCCGCTCATGCAGTAATGCAGTCATTTTTTTCAATTAAACTCTAGCCGGCTTAGGAACGACGGAGGTGACTTAGAGAAGGGGTAACTTGTCGGGGTGAGAGTTAGAAAGCTATATAGAGGGGATGAAATTCCCGTAATCTGCATCCTTCATGGATCTTGCGGAAATAATGGTGTCCACGAGTTTATATAAATAAACAGTAGTATATTACTTCATTATCATCAGTGGTTAAATTTATATTGTAAACATAATCAACTATATTTAAAACAAGTTTGTGCAAATGTGTGTGTGTAAATATATATATATCAATGACTTGTCTAGCTATTATTAATAAGAATTAAAAGAAATAGAGCCCAAAAAAAAACAATATAATTTTTTTTAGAAATGGTGAATAAATTTTAAGAAATGTTTTTCTAAAGATATTTATATATGTAGGTTAAATTTAACAAATTTGCTTCAGTAAAGTTTTCCCTAATTCTGAAACATTTTCAATAAAGGTTGAAATAAGAAAAAATAAAATTTTCAAAAAACGTTTCTGCGTTTCAGATCCAGGGTCAAAAATTAAAAAAAAAACGATTAGATAGAGATTTCTTGATAGTTCTATACATATGAAGTACAAATCTTCAAAAAATATTTGAATCGAAGGGTGACAGCGCAAAGGAAGAAAACACATATATTTAAATTTAAATAGGTGAGGGTTGATTTTTTGAAAAAGGTTTTTTGGAATATTTATATAGGCAAAAAATTTTCCAAGTAAAGGTTTTTTAAATTGTTTCTGAAAAAAATCGAAATATTCCACGACGAATTTTCAAAAAATTAATATGATCAATTATATAGAAATATTTGACCTAAAAGTTGATGAAAATCAGTTCGTTCAATCGTGAGATATAAGGCCAAAAGCAGTGGGACACACAGTAAAACGTAATTGGGCCCTAAACCGTAAAGATTTGCAAAAAAACCAGATATCTCTTTTTGAAATGATTGGTATAGTTTCCCCGTTAATAGTTATTCTAGCTATATTCACCAGAAAAGGATTTAAAATTTAAATATATATAAATTTTAAATACAGATTATAAAATAAAATGGTCACATTAGATAAAGAGTTACATTACAAATTTTTCTACATCGTCACGTGTTTGTAATCTCACTATCTTCTAAGTAATATTCATACTTGAAAAAATTCTTTCATAGAAATAAAATTCATCTTTTTACTATACTAATATGTATGCGTCAATTACTTATGGTTAAAAGTTTCTTAAAATTTGACTTAATATCAGTTCAAAAATTTGTGTAGACTATTGGAAAATAAATGCTTGTTATATTTCTAAAGAGACATTAAAAATTCATATTTATTAACTATATTAATTTTCTTAGAAGATTAGGAATGTACATATAAAATTGTACAGTTCTTTGAAGGCTGATTTACTAGTAATCAAGGTGAAACACAAATAAACTTTCCAGGAATTTTTATCAAAATAGAATTTCTCAAAAAATTTCGAATAATTTAAGTAATAAAATTTTCCTTAAAACTTTAACGGATAGAAATAAATGCACAATACATTTGGTACATAATTAGTGAATTTTCAGACGGTTTTTTTTTGTATAAAATCATAGTTTTTTGTGAAGACATCAAAACAGGTTTTTGAATTCAAAAGTTAAGTAAGTTAGTTAAAATTGTAATGCATGCCTGATTTTGTACCCCTCAGCGAAATTCCTTCTTTCATTAGATAAAAGAATACTAGCTTTTTACCTTCTTTTTTAATGAGTTGTAATAGTGAAAATACGTGGCGTGAATTTACAGACGGTTTTTTTTCTGTATATCAACATAAAACAAATGATTCCTTTAAATAATTGAACCCATTATATTATTACGTTTTCGTTATATTTGTTCCCTACTCCCGTTTTTTTCAAACAACATTAAAATCATATTGTATATTATTTTTTAACCTTTTTTTTTTTTTTATTTGGATTATTATAGACAAAACAATCACAGACTTTTTGAGCTCACTTTTTTTATTTTAATGTATATTTTTAAAATAGAATCTATTTTATTTTATGAAGTAGTTACATTTATAAAATAAATACAATGATTTAAAAAATAAAATTTCAACTAACTTTTTAGTTTTTTGTTAGTAGTTTTTTCCTGTTAACTAGATTTGGTTTTTTCATATTTATAGAGTGTAAAAACTATGACAATAATATATTGTACTTGTCTTCCGAATATTTTAATGATTCATCAAAAAAGAATATACTATTATCTTCATTAAAATTGTGTGCTTTTTAGTGACATAATTTAGTTTCGCGGATAAAATCATGAACCGATTAAATAAAATACATATTAAATGAAAAAATATTTTTATTTTTCTACATCCTTTTTTCATCTTTCTAACAGAAACAAAGTAATGTAATTTACTCTAATTAAAACAATTTGTAGAAATAATAATTCTATTAGTATATTCACATCATACTCTTCATCACTAATACAGAAATCCATTTACGAATATATTTATTTATAAATATCAAGAAATATATATAATCGCTTGAGAATTATACTTCAGAGTACTGAAATTCCATTGCATCATTACGTATCACTTATTAAAAATGGGAAACAGTGAAATTAAGTTTAACTGAAAACAATCTCGTTTATTAATTTACTTTATTTTGTTCATATAGCTGATTATTTATATGTGAAAAATAAATATGTACGGACAATATATTTTCTAACAGTGTATATCAAGTATTATTGTTTTAATGAATTTTTACACAATTAAATTTCTAATGAAAACACATTATTTTTTTTCTTATTTTGAGCTATTTATATGGTACATACAGGTATGAGATTCTTATATTTTATAGGCGACAAAAACCTACTTAAAAATCTTTTAACTAGTTTTTCTATTTTTTAAAAAATCATAATTATTTGTTTACGTAAATGGAAGAATATCTATCTAAATCCCACATACACGTTTAAATTAATTATAATTTGATTATTATAATAAAAAAATGTTTATTTAGTTTATGATAAATAAATAAATAATTAATTTTGCATAAAAATAAAAGAAATCACAATAACTCTACGAAAGTAATCTTTTTAGATTTGAATAAGTTGTTTCATTATTAATTGGACAATTTTGTAAGGGAGGAAATTAAAATATACAAAAGCGTAGGTAGAGAAGCGTTGGTGGAGGTACGGATTAAAATGCTAATGAAAGGGAAGGTTCAAGAGTACGACGAAGCCGAGGTTACGATAGTTGTACTGAATGGTCAGTAATTGGAGCGTAGCATACAAACGGAGGCTACAATATAATTGGAGAGACACAGTGATGCAGTGTGGGAGGGAGAGAGAAAGAGTGAAAGAGACATTGAGAGAGAAAAAGATCTTGTAGAAGCCGGATGAGCAAGTTCGCTTGCAACTTCCGGATCCTGTGATAACAACTTTGAGGCTGACCAGTTCAACACGCAGTGTAATGCAGAACAGAACTTGAGAGAGAGGGATTGAGACGGAGTAAGACAGGACAATAAACTGTTAAATAAAATTCTAACTGTAATTTAAATTTTATTATTACAAAATAGAAAAAAAAATTAAATCTGAATTTTACACTTATAATAAATTAAGTCCTAAAATATAATTTAATTAAAATCATTGCAACTTTTTTTCTTCAATTCTCCCATATTTTTTTTTTTTTATTACTAATGCTGGACTAATATCTACTTCAATTATTCACTTTAAATAATTGTTATCGTTAAAAATAATAACTATGATTTAGCTCCTACAATCATCAAATGATCTAAAATTGATAATAATGATCGTATTTTAATTTTACGACAATCTGAATTATCTATTTCACATAAAGGAACATTCTTTAAATAGATCTCTTAGATAACTCAAATACTGTATAGAGATTTAATAAATAATATCAGAAATTTTTTGTGATTCTCTACTAATATGTTCATCGTTCATAATTCATGATGCTCATAAAACAATATGATGTTCAATTTATTTGTGAAAAAACCTGTAAACCTTTTTCGGAACAAGGCAATCTGCATCGTAAAATACAGCAGAAATGTGGTCATTTAATTACTAGTATTTAACTGATAACTGGACAGGTGGTAATGAAAAATTACGTTTCGTAATGGTACATAGTTAAAGCAATCGGCGGGTACTATCAATAAAATAATTCTTTTTATTTACAAATGACAAGAGCTCAACAACGATAAAAGCTTGTGTAAACCAGTTTTGTATATGTCCAAGTATCGTTTGTCACTGTATTTGGAGATACAAGCTTCAAGTTTGTGTGTTAGTTCACTACATCACGATCGGCGGATCGGGAAAGATAATTAAAATAAACTGATAGTCTTGTTTCACTCAGCAAAAATATCAAATCGTGCGAATGTAGGTTATTTACAACAGTGGATGTTAAATGATATGTACCACGCTGAGCCAGACTAGAATGCTGCAAATATGCATGAAACAACAGAGTTTGCATCCAAAAGACGTGAATTACTGTATCCGATTTGTGATGTGCATATCATACGATTTCGGACAAGTTAAGCATGAACTCCAGGCATTTGACAACGAACCACATCAAAAGTTTTGTAGATGCGATGACTAGCGCACTAACCCAGTCAATCGATGCTTGTGGCCGTCAAAATT
Source organism: Lycorma delicatula (assembly GCF_047948215.1). Classification (NCBI taxonomy): domain Eukaryota; kingdom Metazoa; phylum Arthropoda; class Insecta; order Hemiptera; family Fulgoridae; genus Lycorma; species Lycorma delicatula. The sequence continues at coordinate 75,257,219 of NC_134462.1, read as the reverse complement.
TCAATGCGGGACGGCCGAGAATAACTATTAGCGAATTTTCGTAGAGACATCAAAACAGAAAAAACAACCGATATTAAAAGTAATGTAGGCCTACTACCAACTAATTAGGGCTAATGTTAACGCCTACCGTCGGCCTTAATAGAACACAAGTTTTTTCTCTTAGGTTAGATAAATTAATGACATCAGAATATTTCTACTGAACTGAAAATATTTTATACATAATTTTATTTTACTACTGCAAAATTTGTACGTTATGCAATCCTGGTAAATAATGCTGTATTTTATAAATTTTGAATTACTTTAAAACAACATCTTGGCAAAGAAGTTATAAAGTCTTTTTCGACATTTCCTTTCGTCAGAATAATATTATCGGAAATTGTAATTTCTTCATATACGTTAAAGTATATTAAAATAAAGGAAACAAAGGCATAAAAAACATATTTATAATATGTCAAAAGACTTATTTTTTACTCGAAATTATCTATAAAACACGAATAATAAATTAGAAAATCTGAGAAGTTAACTAGCCGATAAATGACCATTTAAATAAAATTTACTTCAATAAGTTATGAATATAAATGTTTGTGATGCAAGTATGAATGCGAACGGGAAGAACGGCCAACACTAAATACACAAGTGAGAAATGATCCCCTCCTAGATGTTATTTGTTATGTTCACGCATGCGTAACTGACCATTATGACAAAACATCTGGCAACATTGTTGTCCGTAAAACCCATACTTTCTTTTAACCACTGTTTCTTTTTAGGAACTGTAAATGGCTTCATATTTATATTAATTGTGATTATACCTTGATATAAAATTGACAAATATTTCTGTTTTCACCTCTATCATTCACTGTCTACTGATTAAAAAGATATGCATATATATAAATGTATTTTTACTCGCATTTAAAAAATATTTTTAGGAAAAATTTATAAAATAAGAGATTTTGTTATGAAAATTGGAATTAGGTTTCCATTACTTTATTGATAACCTACATACTTCACTTTTTATCAGCTTCTTATATATGAAATAGGACTACTAGTTGAATAAACATTTATCGTAAGAGAATATAAATGATAAGACCGAATGATAGTAGTAATATTATTCAAGACAGGTAACTAAAAAGTTGACAGTTTTCAAAAAGGCTTATATAATAACAGTATAGGATACTATTATCTATACTAAAGCAATTTAGGCCTATTTTCAATACTGACAATTTTGACAACTGCTTCATTCGTAAGTTATAACAAACCTACGCATATTATTTTTTTCTAGAATTAGGTTACATTTTAAACAAAAAATATAATTTTTGTTATATAATTATAGACTAATATTCTTTCAACGAACACTAGTTTATAACGATTATGCTTATTATAAACTGCAATATCTTAAAATAAATAAATAAAGAGTTATTTAAATATTTATTTCCCAAAAAGTAACATTTTATAATCGGTAATTATATATATATATATATATTTTTTTTTTAAATTGATATATGTACAATAATCTTAAATTTATCTTTCTTTCATTTAAAAATTATACGAAGCGATTAGATTACTCGTCTGTAATGGTCTTAAAATGTTTAAATTAGTAACTACTGTAAATTATTTACTCTGGGAAAAAATAACAAATGACAATTTTTACTGCTGTAAAAAATTCATTAGAATTAAAATCTTATTAAAAAAAAAAACAAATTGCCAACAAGAAGTTAATTAATTTAAAAAAAAACTACAAAATATTATCTCTTTAAATAATTAAGTACTGATTTACACCCTTAGCTTTGGTTTGTATATCAAATAGCTTATTTTTATTCTTATGTAAAATATTTAAATTTATATTAAAATATGTACTTCCTTAATAAAAAAATAACTTTTTTTCTATAACAAGCAATTAAAGCCAATTCATACAGAAAGGTAAACTGAGATATAAGATATTACTTCTTTGAAGTCTGTTTTCCCTACAAACTTCTGCGATGTTTCAAGTATGTTTTAATAAAATCTATTTAACGAATCAAATTATACAATTTGAAGAGTCAAATTGTATTTTATATGAATGGAACAATTTTCTTCTAAATGTGGTCCAGTAATCCGCTGATTTTTAAATTTTGCAAGGTAGATACTGATAATGTCTGGGTCGTTCAATTAACAATTTCATTGCAATAAAAAAGTACTTATTGAAATATAAAACTGAAATCAGGTATTTTTTAAAATACATTTGAAACAAAAATTTCAACTCATATGAAGTTACGTTTAGTAAAATCGTATTACATCTGTTTTATGCGTGGCTCTAGCTGTGTTACACGCATGAATTAGATAAAATAATAGAAAATTGAAAGAAATGGAAATGAAAGAGAATGGAAAAATTGAAAATAATAATAAAACTGAATAGCAAGACAAAAGATTTAAATCTATGCAAAGAAACAATTTTAAATACACGATCCGCTAATTATATAAAGTGTTGGATGAGTAAATTTTAGAATAATTTATTTAGCATGGCCCATTGGTATATATAATATAAAAATACATAAATTAAAATTCCGCTTACCTAACAATGTAACTAATTATTATGTTGTAATTAATTATTATTATATATTCCGTTGGTATATAAAATATAAAAATTATAATTCCGCTTACCAACCAATGTAATTAATTATTATATTCTACCGCTTTCGGAAGTTATATTTCCATTTTCAAGATCATCAGATAAACTTGTATATAACTATTCACTTCACATATTAATTTGATGTAGATTAAAATATAAATAAAATGAAATTTCCATAAATATAACAATCGATCGTCAAGTTATACATAAGTCATACATTTGCACGTCTACTCGATAAAAGCGTCTCAAGTTTGACTATGGTATATATATGCCATAGACATAGATGGAAAAATAACTTCTAAAAACGCTAGAACATAATTAATTACATTTGTTGGTAAGCGGAATTATAATTTATATATTTTTTGAACAAATTTTAATCTAAATTTTAATATAAACGATCCTTATTATTTATCAGGCAATGACTTTTGTACATGACGACATTTTAACTCTTAATCGCCTCTAGAAAATTGATATTCAAAGTATTGGATAGAAATAACGAAGAAAATCAAAAGATATATATATTCCAAATACTTAAAACAACAAAATTCTGCTCCTATAGATGCATGTCATCTACTTAAACTTCGTGAGAGGAAATACAATACTTATAGCTACTGGACTATGATAGATTTTTCCACTGAGGTAACTTACATATAAAGCGAAACATACAACAGCAATGCACAAAAAGTGATTTGAAACTGCACGACAATCTTCTCTCGTCGCAGTTCGTACACATACGAGTATTTTCGGGTAAACATCTACTATACCGCTGATAATGGTTAAAAAACTTGTCAGACACTTGTAAAAGTAGTATCAAAACTTCTTTCTACAACGAACAAACATCTTAATACTTATAGATTTAAATTACTCAATCATCAAGTATTATAGTCCTAAATTATTTTTAAATACCGATTAAAAATTGAGAAGGTATGATACATAATAAAATTAATTTAAATAATACTAAACATTACAAAATGTACTGGAATAGTTATAATATTAAATTTCGATATGTAAAATATTTTTACACGCGAAAATATAATCAGTTATTATACTTTAATGCCCGGTAATTTTATATATTTATCCATTAAATGATAATATTCATTATCATTTTAAATTGACCTTGTACTTTAACAAATAATACAATTATTACCTATATAAGTAAAAAATCTGCGCTGTAATATAAAATGGAATAATTTGACGTTAAATCTTTATATTACCTTCATTTATAAAAACTACACAATACTATAACATTAAAAATAAATTATTTTAGCAGCTATACAAGTACAATATTTGAATTTTATTATAATTAGTAGAATAGAAAATTATTTTTATTATAACAGTCTTCTTTAAAGAAACAAAATGAATAGTTTCTGTATAAGGCTAATCCTATGTATTGTACATACGTATACGCTTGCCATATTAAATTCAAAGTATATATTACTTTATTACGAAATTATCAGGATAAATTAAATCAATACAATAAATGATAATGATTTATGATTCTAATACAATTAAATTTTTGTAACATAATTCATTGCAACATATAATTAAAAATGAAAACATTTTATAACGCTCATTTAAAGAGGGGCTTTAAAAAGATTAAAAAATAATCTACTTTCTTATTTAACTCAATTATAAATTTAACATTTAGTTAAAATATACAACGTTAAATTCAGAAAGTTATATACAATTTCAATGCGCAATTTAACACAACTAATTAATTAAAATCATGTAAAATTTTAATCTGAATAAATTAATTTTTAATATTTATTAATCGATGAACATATAAAAAAAAAGTGTAGTGAAAAGAAACATAACTTCATTTTGTACATATTACATACAAGAAAAACGTCAATGGAAATATGGGAAAAGGCTGTTAGTGTAGCAAAACTTTAAGATATCCCTTTTATTACAAAGAGAAATGTTTGATAGATTTCAGAGATTTCCACTGAATTTATCTCAAACATTTAATAAAATGAATGAAGTCATCTGTTAAAATATCGGTTATAGACAATGAACAATAGTGACATTACTTCAGTTAGAGCATGAAAAAAAGAATACAAACTGTTTCAACTGGGTTTGGAACAGATGTAAACAAAACTTCCAGCTAAAGGTTGGGTTAGTAAAACCACTCCTACCGTAACAATCAAACTTCTGTAACCATCATTTCTGTTTAAATTTACTCTGATACAATAACCTTGATAGCTATAAGAAAAAAAAAGACGTTATAATATATTATAAACAATATTAATATTGATTTTACAATGCTTTATGAATCTATCTTTGTCAAATAGGTCCGAAAACCTTCTAATGGATGAAACCAGCGTTAATGTGAGCCAGATGACCGCTGTCAGACCTCCGCCTATCGCGTTATATGGTATCACTGACGTACTGTGGCTTTATAAACAACTAAAAACGGTTATAGCTGGGTATGACTACAATTTACAGCTAGTTGGTGCCAAAAAACTTCGTATTATCTTAAAGAATATTGAAATGTACGAGAGAATTAAACTTGGTTCGGGAGCAGAAGTTGATTGGACATACATCAACATGAAAGAACGAAAAGGCTTTTCGAGTGGTGGTCAGGAACCTACACTACTCAGTTCCGGTGGAGGATGATCAAGGAGGAAATTACGGGACACGGGTGTAGAATCCGAAGCATACTGAATGCCAGTCATGTAGTAACCAAGGACCTAACATAAATCTTCTATGAACATCTTGAACCTCAACAAAATAACAGAAATATTTTTAATTTGAAATATATCTCTATTGTATTGTTTCATTTAAAACACCAAGGAAACCTTCGGGATTGGTACAATACATGCACTACCAATACATGTACTATATACAATACAATACTATACAATACATGTACCAATACAATACATGTACTATAGTACGGCCACAATAAAAATAACGGTATGCGATCCTTCTCCCTGTGCGGAAGACCACAAAACCGCAGAATTTCGGGAAAAAACAGCTCTCTAGCTAGTTGTGCTCTCTGTCAATTAGCCAACTAGAGTGGTTGCAAAATACATAAGGAAATCCTAGAGAGGATACATAGACTAAGGGTGAATCGTGGTTCTATAAATATTACCGGGTCGTATCCATCGACCATAATAGTCTTGCTTTGACTCAAGTAATACCAATTTCCCTGCTATAGGGAGAGGAACAGCTAGGAATCTTGATGCCGATTCCCGTACTCTCCCTCGATCATATGCTGCGGCGATTAGGCGTAGATGTAGAGCTAGTGTGGACAAACTGGAGAAGATATCCTCCAACAGAGATGAACTAATTCATCGGAGGACATCTTTAATAGAATTTTACATTTTTTAAATTAATTTTATTAATTATTACATATATATATTAGTTTCTATATGATAAATAATTGATTAATTAAAATAGTAAAATAATTGTCTTGTAATTAACATCAGTCGACCCTATTCAATTATAAACGATTTATTGTTACAACAGAGACAATACAAAAATTATAAAATTTGGAATGCAAGATAAACTTTTGGATTGATTTACCATAATAAAAATAGTTACATATCAATATTAAACAAGAAATAATAGTACGCTACAGCAGAAATAAAATAGTTTGGCCAGTTTATGAATGACCTAACACGTGAAAATTAAAATCCTCGTGTATTAAAAACTTTATTTTTTTACAGTAGTTTAAGTTTCATATCGAAAACATCGGTTTACAAAATATAAAGAAAATATGCAGTCACTAACAAATAAAAAAAATATATATAATCTCTGATCTATGAATCTAAAAACGACAGGAATTTATCGTAGAGTTGATAATTATGTTATCCTTACTTGACCTGATGAATGTCAATTTACCTGTCATGAAGAGGTAATTTTTATATTTTCAACCGGCCAACTTATCTTATTTTTGTTATACTTAGATAATATTATTAACTTAACAAGTAAAGACAGTGTATGCAAAGTGTTGTTTAACGTCAGAAAGTGGTAATTAACTTGTTGATTTAAGTACCTGACCTCGTCTCTTTAATTGCTGCGACATACAATAAAAGAGGCACCAATTATCAGTTATTTCCTCTGAGATTAATATTGTTCACTATAGTCAGTCCCTATAGTCATTTGAGTAAAGGAATAACATAGAGAGAGAGAGAGAGAGAGAGAGAGAGAGAGAGAGAGAGAGAGAGAGAGAGAGAGAGAGTTACTTCTGAATTTTGATTGGTTTAGTACACTCGCATAGCTAAGAATTATTTATATTTCAGTAAAAAATAAAATAACTTATTTCTCACTTTTTTTCTATTATGCACGATCTGATATGTTATTCTTAACCACAGTTGTGCTATTTTTATGGTTTTTATTTTTACTTTACAATAATCATCTAAAGAAGTTACCTCATTAATAAGTTACCTTATATCAATGACAAAACAGTAAAAAGTATCTGATAATAATCGATGCCATTCATTATTTACCTCACGTTAAAAAGTAATATGTATTAAATAACATTTTATTTAATAAATATAATTCATTTATTCAGCGAAATTACCTAGGTAAAAATCTACATTAGTCACGTTATGACTATTCCGATGAGTTTGAGGCCTCAAGTTTGGTTTCATAATAACTGAAAAAAATCATCGAGAGTAATTCTATTTTATTTCGTAACGTTATTTCTGTTAATTTGTATAATTTCATTAAGTTATTTCAATTTGTATTTAAAAAAAAGGTAACAAATACCAAAATGTACGTGATTTACACTATTTAATAATAATTATATTGTCCTTGAAACGTTTGAGCAGATTTAGACTAATAGTTTACAATTATCAACCATTTCTCAAATTATACCTATTTTAGTCGGGAATGGTTATTTAAAAGGATAAAAATAAAAAAGTGAAATAATATTTAAAAATCAACCGGTGGTCAAAGTTATATTGATGTATTTGAAAGTAAAATATTTTTAAAAATAAATGTAAAGAGAAATTGTATAACAATAGAAAGTATCTACTATATAGTACCCGTAAAAGGAATGTCATAATAATTATAAGGACGAAGTTATTAAGATTTTTACAGTATAAGTAGCACCGAGATAAAAATCATTTTAACATATTTAATAAGTTTTTACGAATAGTGTCTTAATATTAATGAAAATGAAAAAAAAACAACTTTTGTCTTTATACTGTAAACAAAAATATCATCTGATTTTTAATATTCATTTTTTTGTACATAATTAGTAATTCACATTTGAATATATTATAGTGTAGTCTAACAAATAATAAAAAATTACTGGTAATTCGTATATTAGAAATGTCGTCCTTGTGTTATTTACACCTCACTAACATTTAAAATTAATAGAATCCACCGGCGTTTACCACAATTTTATTAAAAACTAACTTGAGTTATAAACAATTAAAAGAATTGGAAAGTATAAAACGATCGTTAATAGGAGCATTTTCTTCTACTACTGAAAATGTAAAAGCGCCTATACTATTTTATTATTATTTTGTCCTTTTTTAAGTAAAAATTTAAAACATCTTACGTTTTTCTTTATTTTAACGTTTTATGTTAAAACGTAACCGGAAAGGAATGAATGATTTTTTTAGCGTGGGCTTTATTAAGTTAAACTAAATACATTTATTTGAAAAAAAAAAAAAATTAACAGAATGGAAATAAAAAGTCGTGGGAGATAAACTCGTAATGACGTGAAAAAATAAAAATATTTATTACTTTTTATATAATTTTAGAAATCCTGTACGTAAAGGAAAATATCTTAGTATACAAATTTTATCATGATAATTAAAATAGAACAAATATTACGCGTAACTATAAACTTAATTTATTCTCCATTTTTAAATATAGGTTATTTTATATAATAAATAATTACGCAATTATTGAGGACATCTGTTCAGAATAAACGGAACCAGTGTGTCTTATTTTAATGATAAAGTTTACCAAAAAACAAAAATTTTTGTATAAACCACCACTTCATTTTTAAATATTATAATAGAATAATTATTTTTCAATTATTATTGGTTTTCTTACTCAGCTTACTAAAAATATCAGTTTTCTCTTTTCTCTTAAAATAAACATTACTAATTAATTAATACCTGTTATTAAAAAACCATTGATCCAAAAATATATATATTAAGAAAGATCGACGAGAAAAGAACAGTAATTTAGTTGTTATAATCGCATATGTTTACAAACATATTTTTCGTTTCATTTTGGAGAAAATTCAAATCACTATAAATGGTTAGTCAAAGGAAACTCTCATTTAGTTTTCCTTAACTGTTTTGAAGAAAAATTAAAGTAATGAAATAGAATCTACTGAAAATAATAAAAAAACATCACCTTTAATCATTGAAAGCGAATTTTTAAGCTTCAAACTAATTGGAAAAGATGTAAATTTAGTAAAAAAAAAAGTTATTTAATTTAAATATATTTTTAAATAATATTATAAAATAATGTAATAGTTCAGTAAAATATGCAAATTATATGATTACACCATTTTTAGAGCACTACTTTTTCAAATAATATATACTATGTCCTTATAAAGAAAACAGTGGAATAAATCCATCTGTCTTCTTTTAAAAAGAAAAAGTAAGTAATAATAATAAACCTTTCATGATTTCTAAATGAAAACAACCAGTTAAAGCTTTTGTCAGTTTACAGGATACCGAGTTGTCTACTTAACGTCGACAACTACACGGACAAATAAAAAAGAAGAAGAAAAAAAAGATACAGGAACAGTAACGAAGAGAGATAAAAACAAAAACAGAGAAAAAAGAGAGTAAAAACAACTTTTAAGATGGGAAGAAGAGTAGTTGAAAAAGATTTACTTGATAAAAGCTGTTGATTTTTACCATAACTATATCTAAAATTCCTTTTTATTTTTTGTTTAGTTTATCCAGGAATAAAGTCAAGAAACACTTAACAATTTATTTTTAAAATGCAGCTAGATGTATTTTGATGTATTCCAATTACCTTCATGTTAAATGAATTTTTATTATTAAACTAGGATAATATTTAAAATAATTAAAAACAATTTTTTCGACATATTACTGTCTGAAAACTAGTATGTTGAAGTTAGAAATATGTTTTGAAATACATCTATTATTCAATGGTAAAAAAGTTTGTGCCCGAATTAAAATCTACATAGCCTAACTTAAGTATTTAAAATTATAACGGCAAAGATTCTATATAACAGCATTTCTACTTCTACGTAATGGTGCTTATGATTCTCCATACAGAATTCTAACCAAATACTTGCGAATATTAATAATAATAATAATAGAATAATTGCGTAAAAAATCCAAAAATTATTTTAGCGTAAATTTTTCAAATTTTTTTCAACACAACAGTAACAGGTAATCATAATACTAATTGATGAAATATAGAAATATTCTAACTCAGAAAAAGTTAAAGCTCATTCATAGACAAAAATCTACAATTTAGAAATAAAATAAATAATGAAATTTCTTTATAACATTGAATTTATTAAGAATTGAAAAAAAAAATTAATAGATATATAAATTACCATTATAAAATTAACTTACGATTAAAATACTGGAATTCAAATAATAGATTAATATTTTTTTCTAAGAATAGATAGTAATTTTTGTGTTTATCGAAAAGAAAATTTTTAACAAAAATTTAATCTCAAATTTTATAGGAAAAAATTATTTCAAAATTTTGAAATTTTCTACATGTAAAAAAGGGTCTATAAATTGATCAAATTCTCCGTGAAACATGGAAAAATATCTTGTGATAATGTTTTTTTTTTTTTTTACAGGTTATTCATAGATGATGACTATCCACATGAAACATTTTAACGTGTGTTATTAAAGTTGAAACTAACAGACATCTTATCATCTGTGTATACGTTAAGAAAATTGGATAAATTTTGACTGCAGGCGTTTCTATCAATTTTTTTTTTAAATTTTATTTTATTTTACAAAAGGTTATCAATAAAATTCATTGAAGAATGGCAGAAAGGTTAGGAAAAAAGTAAATAAATCCTGTAGTAGACTAATACAATATCAACAGCATAATTAATCTAGTCAAATAATGAAAAAAATAAACGAACAATAATTACCATAAGTAGCACTATAGGTTACACAGTTCATAAAAACGTTGATTTTTACCTGCAAAAAAAAAACAAAAATTAACTTTAAATTCAAATAAATATTATTAATCACAAAACACTTATATGTAATAAATTTTTTTTTTTTTTCTAAGAAAATGATAGTCTTTAGGCTCTTCAAATAATGAGGCTAAATTATAAAAAATTGTTGTCTGGAATTGACTGTATTAAAACGCATTATTAATAAGTCACAATAATGCACTTTTTAAATGTTTATATTAGAACCATAATAACAATAATAAAATGATAACGGACTTTGAATAAATACGTAAATTTAGATAAGAATGCGTTAAAAGTATTATTAATATATTGGAAAATTTAAAAATACACTCATAAAATGAGTTAATTAATTATTTCAAAAAACAATTTCTGTATTAAATTCTTAATGCGTATAGAAATAAAATTATAATTATCACAAAAAGCAAATTTTACACATTACATCAAATAAAAAAATTCAACACGAAATATTTTTATTAAAAAAGTAAAAAGAAAACAAAATATTTTTAAAAAAGCTTGGAAATTTTATGCATATATACAGATAAACTTCCTTTTTAATACAACATACAGATAGAAAAATATTACAAAAAAACAATTAAAATAAAATTAATATGCTTTTCGAATAGATTCTTTTCTACATATTACTATTTATATGTAATAGGAAAAAGGAACTGGCAACTAAAATAATGTAAAGAAATAATCAAACATCATTACATCTTTTGAAACGAAAAAATTAAACTTCATAAAAAATGAAAAGATAATAATTTGAATGAATTAAATATCCAATAAAAATATTGTAATTATAATAAAGAAAATATGAAAAGTAATACGGAAAATAAAAGACTAAAGAAAATACAAAAACCAACAGAGTAAACACAAAAAAAACAATGTGTTAAAACAAGATTAAGGTAACATGAAATGAAGAATGTCCAACGTAAAAATGATAATTTATAATATAAATAGAAATAATACTAAAACTATGGCGATACCAGTAGTATTCTATGACAGCAATACGTGAGTGCTTTTAAGAAGAGAAAAGAAGCGACTGCGTGCAAAGGAAATGTGGTTTCTCAGAGCAATGAAGGAATGCAGATTGCAAGATAGATTATCGAATGAGGACATAAGAAGAGAATTAAATATTTTTACTGTGCAAAAAATTAATGTATAAAAGAAACGTATGTAATCATTTAAAATGTATGGAAGAAGAACCTTTTCCACTGCGGGCGAAAAAATACACACCTGAAGGGCATCGGAGTGTTCGTAGATCGATGAAAAGACGGTTCCCGAAACAGGCATTGTTGCTTAATTCATAAAGTGGAGAAGAAGAAGAAATATTGATAAACTGAATAATATAAATAACTAAAAATATGTTTTAAAAAATGCTCAAATCTCATGCTTTGCGGAATACACTAAGTCCGTTGAGTTAATAGAATAATTACGATTATGAACACTAAGATTTGATAAGTAGATATAAAAAAAGATTGTAAACATGATACAGCTTCATTAAAATAAAAAATTATTTAAATAATATAAGGAAAAACATATAATATGGAAAATATAATTCCGAAAAATTATTGTTCTTAATCATCATTTAAATTCATCGATTAAAATCATTTTTAATTATTGTTCTGAAAAATTATAAACTTACACTTTTGATAATTAAAGTTGTGAATTATCAAGTTGTTGGATTTTACGATATGAAAATTTAATTTCCATTTGTTTATTAATGTTTTTCTCTAGAAGAGTTGCCATACAACTATTTGATAGTTTTTCGTAGTTTTGAAATTGAGTCACCTTTATTTCAATGATCAAAGAGTTGTTTACCTCGTACTGTAAAGATGACATGATTAGCTGACTCATTTCTATTCTAGTATTATAATATTTATTCAAAAAACATCTGCTTTGTTTGTTTATTCTTCAAACGTAAAATAAATAATTTAAAAAAAATGATACATATGAAATATTTAAAATAAGATTGTAATCATTCTTTAATTATTTGGTAATAACTATTAATATTATTAAATTAGAAAGTAATATTATTAGTTTGAATTACAATTCTTCAATTTTTATTTTTAAAACAAGTAACGATAAGAAAAAAATTGTTTTATGTAAAAAGTGTTCATTATTTGATTTTTGCAAGAAAATGAATAAGCAGTTTACTTAATTTTTGTGTTTGTATTTGCAATTTTCCCAAAATATTTAATTATATTTTTTGTAATACTAAAAATTTTTTTAAATAAAAAAATTTTTCGGAGCTTCTATCCAGCTCCGATAAGACATCCAATCCATCTTTTTGTAGTGAATGATAGTTGAGGTCTCCAACTTTACTATCATCGTACTGAGTTAAAGAACCGCGGAATCACTGGAAGTGGAATCATAACTATTTCTCACATCAATATGAAAGGAGATTCCCAAGCTGACAAAAAAGTCCATCAGATCTGGAATCTTGTAGAATCTGAAAGCCAATATGTTGGGTGAAGCCCAGAATAACTTTCGCAATCTTCCGAAATGTTCTTTAAAGTCTTTCCGCGAGTAGCCGGAATCCCCAGAGAATGAGTTTAGAATTCCAATCACCTCCCGCAATGAATCAGGAACCAAGTGTTCTAAAATACTGAGAAAACATCATATCAGAAACATAACGGCGAGGAGGGGGTAGATTGCTGATATTCATACGGGCCTACCAAGTCCAGTATCTAAACATAGGCTGCTTGGATACAGGCGGTACTGAACACAGAGAGTTAAAAATGCCTTAATCATTTTCTTATCAGGATGCGATACCCATACGCGACCAACCATCAGGATGGTTACTCGTATACATCGAGTCCCTCTAAAAACAGTAAAATGAGTTTAAAAGAGATAAGGACAATAGCCAAATATTCTAAGAAAATAAATAAATCTCTTAATTCATATGTTCGGTTCAGAATACCATTGTTCCACGTTGCAATTCTCAAATATTTCCTCATAAACAGATCGTATAGATCACTTTTGTCAGAAACCCTAACAGGCTCCGATCTGTTCTACCAAAACTTCGGTAGTAGTCATTAGCTTTTAAAATTTATCTGTAGTAATCGATACACCATGGTTGTCTTGCAAAAAAACCTCAGAAAACGACCGGGGTAAGCGTTGGAATGGCCATCGAAACAATTTTTTATATACGGTTATCCAATTTCATAGGGATCTTCTCTCCTTGAATTAGGGAATTAGCATGATTTAATCCAAGGTGCTTGGCGTAAACATGTCGGGTCACCTTGGGATTAATCTTAGTCGCATAGTTCACCCTCTGTCTCTCCTTTCTTTGGAGAATTTCTTGATAAACCTTTGTAATTGGGATGAAATGGAATTTTATCAATGTTATTTTTCATTCCAATAAAAGGTGATCTATATAGCATGACTAGCAGTTAGCAGGAGTGGATCTATCCGTCTTATGGAAATCTGTTGTTTTGTGCCCACACGCGCATTTTATGCACCGATAAGGCAGATTGGAGTTATTTTGGTGTGGCCATATTTCTGACGTGAATACATTGCAAAATCCGAGGAGGGATTTTTTTCTTTTTTTTTGATAAAGGGGAATCCCATTTACGGTCAAAGTTTCAGACTCGCAACAGGTTCCGCTAGTTGTTATTAAAAAGCGTATGTATGCCTGCGCCTTATCGACTTAACCACCTCATCAACACCCCCTCCCGAGGCCGGATCCCCAAGAGGCTTTTTAGGCATCTAAAACCTAACGCCAACAGTTGGGTATATATTTCAATTTTTTATTTAGTCCTGTGATCTAGTGTTCTGTCTTTCTACCTTTTTTTTCTAGTCCTGTGCTACAAAGAAAGTAGATAGAGGTTCGTACGATACCCGATGACGGGCGTTCATATTTATGACGTTGGTGTTCGGTATCCTTTTATCACATCTAGCGGTACCGAGTAGTGCAGATTTTTTAATCGAAAAGCTCTTTCATCGCGTTTCGAGTGGAAGTGGAAGAGATTATGCTTCCGTATCATCTGAATCCTTTTTGTAATTATCAATATTTTACGGCAAGATTCGTAATAGCTTATTATAGATATTACAAACATTGTAACATCTTCTCTATCAAACACTCCACCTCTTCTACTGGGAGGTATAACAAGTACTCGTACTTGTTCGAAAACGTTATCCCTAGGATTGGAGAAGATACTTTCGGTGTTGGAAAGATTGGTACTACCTTCCAGCAATATCCGCGTGAAAATCCGTAATATATCTCACTGTCACTTTCAGAGAAATCACAATTTTTATCGATTATATTATCTCTAATAATTCTACGCCGCATCGCTTTTCAAGATTATGTCGCCCACTTAAAAACACGGATGAAAAATATACCTCAAACATGAAAATTAGAAATAATATTCTGAGTAAATTAGGTCTACAATATAATACCTGATTTACAATAGTAAATACTACAAAATAACACACAAAATTAAGTTTCACTAGCATTCACAATGTACAACCATCTCGCACACAAAACAGATATTAAATTAATTTTACTTTTATAAATATTCTGTTGCAGGAATGCAAATTGCTAAACTATATTAACACTTTAAAAAAATAGCCCATTTTTATCTTGCTGTTAAATATATATTTATTTGTAGTACTTCATACTACTTTTCTCTAATACTTTAAATACACAACATTTATTCCAGTAATGAGAAGAATATTTTCCTCGAATATTAAATAGTATCCATGTTGGAAATCCTGAATAAAACGTAATTAAACATAAAATTTAGTTATCTCAAATATCACGTGATAAATACAATGACATCTGATCTTCAACAGGGCGAACATTATAGTTTACAAGGCTTGCTGTCAGATCATTTCCAAAACAACTTGTGTGTATTCTCACAAAAAAAATCTTTTTAAATATTTCATCAAATCCTCTTCAACAGTTTATTCAACATGACTCATTTCCATCTCTCGTTTAATTTTCCACACGAAAATAAGTAGCTTAGTTGATCTTGAACGCGTCTGATGTTTGTTTATTTTCTTAAATAGAAATTACAAAATAAGTGAGGTAGATTTCTAAAAAATAATATAAATTGAACGTTTCTCTTTATAGGTATTTTAATCCTTTTATTTTTATAACACGTTTATGTTTTGAGCTTTATTGGTTTATATATATATATATATATATATATATATATAAGTTTGAAATACGGGAATGTGTAAATGAAAAATATGACCTAAAATTGAAAATAAAAATAACTTTATTATAAGAAACTAGCAGACCCCGAAATTCTTCGCTACTACTGCTAGATTTGAATACATATATATTAAATGAGCACAATAGAAAGTTTGATAAAAGATTAACAAAATGAATATGTCATAACTTCACAAAATTTAACCTTTCCCTATTCGCTTTTACCCTTTCACCATTTTATTTTCCTTTTTCCCTTTTCCCATGTTCATTTTTACCATATTCCCTTTCCCTTTCCCATTTTATCCCCCTTTCCTTTTTTTAACCTTTCCCCTTTGCATTCCTTTTTCCCGTTTTCCCTTTATTTTTTCCATTTTCCTCTTCTTCTCTTTTACGTTTTTCGATTTTTCCCTTTCTCCCTTTATCCCCCGGCGTAAAATCGGTCCAATAATTTTTTAGTCTGTAGCGGACACACATATCGGAAACATTGAAATGGAATCATACCACATTTAGTATAACGTGTGTTGCTTTTACGTACAACAGATAGCGCTATTTTTCAACAAAAGCATGTTTTACTTGTCACAGGTGTATAAATAGTAGGTATAGAAACACGCGCGTGTTTGAATGTTGTGTCAAAATTTCAAAGCAGTTGGTGAACAACTTTGGGAGATTTAAGATTTTGAATTAACGAACATTTACATTTTTATTTATATAGATTGTTTTTACTTGAGAAAATTGGAATATATCTTTATTCTAATTGAATTAGACTCTTTAAACTAATAAATATTAATTACATTTTTTTATAATATGATTTATTTTTATTTAATATATCACTTTATTGCAAAATTGTTTTGAAATCTTCCTATAACATTATAATGGGATCTACTACTGCTTTATTAAGAAATAATAGTTTTTCCTTTAATTTATAATTTACTTTAAATTTGTTTTTCAATTAAATCTTATCTTTTTTATTTTTTCATTAAAATGCATGCAAGCGAGTAAATCATTAAAAAAAAGTTAATGTTCGCATATTATCTTCCTTAACATTTACTAAATAAATGTGGATAAATAATTAAAATCGTCGTATTTGTTTTTAAGTTTAAACAAACGATAGTTCAGCTCATATAGATATTCTAAAACACGCGCGCGCGTTTGTATTAGGGAGTTTTTCTTACGTAATTTTAATTGCTATGTGTTACAGTAATTATTTAACATCCTCAATAAAGGTTCACTGCAAACAAATGTCGCTTTGCTAGTGCGGCACATTCTGTTAAAATATGAACAAAATGCTACATAAAGTAAATAGATATATTAATGATGAGGATCTTTTTTAGACTGTTTTAAAATATGTACATTTCCCTAAATAATAATAGTAAATTTAATATTAATATTAATACATGTAATTTAATACATTATAGTCATTAATTTTAATTCTGTAGATAAATAAATTAAGGTTGGTAAATTGAAGTAATTGTAAATTACAGTTATAAAAACAATTAATTTCAACGCTTATTTATTATATGCAGTAAAAAAAAAAAAAAAAAAATTTAGAAAAAAAGTATTTTGTATGTTTTAATTTTAAAAACGTGGATCGAATAATTTTTTTGAAAAGTTTCTTACAATTAACGTCTTTTTTTTGTTTTTAAATTATTCATCAGTAAATTATTTTTTTTAATTCTATTAATTTTAATTCGTTTTTATACATTACAATTTACTATTGTACCAATATCACAGTGGGATGCTGCAGATCATTTGATGCGACTAGATAATCAACAAAATAAAAGAGTTAAGAGACACAGTTGAATAATTCAACTAGATTAAGAAAGACAAGTAATATTAAACCCCAAACCGGTTTCAAAGGTCGACATCTCTTCTTCAACTTCTCATCTAGTGACTTGGGTTATTGCTAAAGCCGCCAAGCTGCACCTTACCGACCGTATATTTTGATTAACTTTATTCAATATATTCATCCTGAGTAATCCGTAACCTGTAATTATTTTTTTATAAAAAAAAGAAGTTTTTTTAATAAAAAAACATTAGCACAACGATACTTTGTTCTATGAAAATAAGTGTTGTAATATGTAACGAATACTGTGCCACCCGGTAGCTCAGGGAGAATTAAGTATATTATAAAAAAAAAACACAAAGTAAAATCGATTTTATATTTAATGGAGATCTATATGTAATCAAAAAATATACATTTATAATCAAAAAATACGTAAACTGCAAAAAATTTACGTTATAAAACATTTAGAAGGATATTTACGCTACTTTTATAAAAAGAAACTTTTTTTATAAATATTTATTATTCATTTTACATAGTTTTACAAATAATCAACGGCTTTGTGATTCACAATTTAACAATGTACTTTAAAATATAATAAAAAAGGATATAGTAATACAAAAGGATTAAATACAAATTTTGATAATATACAGGTAATTCTTTCGGTGTCATTTGTAGTAAAGCATATTAAAATTTGATCTACCTATTGCTGTAGTATAAATTCATTCAACACAGATGCTAACTGGAGAAATTGATACTTTAAAGGGTTCATGTTTTGGTTTTATTAAATAAAGTCCACAACTTCAGTTAAACGTAATTATCCCACTTAGTATGGTAAGAACTTATACCTGGGATCAGTAATATCTTGAGTTGTTTTATTTAATGGGAAACATTAACATGTTACTTGCGTATTTATAATGCTACTGTGAAACGAGAAAACAGGATACTATAAATGATATCGAGTTCCTCGATCAGCTAGCAAATCTGATACCACAGTTACGACGCAGATAATCGAAAAGGACGCTTTCACTTCCAGGTAGAAGAGTGCATAACATACTACTGCACAGATATTACCTTAATACCTGTCTCCTAGATTAATAGATCGATGAAGCAGGCCCAATTTTTCCCATTTGACATCACACGAAATATTTTTACACACAATTTTTACCTTATAGATCAAATGTTTGTATCGTTTTACATTTTAAATCTTGTTGAGCTGAAAAATAGAATTACCATCTCTGTTTTAAAAGTGATATGTACTAAATCGTGTTTTGCAACAAATAAATTTTAGGGGAATACCTACCGTATTACCAATGGCACACATAATAATCGAGCTAAGTTAGGAAAAATTATGTATTTTTCCTTAACGGATTTTGTAAATAGTCTGGAAAAAACCTTTAAAAGTTTTTATTTTTTATAAATTACTAAAATTAAATAAAATTATTAAATACAATGTATAAACAAGAAGTTAACATAATAGTATTGGTTTGTGGATGAAGATATACTTTATGAAGCGATATTTGAGAAAAAACTGAGAAGGAAAACAATCACGGAAATTAATTAAAATGGTTAACTAGGGTTCTAAGTTGTAAAAATTGGTATAAAATAAATAAAAATTGGAAATACAATAAAACTGTTAAAAAAAAACCAACTTAAATATGAAATCTTTGGAATTAAAAGGTGCTTGTTAAACCGGTTATAGATAATTAAAATTTCCAAATGATTCTGGGAATGGATGAAAGTTTCCTTTAAAAAATTCGGAGAATGTTATCATGTTGATTTGTTCTAGGTAGAAAATGTTTAATTACACGATAACTGTAATCCAATTATTTGCTCAAAATCAGTAATGTGCAGTTCCAATTCAATTTCCTGAGCAATACGTGGAAACATCCCATAAACCTGGAAGGTTCTTGAAGAAGTTTTTTTTTATACATTAGTATTCCTTAGTGATCCATTTGTGAATAGATCTTGCCTTTCTTATAACGTGACCGTTTTTTCTTTATTTATTAATTCTGAACAATACTGTGTTTTTTTGCTAGATCCTTATTTGATCTGTGGTGAAGTTTCAGTAACAGAGAACTTAGTGTCATATATTTTAGTGCGTACGACTGTGCATGCATTTGGAACTACAAGTAATCTGTTTCTGTTAACTATATAAAAAAAACTTTATCTGAATTATCTGGTAAAAACCACATATCGCATGCTATAATTATAAATTTCACACTATTGTCACTGGTTAAACACAACTTCAACGTTTTAAAAAATTATTTCCAATGAAGTATGTATAAACAAAATATCTTCCTAATACTTTATATAATTGTGTTGCAGGCAAAATTTTAAATTTCTAGTTCTTGGAATTAAAATAAAATTACCTGTAAACGGATATTTAAAACAATTAAAAAAAACCTTTTATTATGTAGATTTTATTTTTTTTGTTACCAAAAAAAACACAAGATTACAAAAAAATAAATAAATAAATGAAAAATAAAAACTTTTTTCACCCACTTTAAAATATTAAAGTTATTTTACCCTATATTACGAAGTTCTAAGTTCAAATTAAAACAGCATTTTTAAGAAAAGTGGTTGTATCTCTATATTAAAAATCCCTTTCAGCACGCCGGAAGGCGGTGGTAGATTTCAGAAGTGCTAAGTAGAGGATAAAAAAGATTTCCACCTTAAAGTTACGAAAAACTTCTTATTTACTAATACGACAATGGTTGCATGTGAAAAAATTTTCACATGTTTAGCATACGACAAGCCCCATCTTCTTATAATTCCAACAAAATTTTGGTCATCCCTTGCCGTAAGGGTTGGTCATATCAAAATTTATTTCAGACAAAAGTTTTAGGTAATCTTTAGAAGACTAATGACAAGTTTAAAGGCATTCGATATTGTGTCTAATAAGGGAGGTATGATTTTTTTTTGTCTTCGAAACACCATTTTTTCCAAATGGCCAATGGTAGGTAATATCAAAACACTTTACTTAGATAAGTTTTAGGCTCTTATCTAAAGAACAGTAGGAACTTTAAACGAATTTGATATTTTATTTAATAAGAAAGTTATAGCGATATTTTTTTTCTCCATACAGTCCCCCCCCCCCCCCCATTACCACCCTCATGATCCGATTTTACCTAATAACGAACTCGATGGAGATTTTGGGTCGCTGTATTTTATGTATCAATTTAAAAGTAATTAACAAAAAAATTATAGTAGTTATCGTGTCCACAAAAAAAAAAAAAAAAATATATATATATATATAACTTTTGAACTGACGATGGTTTTGGAGTCTAAGGGATGTGAAACGCGAAATGTAGAAATTTTCCGGAAGTCGAATCATGGTACCCATTACAATAGGTAGCATTCTTATGAAATCTACCAAAAAAAAGTATTAATTAAAATAAAAATCATACAATAATAGAAATAATATTTCTGAAAAACAATTATACTTCCTGATTGGGTGTATAATTTATTTTATACAAGTTAATTAAATTATCTTTTTCAGAAACGTTTTACAGATATGAATAAAAATACATCATTGCTATTATTATTATTATCATCATTTATAAAAACAGATTTAAAATTAGAGCAGATCTCATAAAAAAAAAAAAAAAATACATGTAGTAGATTTAGACGAAAAATAATAATCTACATTCCTGGGGCTATTAAAATGTCATTAAAAAGGGAGAAAAAAGAACATTTACAAAGAGTACGAAATATTCTGATATAAATCATTACTTAAAACAGTACTTTTTTTTTAATACGTACGTATATATTGGGTTGATTTATAAACAAGTTAATGTTTTAATTTTTTTTACCACAGTGTTAAATAATCATTAAGAAATCAAAACCAATTAAAAAATAATAAATTTAAATATTGCGTAATGTACACATTGATACTTAATCAAAATAAGATTACGTTGTACATTTGGTATGCTATTAAAAAAAAGCTTATACAGATTACTTATTCAAATATAACAACAATAAAGGTTTATTTAAAATATATGAAATAATAAAATCAAATAATTTTCTATTTCTGTTAAATATCAGCTGGTAAATTGATATATTTTCCCCTAATGTGTTCGTTGCAATCTGTTTAACTAGTGAACAATAAGCAACTCACCCACGGACTATTGAGATGAAGATAATATCATCTTCATTCATTGAATATTATGTACGTCATGTAAATGAGATGATAGTCTAATACAGACTCAGGCCGACCATTCCTGAGACATGAAGTTAAATGAACCCCAACCACCAAAGAATACCTGTATCCACTATTTAGTATTCAAATCCGTATAAAATCAACTAGAATTATTCGGATTCGATCCTCAAAAACTTTGACTTCAAAAATCTGCTGTTAAACAATTGATTTGCGACGACGATTTAACCAAGAGACCAGCCCGGTAGACTGCATTTATTATATGAGAATAAATTTATCAACTAAAAATTACTCTATTTATTAAGAAATTAAAGGAATTCCCCAACAAGTATTTAAAAATTGTTTAATCTTAATTTGAAGATAAATGACATAAGTGTGCATTGGAAAATTACTATTTCTTTTTTTTTTGTATATATCAAGTGTTTGATAATCTATACATATTTAGTACAATGTAGAAATGGATTTTATACTTATATTACTTTTTCTTCTTTTTTACCTGTACAATTAAATATAAATAAAAATATAATGGATTAATCGTATACTCAATAAAATGCATGTATGTAATAAAATGTTAATAAAAAAAAGCAACGACATGATGCCTCACCCAATAAAAAAGATAACATCAGAAGATCTTTCTATGGTTGTGACACGTGTAACGCAGAGGTACAAGAAACAAAACAAAATAAGAGATGATTTCACCGAAAGTAATGAAGTTTAATTTAAATCCAATTCCTGTAAGGAACAGGGTGAAGATATCATTAAAAAGGCTAAATATTACTTGAATATTCGATGGGCTTCTCATATTGATTCACAATAATATAATCGCTCAATGAAAACGAGAACGGAAAATCCGTTAAGACATTGTTTTTATATCTGTTTTAAAGAAAATTGTAATTTCATCACGCCTCACTTAAGTATGAATTCTATAAGAACACCATAAGTAAATAGTTTTATTATTTAATATACAACTGAACGGATAAAAAAAATTTAAAAAGAACATAAAATTTCCATTGAAACTCTTTAGTAATCTTCATATTTTCAGAAATAGAGTTGAGTTGTTTGAGGGTGTTAGAAAACAAAATTTTTAGACATGAAAAAAGCATGTACAATGTTTTACGGTTATATGGACCTGTTGTGTTTATAGATTTCTTTTAATCACAAAAAAGAGAAACAACTGTTAATTTTTGGTACCCTCGGAATTTAAAGTTGGAAATTCATATAAACAATGATTTTATTTCAATTACAAAATTATATATATATATATATATATTTTCTTTTTTTCAAAGTGAATGCATACGGTGATTTCAGCCGATTTATTTTTTTCTAAGTAAATAAATTTAAAAATACGAGTATATAATAATAATAATAATAAATAATAATAATGTAATAATAATAATTGACTTGTTTTACTTTAATCTACATTAAAAAAAAACTGGTTTAATTACTTCACTATCAGAAAAAAGATATTAAGTTTAACAGGTGTTTGCATAGATGTTAACAAAATCATACAGGAGGGTAAAACATTACGTGAAAGTCTCGAGAAAAATATATATAGTGAAGAAAGAACTACATAATAAAAGCATGCATTACACGTTTTCGCTCAGCAAGTTTCAGCTGTTTTTTCACGTTAAAAATCTCTTAAAATAAAACAACGCAAATAACTACACAAGAAAATATTTGTATATTCCAAATTAGACATACCTGTGCTTTTTTGACAAATGTAAATAAGCTAAATATTGATTATTCTCTCTCCCTATACAAAATAGGAATCAAAACTTGGGAAGTTCAGTTAAACAGAAACATATCTGCATACTATTATTTATATATAGATATATATATATATTGTTTGTATATATATATATATATATATATATATATATATATATATATATATATATATATAAATACATACAAACACACACACACACACACATATATATATTTGATTATATCAAGTTTACCATTGGTACCATACTACAATGCAGACACATTATCGCCAGGGAGTGCGACTATTTTCACAGGGTTGTTGGAAATATTCCATGATTTACGCCAGAGAACATGAACAAACAAGGGGAGGAGTAGGACGGAACGGGTCACGATAGGAGAAGGGGTTGTGGAGTTACAGTGTATGCGGGCAGGCGTGATTCTGGTTGGAATTTATCTTTGGTTACACATTCACATTCCAAACGTTTCAACTAACCCGGCCAAGTTGCCTATATGTGATCCATGTTGTTCCCTCCCGCCATTATGAAGACAATTCTCCCACTCACTCATTCCCTCTCGCTCTTCCCTGTTACACACACACACACACACACACACACACACACACACACACACACATATATATATATATATACAAGCACGTTTTCCATCTTTCTCTTCAATTCATGTACAAATTTGAACGCCTGCAAGTGATAACAGGAAAAATGAGAAAGAATATAATGTATCATTGTTACTGTTTTTGATTTAAGTTACCTTCCCTTTCGTAGTTTGAATCTACATAAATCAATGAATACAAATCTGAGATATACTTAACCAGAAAGAAAAATCACCCAATTCTTTTTTATCATCAAAAAAGTGGTAAAACTTTTATTACGCAAAAATATTTCTCAATTCTGAATGTAGGATTTCAAAATCATTACCATATGTTTTATGAAAACTAATATAAACTTTATATTAATGTATCAATTGCATAACCAGACAAAAAGGAATCTGTTTATACAGGTAACAGGACAGCGTTAGCTCTATTTGCATTATACTACAGAGAAAGATGATTTTTATAAAATTATCTTTCTCTCCAACAAAAACGAGTGGTACAGTCGAGTTTATAGTATGTTTACGATAATTTTATATCTTAATCATTAATATAAGTCACAGATTACCAACATCACAGTAAATAAAATATATTTGTCACATAAATCTATTTACTTGTTAAAATGATTTTTTTTTTTGCACGGTTAAATCTATATTAATACACTGTAACATGCTTAATAATAATAATAATAACATTATAAATACATGAATTAGAACAACTTTAAAACAATACGCTAATAAAGTATTTAAATTAAGGAAAAGAATCTGATGTGGATACCACATGACTTTCTTGTACACCTATTAAATTACATATACACATTTTTAAAAGTACATAACATTTTATTTCACTAATAACTTCTGATTTTTTTTTCATATCTTTTTTATTGCTATTATTGTAAAATTTTCTTTAAAATCACAGGTTAATAATTAATAAATCAATATATTTGAAAAAAAAAGTTAAAAAAAAGGAAATGAAGTTGAATTTAAACTGATATGTCTTCCCCTTGTAAGATCAAAATATTTCATTACTTAAAATTTTATTTGGCTATAACTCTGGAATCAATAAAAATAAGTACCACTTATGATGTATCGTTGAAAATCTTTCACTGATTATTTATTACAGCAGTTAAAAAAAAGTCCTAAATCCAAAAAAACTTTGGATTTTGGGCTTTTTGGTCAAGTCGATTGCAATCAGAAGGGAAGGTGCACAAATAGATGTTACAACATCCAAAATTCAAAATTCCAACATACTGCGGCTAATCGATTTTGAGTTATGCGAGATACATACGTACACCCACACGTACGTACAGACGTCACGCTGAAACTATTCAAAATGGTTTTAGGGATGGTCAAAATGGTTATTTTCGTTGAAATCTGAAAATTGAAATTTTTAGCGATACTTGCTTTACTTCGTCCAAGGAGGTAAAAACTATTAAATTAAATTATACAGTGTTTATGAATGTAAAAATGTGCAATATTTCTCAATAAATATTTTGTAATAAGTAATAAAATTAGAAAATAACAAATTATATTAAAATAAGTCACGTAAAAATATTGTGTAGCGAATTTTATAAATAAAACGAGAAGTTACTGTTACAGATCTAGCGTCAGATTAATATAAACACATTTTGTTAATCAGATCGCCCGTTTAATACTTGGTTTTCGTCACTTAGTACTAAAGAAACTAACTACTAATGACAAAATAGTATTTATAATTAAGTATAATAAACAAAAAAATAATAATATGAACAGTAATAAATAAATTTGAAGATAGATTAAATATGAAGATTTTTTTCTATTTATTAGATCTTGGGTATGATGGTGTTAATTTTTTTTTAACAGTCCAACAATAAAAACAATGGAAAGAATTGTTATTAATTTAATTATTTATAAACTGCAACAAATAACAATTGAGTTTCAAAAAGCTGTGATACCATAAATAAAATTACGTAACTACCTATGACCAATCAAGCTATTTAATCAACAGTTGGTGCCAAGTTACGTTAGAAATAAATTAAGGAAATAAATTCTGTTATAAAGAGAGATAGCTGGAATAAACCGGCTATGCCTGCTTTAAGACTGGAATGTTGGGAAAGTGCTGGAACGGGACGCCTATGCTGGAACCACTATAATAAACGTAAGAACGAACATAACTGGAATGGCTAAGCAAGGTAAAGCAACGTATTTAAAGCAGTAAAGGATAAACGTAGCGATGCAAGTTTTGCTTAAATAATTAAATAAAATATAACTGCTATTCATCATGCAAGTTTTACATTAATATTAATAAAAATAGTAGAAAATATATCTACATGTGAAAATTTAGTTCTCACGTAAAATGGAGAATTTCAATAAAGTAAAAAAAAAAATTATAATAAAAAACCATACAAGTAAAACTGTATCTAATTAAATAAACCTAATATAACTTATAAGCAAACTGGTAAAATGTAAACAGAAACGTTAAAAATATTTTAAACTTATTTGGAAAAATATAAGAGTATAAAAAGTTAATCAATTCCATTTCACCAAAATACTTAAAATGTTCAGATTATACGATAAAAACAAATAACAACTTTCATTCAATTCCACATTCCACTATAAGAGACAACATACTTTATACATTACCATACCTCAGTCAATTATGGCATTAATTTCTTGGTTGCTTTATAAAGCGAAGGTCAATCCAGTTAATGAACGAACACACACACACACACACTAGCACGCCCTACAATAAATAAAATACTACTTCCAAATAAACACAATAATTAAAAGCCAATAACAGATAAAAATAAACAAATAACATTTTAAATGAAAGAAAATTGAATAAAGTAACTCCGTAGAATTAAGGTTCGCAATACGTAAATTAGTGATGATTTGTCTTCTTACAGTAATAATTCATAAATCAATTCTAATAAATTCTTCTGAAGAGAAAGGAACTGACTACGTACAATTCTGATTTCTTTTGGCTTATAATATTCTTTCTTAAAGAAAAAAAAAGAAAATAATTCTCTTTTATAAAAAAGAAACGGCAAATTCATATACCGTATTAATGTATATGTATATATATTATATTATATATATATTATTTTATATATTATATACATATATATATATTTTATTTTTATAGAGTTTTTAAACCCTTATAGAACTCCTAATTTTAAGGGATGGAAGTTTTTAACCCCGTATTATTCTAATAAGATTAGTTTCTAACTTTATAACATTTTAGATAGATCAAAATAGTCTAAACATTTCAATTTCAGGGCTGAAAAATTTTAATTTGGGTAGAAAAAGATTTTCCTTTTTAATTTATTTTTATAAGGACAGAAGGGATATTACCTGCTAAAATGACAATGAATTTAATGTACATATATATATATATATATACGTATAAATAAATGTATGAGTTAGTTACCAAAATAACCAAACAGGTGTAGGCGACACCTGACATAAATAATTCATCAAAATAGCATAAACCTTTTCAAGAATAATAAATATGCCATTTCAGGTTATAATGGAAAGTAAGTAACTACTAATGAAGCAGTTTATATTTGCTTAATTCACAAACCAATGTTATAAATAATCACACGAAACCTACTGAATTACTGGGACTAATTTTACAGTAAGCATATCAGAGATTGGATGTGATTAGTGCTTTAAGTGGTTTACAAATGGTATAAATATAAGAATCTGCTTCATCTTAAAAAAATTTTGGATTTTTTTTCAAGTTATCAGATAGATGGTTTCAAACAATACAAAGTTATACATGTATATTATTTATAAACTTATAATATACATCATAAAAATGCTTTTATTACTAATATTTAAAGTTTTAATCTGTATTTTTTTTCAATGGTAATACTGATGGTAATAATATAAGATGATAATTTTCATTCAATTTACAGAAACTATAATTTCTTCCCCCCTCTACACCCAAATATTTTTAAATTTTAAATGATCCAATACCGCTTCAAACACGGTAAAATATTTAATTTAATGCCTGTAAATTGAATCGATCCTAAGATATAAATCCAAATAGATTTCAACAGATACATAAAAAATTAATAAAATTTATGTATTCATAAGACAAGCATAACCACGATAAATGTATAAAAGTATTTTGTACCATGATAATACATTTATTACTATGATAAAACTTAAATTTTGATATTGATTAATCTTATATGTACTTTAGTAATTTTTTAATAAAAATATATTTGATTTTAGGTTTCTATTTACATATTTAAGTATAAGTTTGAACATAATATCAACAGAAGTTCATAAATAGAATTTATTTCAATTCATGATTATTAGGAGTAATATATCAACAGAAAATATTCATTCCAATTAAAATTTTATTTTAAAAAAACCAATAAAACCCGATTTTTTAAAATAATTATTATACTAAGCTATTGGGAAAGAGATAAATAGATGATAAAATACTTTCACGGTAATTTTATCCTGGATTACTGATTTATTTATTTTTATTATTTTTTTAAAATTATAATAAAATAAACATTATTTATTTAGTTATTATTATTTATTTAATTATTTTTAGTTATGATTTCTCATGTTTTTAAATTTGACTTCTTTAATTTTACATATTCAAATGTTGAATAATGTAAACGGTAGCTCAGAATGAAAAACCCAAAACAAAAACCGTCGGGAAATATTAAAAAACACTATTAGCAAATAATTTTAGCCAAAGAATGTTTCAATATTGAGTAAACATTTCTAGAAAAAAAAAAAACTAAATAATTTGATAAAAAACAAACGCTTTTATATAAATAAACGAACATTATGTTAATTAAAAAAAGAAAATATATTCATTCATTATAAATGCAACAATGATTAAAATTTGCTTGAATTATTTATCAAAAAATTTTAACCATTTTTTATATTTATTTAATAATGTTTACAGTAAACAAACAAACTGAAATAATAAAATTAATTAATTATAAAAGAAAAAACCGAAAAGAAAAGTAACGTGTGAAAGTAGGAAATGGAATATAATAAATAATAAAAACAAATAAAATGAAAATTAATAAAAGTATGTAACTAGTAAACATATATGGAGCATGAGACTTGATCCTTGAAAAATTTAACCTCGTATTGAAACCAACATTGTGGAAAAATTATAACTACATTGTATATATATATATATATATATATATATATATATTTAATATTTATATTAATATGAAAGGTTATCTTATGAATAGGAATATTATTTGAGGCCTATATGTTTATAAAGGACTCACCTGTGTGTATATATATATATATATATATATATATATATATATATATGTAATATATAATAATACATGTGTGTGTGTATATATATATATATATATATATACACACACACACACACACATGTGTGCGTGTGTGTTTGTGTTTGTGAATGCATTTACTGTAATATATAGTGAAAGAGAAGAGAGAACATATGAAGGTTTATACGAGTTATGGATGCACTAATGTACTCTACGTTTTATCAATTAAGTGAACACATTACGTACGTATTAAAGAATAATCTAGTTACAGAAAAAACACATTTAAATGCAACCAAATATTATTTGAAAAATAGGCTTGAAATGCGACAATTTTCCAATAACAGAGCTTAACAAAAAGTTTTATTTAAATCGCAGTTTTCTACTGTTATCTTTTGACCGAGAACCGGATATCGTGGAAGTTTACCAGTTATAAAACTGTGTTTACCAGGTATAAAACTACTAGAAGTTAAAGTTATAAGACGTATCCAAAATATAGGATTAATTTCAATCATTTTCGTATACAATAAAAAGATTATGTGACTAGATAATTTGCCCAAAATTTTCTTTTAATTCAAGACCTACTATCCGGTAAGGAATCGTTAGAATAGATTTACAAAAGTATTTTCTATTAAAATTATCACAATTGTTCGAATGGTAGTTCCCTAATAATCTTTTTTTAAAACTGAACACCAGTAATTAAATTTAAAAAAACTTTCCTTCAGAGTAAAAATTAATCCATGTGCAAAATGATAAAAAAAAAGCTTTTCTAAGAAGTTTTTAAAATTCTATTTTTATTTTTATCTCTTAATTTTTTAGGTTTACGTTAAAATTTACCTCTGAAAATAAATAAATAAAAAGTAATTTTTTTACAAAATATAAGCAAGGTGGTAGTAAAAGTAAGCAAAATGTAATCTCTCCATAAAACCTGTCTAAAATTTCACTTTACTGTTACTGTTAATTTTATTTGTAAATTACTGAGCACACTAATCAGAAAAAGAATATTTTCAACAATTAAGTTAAAAAAAAACTTTTTTACAGAAAGATGGTTCTTCTGTTAAATATGTTAATAATTAATTTATTAGGGTTACGATAATTTTTTTCTAAAAGATATTTAATATTCGGGTTAGCCAATTATATGCGGTACTCGTACGAGAGATGTTATCAAAAGTATTCACATCCTTATTATGGATTAATTTTCGTGG
Organism: Lycorma delicatula; assembly: GCF_047948215.1. NCBI lineage: Eukaryota > Metazoa > Arthropoda > Insecta > Hemiptera > Fulgoridae > Lycorma > Lycorma delicatula. The sequence goes on along the minus strand of NC_134462.1, from coordinate 75,226,616 downwards.
GTTTTTATCATAAAAAATTTTTTTCTAAATAACTATTTTACATATATATATATGTAGAGCCCACCATATATATAAATGCATATATATATATATAAAGGGTATTTCTAAAATGGTGGGCTGGCTATACTTTTTCGGATTCTACTTGTAAAACTAAACAAAAAATATCCTTAGGAAAAAATGGCAACTTCTCCTTCGTTTTCGTTTCCCCCTAGTCAACCATTTTGTTATTTTTATTTAAAAATCTATATCTCAGGTTCGGATAGACGAATCACGTTAATATTTGGTAAGCGTCTAGGTAAAAGTTTTTAAATTTTCAAAAAAATAAGGACTTAAATATAACTTCGTAAATTACAAATTGGCGGGCATATTTATTTTTCAATCCATTATATCTCCATAAATATTAGTTTTATCAAAATTTATATTATTTTCTAAAATATTATGCGTTTTATTTTGAACAAAATTACATTTTATTTTTTAACTAACTTTGTGTCTGCTTTCATGTCCTCAACTTTATGTTCAATTCAATTAAATATTAATTGTTTTTATTTATTGTTAATTCTAGTATTGTAAATTACTATCAAATGTTTTTTTCTCAGAAAATTTTATAATACTAGTTCTTGAAATATTAAAAAAATTACAGATAAAAATTAAAATATTTTATTTTGTACCTTTTTCATAACTGTATGTGAACTGTATATACTGTATATACTTTTTTCATAATATGCATACGGATTTTATAATTTTGTGTCATAATTATTATTATTGTGAGAAAATTATTACATTTTTTTTTAAATTACGGGACCACTGTTAGATATTGCTTCAGAGGTTAAGATGAATGATTTATAGCGTGTGTGAAAATGCCATGTCCGGGTTCGAATCCCATTCTGGCATGGCATTTTTACACACGTTACAAATCATTCATCTCATTCTCTGAATCAATGCCTAACGATGGTCCCAGAGATAAAACAAAACAAAAATTAGTATCAAATTAAATAATAATTTTCTCACAGTAGTATCCTAATAATTGACACAAAATTACAAAATCCGTATAATATATGTACATTAAGAAAAAAAATACATGATATACAGTTATGAAAAAGGTACAAAATAAAGTATTTCAATTTTTATCTGTATCATTTTCTTCATATTTCGAGAACTAGTATTATAAAACTTTCTGAGAATGACAAGAAAAATTAACACATCGATATTATCTTTAATAGTGTCTACTGGAAAATCTTTGCTCGCTGGAAGTGACCAGTACCAAGAATAGGGTACACACACGTGTAATATATAAAGGAAGTAGGGACAAGGTCACCGCTATTTTATTCTATGGATGAATAACTTGATGCGCTGGCATAATATTCATTATTATATTTTTCAACTGGTTAGTTTCCATAATTTTTCTCATCAGAGTATATATTTAATTTCCCGACTGTTATATTACACACAGTAATGTATAAAAAATTTCCGTTGCCTTCCGCAAATCTTTCTGTTTCTCAAAGTTGGTGATTTCAAAATATTTAAATCTACGTTAAATAGTTTTTTTTTTTTTTTCAGAAGTGCATTTAAAATAAACATGTTTATATGATGTCCTGTACTTGGGTACAATTTAACCTATAATCATTTAATTTTGCACAGTAATTGCCGTATTAGATGGGATGAGAAAAGATAAAGAATGCTAAAAAGGAGTTAGAATTTATGAAAATTTTACTTGTGTGAATTTTTTTTTAACAAATGAAATTAAATTATTGGAAATATTACAATGAAATATCTTTGAAAAAATGTTTTCTCTTCATCTGTATACATTTTTTTTTCTCTCCTCACCGGCCACTTTAGGACCAAGTTTATTCCTTTTCTTTCAACTCTTCTTCATTTAAAAACTACATTGTTCCTTCCTTTTTTGCAGTCATTTTTCACCGCTAATTCTCTGGCTCCTTTCTGAAAACATTTAAAATCTAGGAACTTCTTCCTAAATGTATATCTCTTTCCCTTACATCTGTTGGATTTATTTCTGAAATCAATAGATCTTCTTTCACCTGTGTGAACTACTTACTGTTCGTTTTGCCATTATCGCTCTTCTGGAAAATCGTCTTCGTCAATCTATTTTCATTCATTCTATCAAAGTGCCCGTAGAAGGCTAATCCTTTTTTTCGAACTACATCCGTGAATCTGTCTATACGGAGGTAGAGTTATTCGTTCTTCTGTAACCTCCAATCTTTATCAGTTTTCCGTAGTCCGAGTATCTTTCTTAGTATTTCTCTTTCACCAACTCCAATTTATCAATCTCTCGTCGGTTTAGAGTAACATACTCTGCAGCATACAACACTGCAGATCTAACTACTGTGGAAGAATGTCGAATCTTTCCCATCCTCGATATCTTCTATTTATTATAAAACGTAAGCACTCTTCAGTTTATTTATTCTAGCCGTATTTACCTCGCTATCTAACTCATTTGGTTATATTACTTCGCCAAGATATTTGAATTTCTACGTCTTCCTAATTTTCGAAGATTTTTTACTAAATAATTTGGCGAGCATGTTTATAAACTTTTAAACTTCATAATATACCAACAAATTGACTTGGATATTTTTTTAACATTATTTTTATCTAAAAGTGGCATTATCAAAATTGTAACAGTTTTCAAACCTTATCTGGCAGTTAGGAGTATTAAACCCCTTCCACATATAAAAATTCGATTTAAGTTTTTTTATAAATTATTATCCTTTCAGCTAAACAAATATAATTTTATTTTTCTCTAATTTAAGCCAAAAAGTAAGCAAGTTATTTGATAAAAATATGAAAAAATTAAATTCAGATCTTAACTTAGAATCAAACCGAAGACTGATTGAATTTGACAGAAGAATGATGTAATATCTACCAATTGGTTAATAAATTAAAACTAAAGTTTTTTATCAATACAAATTACTATTAATATTGAAGAATAATTACATTTTAATTACTGAAAAATTATAAATACTAGTACGGTAAGTTAAATGAGTAGTACATTATATCATAGTTATGGTTAAAGTTTTAAAGATTTTCAGCTGCGTAAAACAGTTAATGATTTGCTTTAAGGAATACATTTTTAGTACATTATTGCTTTTAACAATACCCAATTCCTGTCGCTTGATTACTAAAACTCATGAAAAAATCTGATGTGGACACCACATGACTTCCTTGTACGCCTTTTTTGTACAACCTTTTTTAAAATGAAAAGTACGTGAAATTTTATTTCATTAATAAATTCTGATATTTTTTTTTATTTTTTTTTTGTAATTGAATTATTATTTACTGTAAAAATTTTTTTACAAAATTTTTTTATCATTGGTAAATTATTAATAAATCAATATATTTCAATAAACGAAAAAAAAAACAAAAGAAGGAGATGAAGTCAGATTCGAACCGATGTGCCTTCCCCTTGTAAGATCCAAATATTTCATTAATTAAAATTTTATTTGGTTATAACTCTGGAACCAATGAAAAAATAACCACTTTTTATATATCGTAATAAAGCTATCAATGAGGGCTTAATCATTATATTAATATAAAATCATTACCAGCTACCAGTATTTTTTTTACTATAGTTAAGAAAAAGTCCAAAATCCAAATTTTTGGATTTTGGACTTTTTTGGACACTTTTGGTCCAGTTATTTGCAATCAAAAGGAGAGGTGCATAACTAGATGTTACAACAGTCATAAATCCAAAATTTCAACAACCTACGGCTAATCGTTTTGAGTTATTACAAACGTCACGCCGAAACTAGTCAAAATGGATTTAGGGGTGGTCAAAATTTCCATGGAAATATGAAAACTAAATTTTTTTGTTATATTTTTTCTTTACTTCGTACAAGAAGGTAAGTAACGATAAAGTTCACTATAATTGTCACATAAAAGTATTTATTGAGGGACTCAATATCACTGCACATTGATGTACAAAGTTTATTTGATACACTTAGATAAAATAAACTTATAGATAATATAATCTTATATTAAATCTAGACTATCCTGCTGGGGTTGAAGTTATGGCCTATGCCGGCGATTTGGTGGTCTTGGCGAGTGACAGGCATGAATTGGAGGCACAAGAAAAGACCAATTTGGCATTGCAGTTAATAAATGGTTGGCTATGTGAAAAGAATCTAACGCTAAATACTGGTAAATGTAATTTTATTACATTTACTGGCTGAAGGATCATCGAACGGCTAAATATCAAAGTCAATGAACAAGTAATAGCAGAAACAGATAGATTAAAGTACTTGGGGGTCACCTTTCAGAGAAATGGTGCATTTACGGAACACATACACGAGGTTTGCAATAGGGCTGATAAGATGACTAAATCTCTTAATATTATTATGACTTCTCAAAGAGCACCTAAAGCGTCTAAAAGGAGGGTTGTTGCGTCCTCGGTTATGATATCGATATTATATGCTGTCACGGTATGGTGGCCTTCAGTACGGATAAAGAAGAACTTGGCACGCTTAATTAGGACACATAGAAGACTGTTGCTTGGCGTGGTTTCCGCGTACAGGACAGTCTCCTATGAGGCGTTATGCGTTTTATCAGGAGTGCCTCCGATCGACCTTATGGCTCATTTCAGAGTCGAAAGAGATCAAGGTGTTGAAGTTCATGAAGCGAGGCATAGGCTAATAGAGAGATGGCAGGAGAGATGGAGCACAGCAGGCCCTGGAGACAGGACCAGAAGGCTAATCCCCAATCTAAGGAACTGGATACATAGAAAACACGGTGAAATAAACTTTTACACGTCACAGTATTTTACAGGACACGGTAGTTTTAATTACTATCTGCATAGAGTCGGTAGAATGGAAACTGCAGCCTCCATGTACTGTAACTGTGATGATGATGTCGAACATACTTTCACTGTATGTCATAAATGGAGGGAAGAGACAGACGGTATTGACCTGTCATCTGATGGAACTGGCAGACTAATCAATAGCATGTTAAACAGTGAAGAAACTTGGAAAAAAGTTGAGTTGGTCATCAAAAGAATACTTATGCAGAAAAACAACGATGAGAGGAGACTAGGATTTTAAACTTTAGCATAGGGCAGGGTGGACAGCCTCAGTGGTGAGGGCTGACATGCCGAGGTGTGTCGGTTCCGATGATCCACTGGGGGACTCCTAAGGGTTTTTCGTTAGGTTAATATAAAGATCTGAAAAGACCCAATCGCCACGTCACGACAATACATGGTATTGACGTGGCGATATACGGATGGGGCAAAAGAACTCAAAAGAACTGACCGGTGGGCCGACCTGCCATGCCGGACTTATAGCCGGTAGGTGTAAAGGCCCATTAGAGTAGAAACGACTTCCCTGGGTGGCGCAATACCAACCAGTCGGACCGGCCCAGGGGAGTAGTGTTAAAAAAAAAAAGAAAACATAAAATAAACTATTTCATTTTAATTTCTCTTGTTATCTTTGGGACGTTTTGTATATTCTTAAGAATGAGTAGGATACACTCATTTTTTGAAAATTATATCAGATCATTTACAAACATTTGGTTATTCCACTTAACCTCTTACAAACATTTCTAGAAGAAAAAATAATTCTTTTCTTAATATATCTTATCTAAATTAAATAGTAGTTAAATATGTCTTGTCACTTTTACGTAAAATGTTTTCAAAAAACCTTTTACTTTACTTTTTGTAATTTTATGGTAAATTTTTAAAATGTAATACTTGAATCACTTATATTTTATCTTTTAATACACGCGTTTCTGATTTTTTGCCATTTTTACTTTAGATATTTTATAATTATAATTTCACTAAATCCAACAAATAGAAGAAATTAAAGCGGTTATTATTTCCCGTCTGAATTATTTAGTGGTTAAATTAAATAAAATACGATAATTTTCTATAATTTTAATTATTATTTTGCCGATTTCCATGACGAAGAAATTCTGCCTTTCACCCAAAAGGTTGTGAGATCAAATCCCGGTCTTGACATATTTTTAACATAAGGAACTTCATTTCTTATCACAAAAAAAAATAGAGTAAAATAACAATAATTGGGAGGGTAGGCTTGTTAATACTAGAGAGAAAATGATTACTTAATAATAATGATAATAAAATATACGTTAATAAAAATGAAATCAAAAAGGAAAAGAGTTTAGAATAACAAACTGGTATTATAGACAATAAAATTCATTCTGATATCAATAAAATAAAACCTGAGTACCGACTATTAATCCTAACATGATTTATTAAATTGTGTAGGAAGTAAATAATAATAACAATAACAAAATATGTACACGGACAGAATTAATAATCAGCTAAATAGGAATTACGCAAGTGTAAAGAGGGTTCGGGGGTCAGTCGCAATACAGCAGTAGAACAGGGTACAATTTGAAAGTTCTAATGAATTTGTGCATAGCTTGGTTGAAAGAGCATTGTCGTTTGTGTGTGTATGTATGTATGTATGTATGTATATATATATATGTGTGTGTGTATGTGTGTGTCTGTGTTTCAGGATTGGAAAGGGTGAATGTGGTATAGTTTGTAGGAGTATGAGGTTATAGCTATTTGCATGAAATAATAAACACCCCGAACATTACTGGACCAAACAGCTAGCTATAGCTAAAGGGAGAGGTCCAAACTGTTCAGCCAATCGATAACGAACTCTGCCTACGAGAAATGAAGTCAGTGGTTGGTTGGTTACATTGTTGTAATATCGTCTCAAGAATATAACAGCAGGAAATCTAAAATCACTTCTCTCTATTACAATATAAATACATAAATAAACTTTATTTTTAACTAAAAAAAAAATAATAATAAAAATAACAATAAAAAATTTAATATACGAAAATGTAATGTCAATAAAAAAAATAATAAATAAATAAATACATTAATTTTTATGTTAAAAAAAATTATTATTAAAATCGACTTAAAAACAACATTATGAAACAAAGTTACAAAAATTTTTCCGAAGACAAATTAAAAAGAAATATAAAATATTACTTAAGAAATGCTTTAGCCTTCAAAACTACTTAAAATTATAAATATAATCAACATAATTATGTAAATAAAATATCTCATTAAATATGATATGATCTATATTAAAAGATAACAAATGATGAATGGGTAAAAGTATTTTTCTCAAAAGGATACAAGAATTATAATTAATTGAAAAAATTTTGATTGAACTTCTTTCAAATGAATATATAGCAAATAGAATCCTACAAAAACAAAATTTACATGATGAAAATTAAAACTAACTAATTATATGCCCATTTTTATAATTAAAGAAATATTATAAGTAGATAAAAATAAATAAAGAAAAAAAAATCAACATTTACGAAGTAAAATGTCAACAAAAAAAAACTGAAAATTATTTTCTCCAACCAGCTTTCCATCTGGGTATGTGTGTATAAGCAAATGCCAGGCTTTCAGGGCCTGATATAGCTGCAGATATACTGCTAGGTAAGTGTAAACGAACCGGTAAACATGTAGTCTGGAACAAACTCAGGTCTACCACTCTTGATCCGTGTGGTTAATTGAAAGCCAATCATGAAAGTACTCCGATATCCACAATCTAGGATTCAAATCCGAATAAAAACGACTGCCTTTACAAAGATTCGAACCTTACAACTCTCGACTTCGAAAATCAACTGATTTTGCGATGACGAGTTCAACCAATCGACTGAAAATTCAAAAACATAGAAGTGAAAAATCACTGTGAAAATTCAAAATTGAAAGTAAGATGTTTATTTGCAGTATTGTCTATACTAGACAATGTCTGTAACTAGATTGAACAACTTCAACTGGATATCTAACCACCGTTTTCAACACTGCTCAAGTGTTCCCGACCCATCTTGTATGATCTGTTTACGGCTTACTTGCTAATTACGGCAGTTGCAAGTTTACTGATAATACTGCAATTCTTGCTGTCCACAAGGATCCGGCTACTGCGTCTCGTTTTGTTCAAGATTATATCACTCTCCTCGAATCGTGCTTACATGTTGGGAAATAAAAATAAACGAAACAAAATCAAAGCACGTCAGGTTCACTCATTGTTAGGAACGCTGTCCTCCTGTTTCTATCTTCAATGTTCCGATTCGGAGATCTCAGGACTGTAAGTATTTGGGTTTTCATATTGAACGACGACTTACCTGGGAGATACATATCAAATCTAAGCGGAAACAGCTGGATCTCAACTTTAAAAACATGTACTGGCTGATAGGACATAGATTTCGGCTTTCAGCAGAAAGTAAATTATTGATTTATAAATCAGTTTTCAAGCTTGTTTGGACTTACAAGCTTGAATTGTGGGCTACAGCAGCAATTCCATTGTTGACAGACTTGAATACTACCATACAAAAACACTACAAAAAATGCTAAACATACCCTGGTACATAAACAATAGCCTCATATATAATGATTTTAAGTTGCGAATCGTTCGACAGGAAATCTCTCCGGTCAGCCTACGATATCAAAACCGTTTAGATCGGCACCCGAATTATTTGGCGGTCAATTTATTGAATAACATGATCAGTGATTTTTCAAAATTGCCAAGTAACAATATTCTTAGTTTCCCTTATCGTTTCAACTAGATGACTTTATGGTCTGCTGTACGGAGTGCTCTTCTATTTCATTTCTTTCATTTCGTTGTTATTGTTAAGTCACCACAATAACTGGGTCTGGGACCATTTAATGATAGTTCAAATAGATCTTAATTACTCATTATTCGATTATTTTGCTGAACAGATTCTAAAGTTACCGTGTTTTTACAATAAAAAAAGATTGTTAAAAGTACAGAAGAACAATTCTTTATTAGTCGAATTCTAGTTACTAAAAAAAAAAATAAAATCCAGATAATTTTTTTTTTTTTAATATTATTAAATCTTTGTTTTGATCCTGAATTTGTATTTATTTTCACTTATATTAAATTATTTTTCTTATCTACCGATAAATGTTGGTTTAAAATAGTCAAAAATGCCCATCTAGTTATAAATGTTACGTTAATTAGTCTAAATATTACTGTTAATTAGTCGAAATTAGCGAGCGAAGCGATCATAGGATATATTTGGTAATATTATGTTGATTCCGTGAACTGATGAATCGTACGTATATCTATATAACTTTTTCTTTTTTTTCCTGTTTAGCATCCGGGAATTACCGTCAGATATTACTTCAGAGGATGAATGATATGAGGATGATATGTATGAGTGTAAGTGAAGTGTAGTCTTGTACAGTCTCAGCTCGACCAAGAAATGGTCTGTGATTTATTGAAACCCAAAGAACAACGGTATCCGCGATCTAGTATTTAAACCCGTATAAAAGTATCAGCCATTACTAGGATTTGAACTTTGGAACTCTCGACTTCGAATCAGCGAGACGCGTTCACCACTAGATCAACCCGGTGGGTCGGATGACATTTCTTGGCGTTTCACATTCCTTAGACCCCAAAACCACCGTCAGTTCAATAGTTTATATAATTTATATATATATTTACCTTTCTTGTGGACACGATAACTGCCGTAAGTTGGCGCCAATCACTTTCAAATTGATACATAAAATATAACGATCCAAAATCTCAGTCGAGTATGTTAATGGGCAAAATCGGATGATGGGAGTGGAAATGGGAGCCTTTTTCGAAAAACAAAATGTCGTTTTAACTTTCTTATTAAGTAAAATATCGAATTCGTTTAAAGTTCCTACTATTCTTTGAATAAGGGCCTAAAACTTATCTACGTAAATTTTTTGATATCACACACCATTGGCACAGGTGGTGAAAAAATGGGGTTTCGAAGACAAAAAATCATACCTCCCTTAATAGGCACAGTATCAATTCGGTTTTTAAGTAGTAGTTAGCCTTCTAAACATTACCTAAAATGTTTGTCTGAAACAATTTTTTATATTATCAACCCTTACGGCAAAGGATGACCAAAATGGAGCTGGAATTATAAGAAGATGGGGCATGTCGTATGCTAAACATTTGAAACTTTTTTCACAAGCAACCATTGTCGTATTGAATAAATTTGAAGTTTTTCTTAACTTAAAGGTGAAAATATTTTTTATCCCCTACCTTTTTCTTTTTTTTAACCTCCGAGACCACCATTAGGTATTGCTTCACAGGATGAGATGAATGACAAGTAGCGTGTGAATATTCCATGCCTGACAGGGATTCGAACCCGGGACCTCCGGATAAAGGGCCGAGACGCTAACAGTCGCGCCACGGAGGCCGGCTCTTTATCCTCGACTTAGCACCGGTGAAATCTTTCTCCACCTTCTGGCGTGCCGAAAGGGATTTTTTTTAAAGTTAATTTAACCAATTCATTAAAATTTATAAAATATACAATTAGTTCAATTGGGTAAAATTTTACGTATGTTTTTTACATTATTTGTGAATGAAAACTATAAAAAAATAAATAAATAGTAAAATGTTCAAATCTGAAGCGATTTAAGCATATAATACGTTTTGCAAAAGCCAATACTGGAAAACATTGCATTTATTGGTTATGAATAATAATACAGGATAATTGTTAATAAGAGGCAGGGAAATGTAACCAAAATTTATTATACTAGTGAGCAAATTATCAAAATTGTTTTTATGTATGTAATATACATTTTAAATAGTTTATCCCTGAAAATTATTTCGCTTTTAAGTTTAATTGTAAGTAATAAAAAAATCTAAGTTACAGTTGGGAATCGAATCTAGAACCCATACTATAATAGCCGATATTCTCGCAGTTGAAGTAACAAGAAATATTATTTTCATCTATTTATCGTTTTTTAATTTTATAATTAATAAAAATCTCATATTTTAACAAATTATTTATTAATATTTTAACACATTGTTGTAGGAAATAAGCAGAGTAAATATATATATATATAGATTACATCTCTTACTATATACCTTATTTTTAATTAAAATTTATTAGTTTGTGAAATGAAAAAACTATCAATATCTAGATAAACTACAAAAAAAGAACAAGATGACAAATTTACGAATAGAACCGGAAATAGGAATAGTAATAAATTATAAATAAAAGAAACAGCTGTTCATTAATTTATGTAAATGAAAAAACTAGATTTGGAATATACTGTGTATATATATTATACACAGTACACACACACACACACACACACACCACACGTTATATGAAACGATACATGATAAGAAGTAAAAAGTGGATTAATAAAAATATGTTAATAATTTTTACAGCAGTTTTAGAAAAACTGTTGGTAAAAGTAACACAAAAAGTTTAGAAATGATTTTCTTTTTTATATCACCCAATACAGAATAATTTAATTAAAATATACGTAAAAAGTATACTGTTAAAAATTAATCATCAGGAAATCCTAGAATTTTTCTATTAATTAACCGGTTCATAATCCTTCCAAAAATTTATTTAAGAAACTAAATATGACCAAGTGGTTATGACACTTCAATATTCTAAATAATAAAAATAATAGTGAAAAATATTTTTTTTAACGAAATTTTGAATTAGAGTTTTCAATAAAAATTTTCAAGAAATATGTACGAAATTTTCAGAAAAGTCAAGGAATCATATACAGTTTTTAAATTTTTAATACATTATAAAACTGAAATTTTATATAATAAAAGGAAAATTTTTTTTCTGTTTAAAATTATGTATATTCTATAAATTACAGCAGGAATCAACTAAGTTATTTTATTAAATTTATTTTTTCTTTCGTGATGAAATTATACAAGAAACCACACTTCTTTTAAACTTGAAAAACATTCAAAAATTTCTTTAAAATAATTTTCTTGATCCTTAAAATCAGGGACTGTAAATCATTAATTCTCTACTTTTTACTTCCTTGTGTGAAGTAAAGAAAGTATTGTGATCGCGAAAAATTTCGGTTTTCAGATTTCAACGGAAATATCCATTTTGACCAGTTTCGGCGTGACGTCTGTACGTACGTATGTATCTCGCGTAACTCAAAAACGATTAGCCGTAGGATGTTGAAATTTTGAATTTACGACAGTTGTAACATCTAGTTGTGCATCTCCCCTTTTGATTGCAATTGAATTGACCAAAAATGTCCAAAAAAGCCCAAAATGCAAAATATTTGGAACTTTTCTTAACTGCAATAATAAGCCCTTCATTGAAAGCTTTTAAAGATATATCATAAGTGGTAATTATTTTTATTGGTTCCAGAGTTATAACCAAATAAAATTTTAATTAATGAAACATTTGGATCTTACTAGGGGAAGGCACATCGGTTCAAATCCGACTTCATCTCCTTTTTTATCTTTTTTTTTAATTTAAATATATTGTTTTATTAATAATTATTAACCTCCGATTGTAAAAAATGTTTTACAATAAATAATAATGCAATAATAACAATAAAATAAGAAAATGAAATAATACCAGAAGTTATTAATCAAATAAAATTTTATGCATTTTTATTTTTAAAAAATGTGTGATGTAATTTAATAGGCCTACAAAGAAGTCATATAGTGCCCACGTCAGATTTTTTAATGGATCAATAAATCACCACATATGTTTAAATTATAGCTAACACTTGGAATTAAGATACAAAAACTATTTAGCTTATGAAAAATGCTAAACCTTACCGAAATTCTTATCCGGGACTTCCTGGATGAAAATTGTAGTAGGTCGTTGCCAGCACATGAGTTTATGTTGGTTTTATAATCACTCTTTTACTACTTTCCTTTTTTTCTCAAGCATCCATTTTTATTGTTTAATGAATGAAACATAAGAAACCGTATTATCGCTATCTGGTTTTTAATTAGTTAAACTAAATTACTGTTATTTAGGAAGAGGATAAATTATATTAGCAGTTTTTACTCTTAAAAACAACATAGAATTTTCAAAATCTGTGAACAAATTTACTATATATCGTATTAATTAATTCAATTACACTTATGAGAAAAACACTTTACACTTGTAAAGAACTAATTTTCCTTAAAAGTCTACCTTTGTAGAAATACCTTTGTTTTGTCTTCAGTCATTTGACTGGTTTGATGCATCTCTCTAAGATTCCCTATCTAGTGCTAGTCGATTCATTTCAGTATACCCCCTACCACCTATATCCCTAACAATTTGTTTTACACATTCCAAACGTTGCCTGCCTGTACAATTTTTTTTCTTCTACCTGTCCTTTCAATATTAAAGCGACTATTCCAGGATGCCTTAGTATGTGGCCTATAAGTCTGTCTCTTCTTTTAACTATATTTTTCCAAATGCTTCTTTCTTCATCTATTTGCCGCAATACCTCTTCATTTGTCACTTTATCCACCCATCTGATTTTTAACATTCTCCTATAGCACCACATTTCAAAAGCTTCTAATCTTTTCTTCTTAGATACTCCGATCGTCCAAGTTTCACTCCCATATAAAGCGACACTCCAAACATATACTTTCAAAATTCTTTTCCTGACGTTTAAATTAAATGTAAACAAATTATTATAGTTCTGACTGAAGGCTCGTTTTACCTGTGCAATTCCGAATTTTATATCGCTCCTGCTTTGTCCATCCCAAATTGTAATTGTACTTCCCAAATAACAAAATTCTTCTACCTCCATAATCTTTTCTCTTCCTATTTTTACATTCAGTGGTCCATCTCCGTTATTTTTGCTACATTTCATTACTTTCGTTTTGTTCTTGTTTATTTTCATGCGGTAGTTCTTGCGTGGAACTTCATCCATGCCGATCGTTGTTTCTTCTAAATCTTTTTTACTCTCAGCTAGAATTACTATATCATCAGCAAATCGTAATCGTTGTATTTCTACTAAGATAGAAATACAACAAATGACAAAATTTAATATTTCCAAATTTAGATGAATGTTTGAAGGTTTAAGCTGTTGGGATTTTGATTACCATGATTACCATAAACCCCATGATTACCATGGGGTTTAGTTTACCATGTGTAAAAAATAGTTTTACTGGTTGTCTTGTATGGGTGTAAGACGAAGTAGTTGAGGTTATTCGATGAAGGAGTTTTTGAAACTACAATTCTGAGAATAATATTTAGCCCTATAATTGACGAACATGCTAGACAGTGGAGGAAGTGATATAATTTTTAAATGCATAGATTATATTCAAGTTCGGATATAATTTGAATAATAAGTCATAGTTTACGCCAAGTAAACACGTAACGTAATCGGCAAGAAAGAGTAAGTGCTAGGGTTCTAGTTATAAGATCAAATGGAATGAGAGATTAGGAAGATTATACTAAATTTGATCTGCGGGTAGCCAGGTGTACAGACTACGATTGGATCATATCGGCTCAAGATATGAAGAGTTGGTGGATCGTGGATCTTATTTATCTAATTTCTGAGGTAGGTAAACAAGTTTGAAAGTTTAAGGAAACACAAACTGCAATTTTCTTCTTGTAAAATTACTCTCAATAATCGATTTTTTCCAAAGGAAAATGGTTGAATCTTGTTTGTTTTCAGTAAAGCATTTAATTGTGCAGTTGAATCTGAACAATTTATTTTTAACCCAACATTTTATTTAACCAACAATGTGTTGTTTGCGTGACGCGCTAGAACGATTACAGTAATAATGATTAAATCGGCAAAAAAAAATAAACTGTTAGAGAAGGGAGTATAATCAAATTTTCAAGTTTTATTTGGATCATTTATATTTCCTTTAAATTTTTCTCATGCTTAGTGAAATCGTTTTTTTTTAAATCGATAAAAAATTATTTTAGATTTATCATCATTCATGCAACTCGAAAATTATGCCACCGTTATTTGATTACAAATAACGTGATATGCATCTTGTACAAATTAGTTTCCAGGCTTTACAATATTTAATCTTACGTAAAATTCATTAATTAAAATATACAATGAGTTCACACACGCGCACGCACAAACAAACTCACAATATCTAAATAAACGAAATAATACAATTAATAATTATATAATATTCCATTTAATACTTTCTTTATAAAGAATATGTGAGCAAAAAATGATTTTTTTTTTAAATTAGATTTGTTCGAATTAAATCTTTTATAATATATATAAACCTTAGAAAAAATGATTAAATTCGTAAAAGTAAATTACCTATTTAATGTTATCTTATTGGTTATAAATTTTTATTTGATAAATATATTTAAATATGAAACTTGTACTGAAATTATTATAATTTAGAGATTATAAATTAAAAAAATAAAATTCTACACATTTTTTTTTACAAAAATTAAAAAAAAAATATTAAAAACATTAAATATGAATTGACTCTTATAATATGAAGAAATTAAAGGGTTGGTTATGATATTGGGGAAAGAGATATAATGGTACGGGTAAGATGATGGCATAGGTAAGAGGCGAGTAAGTTCATGGTGGTTGCTGTGTGTCCTTTACCTGCAGTCAGTAATGGGATTTATGTGCTGAGTAATGTCCCAAAGGCAGCAGTGACTTAATTTAATGTCTAGACCCACTGTCTGCACGCGAACAGCACTAACAGTAATACTACTAATATTAGCAACAATAGTACGATATGCGTTGTACCGAACCAATGCTATGCGCCGCGCCGCACCGCCACTCTCTAGGCCACCCCTACATTAACCTAGTGTTGCAGAATCAGTCGAATAAATTGATCTTACTGAAACAATTTTTTCCCATATTTTAACAGTTCAATTCTTTTTTTAAACTTTTATTTTTAAATTATTTAAATTATCAACGTTCAATTGATTCAATTATACTTATTAAAAATTAATTAGATCCAAAATTATTATTTTTTTAATCCTCCAGATCCACCGTTAGGGATTGCTTCAGAGGATGATGAATGATTTTTAGGGTGTATGAAAATACCATGACTGACCGGGATTCGAACCCGGGACCTCCGAATGAAAGGCCGAGACGCTACCACTCGCGTCACGGACGACGGCACATTCAAAATTATTAGGATATAAAAACAATGCGTAAGTAGAATTAAAAGAAAACCAAGATTCATATCTTAGGAAGATATTCGAAATATGAAAAACTTATTCTATTATTTATTCAATTTTGACCTAGAATAAATACATTAATGTTGTTTGTATAGAAAAATCGATGATCAACAAAGAACATTCGTTAAAATTAAATATCTAAGTCAAGTATCGATGGGTGGATAAGTGAAAATTCTCTTGTATATACTAATAAAATTAAGAATAAAAACGTCTGTAAAACGAACGGGAAAAATATGTTTAAATAAATAAATATTAAAAAAAATAAGTAAATAAAAAAAATTGAGTTTGCTTATTCAAGGGATATTATTTTTACCTATTTGTTAGAATATGTGCGACAAACGTTACATCGAGTAGACATAGAATTAAATGATAACAATTATTAATATTTTAATATTAATTATTAAGTTCATGAACTAACGAAGAATGTTTTTTATAATAAAATTAAAAATACAAAAAAAAAAATCCTGTTTGAATTAATAAACTATACATAATGGAGTCTTCATATTATTTCTGTACTTCAATTGCAATAATAAAAAGAATATTTTTACATAGGTAGTTGCAGAAAAAATGTTGATAATTAACGTTGAAAGTTAAAAAAAAAGAAGTGTTACTTTAATGCTACTAATAATATAACATTAAAACTACACACCATCTCATAATTTTTTTTTTTTATTTTAGTTTGTTTCCCTACCCCTGGGCTGGATTCACCGTGAAGCATAGCACAGCTCAGGGGATTGTCCATTCTAACGGATCGTTTCAGGCCCTAGTGGAAGGTATCCAGGCCCGACCAAGTCGTTCGTGAACCCCACCCTAGTGGCCGAGACTCAGTCCTTCTGCCTTGCCTTCAAAGTGAGTATTCCACAAAGGGGGGTCACATCGGGTCTCGGTCTTTTTAACAGCTGCCTGCTTCTAAACGGGTCCTCCGAGGTGGCCCCAGCTGGGTCTCGGTCTTAACAGCTCGAGGGCGACGGTGTCCTCGAATCTCAACTTCGCCCATCCCGGCAAGTCCGGACAAACGACGACTTCACAGGAGGCTGTTCATCACACCCTCGCTACCTCATCGTCCTTGCCTTTGTGTTGTAGTATCGTTGTTATATATTCTGACACAGCACTGAATTTATCGACACCGGATAGCATTGTCGGTACAATTGTGTCTACATCTACGGGTCCAATCAGTTGTTCGCAGATGCCTCTTTCGACCATCCACCGTGGACACCTGAACACAACATGTTCAGGGGAGAAATAGTCTCCGCAATATAGGCACTAGGAACTGATAGCCCTCCTTCTACCGAAAATATATAACCTGAAGACCCCATGCCCCGTTAAGAGCTGGGTTAGCCAGAAATTAAGTTGATCAAATTTGTGGCCAATCCATGGTACCACCTGTTTTATTAACGATGGGTACAACGCCCCGTTGATGAGGGATCCACCTGCTCTTCCACTCTCGTAACGTGCCTGCCCTAGCAATTGCTTTGTTTCCTCCTCTAATGATGTCACCACGCATCACCGCTAACTGGCGAAACCATCTCATTATTAGATGACCAAAAAGTAACAAGATTTTGAACACAATACGCCATGAAAAACAAATTAAAATAAATATTGACCAATGAATACTGAGCAAGTTTATTTTGACGCACTTTAAATATATCTGGCTCAAAATTAATACATAATCTTGCAGCAAGTCCTTTAAAAAGACTGAAAATACTAATTAGATAGAAGAAAAATAGTTTGATAATATGGATATTTAGATTAATTTGTAATTAGCTAATGTAAAAAAGAAAATAATTTAATATTTCAGAGGCACAGTATTCCTAATATATTGATTTAGAATCAGTAGTTATTTTATTATATAAAAATAAATTACGTTAATTAATTAGACTGAGTTGAATGAATTGCATAAAACTGTAAATGATTATTATTATTGTTATTATTACGATTAATAATAATTACGATTATGATTGATTGATTAATAATTTATGATAAATTATTATTATGATTATTGGTATTACATAAGGTAAGATATAATTAAAACAATTAATAATGTATTGAAACAATTTAAATTTTTTTAAGAACTAGGATAATCAAAAATAAAATGTAAGTATTAGAATAAAATATTAAAATATTCAAATACACCATGTTTAATATTGCATGATATGAATGACCTTGAAACTATTAAATCAATACCTGGCTTAAAAGTTTTTAAAAATATGTTAAAACTACAAAAAAATAAATAAAACGTTAGTGACCTTCTGTACTTTCAAAATATTAAAAAAAAAAAACTTCCAAATAGAATATTATTAATGCTAATTAAAACTATTATTCCTGATTAAAAAATATATACATTTTTTATAAACTTCTAATTTTTAAAAAAAATTAAATTTCTTAAGACAAAAGTTACAGAGAAAGAAAACTAAATTTACTACATGAAATAAAAGTTCAGAAAGTCACGTTTTGATAACTGAATCAAAGTAATAATAAATTCCCAATGGTTAACCTGGTAGCTATACTTAAAAGCTAAGCTTTAAATTTTTGTTTTATCATCTAATAAAATACAAAAAACTATAATTAAATAAATCAAATTAACAGAGGGGGAATAGATATCGTTTGTGATATCATTTATATATCTCATAATACTAAAGTAAAATAATAAATAAAAGATAAATTATATTTATGCAGTAAATAAAATTGAAATTAGAACACGAAGGGTGGATGTAAAAGAAGTAAACGTACAAGGAATAAGAAAGAAGAAGACGAAGACGAAGTAAGCACTGATGTGACTTCACATCTAATTTTAAACTTCCGACGTTTTCTTTACAGTTCAGCATGTAATTAGGGAGACACTTTCAAACGAGATTCATTTTACAGGCTGACAGTTTCTAAGCAAGCAAGGAAGCAAGCTCGGTAGCTTTACCGAGGAAGTAAGAAGCAAGTAAGCTAAGGTTCTGGGGGTTGTGCTATGAAGCACACACACAACTCTTGCAAGACTTTCTCCGTCATCTTTACACAATTGCTGTCACATCGTTAAACCAACATTGCCACTATGTAACAATAATAATCATTGTCATTAATTATAACTTATCATTAATTAAATTTTGAAAATAAATGCGAGACGAAGTTTGTTAGGTTAAATTTTATCTACGTTATACGTAATAAAGAACAAATGAATTATTGTAAACAGCCTCCATAAAAGATACCTTTTTAGAAACTTCGAATTACTATAGTATGTTATGCGCAGAAAAGACAATAGTATTGTATTCGTATTTAGTAAATGAAGCAATTAGTGACTCATTTCTTTAAAAAAATCTGTCAATAGAGGTGATTTCAATGAAATCAAAAAATTATTTTTTTGAAAACTAAAATTTCAACAACTCTTTTCATACCAAATTCGTAGTTTAAACTATATTAGTTTTCAAAAAAGAATTTTCCTGTTAGAAAAGTTTGAAGTCCATCATCTATTTGTCAAAACTGCTACACTTGTCAACACTACTTGATTTGCTATCCGTGGAAAAATCAGATAAGTAAAAATAATAATATATTTTTGATTCAGCAATTCAATGAAATGAGCAAAAAATGATTAGAAAAAACTTTTTACAATTACAACATTTGGAATATCAACAGAAACAAAAATTAAAAGAGAATCATTGAAATGATAAAGCATAATACAATATTAGTAAGTAATGAAAGAATGTATTAATAAAGATAAGAAAGTTGAAAAAAAAACTGGGAAAATAATTAAAACTAGTCCAAACAAAAAAAATAAATTCATAATTACAAATTAATATATGTTTTCCTAACAATTATTGGGGTTCCAATTATGGGGTCGCCGGGACTCAGTCCCGGTGGGGCCGTCCCTCTGGAGGTGTCCCCGTTAGAGGCGAAGCACAAAGGACCGAATCCCGATTGCTGGGTGATGGTGGCCGGGAACGGCATAGCCAGGCCTGGCGTTCCCTCGTCTGGCGACTAGAGGCAAAAGCCACATCGCGGTACTGTGTTCATACTTAATTGAAGGTCTAGTTCCGGGTAGCAAGGGGAAAAACAATTATGAGGCGATGGCACCCCCAGAGCTGTATTTATGCTTAATTGCGGGGTTGGCTCTGGAAGGCGAAATAAAAAAGAAACAAACAATTATGTAAATAATTTACTTACATTAGAAAATAAATATATATTGTATATAAAAAAATTATAAGTGTAGCACTGTATGGATAATAAAAATGTTTACTTACAATGCTTTAATAATAATCACCTTATATACTCATATTTAAATTATACCAATTTAATTTAAACACAGTTGTACACAATAATAAATCATTTTCAATTAACCTGGAAGAATCAAAGGAAATTGGAAAAACCTAGCATTACGAATTACAAAAATAATTAATAAAAAAAATGATGTGATTAGTCAGTCAATAATAATACATAAAAACAATAATTGTCTGAAATAATAATGATGCAACTATGTGAAGATAATAAATAAATAAATCTGATACAGCATAAAATAATAATTTTGCCGAATCAGCTCATAAATATTTTAATGCATTTCAGTACGTTAAAAAATGTGCAGAAAATTTAAAGCTTTTTTAATTAGCGGTATAATTAAAAAATTGAACATCGTAATAAAGTAATTTTACTATAAAAGGAAAACTTTGAATTAAATCTTTTAAATAAATTGGTCTGCAGACCTTAATAATAACTATTTAATATTTATGAGCAAAAAAATTCCTTTCTCATAAGAAAAGGAAATAGCTTATACAACATGAAAATAATTCTAATTTCTTTTCTTTTTTAGGAAAGATAATTCGTAAATATTGATTCATGGAGGCGTCAAAATTTTAATTTACTAAAAATTTCCAAATATAATTAAAACTCACCAAACAAATATCAAAGAACTCATTTAATATCCTAAAATTGGTTTTAACTTTAGTAATATATTTTAAACTGGAGTGCACGTTTAGCATAATAAGATTTTACTAACAATGCTTTATTAATAATCACCTTACAAGCTCATATTTAAATTATACCTATTTAAATTAAAACTCATTTTAGTACAACAATAAACGTTGTTAATAATAACAGAGCAATCAAAATCAGGTATAAAAAATGAATTTTTCTTTAAATTATCCTTGATTTCGAAGTCTCAAACATCAATAATTTAATTTAAGTTGCAAGGACTTTTTATAAAAAATATATACCCAATCGCAGTATCCAATTTTGAAGAAACGATTGGGTCTCTTACTACACATATTAGGATTTAAATCCAGGACAGGCTCAACAATTTTAAAATGTAAAATCTTTTGTAGCATAAAATTTCAATACGCATTAGCGTTAAAATGTAATATGATAACCTAAAAACTAATATTTTTAAGAGAAAAAAACGAAGTGTGGAGCATTTTTTAATTAGTCAAGTCCAGATAAAAGCCTATAATTCTCAAGTTACTTTAGATCCAAGTTCAAAGTAAAATGTTAACATGGCAATTTAAGTTTAACTTAATATTTAATAAAACTATACTTTTATGATTTTTTTACTACAACCAGTTATTTGAAATTCTATACGAAATTTGTTTTAACAGCTATTTAGTAATAATAACAATAAACTAAAATGTGGATTGTTTAAATTTTTTTCATGTTGCAGGATTGTATACACGAGAAAATTTTATTAATTAGTGATAAAATCATGACTTTTCTAAAAATTTAAATAAAAAAATATTTAAACCTTACTTTAAATCTTAATGTTAAATGTATAAAAAAATAAATTATTTTACATGTAATAGATTGATGAAATAGGTATCAAATGTACGTTCAGAACTATTCAACTATTTGCAGAAATGTTATAATTGTTTCACAGTAATGTACGATTTAAAATATGTGCGCATAACTGAAAACGTTATTTGAATCAACTTCGGTAAAGAAGAATGTTCTCAATTACATTTCTATAAGATGGGGAAACGCCTTCTCATTCATCTGACACGGGCATTACCATCATCGATGCTGGCAGATAAGAAGCGACCCGCGGGTCCACCGACTACTGCAGTTGTGGTCAAGGCGGAGGGACGGATCTTTGCTGATCATCTCCACTCGGTGAAAGGGGTAGTTTCGCCAGGGTAAACAGGAGTCCTCTCGTCCGGCTGAGCCAAGAGGAGGACATCCACCTCCGGGTTCAGGCAGACAGTGGCGAGACGAACCAACTCAGTAAGGATAAGGTGGAAGGTGCTAATACGGCCCTGGCAGGTAGGGGCGGCAGAAGAGCCCACGTCCCCTGGTTAAGGACGTGGATGCCCTCAGGTCACAGGAAGAGTTTCTTGGGGGTAGCTTCGAAAGACGATAGGTGAGTCGGTCACTATTCACGTCCTGTCAATACGGTCGACTTACGGCTCCACTCAGGTAGGCGGCACACTGACAAGTGCCGCCAATTCTGACGCAATAACTGCTGTCTGAAGAGCGAGTTCGGATTGGGTGTGTGGCCTATCGAGTGGTGCGGCGTACAAACGTCAACCTTTGCTTCAGATGTTGGAATCCAGATCACAGGGCCAAGTTCTGTTCTGGCGTGGACAGCAGCGGACACTGTTTTACGTGTGGTAAGGGTGGCCATTTACTCAAGGACTGCAAGCAGGATCCTAAATGCTTATCCTGCAAGTCACATGGTCATGTGCCCGGGGTCACATCCCGGGGCCCGGGGGGGGGGCCCATGCGCCCATGGTCAGGCGCATGACCATGTTAGAAGGCTCCATCGGCATCTGGAACTGCTTCTCCGTAGGAACATCATGGTATCTATGAGGGACAGCTCCATCCGGGAGGGGATGGAAGGCCTAGGTCTCCCGCTTACGATGATCGGGTGGGGACACCCTTGTAGTACCGTTGGAGGGAAAGTAAGACCTAGTCCCGGTAGGGGATCCTTTTCGGGGTTTCCCATAAGAGGAACGGCATAAATATCGAGTTCCGGTGAGGAGATCCTTTAGGATCCCCTACCTTAGAGACAAGGCGCCTAAAAGACCGAGTCCCAACTATCTGACGGGAATATTGTTCCCGACGAGGTAATTAGAGGCTATGGCACCCCTCAGAGCCCAGTTTATTTATAGTTGCGGATCCGGCTCCGGGGAGCAAAAATTAGAAAAAAAGAAAAAGATTACGTTTCTATGATTTACAAAAAAAAAAAATTTCCAAGCTTTTTTCTCTACCACAAGAACCGATTTCAACGAAGATTTGTTTTTAACATTTTTTCTCCAGATAAGATAAAAGTAATCAATAAAAAACCTTTTGAACGAAATATTACGTTGCCTACTTAGACAACTAATTACAATTGCAACATTACAATTACATGTAGTATTACGTACATACTAATTACAATTGTTTAAATAAACGATTTATATAAATTTTTTGATTTGTTGTATTCGTCATTACTAAGTATTGAATTTTTATAGCGTAATTATTTATAACTATATCATATTGATATTCAAAATAGTTTTACATAATTAAAAAAAAAATTGTTTGAAAAATGTTAATTCATTTAAAAATTACAAATAAAACGATTCAGGTAAAAATAAATAGTACACATTGCAGCAAATCTTATTTCATGTTCATTAGCATACTTGTCAAAGTAATTAATTTTCTTATCCAAATGAAGGTCTTTCTTGGTCTAGTGTAATCTTTAATAAAATAAATAATATAAAAAAACAACTATCTTTTTACACACTCTTTATTCTACTTTAAATTGAAATCGGCGCCAAATTATGTTTAGAGTTAAAAATAATTATGACGTAATAGAAACTTAATATTTATATTTGGAAATAATAAATATTTCCGATAAACAAATATAAATATATAAATCACACACAATGTAAAATAAAAGACAAATATTTACAGGAAAGGTCATTTAAAATGACGATATATTAATCGTGGAATTTATTAATACAAAATATTTTGAAGGCGAAATACGTTCTTCTCACATTTTATAAATAAGTAATATGACCTTGAATCTAAAAGCCAGAAATAAGTCATTTTTATTATTAAATAAATCCCTTCAAGATTATCACTCTTAAAAGAAAAACCTAATAACTAGTTTATATACTTATAAATATGATTCATATAAAAATTTCCAAGAGCCGTTCAAAGACAAGGAAAAGTGTAAAAAAATATATACATACATATAAGAACATATCTACATGTTTCATCAGTAAAAGGTTTAAAAGTTAGTAAGTATTAAACATATGGTATTCATTGAAATAGTTCAACCACAATTAAAGTCACATATATTAAATTTATAGTTAATTTTTTTTTAATAACATGAAAACATAAATCATAAAAATATGATTACCACTTTCTTTCTTTTAATGAAAATGTTAATACCAAAAATATTTTATTTTATAACAAAAAAAATGAACATTAATTTAACTAACTCTTAATAATAATAAAAGGCTTTGATTATATTTAAGAAATATGCTAAACTAAGAGAAATCAATCATAATTATCTGTCAAAATATAAATTTTATAGTAAAATAATATACCCTAACAAAAAAAATACAGTTTATATTTGAAATTCAGTATATCATATTAACACTTACACGTCAACCTATGTATAACTGTACTATACACATAATGCAGATCCCGAAATATAAATTTAATTATTATTCATTTTACTAAAATTACTATAAAATATATACATATATATTTATTTATTAGAATTCCAATATTAAAAGTAAGTTAAAAAATTAAGATTCTTTTTCTTAGTTATTTATACATACTTCTGCAAAAATTTTGAAAAAGATGTTAAAAATATTAACATATTTTACAGTTGCTCCAAAATATTTACCCGGTTCTAGTTTACATTTATTCGATAATTAAAATTAAATAATATATCTATAAAAAAAATATATTGGCAAATTAAATTACTACAGTTTGATTTAAAATAAATTTCGGGAAATATTTATTTAGCTTTTTACGATTTCTAGAATGATGGGAGTAGGTTAGGAAAAGAAGCTATTTCACTTTAAATTCAATTATACGGTAGGAAATGTTTTATTGGCGTCCATGCTATTTGACATTTCTTTTCAATACGTGATCAATGGTAAACATTCGATTTTTTTTTCGTTTTTTTTTCACCAATTTTAAACAATTTTCCTGTCTAATACTGTTTCATTTACAAACTCATAATTTAAAAATAAAACTTATGATTTGTTAAGAAACAATAACATTAAGCCAACAAACGACATCAGTTTACTCCAGAAACGACTATAAGGAAGTATTGTAATCGCGAAAATTTTCGGTTTTCAGATTTCAACGGAAATATTCATTTTGACTATCCCTAAATCCATTTTGCCTAATTTCGTCATGACGTCTGTACATACGTACGTATGTATCGCTCATAACTCAAAAACGATTAGCCGTAGAATGTTGAAATTTTGGATTTAGGACTGTTGTAACATCTAGTTGTGCACTTCCCCTTTTGATTGCAATTGTCTGGCCCATAAAGCCCAAAATCCAAAAAAAAAATGGATTTGGACTCTTTTTTAACTGCAGTAATAAGCCCTCATTGAGAGCTTATCAATGATACATCATAAGTGGTAATTATTTTCATTGGTTCCAGAGTTATAGACCAATAAAATTTTAATTAATGAAATATTTTTGTCTTACAAGGGGAAGGCACATCGGTTCGAATCTCACTTCACTTCCTTTTTTTTAACTTTTTTTTATAATTTAAATATATTGATTTATTAATCATTGTGAACAATCTCCAATCGTAAAAAAAATCTACAATAAATAATAATTCAATAACAAAAAAAATATGAAAAAAATGTAATTAGAAAAGTAAATAAATGTAATTTAATAGACGTACAAGGAAGTCATGTGGTGGAAACATAAGATTTTTTAAATAATGTATTATTAAATTTACAGCAGTAAATGACGCAGATGTAAACTGTCATCAAAAGAAGGAACTATTCTTAATATATAATGACGCATTTTTACTGTTCCATTCATACGTACATCATGACTGATAATTTTTATTTCAATCTAATCTGGGATCAAATATCGAATTTTTACTTTAGATTTATTTTCGTTTAATTTCATAATTAGTTAATACCTTAATTTTTAATTATTACTCGTATATCGATCTATATGTAATATTAAATGTATCTATATAGCGTTTGTTATAATCTGAAATTTTGAATATCTGACTATGAATATTTTAATGGAGTTAAACTCAAAAAGTTTTAACCCAGTTTAAGATCCGTAACGAAACTGCTTAGATTTTTTATCGGAAATAATTTTTTTTAATGTATTTACTACAAAACATTAATCAAAGACTTGATTGTCAATTTCTCAGCGTTATCAATAAAAGGATAAACGACTGGAACGGGGGTGTTAATCCACAAATTTAATTTAACTGCACGACTCTTAACAATATATAACACAGTACCAATTAATATAACTCTAAACGTAGAACAGATTGTGGTATATATAGAAAACTTCTGCCATTTGTGTTTGATACGAAGAAGGTAAAACTGCATCCCTCAATTATTCGTGAGAGTCAGGACGGCTGAAGGCTTAACAGAACGGCCGTTTAGTTTAAGTAGAGAAGGTCTTCAGGGAGTTCTTACAACCGCATCAAACGAAGTCAGTAACGGGTAAACAGAGCATACCTCCTCATAATCCTTTAAGAATGGCGGGCCTCACTTCTTGATTTACCTTATACTTAAGACATCAGATCGTTATTCTTATTTCAACCCTTTAAGTTGAACAAAAGGAAACGTTGTAACATTAATCCTACCCCTTTATTTTACAATAAAAAAAAACTATATATAGTTACTATTAATTTAATTTTTTCTTGTATATTACCATGAAAATTACGTATTAGATTTTCATATCATTAAAGCAATCAAGCACACAAATATTTTTTTCAATTTTTAGTTTTAATTATAATATTAATTATACAAAATAAATAATTAAGCAGGATAAATAAATTTAAACAATTATAATATGAAAATAATAAGTTTTTCACAACATATTAATTTTAAAAAAATCAAATTTCCCCCCTCCCAAAAGAAAGAAACAACTCCATCGATATTCACCTGCTATATTTTTAAAGTCTGTACAAAACGATTAGGCTATCTCATTAAAATTCAGTTACTTTCACTGAAATTAAAATGAAACAATAAACTCTTCCTCGAAGTAATGATTATATCCTACTCATTATAAGAAAAAAGATTTATTTTCTAACATTTTGGTTTACTTACATCTAAATACAAGTAACAAAAAATAGTTATTAAAAATGTTTTTTTTAAATCCAAGATTTTCCAAAAAAAAATTAAAAAAATAACCTTTCAATTTTATTGATAAAAATATTAAACATTATTAACTTCAAAATATTTCCTAGTTATTTATTTCTTATCTTTTTTAAAGTGGCGGCTCGCGTATAGGCACTGTAGAATTGCAGCACCACTTGTTTTCATATGATATTATCGATAAATTTTTTTAATATAATGAGTCCTTTTTTTCTTTATACTTGTACAATATATAATCCTTAAGCTTAATATCAGTAGATTAAAAATTTATGGTACTCATATATGGTACTCTTTTATGGTACTTTGTATGGTACTCTACGCTTCACAAGGATAATAGATAATAACTTAAACGAATGTATAAACATCAAAACCCATATCGACACATAAATTTAAGTACTTTTGTAATTAAAATTTTAGTATTTTAAGAAAAAATGTAACTTAGAACAACGTGAAATATAAAAATATCATTTAAGTATTTAATGGAGAGAAAATAAATTATAACTGATGGGAATTTAAAAAATTATTTTTTATTTTTGCGTGAAAAATTTGAATATGTATATAATATAATTATATATTACTAAAAAGAAAGGTGGATATTTAAATATATATATATATATATATATATATATTCTTTAACTCTTTCATGTCTTCATATAAAATATATTACATTTATTTATTTACTCATTTGCTCACTTTTACAACTTTTTTTTAATTATGTAATTTTATTAACTGTCTTTATGTGTAGCAGAAGATACGCATAAAATCGGTAAATTATTATAACGTACAAGTAAAAACGTATTAAATTAATTATAGAAAAAGTAGACAAAAATTAAAAATATAAAAAAGGCTACAGGTAAAAGATAATAAAAGATATTTTCTGTGTAAACATTTTTCTAATGCGTAATTCAGAGAAAAAAAAACAAGGAAAGGTTGTTTTCAGAAATTTATTTCAAAAGTTAAAAAAACGGAAATAAAATAACAAAAAAAAGCAATACAAAAGTAATTAACTTTAAATAATTCAGTAAAAAAGGCTTATATAATTATTTTGCAACAAGAAATATGTTTTCATTAGACTTTCATTACGTAATTACTAATATAGTAGTATTTTTCCCATCATAATAAAGGAATAAAACCAAGCGTGGTCTTAGCTTATTTTTCATTATTTTCTCTAGGTAATTAACGAGCAATTCGTTACTTAAAATTAAATTTTTAAAATAATAAAACAAAAAACTTTCGAAAAGTACATTTTTTGACTGAATTTTAAACTTAATCGAATTTAAATCCGTGTAAAACGCTAAAAACCG
Organism: Lycorma delicatula; assembly: GCF_047948215.1. Taxonomy (NCBI): domain Eukaryota; kingdom Metazoa; phylum Arthropoda; class Insecta; order Hemiptera; family Fulgoridae; genus Lycorma; species Lycorma delicatula. Next base: position 75,198,139 of record NC_134462.1, on the reverse strand, counting down.
ATTCTAAAATTATGTTCTGTAAACTAATTAAAAGTAATTGATTAATATCATTACTAATTAATACCCAAAAATTTCTTAAACAGTTTCCGTTGATATATTTAAAAAATTAAAAATAATTAAACATTTTTTAACCACCTACCAACATGTGCCCAAGATCGTTCGGTTTTTTTAAACTATCATCAGGAGATTAAAATTATATAATAAATCAAAAATTAAAATGAGTAAACATTTTAATGAGTATACTCTTGACATTAGACAGTCATGACTGTGTACTCATTTTAATTTTTAACTTATAATATTTTAATCTTCTGATGATAGTTTGAAAAAACCGAAAGATCTTGAGAACATATATCTTTTTTGCTGATAAGGTGGTTAAAAAATTTTTAATTATCATTTATTTCTAACTAATACCATATTAGTTAATAATAAATTAATTACTATTATTTTTTTTTTCGTTTTCTTTTTGAAAAATTTCCTAAATGGAATTAAATTGTGTAGACTAACATAAATAATATCTGTAAATAAATGATATATGATCACTGTGATTTTTTACCGCTATAATAAGAAGTTATTAAACTTCAAACTTATCGAAAAAGATAAAATGTAACTAATCAAGTTAAAAACTGCAAAAGTGTACGCACTAACCATGCGCGCGCGTGTGTATGTGTGAGTGTGTGAACGTAATAAAATTAACAATTTATCATAAAAGAGACTTTTAAAAAAATAATACAATTTATCAGTAACACTATAAAAATAGAATAAAAAAAAAGTTTAAATAAATAATAAAAAACTTCTAATCAAAATTAAAAGGTTAAAATAAATTATAAAAATTATTACCGTATATTTATATTTCCTTCTTCAAGATAATTATAATATTAATAACACAATTGATAAAAGTATTATTAACAACAAAGTGAAATTATAATTAGTGGGATAACGGTTATAATTTGAAAGTCAAATTAAATAGAGAAAAAAAATTATAGTCAATGATTTATTGTCTCATAAATAATCAAATGAGTTCTAAAAAAAAAAAAATATAGCTTCATGCAGAGAATAAGCTTTGCTATATAATTTATCAATAATCAATCGTGAACAGCATATATCATTTAACGAGGAAGATGAACGCATAATATTCTTTCAAAGATAATATCGATTCATTTGGGGTTGTAATATACTGCCTAAAATTTAATAAATTTTAAACTATTAAAATACAAAAAAACGTAGGAAAAAATACATAAATTATGAACAAAGACACAATTATGAACTAGAAATATAATAATAGTATTTCTATCTTCAGAATACTCAGACACTTAAAACAATAATATAATATCATTTTTACAAATGAAGAACTTTACAATTTATTTATAAAAATAGTAAATTATATCGAAAAGATTAAGGATTTGACATAAATTAAGCATATTAGTGATTCCAGAAGAAAAACACAGAAAGGAAAAAGAAAAGATGAGAAGAACACTCATACAAAATGAAAAACTGCTGAGAATACTAGAAAAGTGATGTCAATAAATGAAACTATTTATCGTGGACCTGCAAAGACCGGTGACGATATGAAAAAAAGAGATATACGATGTATCTAAAATTTATTTAATATAATAATACAAAGCAATAATAAAATTTATATTCGTAAAAATGTATAAAAGATGACAAAGTATTGTATGACATTCTCAGTTACACCGGTTAAATCATGGAAAAGTTAAATTATTGAAAATATGAAAAGATACAGCCATAATTGTCACTTTTTATAAAAAAATGTTTTTTTTTTTTTGTAAGCATACTGGACACTTAGGGATAATGAAATATCAATACTTTCACAGTTTAATTGCATAGGTATGATACCGTAAGCATTTAAACGAAAAAATTGCAAAAATGACTTTTCGTTGCCACAGACTACATGAATAGAATAGGGGAAACTTTTTATAGTAATTTAAAGGCTCATTTATGTAGAAAATTTTCGTGCAAAAATCTCCTATTAACTTCTTTTCTAAAGTAAAAAATAACTAAAAAAAGTAAAAACCAAATCTTTTTTAGAGGGGATGAACATTTAAAAAGAATTGGGCAATTTTATGAAACCCACTTGATTGGCTAAACTCGTCATCGCAAATCAGCTGATTTCGAAGTCGAGAGTTCTAATGTTCAAATCCTAGTTTAAGGCAGTTACTTTTATACCGAATGCCGAATAGCACAAGCTAAACGAGCCTTCAGTAAGAAATATAATTTGTTTACATCGAAAATTAATTTAAATGTCAGAAAAAGATTTTTGAAAGTGTATGTTTGGAGTGTCGCTTTATATGCAAGTGAAACTTGGACAATCGGAGTATCTGAGAAGAAAAGATTAGAAGCTTTTGAAATGTGGTGCTATAGGAGAATGTTAAAAATCAGATGGGTGGATAAAGTAACAAATGAAGATGTGTTGTGGCAAATAAATGAAGAAAGAAGCGTTTGGAAAAATATAGTTAAAAGAAGAGACAGACTTATAGGCCACATACTAAGGCATCCTGGAATAGTCGCTTTAATATTGGAAGGACAGTTAGAAGGGAAAAATTGTGTACCTTGTCAACCTGAGACAGTACAAGACTATAATACTTCATTAATATGTATGAATGAAGTGTATACATTTCATCCACATTCATCTTCTGAAGTAATACCTTACGGAGGTTCCGGAGGCTTAACAGAAAAAGAAAGAAGCCCTTTTTTTAAAGATAAAAAGGGCTTCTTTATTTTTTATCTTTTAATCTTTAATCCCTTTTTAACTTTAATGAAAAGGGCTTCAACTTTTGTAAGAAAATTTTTTATAAAATTCTCCAATAAAATTCTTAAATTTTATTTTGGGCAAAACACTCGGTATTTCCATTTTTCAAATATTTAATATCATAAATTCCACACATCTCAGAAATATTTTTTTTTTTTTTGAGGATGGTATCTTCCTTCTAAGATTGGAGAAAATTGATTTACAGAGTCCGGAGTTATTAAGCTTCAAATACATCAAAATACATACTTAAATAAAAATTTATTTGTAGAAAACTTATTATTTTGGTCTTAAAACGCTAAGAATTTTTTTTTTGCAATTAAAATAAAAAAGTTGGAATTTTCGTTTATGAAAAGGTTTTTTTTCTACAATGTTCCCTTTTATAAAAAGGGTGATTTTTTCATTATTTTTTTTTTAATCGATTACTATACTTTCCGTTTAGTATAGCTATGACTATAAAAACTATATTAGACAGGATAAAGATTAAATAACAACTGGAAAACAAAAAAAAAAAAAAACTAACAATGAATTTTGATAAAACCAGATCATCAAAAAATAAATTCTTACAGAATCGTAATTGACATCAATATTTCAACAATAAGTAAAACCACGATATAAAAGAATTATTTTAATTTTTCTAAAATTAACGGACTTTAATCTGTACCATACATCAGAAATTCAGAAACAGAAGTTTGTAAAAAAAAAAAATGCAAAAAGAAAAAAAAGCAACAAACAAAACTGATATAAACATATTTATCTAATCAAAATTGTTACTTTAAAATCTTTTTAGTTTTTTTTTTAAATAATCAGAAATTTATATATACGAGAGTATGAATATTTCGTTATCAGAATAAAAATATTAAATATGAAAAGGGAATTTATTCAGCTAGCTGCTAGTGATTGAATTTTAGAATATAATTTTGCAATCAAACTTTCCTTTCATATACTGAAATGAATAAGTAATACTTGTGCAATATTTGTTTATTATTATTTTTTGAATAAACTTTTTTTTATCAAAGTAAGATTCATCGTATAGTTACACAGCACACAAAACACACTAACATACACCTACATACACAACTCATAACAGATAATTAAATTTGCTAATTGATTTTTAAATGATTTTTCAATTGAATAGTAGAATATACTGTTAATTTCAATATCTCAAAAAAAGGTCCTAAATCCAATCATTTTTTTAAAAGTATATAATAGTAAATCAAATTACAATTTCAGAGAACACCACTTTTAGGGTAAAAAATAAAATTTCATTGTAACACCAAAAAGAATATTTATACTTGTAAAATCAAAAAATATTTAGTTTTAAGTAAAATGAAAACAAAAGTAGAAAACCGTTTATATAAAGCAAAAACCTAAAACTAAAAAAAAAACAGTTTAATTATTAGATAATTATCGTGAAAAATGCAACTATCATTGTTAGTTTGAAAAAAAAAACGCTAAAAACCAATCAGCCTAGCTGTGAAGAGTCCAAATTAAGAAAAAAAAATCCTAACATAGTTTATACTAGTGAAATATTCAATTTGAATTTTCCAAATGGAAAATTCCAGATGGAAGTCCCAGCTTTGGTTTATGGTCGCAACATTCAATTCCACTTTTGACTCAATTGTTTATGACTAGGGTTGAAGTATTATTATTTTACATCCCAGGCATCATAGCAAGAAGGAAAGTATGGCAATTAATTAAAAAATGGGGTATAGTTTTGTTTCGCATTTCTCGATGTTCACGACCCAGGGATCCCAAAAAAGTGGGGTAATGTTTGTACGTATGTTTGCATGTTTGAAGCTTAATAACTTTTGACTGGATAAACCAATTTTGATAAAATTTGACTCGTATATATCTCGTAAAAGTTTGCGGTCAATATGTTCACAGGGGTTGGTTAAATAGTTTCTTTGGGGTCCACTGTTTCAAAATTTTGCAAACATACCCCATTTTATATTAAGCTCGGCACAAACTTATCTTAACATTTTCAAAAAATGTTTGCATCCAAACTATTCCCTATCCTAAAAATAGAAAAAAAATTATCTTTTTATTTATTGTATATTTTTAAATTAATTTTTTTTTATGTCTTCCTAAGTATAGTAGTAGTGCAAGCGACCTAACAAAAAAATTTATAACTTTGGAGGCAATATTATTTATGGGGGAGCCGATCAAAGTTTAAAAATATCGTTTTTCAAAACTTTTTTAGCGTATCATTATTTTTCCTCTATAAAAAAATAAATGACCAATACCAGGAAAATATAAATGGTTTATCAGCTTTTTTTTTAATATTAATTATATAATTTTTTTACACTTTATACTGATAATATACTGATAATTTTTTTTTATACTATAGCTATATGTTCATTAATTTATTGGGCCTTTTCTGTTTTTCCTTGGCAACAGTTTTTTTTTTACGTTACGTATTATTATGTATTAGTAACTGCACACGTTTAAACTAATTTTCAGTCTTCCAAATCAGCGGGTATTTGGAGATATTTGCATAGAAATTATAAATATCATCTTATCAAACTTAACCTACGATCGCTTCGCTTGCTAACCATCACTCTTTAGTCAAGGTTAGCGAGCGAAACGATATAGTTACGTTATGTTTTACTAAGTAACTAGACCAGAGGTCTAGTTACTTAGTAGGTACCGGGTTCAAATCCCGGTCAGGCATGGCATTTTCACACACGCTACAAATCATTCATCTCATCCTCTGAAGTAATGCTTAACTGTGGACTCGAAGGTTAAACCAAAAGAAAAATTAAAAAAAAATAGTAACTAGACATGTTTAAACATAAAATACGTAAAATAAAAAAACCATTGCGGGGGAAAACAGAAAGGTCCAATTTATTTTTATCTACAAATAATAATTTAAAAACTCGAAACGTGCGCCTGTTGAAATTTTTAATTTTTTTTATATACATATCTTAAGCATTTTCTTTTTTAATCTATTTCAATAGCCGTTTATCATAGACATTATTTGTATTTATTACGAACATTTTCATAATGTCAGAGATCTGTTTACTCATCTCGAAGTGTTTTCAGTTATATAAAAGTAGCTTTCATCAGCTAATTCTGTAGATTTATTTTATATATGTAATATTATTAGAAAATAGTTTTAACAAAGTTTATACAACTATTTTGTACCTTAAATATTTTTTAACAAAAAAGTTTTTTCTAATTAAAAATTCGTTTTAAAAAATAATTATTTACTCTTGGAATATATTTTTTTTTTGTAATTTATGCGAAGTATATTAACTTGGAAAGCTATAAAGCATTGACACTAAGCATGGAAATGCATTTAATGTGTTTTTCTTAAGTACAACCAATCTATAAAGAAAAAAAAAATAGTCGCCATGTGTACTATATCTGATACTTGTTACAAGCAGCCCTCTCTAAACAACGGAGAATTAAAGAACTGTGGCGCCGGTTCTCAACAAGACTGCTGTTAAACCAAAATCATTTACACAGAAAAAACTCATGATGTAAATAAAATAATAAAAAATATTTGACAAGTACTCGAAAAATAATATAAAAATAAATTTAAAATGTAATTACAAAAAAAAAAATATTTAAGTATCATCATAAAAAAATTCGCACATCTTTCATACTAAATTTATAGACCAAATAAATCTTAATATCCAATCAAACAATTATTTTTCTATTTAATACCTTTGAAAGTATGACAAGATTCATGTCTACACATTAGTCACAACTCTGACAAAACCACTCTAATTTCAAACTGGAAATTTTGAATTTGGCTAGGAAGCATGCCTATTTATTTTAAACAAAGTATTTTTTTTTAATTGTAATAACATTTTTAATTGATGTCATATTATGAAAAAATATATTCCTAAAATAAAAAATATATTACAAATAGTTATTAATAACTTTTTTCCTACAACACAAAAAAATAAATAAATAATTGCGTGACTATTATCGAAGTTAAAATTCTTTAACAAGCTGAGGCTGGCTTCCTTTATGAGTAGAAAAGAAGAAAAAATGTTCTTTACAGAGGATGTTTTTGATTTATCGTTTTATTTTACACTTAATCTAAAAGATAAACTCATTTAGGCAAATTTTATGAAAAAAATTTTAACTTACTCTTCACCACATGAACTGATATTGAACATTTTTTTTTTACAGGAACTTCCTTTGGTGATAATGTTTTAATATCTCGTAAACCTAACCTAAATAGAGTTTGTTGTTGTTTTTATTTTTAAATTAAAAATTATCTTGTTTACATGAATAAATTATGAAATTCAAAATTTAATTTTGTCAAAATATTCATTGTTATCGGATAATTGTAGAGTAGAGAAGAATGATTAAAATATCAATTTATATTCCTGTATTCTAGAGAGCCTTAATTCATAATCGGTAGTAATTTACATGGATTATTATTTTCTTTTCTTTTTTTTTTACGAAATAGATTTCTCGCCTTTAGCGGTTTTAATTAACTATTCTCAAACAGGATTTTTTTTAATAGAATACTACTAAAAATATAAATAAGATAATAGTATATATACATATATAAAATAAAACTATCTCAGAATTTTTAATGCTATATCAATTTTTCCTTAAATTAAGACTTTCAGAAGTCTGAATTAAATTGTTTGGTAGTTCATTTTTACGATCTCGAATATTCTTTTGCGCGTATTTTAATAAGGAAAAGATGAGGTATGATTATAAATGAGAAGTGAAAAAAATTCCAAAATACTGCCAGAAATCGAACCCACTTATTTTTTAATTAATTATTTGCGCCAATTATTTTTAATTTGCGCCAGTTTCAAAATTTAACTTAAATAGGAACTGAAAAAGGCATATCTTTTTAAACGCGCTTTTGAAACCAATTTTACTTATTGAAAATTTTATATTATTAAAAAAATATGCCAAAATAACCTTTTTGTTGTTCATCAATAACGGATTTATTACTGAAACGTTAAATAACAAATTTCCTTTTACCTTAATTTACTGAAATCTGAGTTAAAAAAAATGTAAAAAAAATTAACAAATATTAAATAATATATTTAAATGAATTTTACTTATATTTACCGTAAATATTTCATTTTATCGTATTAGAGCAAATATCTACACATCTCTGTAACCTTGTATACGTTAATATAAATTTCATACACGAGATAAATTTTTAAACAAATTATAAGATTATTTTACTAATGTTTCTAGGGTAAACATTTTCCCTGACATATAAACGATATCTCTGGCAACAAACATTACACCTACTGTTTGCGTCACTGCAGATGTATTATCACTGCAGAGGATGAAAAACATTTAACTGTACGCATTTTCATCAAATATTCTTATCTTCATAATACCACTTAATACTCTAAAGATTACCTAACACTTACAATCTAACACACACGATATCTTATATAATAAACCGAAAATATTTAAAAATATTTAAAATATAAACACAGAATAATGTATTTTAGAAAATAAAAATGAAAACATTTACACAAATATACGTACGACTAAAAACTATAGTAGAGGTGAAACAACAATAGAAAAAATATTACACAGAAATACATATTACGAATTTCTCTATCAAATAATAATTATAAGATACCTAATAGAACACCAAAAAATCAATTTATAAGTAAACTACTGATGAATTATCAACGCTTGATATGAACATTTTTGGGATATCAGTTTTAATTTAAAAAATCGATCAGGTTTATTAAAAATAAACCAAAATAAATATCATTAAGCAAAAACACAGATTAAACAGATTGCTCAAGGACGTCATGAAAATGAAATCTTTTTAAAAATGAATTTGAAAATAAATTTATCTGAACTGAAGAATCAATCAAGAGTAAAAGGGATGAAAATGAAATATCTCCGGTCATTGGTTATAAGTTCCACTTCCACGCTATTCTGGCCAATAGTATTCAAAGAAAAATTAACTTATCACTATTGTCTACTCAACATAAACATATAACTGTAATAATACAACAGTTACTCTCTTTTTCTGTTTAGCCTCCGGAACCACCGTAAGGTATTACTTCAGAGGATGAAAATGAAGTGTAGTCTTGTAGAGTCTCAGGTCAACCATTCCTGAGAAGTATGGTTAATTAAAACCCAACCACCAAAGAAGCACTGGTATTCACGATCTAGTTTTCTAGCCTTTACTAGGATTTAAACTTTAGAACTCTCGACTTCAAAATCAGCAGCTTTGCGAAGACAATTTTCACCACTAGACCAAACGGTGGATTTTATACAACAGTAACTGCACCGATGAGAAGGAGAGATTCGTCTGTCTTCAATGTGTTCTAGTTATGGGTTGGTTAAACTGAGGACTGTTGACCTGCCAGTAAGCTATTCAGCCTTCTACTCCCACTACTTTTTCTACGACAGTAATACCTCCCCATTCATCATATATTAATCAACAACCAGTCTAATAAATATTGATCATTTTTCTTTACAAAAAAATTGGACATAGGCTTTATCTATACTTTATTGAATTATAATTAAAAAATAAATAAGAAATAAATATATAATAAAATTATCGAGCAACCAGTGAGGAAATCCACGTTTAATAATACGATTCATCCAGAAAATTAAAAGTTAAACAACGTTGGGTGTAGTTTCTTTTCCTGTTTTTGTTATTTATTAGTGGCTAATACCTGAAATGGTGGCTGATGACCAGAAAAATAAAATTAAAAAAGGCATTTAAGAAGAAAAGATGGAAAATATACAATTATTCAAAAAATCTTTCTATTATAATGCTCTTTCAGAAAATCCATAAGTTCGGAAGATCTATTATTTCCATGGATCTTCTTCCATGAAATTACGGATAACATTTCAGTGAAGAAAATGCTATAAATTAATTATGAAAAATCATAATCTGTAAAACGAGTCCTCACAATTTTCCAAAGTGTCATCAAGTTTGGTTAAATTACTTCTTTTTTTTAAAGAAAAGCATTGTCGTAATTCTAAGAAATATTTAGTCATACGTTACATGTATGATATATTGCACGGTTTTTAATTTTGAGTTTAGCGAAAGGTGATAAACTTAGGTCACTCACAACTATTAATAGTCACTAACAAGTAATGTTTGAATAAATGCAAATACAATAGATGCATTTGTTGATTTTTCGTATTTATTTGTAAAAGCCTCCTTCTTCAAATAACGTGCTAGTATTTAAAGTAAATATTAGAGTTTTCATCTTGACCGGCGATTTACCTGGCTGAAACATATCAAATCTAAGCGAAAACAGTTGGATCTCAACTTTAAAAACAAGTACTGCCTGATAGGAAGTAGATTTCGGCTTTCAGTAGAAAGTAAATTTTTGATTTATAAATCATTTTTGTAGCCTGTTTGGACTGTACAGGTTTGAATTGTGGGCTACAGCATGCAACACCATTATTGACATACTTGAACACTACCAAAAAAAAACATTGCAAAAAATCCTAAACATATCCTGGTACATAAGCAATAGCCTCATATATAATGATATTAATTTGCGAACTGTTCAGCAGGAAATATCTTTGGTCAGCCTACGGTATCAAAATCGTTTGAATCGACACCCGAATTATTTGGCGGTCAATTTATTGGTTAATACGATCAGTGATTTTTCAAGGTTGCTAAGGAATAATATTCTTGGTTTCCTTATCGTTTCAATTAGGTAACTTTATGGTCTGGCTGTACGGAATGCACTTCTATTTCGTTTCTTTCATTTCGTTGTTATCGTTAAGTCACCAGCCGCTGGTACTGTGACTACTTAATGTTATTTCAAATGCAGACCTTAATTACTTATTGTTCAATTATCTTGCTGAACAGATTGTAAAGTTGCTGTGTCGTTATAATAATAATAGTATTTAATGTAAAAAAAAAATCATTTATTGCTATTATAAAGCGATTGTTATTGTAAGCGCTAACTTACTAACTAAGATAGTGTTTTTTTTTCAACTGATTTGGATAAAAATAAGAAAAAATTTAATTTAAAAATATTAAATATACCATTGATGAAAACTGATAAATATTTACTTATGATTACGTCTATATTTTATTAATAATATCCTTTATTCAGCTCGTCTGATAAGACAGAATAAAATGATAAATAAAATTTAAATTCATTTAAAAGTAAGACATGAAAGATAACTCGAAATAAATAAGAAGAAATTTTTGAAAATATAATACGAATCCATTTCAATTTTAGCTTTTTTCCTAAGATAAAATTAAGCAATATTAGCACAGTATGAATATTGTGCCAGACTGTCTATATTTCATAACGATTATTATGAAACCTTTATTATTCAATAATCTATATACCGTTCCAAAACAAACGACAAACGACGATAACTAATTTAAAACGTACTCAAACCCTAACATGAAATTCCCAGTGATTAAGATATGTAGAAAAATTTAATATAAATTGTAAGAACGAAAATTTAAATTTATTTGAAAGATCTTTTTTTGTTTGCCATTTTCATTTGTTTCAAACTGTAAATGAAAGAAATAAAACAGATTATTTAGAAACAATTTTCTTCCTGGAATAATTTAATTTTAATGAAAGAAAAATATTAATCAAAATACGATTTCAAATTCTGATCCTGATTGAGAAAACAAATGTAATTCCCTGGACGAATGTAAGACATTTGTATTGAATTCTAAACTTTTGTTTCGTAATTCGTAATATCTTATGCTCAACAATCCTTCTTGTTTTCTTACATTAAAGGATATAAACACGTAAAAACATTTTAAAAATGTAATACAGTGCTCTGAATTTATTGAAGAAATAGTAGAGTTTATATGAATAATTTAAGTAAAAAACTATTTTCTCTAAGTTGAACAAATTCATCAGCAGACATATCAAAAATGATTAAATACACAATCTGAGTTTTATAGAAAAAAAAACACTGTTATTTATAAACCTAAAATTGATTGAATAATTTTAATAAAATGTAGGGTATTATTTGAAATTTTCTTTGTAAGTTTGTAGTAAAGGGGAAAATTAATTCAACCAATAAAAGTAACAACAATCTAAGCGCAAGGAAATTGTATACAATAAAAGTATAAATATAAGTAAATGTAAAACAATAACAAAACATGCCTACGGGGTTAAATATTATAAATTTATACATATGTATAAGGTATAATGTAAATACACAGAAATTCTAAATTAGATCATCAATAATAGATTCTACGAGGAAAGTTTTACCAACTTATGAATACAAAAAAGAGTTTATAGTGTTTTATTTAATATATATATATTTATATAAATTACAAAAAATCTAATTAAATCGAATCAGTTTTACATACATACAAATATTATGAATTATGTGCTACGTAATAATTTATTAACAAACTATTTATCAAATATTTCAGCATTTATTAAGTATGATAGAAAATTATCTGCTAATACCAAATCATGAATGATTCATTAAAATCTATTAAGAACTTAATGGTTATATTATATATAATTTTTTTAAATTAATTAAAAGTAGATAAATTGAAGTAGTACATATAGGTAAATGAAAACAATTGATAAAATAAACGATTAATAAATACAATTTTAACAGTAGTTAGAAATGAAATTACAGTTAATTATCTTAGGTCATAATAATCCATTTTATTAATCATATTCTGATAAACCGTAACGAATGGATTAGTATAAATAAATTACACTATTGTACGTAGATAATAATACGAAATTTATTAATACATTTTATTAACGACAGGGAGTATAAAATTTTAGTTTTTTTTAATTTCCATTATATAGCTTAGAATGAAGTGAAAATAATTATTATTAATTTAAATTTTATTGAATATTTCAATGAAAAATAATATTATCGTGACTAACAACTGATGAAACACTAAAAAATAGTATAATTATTATGAATTTACTAATTTTTTGTGACATATTTATGAAAACTAAAAGAGTTTTAATTATTGAACTATGGCAGCGTTTAGATGAATCAGAATTTTTCCACATCTAGAAAGGAGTGAACTATAAATATGAAGATGTGTGTGAATATATATATATATACAGACACACACACACACACACACATATATATATATATATATATATATATATATATCTTATGTTAGGTCTTTTTTTTTTTAGAAACTAGTTAAAAGGACAATTAACTAATCAACATGAACTTTCTAAAAATTTTATTTTAAATTAAGTCTGATGGAAAGTGAAATATTTACATGTATTTGCAAGATGATTTAGGAGATAAGGTACTATAAGATGTGTTTGACAAAGCGATAACGGCCTTAAAAGATAGTAAAGCTCCTGGACTTGACGACATATACCAGCTGAATTAATAAAGACAACAGGGGATAATATTAAAAATTAATTATTCTGCATGATTTGAAGAATTTATGTGACAACCTCTTTACTGATATACTTCAAGTAATGCGCTATTGTTCCTGTGTCAAAGAAGGCCTTAGCAAGAAAAAGTGAGCAATAACAAACACTCAGTCTTTTCTCATATGCATTAAAGATTCTGACAACTATAATTTGAAAATGAAATAGAAGCAGAGTGGAAGAAATTCTTACAAAAGACCAAATCGGTTTTAGAACGGGAAGATATTCGTAAAGCAATCCTATACACTATGACTGATAATTAAAAAGCGTAGTAGGAAAGAAAAGGATGCCTTTATAGCTTTTGTCAACTTGGAAAACTGTTTCGACAAGATTATATGGAAAAAAGTATTTCAGATATTGAAGGAGATGGAGTAAAGTATAAAGACAGGAGAATAATGTGGAATCTGTATAAAGAAGTGGCAATAAGATGTGAAGAACATCAGCAAGAAGCGAAGATTAACAAGGATGCTCACTGTCACCTGTTCTCTTCAATGTACCCATTGATGTAATTGAAGAGCAGGATGAATTTTATGAAGTAAAATTACCAGGTAAAAGAGTAGTCATGTTGCGCTTTGCAGATGAAGTTGCAATCCTTGCTCAAAAAGAAGATTTGACTAAAATACTGCATAAATGGAAAGAACCTTCAGTGATAAATACAATATGAAAATAAATACAAACAAGACTAAAGTTCTGGTGGTAGGCATGAAATAAAGGCTGAAATAATCCTAAATAATTACCATTAAGGTAATACAGAGGAATTCATGTATCAGAATAACATCTGATGGGAGCAGTAAAATAGAGGTAGGGATCAGGATAGGCCAGGCTAAAACTGCCTTCAATAAAAAGAAAGGAATGTTTGTATAAAAAATATTCTTTTAGAATTGAGGAAAACTTTATTTAAGACGTTGGTATAGAGTGTACTACGGATATGAGAAATGAACCCTTGTTTCAGACGGGAAAAAAAGGATTGAAGCGTTTGAACTATGATGTTATAAAAGGTTTATTTCGTACATTGATCGAGTGACAAATGAAGTTTTAGTTAGAAGTCAATGAACTACCTCGCTTTGGAATAAAATAAAATGGAGAAGAGACAATTGTATAGGATATAATTTATGACACGATGTATTATTACATGACATGCTATTGAGGATGGTGGAAAAAATAAATTACGATGCAGACCCAGAAGACAGTATATTAGTTAGATTATAAGACGGATTACCAGTTTATAGACCTTATAAACAGATAGTCGCAAGCTTTGGGAAACTCATGTATATTAATCTTAGGATTGGCAACTACACGATGATGAATCAATTAGTTAACTCAGCATGGCCTAATGTTTACTTAGCCTTACTACTGAGTCTGTGGAACTGCAAGGCATTCTTCAAAATATCATAAACGATAATTTCCCCACCATGGAACATAAAAGTCGCAAGTATCCATCTTGGTTGTCGCGGTAACTTATAGTTCTTAATAAGGATAAGAAATGAACTTGTATTCTGTACAGAAATTCTGCCTTATGTCAGATCACAATGATTTCTTATTGCTTAGAAAAAGGCTTAAATTGGTCTAGAGTAGGGACAACCAGACTGGCACAAAAGCATTGAAATAACCTGGATATTAAACCTTTCAACTTTTGGAAGTATACTGGCAATTACAAATAAGATGCTTCATGGATTATAGTCCCGATAAGGAATGGTATGTTGGTAACTGAAATACGAGGGGTTGCCTGATAACTTTGCAGGTACATACCAAGATTTTGATCTAAATGATGATCGCCCTAAGAATACTGTTTTTTTCAACGTTGTCCAACTCTCCTCGCCGCTTATTACATCTATGCTTGAAGCTATTGTATGCAGTATTGGGAGATCGGCAGTTGGACTTGTCAGGCTGCCTGCGTTCGTCCTGAAGAGTACTAATGTTCTTATCGCCTCATTCTTTCATACATCTTCACATGGAGTCTTGGTTTGCTTGGCATTTCTCCCGCCACCACCACATTCGGTCGCCCTAAAGTATAAGACCGAATGTCTGTGACACAAACGGCTACTGAGCCTCGAAATATTACATGGTCCAACATTACATTGGCCCAGTAGATGGAAAGAGATTTCGAAATCCTAACACCAGCGTCTTATTATTTAAGGTGCTAGTAAGAAACCATCTTGAGTATTCCACCAGTGTTTGGAACTGTAAGCGACTTCTCACTTTGGAAATGATTGCAGGTGTCCAAAATACATTTGTATCATGGTTTTGTTGGATGTTCCGGGATCTTTCAGAGTTCCAACATTTACTTAATATTCCTGCTCTGGCCTTGAGAAGAGAGACTTTTAATATTATGCAATTTCATAGATTCCCGCATGGTAGGATTCCACATTGCGTTGATATCAACATACGATTTCCCAGCAGATTAACGCGAGTCCTCAATTATTTCACCCAAAATGGAATTCACAGTCATCAGATTTTGAAAGATGTATAGAGGTTGTAAGGAAAAGTGAAGATGATGTTGATGTCTGGAAATACTATGATAAAAAATTCACTAGCAGATTGTATAAAAGAAGGAAGAAAGAAAATTTATATTTTTCTCTAGTTTCTTATGTGTTGCGCGCGCGCACGCACACACACGCGCGCGCGCGCGCGCGACCATACAAAGGCGGTCTGGCTGTTTTGTTGAGTCTCCTTTTCCCTCTAAGTTTCGTGACAACCTGTTCAATTACTATCCAGTTTATTGTCAATCATTCTTTAAGAATTATTTATTCTAAGTTTTGTTTTTTATATTTATATTTACCATTACTAATCCTTGTACACCTACTGATGATGATAATTTAACATTCGAAATGCGCATTTAGTTTTAGATCTCTTTTTTGTAAACAGTTTTATTTTTTAATGATTTTAAATTAATAATAGAGAATAAGTAGATTATTGTAGAATAACATTTATCCCAAATTGAGGATATGAAAACATTTAAAATAATGCTTATATAAAACTGTATACTGAGTTTTATGAACAGTAAATTATTTATGATATAATTAAATTGTACATTTAATGAATATAAATTCGTAATTTTCCACCTTTAAAACAAATTTAAATGTATTTATTGTAAAAAATTTACTGTTTCAAATATAAAATTACGAGATGAATTCTTACATTATTATCATATAACAATTTACAAATTATATTTTAAATAATACGAGCGGAGGAACAATATATTTTGGTTGGGTTGTTAAATTAATAATTAGTGTAATTAAAATAATTGATATATGACTGTGTAAAAAAAAAATGAAGTAAAACATAATTATAATGCAACTTGTCTCCCAAATGTTTGAGCACAAAATTAACGTAAAATATCACATAAAATATTTAAGGCCATGTAGTGTTTAACTTATGTACTCCCTCAACAATATATATATATATATATACAACTCTGAGTGCGAACGTGCGCGCACAACCACACTTATAACTAAAGTAACAGCGATACTGATTTTAAAAAGATAAAAATTATTATCACATTTTCCAATTAATTTTCTAATACTAACAATAGTAATACTAGTAACATTGTAATGGAAGTCGTCATCTGATACATGATTTGTTCATTTTAAAAGTAATAAATTCTTTAATTGCAATTACGTCACGCAGACAAAAGTGATTTTTATCAATATGAAATTAAATTTTAAATTCTATGGTTGTTCACAATTTTATAATAGCTATTAAATCTTGAATTTTCAAATAACAATGACTAATTTGCAAGTGTAAACCATTTCCATTATAAAAAATAAAGAAACAGATTAAAAATAATTATTATGTTACAATTCAGCTAAAAAAAAAAAAAACGAACGGTCATTTTATTTGAAATATGGCAGTTTTTTATAAGAATTATAATTTAATAAAAACTCATCGGAAAAAATCATTATTATTTATCAAAATTAAATCTTGTTCTTTACTAAATTATTTAATTAAAAACTGATTTAAGCATTACACACATTATGGTTATATTTGACTAATAAAATAAAAAGATTATTATTATATCAATTTTTCTTATTGGTGTACAATTTTAAAGCACAGTAATTTCCATCAAATAATATAAAAAAATACGATGTAATAAATATATCGATATATTTCTTTTGAAAAATCTATCGTCAATTTTTTGATAGATTTTTCAATAACTTTTTTCGATGATATTCCTAAATATCGATTATAAATTGTTATAGACTATTATGAAATAATAATTAACAAAGGTTTTCGATGTTTAGAGTACAAGTCAAGGATAAAACATTAGTAGTGAGTCAGCTTTTCCGTCCATAAGTTTTTTGTAGATTTTCTCAAATGGACATAGTTTGCTCTGTGCATCTCAAAGAGGACGGGCGTTAAGCTTACCCGCTTACATCACCCATGATCGCTTTACATTAGTCTAGTATTTGATTTTATAATATGAAAGCTGCAAGAATTACTTGACTGGAACTGGGAAAATCACTTGAAAAATGTTATAAACCTCTTACTAAAATCTTATTACGAAATATTTGACTTTAACCAGAAAGTACGGACTGTGAAAGGTAATAACCAAAATGAAATAATAGAAGAATTTCATAGCATGAAAACAGAAAATTGTAGAACTACATATAAAAAGTTTAAAACTGAGAAATTCTCCAAACCTAATGTTTTATTCATTGGGTAAGGACACAATGTAGATATTATAGTGTATGTAAAATTTAAAGGCGGGTACTCCCTCCAAGCTGCCTCTTACTTGCCTCCTTTACACCACTTCTATAACCCGGGTTGCAGAACACTTTCTACTGGTTGCTAAAAAAGTAATGCGTACGTGCTATTTAAAAATAATTGTCGTAAATAACTACGCCACGTCAAAGAAAATCATAATATAGCGTATAATAAATAAACAACTTATTTCATATACTTTTCCATTACGTCATTGTTTCTGTTTATAGAAAAACCTTAGTTTAACATTAAAAAAAAATCTTGAACAAAATATTAGATATAAATAATTTTATATGTAATCACAAATTACCAGAAAATATTTCGTTACTATAATAGTAACGACATAATGTGATACGGTGCAAGTCACTGGAAATTAGTGGATTTACACACTACTTTTGGAACACACTACTTCGCCCGTTGGTATGAGAAGTCGCTGAGTGATGTTAGAGTAGTAGAGGGGATGCCACAGCGTTCTGCTGACCCGCCTTCAGATATTACATACTCTATTTGTTAAGACCTTAGATTTAATCAAAGTTGATATGATACGTCATCGGCAACAGAAATACGTCAGGAATCATGGCGCGGTTTGCTACTAACCGAGACAAAGATTTTAAGGTAGGCACCTACATTAAAATTTGTGATGAAATTCTAAATAATATTAATTTATCTTTTATTAAAGGAAAAAAAAGTAAGTTAGAGAATAAAGGTAAAACTTTAATACAATTATAAAACCTGTGATCCGATATACTGCTAAATGTTAGTCAAGAATTATAAAAACAGGATGGTTTATGTTATATCTTGTGACATTGACGAACAATTTAAAAAAATTATTATAATAAAGAAACTGTTAAGAAATCACAAAACAATTTTTTCCCCAATTTTTATTTATTTTACGCTATTTATTTTTGTAACATAAATGAAATTAAAAATTCTCATTTTAACAGGTGTTTAAACATTTTGAGTATGTTTTAGAATTTCTACTCTACAAATGTTTTTACACATGAATGAGTTTTTAATACTGAAAAGAAATGAGGTCACGAAATTTTCTTTAATTCTACATTTGGCTAGAAGCGAAGTTAAATATTATTATGTTTTCTTTTCCTGTTGTACAGTGTTTACTTTTTGTTGCTTGATATATATTTCAGCATTCAAAATACTATTCAATGATAATCTTCCTAAGTTTTGTCTATTATTACAGTTTATTCAATATTTCAATAATTTTTTTGTTATACAGAGTCTTCATAAAACATTAGTGGAGTTTCTGTAATTCAAATCAAGGGAGTAGGGAAATTTTGAGAAGTTATGTTGGTAGCCATGATAGCCTCCAACCCAAAAGTTTGTATAACAGCAGTTCAGACCACCACACCAATTTTTGTGTTGTTACTGAGGTGTGTTTAGTTCAATAATAAGTTCACTGTTCAAGAAAAAGCAAAGTGTGCTTTGTGACAGGCTAAATTAAAGTCCATAATTTTAGTTCAACGTGCATTTCGTCGTGAATTTGGAAAACAGCTACCACATGGAAGTAATATAACTTTGCTTCAAACAGTTCAAAGAAACTGGAGCTATTCTCAAGGAAAAATCAACTGGCAGACCACAATTGTCAGAAACTGTTGAACGAATTAGACAATCTTAAGTCCTAACAAATTCATATTTCGAAGCCTCCAGTTATATATTCCGAAAACAACAATTCACAAAGTTTTACACAAAAAATTGAAAGTACACGTATATAAAATCCAGCTACTCCAGGAATTGACACCTGATGATGGGAAAAAGATTTCAATTTCACCGTTAAAACTTTCTTCAAAATTAATGAAAACGAAAGATTTTTAGACGATATTAATTTTTTCGGATAAAGCTACATTTCATATTAATGGGTGTATTAACTGACACAATTCACGAATATGGAGATCTGAAAATCCACAAGTAATTTTTGAGAAACACGCTTAAAGTTAATATCTGGTGTGGTGATGAAAAATTGTGTAATCGGGCCTTTTATCTACCCTGAAAAGATTATTAATGGAAATACTTATCACGATATGTTAAACAATAACTGTTTTGCTCAACTGGATGAACTCAAAACCATACACCCAATTGATTTCCAACAGATGGCTCACACCCGCACTTAACAAATTTGTAAGCCAGGCATTAAACGGAAAATTTGAAAATTGATGGATAGGCCGGCAGGGATGGATGTCCTGGCCTCGAAATCTTACGATTTATTCTTTTGGGGATATATAAAAAAACACTGTTTATTCGCAAAAAATACGCGACTTACGTTACTTAAAGGAAAGGATTAATGAAGCAGTTGTAACCGTAACAAAAGTTATGTTAATTCAGGTATGGACAGAAACCAAGTATCGATTGGACTATGCCGAGCACATACTGATATTATGGATGTATTGGTGCACATATTGAAATTTATTACTGATATTTTGGATGTACATATTGAAATTTTGTGCACATTATGAAATTTATTAGTTATGTAAAAAGAAACTGTTTTAGATGACAAAATCGATAAAAAAACACCACGGTTATGAATTATTTTGTTTTTATTTAATCCATGTTCAAAACCATTCTTTTATGAAGACATGTATTTATACGTTTTCTTATGTATTTCCTGCAAAAATAAGTTAGTGAAATATTTGGTAGTGACGTCTTTCAATATTGTAGTAATCAATCAATGAAGAAGAAACACATAATAAATAAACAATTTCTTTAATGACACTTTTCTATACATTCATTCAAAATCAATAATTTATTTAAGGTTTAAGATATATAGCTAAACATTTTTTTATCTATGTTTGAAGAAGCATTATGTAATAATATTACCAGAAACTTAGCCTAAGTAACAGTACAAATGACACTGAATTATGTGATAATATATACAATATATATCAGGCAACAAAGAGATATCGCTTTGACTGCTAAGTAGAGAAGTACTTATAGCTTCTGCTATAAACTAAACTTACGAGTGAGTTTGGTTCGCTCTGTCGCTGTTGTCACTAAATTTGAAATTATTGGAAGTTGTACTTGAAATAACTAAACCGTATTTACATAACCGCGGTGTATTTCTCACATAATGCTCACATCAATGGTTATAAAAGATTTTAAGGTCTTTTAAACTTTATATTGCTCAAATAATATTTTATTATTGATGTTTTTTAATGATCTAAATTAAGTTAAAAATATTAATTAACGTTATTTTAATACCGATTCAAAAAAATATGTAATTCTTTCTTTTATTAAAGTATTTTATAATACTTTTATAAATTTTCATAATAAAATAATAAGTAATTATTATTATATGTACAGTGATACACATTTAAAAAGAATTCAAACCTTTAAAAAATGAAAATAGTAGTCAAAAATTACTTTTTTTTTTTTTTTTTTTTTATATTCACCTGTTTCTGTAGTGGTACTTAAATTTATAATTATATTCTTTTAACAAAAAATGTACTTTTCGACGATATAAAATTTAAATGCATAAAAACAAACCCAGCTGTTAAATAAGCTTTTCTTAAAAAAGAAAAAAATCTAATTTTATACTGTACGTTCAAAGATATAAAATAGAGTAAATTGCATCTAATTTAGAATATATGAGCTGAAGTGTATTTTTTTATTTCTTTTAAATAAAATATTATTCAACTGGATAATGTAAAATAAAAAATAAAAATAATTCCTAAGAATTATTAAGGCACGGTTTAAATTTAAATTAAAAAAAAAAATATTTGCTGATGTTAAGCCAGGATTTTAACTTCCTTGTATAAAGTAAGGGAAGTATTGTGATCATGAAAAATTTCGGTTTTCAGACTTCAACGGAAATATCCATTTTGACCATCCATTAATCCATCTTTCGGCGTGACGTCTGTACGTACGTATGTATCTCGCATAACTCAAAAACGATTAGCCGTAGGATGTTTAAATTTTGGATTTAGAACTCTTGTAATATCTAGTTGTGCATCTTCACTTTTCATTACAATCAACTGTACAAAAAGTATACAAAAATAACCGAAAAAATGTCCAAAAAATTTGGATTTTTTCTTAACTGCAGTAATAATAAGCACTCATTGAGACCTTTTTAACGAAATATCTTAAGTGTTACTTATTTTCATTGGTTCCAGAGTTATAGCGAAATCAAATTTTAATTAATGAAATATTTGGATCTTACAAGGGGAAGGGACATCTGTTCAAATCCTACTTTATCTCCATTTTTGTTGTTAATTTTTTTTTTTCATTTAGATATATTGATTTATTAATAATTATTAACCTCTGATTGTAAAAAAAAGTACAATAAATAATAGTTCAATAATAACAATAAAAAAATTATATAGGAAAAATAGCAGATGTTATTAATGAAATAAAATTTTATACTTTTTTCATTTTAAAAAAGTGTGTATAAGTAATTTAATGGGCGTACAATGACGTCATGTGGTATCCAAATCTGATTTTTTAAAACAGGAATAATATAGCACAGTATTAGAGAGAAAAAAGTGGTTATTCATTCTTACATATGATTTTTTTTTTATATAATAATTTATATTATTATTGCAGAGTTTATATATATATATATATATATATATACGCAATAACATTATATGTTTTATCGTGTTTACATGGTTTTTATTTGAATAATAGAATGAGGTCAAAACCTCTTTCATATCTGTATGTTTGAACCTGCTGCAAGCGAAATTGTCACTGTCCATAATTATCTAGCCAAAAACTAAAGACATTTAATTTTAATGATCCCAAATATTAAAGTGTTTTAATTAATCAAATAATTTCAAAAATTTTCCTGTAAAACAACTCGTAAATATACTAAATATAATTAACTAAATATAAATAAAAATGTATACGACTTTTTACCTAATTTATTTAAAATATCTAACAAGCACATATTTACTCGTATATATAGTTATTATATTTAAATATGTATAAAGAACACAAAATACAGAAAAATTTAAAAGTACAATGACCAGAATATGCTATATCTTATCAACAACACATTAATTTATTTCACATAAATTACGTAGTAATTAAAACACCAATTGTTCAAATTGTTAAATACATATATAAAAAAACGTTGTCAAGTAGGTTTATTTTAAAGGTAAAGAATTAGTGAAAGTAGACTGTAATATTATGTTACATACACGTAGACTAAATACCATGTAAAGAAAATAAATTATCAAAGTAATAACTATATATATATATATATATCACAATAGATCAAAGTTCATGTATAATTACTGTACACTAAAATACATTGAAATATATAATTTTTTTTTTTTTAACTGATAAACAAAAAACAAATATTAATTTCTCGTAATTTATCTGACATTTTATGTTAGTTATATATTATTGTTGCATAGTCCATAGAAGTATTGTTATCGATCTTTTTTTTAACTTTTCATAACATTTTCAAAAAAAAAGAAACTAGTTTTTTTTTAATAATTAATAATAATAAATTAAGGTAAACGCTTCAGTTGAATAAAATTTTCCAAGGTATATTTACGCTAATGTATCTCTTCACAAAAGGAATATTAATATTAAACAAATTAAAAAAAACAATGTATATATAAAATAAAAATTATCTAATTGTTTATATATCTACAGTTCTTAGATGAATATACATCTGAAAGCAATGTAAAGATTCAAACTTCTGAAAGTTATTGTACAGCAGAGAACATAAACATAAATTTAACGATGATTTAGTTACAAAAATATTTAGGATGAAAACTTAGCAAATAATATAAAAAAAAAAACATAACATCTCCTTCGTCAAAAAACAAAAAACATATTATGATAATGCTGGGAAATCACTAATCAAATAAAAAGAAAATATACATTTAAAGGATGGGCTTTAATCTTTTTACTGTTTAGTCTCTGGGAATTACCATTCAGGTATTACATAATAATATGAATGAGGAAGATATGTATGAGTGTAAATGAAGTGTAGTCTTGTACATGCTGAGTTCATCCATTCCTGAGATGTGTGGTTAATTGAAACCCAACCACCAAAAAACACCGGTATCCACGATCTAGTAATCAAATCCGTATAAAAGTAACTTTACTAATACTTGAACGCTGGAACTCTCGACTTCCAAATCGGTAATTTGGGAAGACGCGTTCACTAGTAGACCAACCCGATGTGTTTTAATGGATGGACTAATGCAAATTAGGTTTCCTTTATGATTTATTACGTAAACAGTAGAAGATTAAAACTATTATTTGGAAAATATAACCTGATCGCACGATCTACTTTACATCTGTAAGATCTCCAATGAAAAAACTTTAAAAACTTAATGATATTTTTTTAAATTTTTTATTCGATAACCATGAACAACAAATTAAAGAAAACTAAAAACAAATTAATTAGTTGTTTTTATCAAATTACAAATGTTTCATTATTTTTATCCTAATTTATATCTTAAGTTAAATAAGGAAAATTATTAATTCAAATTAATGATAATTAAACAACGTAGAATCATAAACAATTTAATACAGAAAACTGTACTTACTGCTCTTATCGTAAAATTGATTAGCATTTGTGAAAAGCTAACCATAAAAGTCAAATAAATATATGACGTGATGTTACTAGAAAATTACGTTCTTAATAATTCTCGGAGTTAATCAACATTTCCAATTAACTTACGATAATTTCAACGGATATGATTTCTTGATCCTCTTATGGGTGCAAATTGTAACTTGATTAGAAGTTGAAAAATTAAATTTAAACTTAAAGATTCTTTAAAAATGAACTAATAAATAATAGGTACTAAAAATTTTTAAATATAAATATGGGTGATAAATTGGTTGAAAACAACTAACGATAAAATAAACAGAAGCAAAGAATTAAAGTAATCAAGATTGGTAAAGACTTAAATAAAAAAAATTAGTTTTCCTCAAAATAAATATTTACATACATAATTTGAAAAAAAAAAAAATATATATATATATATATAATCGAACACTTCTAATTTTCCTGTTACAAAAATATGAAAAGTAATAATAATTTTTTTTTAAATGTACAAAACAAAAGAACACCTACGTGGAGGAAAGTTATTAAAGTTTACCATTTAAACTATAAAAGTTTTTTCTGAAAAAAAAAAAATTATAGGACCTACATAACATAAGCACAATGAATGGAGTAGCTTGTTATTTTATATATATATATATAAAGAAGCATTATTAAAGATAACTAATAGACTAACTGTTATGAAACAGATCCCTAACTACAGCAGACTGTCATGACGTCATAGGAATTCATATGTGGGCAGCAGCAGCAACAGTCTCTCACCCATTCCCATAATGGAACACTAACTTCATTTATTTTTATAAAACTATATACATTTAGTTAAATATATAAGCTAACACCATGAATTATATCTAGTCAAGTAGGTTATTAATGTTTTAAGTAATTAATACGTAGATAAATAATAATAATTCATTAAAGAGAATATCATTCCAATTATGGATATAATTGTATGATAAAAACTGAGGAGATTAAAACAAATCTAAAGGTCATAATCTCTAATATTGGCAATAAAATTATATTCTTAGTGGCAGTAATTCATTAATTAAATTTTCTCAAACAAAGGGAAAAGCAAAATTTTAATTTACTAAATTTATTTGTTTTTTAAATATTACAGGAAATAAAGCGGCAAAATATTACACGACTTTTCCGGATATAAGTAATACAAATTAAATGAATAAAAAATGTACAAATTAATGATGAACTTAAATTAAAAAACAATACATATTCTTGAGGTTATGAATAAATCGTAAGAAAAACTTTTTTAAAAACATACATGTACGGGTTAAGCTTAACATATATGCTTAAGTAAAGTTTTATCTAAATCTAAAACCTCCTTTAATAAACTAATATAAGAAAAAAATAAAATTTTTCATAAAAAATTTAAATTTTAGGATTGAGGTCTACGTATTAAGTTTTAAAAAACGATTGTAGACATCTCTTGATAATTCTATTTACAAATACTTTAAACATTTACAAAAGTTTTGAAAAGATTTAAACCGAAGGGGGAAAGAGTAAAAGCAAAAACAAAACATATAATTTTTATGTAGGGAGTTAAGTTTTTGAGGAAAAAATATCTGGATTACTTATACAAGCATTGCAGGTAAAAAATTGTTTAATAAAGTTTTCTCTAAACTACCTTTGAAGAAAATCGAGATTGTTTTTTTTTCACGATATCCTCTCCAAAAGGAATTTATAAAAAAAGTTTAATATAATCAATAAAGAAATATTTAATACCGAAGTTTAAGAAAATCGGTTCAGTCAATCCGGAGATACAAAGCCAAAATCAATGCGATATATATATGTGCATAAATAAAATATAATATGTACATAGATGCATATGTTTTTTTTTGGTCCAGATGAACTAGTTGAATTGTAAAACGTAAATATTTACAACAAAACTCGACATCCCATTTTTGGAATAATTATCATACATGTCCGTTTAATACAACTATTCAAATTATATTTACTAGGAAAGTAATGTGAAATATTGAAATGAGCAACTGTTTTTAAGAACAGGAATAATGGTTTTTATAGAAGCATATTATTAATTATATATTAATCATATTGTTTTTCAGTGACATTTTTTGATATAATTACAGTAAATTTTTGTAAAAGCACTTCTTAATAAATGAAAAAGAATACAAATTATAAAAATACGAGTATATTTATAAGGAAATTATTCTGCATTACGACATAAATAAATAAACAAACAAAACTGGGAAATTTCGATAAGAGTAACAAAAATGTTTAAATGAATAAATTTATATGTTAAACTTTTCCTTAAGAAAAAATTATAAATTTTTAATAAATCAGCAGTAGCTTGGAATAACATATATATATATATATTTTTTTTTTTTGGTGGCGAATTCATTCTTGTATGACAATATTAGTTAAGTTAAAAGATGAATTTCGATTAGGAAAGATCATTATTCTATAAGTAAAAAAAAAGTAACAGTTTTAAAAATTAACTTTTTTAGTTGAACTTCGACTTATAGAACTTTAACCTAAACTAATAATTAATAACAATAAATAAATCTAATAAAAAAGAAAACAAGTCATAAAACGATGTTAACAATTATATTTTGTTACATACAATTTATTCAACACATCACGTTCATCAGTATTAAGATAATTTATTTATATAATTATTTATGTAGATTTTTTTAAAAATACTTATAATGATGCCAATATATGAACGTAAATAGTAATGTTATTATTTTTTTTCTGAGAACGTCTCATTTAGTTCACATAATTAAACGAATTTAAAACTAATCATTACTGAATTTAAAATACCAGAAAAATTTTAACCCATTATTTTAAAAATTAAATGTAAACAAAATAATTATTTGAATTCATTACTTTCTAGTTAAAAGGAATCCAAAAAAGATGAATATATTACCTAATACACAATCATATATCTATTTATATATCTATATATATGAAAATGTGGTGAGTTGTTGTGCGCACGCCCACGAAGGTCTGTGTATTAGTTTGGACCCGCTAGGTAGCACTGGAGTCGAGATAATTCGAAAAATTGTATTTACAGTCCGGTTTGGCTCATATTCAGAAAATTTATCATTTACGTCAAAAGAAAACGTTTTGCAAAACCTATACCCGCTAGGTGGCGCCGCTGTCGAGATATTTACGAAACAACAAACAATATACAAACAAAATTTCTTCTTATTCTTCTTATATATATATATATATATATATATATATATATATATATAAAAGGCAATGTTCGTATGTGTGTATGCTACAGAATATAAAAGTACTGGACCAATTTACGCGCAGATTTTTGCAAAATGGTCCGCGTTGTCCGGAGAAGGTTTAAAGCTACTGAAATCTTCGATCTGACCAGTAGAAAGAAAGTTAGGGGTATTATGACCCGACTTCTGTGTTTAACGGGTAATTTGAAATAAATTCGATAGTAGTGTTGTTTTGGCAATTGGATTTATATACCCTGTGACTTTTATAAAGTAAAAGGTTAATTTTGTGAAGTTCCGTAATGTTTTGTAAGTTTGTTAATGTTCAGTATTAACTGTGATGACTTATTAAACTTTTAATTGTGTTCATTTAATCTATATATATATATATATATATATATATATATATATATATGTTTGAAAGTTTATATATAAATATGCTTTTACACATTTCTGATAAGGAAAACTTACTGATCTCCAACCAATTCATCTCATTATTGCTACCATCTGATTACCACCTCAACCGGTGATTATAAATTAACATTTTACAATTATAATTCAGTAAAAATTGTAGTTTACTGCATATCACGAAAACAAATGAATTATTTTCGTAAGATCTGGGTTGAGTCTAGCGAGCGACTGTAAAAAATTGTTCCAACAATATGGAAGAGGAACTATGTGAGAAATTGAATGAGCTATTAAAGATTGCTTTGATTATCATGTAGACATTCTATTAGTGTGATAATAACCCGTGCTTCATTCGTAAAAGAGAAGCGTGAAAGCCCTCTACCAATCATTCATAATGATACAACATACTTAAATTCACAATGAAGTAACATATTCAACAGGTACGGAGTTCTTTAGAAGTAAACAACTTCTACTGACAGCAGCAATATAATTCAAAAGAATCGACATTACATATTTCCATTAATATATCAAACAAAATAATAATAACACTGTTATTAAAAAAAATTCTTTTTAAACCATGTGGGTGTATATTCAAGTAAAGAACACTTAACATATATCATATGTGGGAGGTATACATATATCATCATTTAAAACTAAAAAGGGCTGGAAAATTGGATGAAATCAAATGATTTCAATTATAAAATACCTGAAAAAAGTTAATTTAATAATCATTATTTAGTCTCTTCATTGTTAACTGGAAATAGAGAAATTATTAAAAAATGATTTCACAATAAAGTTAAATAAAATGAAATCGGTTACAAAAATCACTGAAGACAAAATAAAATATTTATTCTTCGGTAAACGTTTATATATTCATTAGGAATAAATCCGTTAGTAATAAATAAAAGTTTAATTTCATATCCTTTATCATGAGTAACCCCATAAAATTATCTTTAAAAAGATAATTGAATATTGATCAATAAGGAAGTTAACAAAAAAAAAACAAAACATTAAATTTAGACTGAAAAAATGTACTCCTTATGAGTACATTGTATTAATAAAAGAAAAAAAAAACAACAATATTTTGAACAGGAACTTTTTTTAAAATTTATTATATTCAAACCGCAGTCGGACATACTATTATAATACCACCACATCCGTCGTATTCTTTGTAGTTAAGCAGCAAAAGAAAGGAAACTATTTTTCAATGTATTTTTAATTTTTTCCACAATAATTTAATTATATTTATTTATTAATGTAGTATTACATTTAAAAAAAATTGACACTACATATTTCCTGTAATTATCCAAAGTAGATATTTCATAATTATTATTAAAAAAAAATTCTTTTTAAATCAAAATCAACCGGTAAAAAACTAATCAGTTCATTTCCTTTCGCGATATTCTGTAAACCAAAAACGATTCGATCTTATAACCGCAAAGGCACAGGAAAGTTGAAAATTATCTAATGGATAAATAGTTATTAAATTTAATAATTATAAATAGACATAACGATGTACGTGACTGTAAGTCTACGTCAAAAGTGTTACTATATTACATGAAAAAAAAAAAAAAATATCGTGTTACAATCTTTAGACAATGTAATTATGATCTTTTATAAATATTAAAAATGCCAGGAATTTAAACAATTTTGCATTTATACATTAGTAAAAATATTTAATGAATAAAAATTAAATTACTTGTTACATTATATTCTTATATACGTAAATTTAAATTAAAATTATTTATTAAAATTATTATAATTACTATTCGGAAATTAGACTTAAAAATAAAAAAAAAATCTTTTTAAGTTGTTAACAGCTTAAAAAAAAATCTATCATACCTCATCATTTTTTGAAAATTCTTTGGTATAGCATCGTCTAATTCATACTTTTTTCATAAATAAACACGGTCGGTTGACCCAGTATTCAGTCCGGTGATGTTAAGAAACGGAAATTCTACATTACAAATAGTTAAATCTAGCAGTGTTTAAATATTATGCAATATATTTTAACGGTTTTAATGGTTTTAAAATTCTACCATTTCACCACCTAAACTTTAGAGAGCTACTATAACACTAAAGTACAATTAATTATTATAAAACATGCAACCTGCAACGCTAGGAGTTACCGAATAAAGGTTAAACAGAATGCCACGTGAGGCCTTTCTCACGTTACATCAAACCGAAAGTATACTATCGGCGTTATTATATTGCGATAACAGGCCTGGAAGGAACAGTGACGTCATATTTTAGTAAAAACCAGGTTTATTAGTTTTTTATGCTAGTGTCGGTCGGCCTCCGCGTGGCGCGATTGGTGGCGTCTCGGCTTTTCATCGGGAGGTCTCGGGTACGAATCACGGTCAGGTATGGAATTTTTCACACGCTAAATAAAATTACAATTTCATCTCATCCTCCGAAGTAATATCTAATTGTGGTCAGGGAGGCTAAAAAAGAATGTAAAGGATAAAATGTTTTGAAGAAGGAGCGAAATACATAAATCAGAAAATGAGGACAAGATGTAATGGATTAATGTTACTAAAAGCTAAGTATATAACAAAATGTAGGAAAACATCCAAGTGTTCAGCAACATTTCAGAAATATGTATTTACACAACACATAATAAAGTTGCTTAAAAATTACTTCGAACTAATAATTATTATTTTA
Organism: Lycorma delicatula; assembly: GCF_047948215.1. Classification (NCBI taxonomy): domain Eukaryota; kingdom Metazoa; phylum Arthropoda; class Insecta; order Hemiptera; family Fulgoridae; genus Lycorma; species Lycorma delicatula. Next base: position 75,167,527 of record NC_134462.1, on the reverse strand, counting down.
GTACAAGTCTTAACTAGTGTTAAAAATAATACTTCAATTGGCTTCACCCAAATGTCATAACTCGTCCTAAAAAAGAAGAATTATGCATTTAAATTTTCTATAAATCTGGTAATTTTTTTTTCTAATTTATATCAATTACATGAACTATTTATAAAAACAAATAATACAACAATTATACATAACGATATTCATGATAACATCGAATGTTCTAATATTCCGAAAATACTACTATTAGAAAATAATACATTAAATGCGTAAGACTACTATTTTGAAAGTAGACTATAACTAAAAAAATATTTAAAAAAATCAAAAATATGTTTTTTTTAATTTTATGGAAATTAAATACAATTAATTTTTTAATTTTTTTTTATTAAAAAACACTCAACAAAGTAAATTGAAAAAAATGTGAACCAATAAAGGGGAGTCTTACTTTTACTTTCATATATAATTGAAATTTAAATTAGCTGTAAGAAATAATCAATTAGCGAGTTTAGTTAAAAATTTGTAAAAATATTAACAGATACTGTCATTACCAGATCATAATTTTTATATAAGGCTATACAGTTTAAAACAAACACATTCTAAATAACGTAAATTTATGATGATTTCATTTCAGCAATAACTATTCCTAAACCTCCATTTTTATAATTATTAGAAATATAGTATTTAAAAAAATAATTAATTTACTACATAAGATCGATGACTGTGTGTAGGAATACGATATCGATTTTTACTTCCTTGTACAAGAAAGTATTGTAATCGTGAAAAATTTCGGTTTTCAGATTTCAAGGGAAATATCAATTTTGATCACCCTGAATCCATTTTGACTCATTTCGGCTGGACCAAAAGTGTCCAAAAAACCCCACTTTTTTTAACTGCGGTAATAAGCACTCATTGAGAGCTTTTCAACGATATATCGTAAGTGGTACTTATTTTCATCGGTTCTAGAGTTATAGCCAAATAAAAGTTTAATTATTTAATTATATTGGGTCTAACAAGGTGAAGGCACATCAGCTCGAATGCGACTTCATTTCCTTTTTTTTAGCTTTTTAATAATTTAAATATATATATTGATCTATTAATTAACTATTAACCTCTAATTGTAAAGAAATTTTTTACGATAAATAATAATTCAATAGAAAAAAAATATATATATATATATATATGTGTGTGTAATTTAATAAGCGTATAAGAAAGTCATGTGGTGTCCATATCAGATTTTTTTAAAGTATAAAAGTAATTACAATCCTGATCGTGAATCAAACACAGTAAGCTTCCTCATGAAAATCGGTGACGTTACCTCTCTGCCAAAGAGATCAACTCAGTTCACGTCATTTAAAGATTTTTAATTAGATTTAACTTTAGAATAATAAGAATAATAAATTCATTGATCGAACACCAGCTGCGTTTTTAATTAAAAAATGTAATTTACGTAAAATAAATCTGTATCTACAACAGATTATTGAGACAAATAATATGGACGGAATTTACAGACGGGAAACTAAAAAAGTATGTAAAAAGATTATATAATAATGATTCATAAGATAAAAAGGTTTTTTTTTTGAAAGACTTAAGTAAACGGTGTTTGTATATATATATATATATATATATATATATATATATATATATAAAGAATTTAATTGAGGATTTAAAATGCAGCAACATGTATATTATGATTAATTTAAAGAACTGGACAGAATTCATAAGTATATAAAACTGGTCAAGCAAACGAGAAAAACAAAATCACAGTATTGAAAATAATTTACTTCAAATGCTTTATATGCACTTATATAAATTTATACAAAAACACGTATCATGCTTTGAAATTATCTACATAAAAGGTAACCTAATTAAAGAATAGTTTATGAATTTTTCATCATTTTCATCTTAAATAAATAATAGATAAAAATAAAAATAATAATAAAAAAATAGATGTACTTTTGCAATTAATGTATTTTTTTTTAAAGTTCATAAATAAATTTAATAAAAAAAAAGTTAAAATTAACAAAAGTTAATGTTGCTCACATTCACTTTCTAGCATTCTAATGGAAAACTTATTATGATAAAATATTTTTTTAACAAATTTTTCTAATTATTATCAACTTTGAAGGGATTTTTATAAACAAGTTTTCTTTCCGATGCAAATCTTCTTATAGAAAAATAAAATAGAAGAAAGAAATATTTACCGTATAAAAAATGTTTTGTGTGACCGTGAAGTGAATCCAAATTATTATAGATAAATAATAGAAAAGCTACCACTAAACCATCACGATCAACACAGAAAAATATACATGTATTTTTATTTATAAATATAAAAAAATAATTGATATTCATATAGTAATGCTAAAAATACATCACAATAAATTAAAACATAATATTGTGATTGTTCCATTTTCTCCACGCTCTCGAGAAGTAATAATGATAATTAATTTTAAAGTTTAAAGGTTGACATACGGATTTATCAAAATTTAAAGATACAAAAATGTAGTAATAATAAATAAATGTTTAAAAATAGCTAATAACTATTATTTTTAAACAATTATATGCTATTCTATTTGCATACTTTCAGCACATCCTACGACCTTTAATATCTCCTTGAAAATATTATTTCACATTTCCAGAATCGCAAATCTAATGCGTTTAAAAAGTAAACAGTGATATTTTATATAGAAGGAAATTAAATTTCACTAGAATTATAAACACGCGGTTATTAATTCTAGGAACCAAGATGATAAATTTCATAAAATTATAGTTAACATGTATATATTTTTTAAAAGATAACTAAGTATAAACGAATGCTGCATATTATGATAAGCAATTGATAAAATAACTTCCGTTCAACGCTTTTACCGCCATCGATTGTGTAGAAAGAAAAAAAATGATAATACTAATAATAATTTAACAGGCCTATAATTTAACATTATATCATATAAATTCTAAAATATAATAAATTATTCCTATTCTAGCATTAATTTACTGGTAAGTTATGTTTTTACCCAATATCTTTTCATTTTAAAACTCAAAATTTTCGTTTCATTATCTTTAATTTCGACAAAATGGCACAAGATAAATTCAAAATAACCAGAATTAAAAAAAAAATATTTATTATTTATTTATATAACTTCATCCAAAACTATGAATTCGCAACAATTCCGTTCGAAGCAGCCGGCGATGCGTTTTTTTGGAATTACGAGTACATTTAAAAAATTCTGTTATCTATATAGATACACAGATAAAACTGTGCTCTACACAGATGAACACCTTACAGGTATGAAGTACATGCATAACATAAATTGCCTAGACATATATGATCTCGCGCGCGCGCACAGCGAGAGGGGGTGAGAGAGAGAGAGAGAAAAAAATCTCTTCTACTAATCACTGACAGTATAAATATTGCACAACAAAAAGAGGACTATTAAACGCTGAGGGATTCATGTAAGTGACGTAAGAAACACTCAGGAGGCAAAGTTGCTTTCTCTGAGAATAATGATATTAATTATACAATCAGTACCTGCTGTGAACATAGTTATGTTATTATCAATTACAGTGTAGCTTCCAGGATGTAGCTTCGTAACAATGCATTAGTCTCACTGTAGAAAGCAAGCTGTAATAAGTATAGCACGTGATATTACTATTACACTTGAGAATTTCAGGATAAAATCCGTTATGGATAATAGAAACCTTGATAATAGAAAAATTGATTTTGAATTAAAAAAATGATTCACAAATTTAATGTGGTGCAAATATCTGCCCAAATATCGTATAAAAAATAAACAACGCATTTTTTTACAAAAAAAAAACCTTAACAACGTATATTTGAAGAAAAAAATCATATAAAAATTTATAATTGATAACCGATACATAACTAAAAACAATACAAAATTTTGAAAATGTAATAAAAGAAAAATCTAACAGAGTTTTTAAACAACTGTATGTTTGAAATAAAATCTAACTCATTTACCGAAAAAATAAATGGTATTGAAATGTATGACGTATCATTTTGACAACAAATTAGATATCATGTTATCTTTAGCTGGAATCAAGAGTAGACTGTATATAAATTGAAATCAATGCAGCAGCATCGATTACACTTTAGTAATTTTAATTAAAACAGGCAATTTTATTATTTACATCAGTAAAATACAAAACATTACTGATTTAAGGAACACTAAATTAACCACTACTAACATACATACATATTTGTTTAACAATATGTAAAAGCATGTTAAGTTTTTTATGTAGAATTCGAAAAAAAAATTATATTTTGTTCACAAATAATATACACAAAAGTAGTCAATTTATTTATTTTATTAATTAATGCAGAAACTTTATATCTGCTAAAAATAAATTATATATTGATTTTTAAACAAAATTTTATGGAAGCCTATATATAAGTTAAAGTATTTGTATACATTTACATCTGTAGTATTTAAAATAAATACGTTTTAAAGCATGTTAAATATTATTAGTCCAAAAATTTAAAATTATGTTTACAATTTCTCACAAATCAGCTACTTTACACTTATTAAAGACAATAATCTACGAATATTTAGGCTCCACGAGAAATTACATTAAAAAAATAATAATAATAAAAATTGACAGATTAATAACGAAATAATAATTCGATAAACCAATGCGTACTACAATTAATTAATAAAGCCTTCAAAAGAAAAAAAATTGGGTCAAAATCGTTATAAAATTTTACTAAATTGATAAATATTATGCAACTGTTATTGGAGTCCGGAATATTCTTCTTGTGATTCAGGCAGAACTATTCATAATTTTTTTTCTATTAAATTAATGATAATCATCACTAAACATTACCTTTGACTTAAAATGCTAAGTAAATATATAATGGGTTAAATAAAAAAGGCAGAGGTATTTTCTTTTTATCAAAAAAAGCCTTGAATACAATGTTTATTATTTCTAAGCATAGCTTTTTACTAGTGATTGATCTCTTACAACCAGCAATCTACAACCGTTGGAATATGTAACGTAACAGTTATACATAAATAACTAATATGAAATTTAGAATAAATTTTAAATTTTTTATACATTTAAAATTTTTATTATTAATTTAATATACTTTTAAGCAAATTTACATAAAACCTGTCTTGAATTGTTAACAAATAAAAACGATTTCACCAAAAAAACCACAAAAACAAAAAAGTTTTGTTTTCCAATTTCAACTTTCTATAGCTGGCAAATTAAAAAAAAGATCCAAAAATAACCCTTAATTTGTTACTGAAGTAAGAGAGTCGAAATTTTAAGCATAATTTGAAAAGTTTTCATTTTTAATGAAGTGTTTTTTAAGTAGATTCTGTTTTTAAAAAACATTTAAAAATCTTTTATTTATTTTTATTTAAGAAATGAATAGTTTTATTGAAATACCATTTCTGTTACTAATTAAAGCCAGCCGCAAAAATAATCTAAAGACAAGAAACCTACGGAAAAAATTGAAAGAAAACTCAAAAAAGTGAATACTACTGAGTATGGGCCAAGGCAATCTGCAATGTTACATTTGTATCACATATGTACATTTTTTATCACAAATCTTCTTAAAGCTAATTTTCTTGATTTCCCTCCCCAAAAAAAAAAATAAAACTAAAAAAAAAATTGCAGATTATATATATATATATATATATATATATATATATATATATATATTTTAAACACAATTCGTTTATTTACAATAGGTTTTAGGAAAGAACCATAAGTAAACAGAATTACACGAAGCAATTGATAAGTAGTTTCCCTCAATAAATATACTTACATAAATGAGTAGTTAATTTGTATAAATGTATTTAAATTAACGATATGATGTACTGTTATCGTACATAAGAATACATAGCTACACATAAGTTTTACGAACTTTTATACTCTTATGTACACAAACATAAAAAAAACAAAAAAAATTACATAATTAGCTTATGAAACGAATTTACGCTCTTCGTCTAGGCATAGAGAAGTTGCTTATCACATAAGGGATGGCGACCCAGCGTAAGTCACTCAGACTTTCCCAGCTTCAACACGTGAAGGCGATTTTATAAAAAAAACTTTTCTGACAAAAGTTGAAGTTCTTTTTATCATGACAACAAATTGCTAACATTTTTTTTTTAATATTCACCCTCATCCCCAAAAAATGATTTTTTTTTCTTTTTTTCCTATTTCTTGCCTCAGAAGAGGAGTTAATGAAAGAGTTTTACAGAAATATTTTCTACGCAAGTGGGACTTTTAATTACACCCAATTCATTTCACTTTTGAAATTTTTAAAAGTTTAAAAACATAATGTATAATACCCACTGCTTTTAAAATGTGAGAAATTATTGATATCAAATTAACCCCAAATGTCTAAAACATTTAGAAAAGAAAAATTGGCCAAAAAAATTTCATCCCAACTTAAAAAAAAAATAATTGAAGTTATTTAAAATTATGGCTGTATCTTTTTATTTTTTTAATGCGTTTGAACAATGAAGGAATGGAAAATAATATCACGTAACAACAATAATCTTACATTATACAAATAATGAGTGGATATAGGTGTGTTTATGATAAATGAAAATACTTTAAAGTTTATCATTTAATAATAATTACTTATCATAGAGCTCGCTTTTCATTCATTATGTTGATAAAGAATATAACTGAGAACTTTAAATTTTAAAGCTGGATTATGCCTTAAAAAATACATTTTTAACTAGTTGCAATTTATTTAATGATACTTAAGATATTTATTTTCTAATTACGAAAATTTGAAAAAATACTATAAATAAAATTACAAAAAAATATTTTCTACCACTATTTTTCAGATTAATTATGTTAATTCTCCGGAAAATATTCTGTTATTTATTAAACGGATTTTAATATTAATAATGTTACAAATTAAATTTATTACAAGTAAATAAGAGAACACATCCTGATTTTAATTTTATATATTAAATAAATTTTGAAATAGAAATAAACTAATTTTTTATTACTTGAATATTTTTTTACTACTGTTTTTTTTTTACTTTTGAGCCACATTGGACCACTTTAGTCATCCATATTTCAGTTCCTTCTGAATTTCTGTATTAGTCTAACCTTCCGATTTTCCCAGTATTTTTACATTCTATGGATCGTTGCTTCCTGATCTCGTCTGTGGCCACTTTGCTATGCTTTTCTAATATTTTAACGTTGAATCTATTGTTTTGAAGTGCGTAGTTAATTTTCATTTTATCATAGGCGTGGTCAATCCTCGTCAATTTCTTGAAGATCTCTTTCGATTTCTCCAACATATTTTCCACAAGTTTTTTTGTTAATATTCCTTGTGACCAGCTGTTTTAGAATTCGGTTCTCAAGCATTCTTAATACGTGGAAAAAATGGGAAATCCTTCGATTTTTCATTGCACTAAGAATTGGGTTGACTTGTTTGTAGACTGTTTCATTTGTGGCAATTCGCCAGATCCATCGTTTTGATAACTTTTCTTTAAACAAGTAATTGGTCCGTTTTAGTTTCATTCTTAATCTGAAAGATAGTCTCACAAGCATAAAGTGCCACCGGAAAACTACTGTGTTATAATGGTGAATTTTGGATTCTATTGAGAGACATTTTTTATGTACTTTTGCCAAGTTAGACTTACTACTCATTTAATTTTAGTTGTTCTTTTTTTCCATGTTTGTTTTTCCTTCAATCTGTAGTGAATGATTTCACCTAAGTATTTAAATTGTTAAACTATTTTTATTTCTTTATCGTAAACTTTGATTTTGTTGATACAGAGGGAATCCATAGCCATTATTTCTGTCTTTTTATAAGATATTTTCAGGTCAATCCTTTGCGAAATTTTTTCGAGGCTGGTGATTTGTTTTTTAACCTCTTCCATATTTAGTGCTAGTAAGGTCAAATTATCAGCAAATCCTAATATATTAGTTTTTATTGAATTTTTTACTATTATTATTTTTATATTATTACTCAAAAATCTGAGGGAAGCTTATCCTTTCGACATTAGACTTCTTCGCTATCTTCAGAAAGTAGGCGTGTCTATTCCGAGGGTTCTCGGAAAGGAAAAAGAATCCAGCGTTTTCCTTGACTGCGTGCATCTCTAAAGATTGAATATTTACCGTCTGGAAGATGCAAACGGGACCCACATTACCGAACTGCTAGGGACCAATTTAGCGAGTTGACTAAGAAGTATAACGGTTACACACACACATCTACACAGACGGCTCTGTTTCAGCCGACAGGTGTGGCTGTTCAAAAATACTACCTGATAACGAGATAATGAATAAACTTAGTGCCTACTTCTCTGTGTCTTTTGTATGGCCTACGCAATTTACTCTGTCTTGAGAGTTATTGAGGCCCCCATAGTGATGACAGCTTCCTGATAATAACGGAGTGTACTTGAGAGCTTCAACTGCAGATTATCTGAGCCTATCACTCAAATTATCTATGACACTTCTCAAAAGTAAGCAAGACTTATTTGTAAGATTCCTGGGCCACTGTGGCATCCTCGGGAACTCCATACGGGATTGCATGCCTCACGTGCATTCCCGTGAATGCACTAAAAATAGTCTAGTGGTCATGTTCCTGTTTTGATATTTATTATCCAATGTTTGGTGCTATTTCGTAATTACTTACGAATACTTATTTTTATTTAAGTCGCTAATGACTCTTATCGTTGATACCACTATAAAAACATAGAAAAAATAAAACTTTAAACATCGAATAATGAGAATTTATCATTTTAACCACATTTACAATTAAAATAGTTAAAACAGAATTAAATAACAAAATATCAAAAAGTTTTTATGATATACAAAATTAAAATTGTTCCTTATTTTTCATTTAAAAAAAAAAATGCAATTTATTTATAAATCTTAATTTTGCTTTTATCAAACTCTTTTCCACAAATTGGTCTTTCTAATGAATTAAGATGAAATCTAAAAAAAAAAAATAAGAATAGATAGAAAGAACAAGGAAGGCAAATCTCCGGTGTAGTAGTAATGTTTTGATTAGATGAGTAACCCTCGCAATATAAAACCTATAAAACGCATTTATTAGACGAAAGCTACTTCAATTGCGTTGAGACTTGTAAACAGAGAGACTTGAGGTAAACATAAAAAAAATAAGAAAAAAGTACAAGAGATATTTTAAATTATATATTACGATGTAAGTGGGCGTAAATATGAGTTGTATTTTCAGAGATCAAGAAATAAAAGTTAACTAAGTGAAGTTGGATAAACATTAAAGCAATTACATAATTTTAAATAAAATTAAAAATATATCTTTTTAATACTAATTTATGATAAAAAGAGATAACGTTTTTTATTCTTTTTAAGGAAATCCAAATAAAAAAAAAATGAACAAATTGAGTTGTGTAACTTAATTTATTTTTACAAATGTAATCTTTTAAGTAAAAATTTTCATGTACTTAAGTTTTGCGTCTGGGATTTATCAAAGTAAAAGTAAATGAATCGCAGCAACGTACATTTCTATACTTCACACAAGCCTTGTTTGGAACAATGCCTAAACTTGATCGGTACTTAGAGCTAATCAGAAGTTAAAACAAGTAGAAAAGAGTAAAATATATGCCACATTAGTTCACAATACTTCATAAAATAGCTACAATTAATTTTTAAATATTATTAAGCAAAAAATGGTTAGGCTAATTAACGATAATTTTTCTTTAAAAAAATTATTCAATTTAATTTCACTAAAATATTAAAATATAATAATAAAATAGAATCTAAAAAAACGTTTTTCAGATCAAAAATATATTATATTATACAAATTGAATTTCCACTTACCAACAATTTAAAAAGTATCAATCCTAGTACTTTCGGAGCTGTTACTCCATCTTCAGGGATTTTCTAAAAGATGTTAATTAAAATTCAAACCAATAATCGTTTTTGAACTAAAGTGTTATGTTGATAATAGTCGGTCGTCAAGAATAAAATTAATTCGTACGTCAATAAGACAATAAAGTCATGTTTGTAAAATGTTTGCGACTATTATCTATAATACAAACTATTATCTAGTTATCTATAATGACTATTATGTATAATAGTCGCAAACATCTTACAAACATGATTTACTTATTTAATAAAATTAATTGGTACGTCAATAAGACTATTGACGTACGAATTAATTTTATTCTTGACGATCGATTATTATGAACATAACAGTTTAATTTAAAAATTATTATTGGTTTGAATTTAAAGTAACATCTTTTAGAAAATCCCTGAAGATGGAGTTACAGGCCTGAAAGTACTATGACTTACACTTTTAAAATTTTTGGTAAGTGGAAATTTAATTTTTACAACTGTATTAATACAAACGGTGCCAAATGCTTAGTACGGTGCCAAATGCTTAGTAAATTAAATCTAAACAATATATTACACTGATCACTCAAAAACATAATAAGTTTGTTATTATAAAGATAATAGAAAGGAATAGTTCCAGTATTTGCTTGGAAGAATCAAGGGAAACCATAAGAAGAATACCTTGATCGGAATAACGTTTCAAAGTGTAAAATTATAAATAAAAAAGAGAAATGGTTATAATTCGTAGTAATTCATAAAAAAAATTATTATCATATACGTGCTGCTTATTCTCTTGTTCTCAATACTCACTTTCACAGAGACTAACATGAATAACTTAGCACTTAATGTGAATAAAGAAGGTAAGTGAGATTTAAAATTAAATAGTTTTTATAAGTAATTATATGCTTCATTGTGGAATCCGACACGTTGGAGAGGGGGAAAAAATAAAAAAATAAGTAATTATATTCTGCTGCTAGGATGAAATTTTTTTGATTATATATTTATATAAAATTATTATTTTATGTAAGAATAATGATACAACTAAACAAAAAAAAAACAAATAAAATAGTCTATAAAATTATAAATTAAAAAATTTAAAGGGATTAATTGCTAAAAATTTGAACTACTGCACTTTACACGAAGATTGCAAAATATTTAAGTTCATCTATTTAGTAGCTATTATTAAAAAAAAATAATATTACACTTTGTCTTAATTCTTAATTTAATTTGAAATAAACGGATCATTAGATTATCATATAATTTATTAAAAATAAAAATTGAAGCACAATAAAGTTCTTTCAAGTTGGCCAAATTATTGTTTTATAGTACACAAGTAAATACATATGAACTGGCCTTATCTGTTTAAAACGTAGTAAAAATGAACGGTTTTAACAGCAAAAATTATTCAAATATTATTAGAAATAGTGGTATTAAATAGTACACTAAAAAACAGCATTTCTTAGCAATAACATTCATGAAACCATCCTCAGAAGGGGTTTGATTGAAAATGTTATATTTCAAATAAACAATTCCAGATTACTGTATTGTCGTAGTTAACCATAAAGGAACTTTGTAAATTCTCTTTTGTACATTTTTAATTTTTGTAAGAAAGAAAATTTTTGTTGTAAAATATATTTAAATTGGTCGATGAGATATCGTTAATTTTTCTCTTATTTGGATATAAATTCCCCAATATCTCATGGGATTATGAAGAACGCAGTAGTAATCCGTGCCATGAGCCTTACTCTTAAGGATTTGATGCCTAGTATTTTAGTTCCTCCGAGGATAGATTATTCTTCCTAAACACCCTCACCACCATGACCTATTCTTCCTTTTTTTCTATTGTATTTTTAAATACAATACATTTTTTTTCTATTCTTTTTTAAATCTATATTTAAAAAACATATTATTAAATCTACACTGAAAATACCAGGATTTAAAACAGCCAATGATATCCTTGGTATAATGTGGTGGGATATGAGTATTTCTGTACTGTATCTCTATTAGTTCTTATTTACTCGTATATACCAAAACGTAAACTCTTCTCTCTCGTACGGTTGTTGTACAGTATATTTAATATCTGAAATGCTTTTCAAGTAAAGCAGAATCTTCTAAATACAACCAACCCAAAATAAAGTGGAATATCACGTAAATCACTTCGCTAAAACAAGAACGAATTATGTAAAACCATCACGTAATTCTGTTCACAAATCGCCACGGAGATCATCTGCTGATCTCTGTGGCGGAGTGATAGCGTATCGATCTTTCATCTAGAGATCCCGGATTCGAATCCTGGTAGGCATAGAAATTTTTCATTCGCTACCAAATTACATTTCTATCCCCCATGCGCAAGCGTCAAGCTTACGTGGCAAGATTATTATGCCCCCCCCAAAAAAAAATTGATGTATAGATATCTATAACAATGCGTATGTCTGTAAACTTCAGAAATTCAATAACATTTGTTAGATTTATATCATTTTTTATTTTTTTTTTATTTTGATATAATTACAATATTACACTTTTGCCCAAATATATATTAAAAAATAAAAAAAATAAAAATAATTATGATACTAATACGTTAACTAATTTTTTGTAAAATTAAATCCAATATTTGTTCGGAAGAATCAAGATAACTATAAGAAGTAACTGTAAGAAGAAAAATTTGATCAGAATAACGTTTCAAAATGAAAAATAATAAATTAAAGGAGAAATGGTTACATTTAAAACAAAATGCCTGTTTCTATCGATATTAATATATATCGACATTAATGGATTTTTATGCTGAAAAATAATAAAATGTGTAGAATATACTGTTTAGTACTACTATAAAAATAACTTTTTCAATAATTTTATATAACGTAAAAAAATTATGTGAATAAATTTTCTGGTGAAAAATTAGAAAAAATGTATGTATACATTTATAATTATATAATTACAACTTTAAAACTTTTCTTATAAAAGGAATTTTCAAATATATTTTTAATTATAAAACTATAAAATTTTTAATGGTGATATAATATAATTATCGACTATATTTCAAAACAACCTCATCCAAATTTATAGTTATTAGATATTTATAGTTACTCATTTTTCTACAAAAATGATATTTCACGTTTTTCTTATCTAAATAAAAATATCTTCTCCTATACATACGTGCACAGTACAAAGATATTTAATCAAAATCCGACACATCTCGACTTAATAGTCGAGATGTATCGGATTACTCAGGGAAAAGCATACATATTTCTGTTATCTGTGATTTAACTTTTAAATTCTATGGACTTATTAAAATATTTAGTCGTTACATAAGTTTTGTAATTACCCATACATTTTCAAATAAAAATGTATTTTTTTAAAACCAAAACAAGAGTAACCGTTGCAGAAAAAAAATGGTTATATTCAATATTTTTTCTAATTCACAATATTTAACAATTAAAAAACTAGGGAACATAATAAATTAGTTGAAGCATTACTAGGCAGCAAACATTAGTGTGGGCCAAAACTGAGGCCTTGTGCCTAGTGTTGACTATGCCATTACACCTCACAATTCAATAATAATAGGCTGCGTAACGCGCATGCTTACCTCCCACTAACTGATAACGTAAGAGAAAGAGAAAGATAATGTGCGAGAGAAAGCGTTAAAATGAGAGAGAGAGAATGAGTGAGAGAGAAATAAGTGAATGAGTACGAGCGAAAGAGAAATACAACGTGCCGCTCCGCATTTGCTCCCGCGCGCTCTGAGCGCTGCTCTGTTCTCTTGTGTTCAGGCTGCAACTCACACACACACTACCAGCTCAGTTTATCCCCCTATGTGAATTTACTCTTATATACAGGTCGATTGTACAACAGACGACGCTGTTATATACCTTACCAACTGAACTACATTCACCGACCCAAATCCGCCAATTACTATACATATTTTAAATATTACACATAACTAAATAATTAACTAGAAAAAAAAAATCCAGAAATGAAATTATTTTTAATTTTTAAAAAAAATTAAAAAATGATTAGTCGAGTACAAAGGGTTAAATATGTATTTATAATAACTAAAAACCTCTATATGTACAAATTCCTATGGGAACAAATTTCGATGAATTTACGAAATTATATTAGAGGAATTACTGTTTAGCATATAGATGTATAAAAACTTTTTTAAGGGAAATGATCCCTCAATACAGAACTCTTGAAAATTTGCAAGGCAATTGGATATTTATTTACTACCACGTTACGAACTCAAAAATTATGCACAGCATTAAGCAAAGTTTTATTACCAACTTTATGAAAACTAAATCATCCGAACCGTCATGATAATCCTACAAATGATGATCAAGAAGTTTCAAGTGATGTTGATGACTGGTCACTACTTAATAAAGACCACCGACGAAATTTTTTCCTCGAAAACTGCGATGAGGATCAAAAATGTTTTCTATTCCATTTGCAGTATGTATATGTAATAAAATACAACTAATGTTTTTAATTTTTATAATTTCATATTAAGTTTTTTTAATGTTTTTTTAAGTTACGTTAATTATCCGATTTAAATAAAAAAATTTACTATTGCATATTTTATTTTGTTTTTGTAATTAAAAACAAAAAAAAAACTTCAAATCCTAACTTTTTTTGAAAGTGATGTTTGTCTTGTATAACACGAATCATTTAATGCAAAATTTCTGTGGGACCTATTAACCATGTTAGACGAGGGAAATACGATTATATGTATATTTATAACGTAATGGAGCGAACCGTTTATCCAAACGCAGTTCATTAAGTAATTTTTTAAGTTTTTTTAAGTATTTTTTTTTCAATAATTCACAGAATGCTTCTGACGCCTTAGTATATATTAAGAATAAATTAATACTTTAGCTAAGTCGTTAAGAAATATGTTTATTTATTTTTTTGAGTACATCATTACGGCCCCCGGGACCGGACACATAACTAAGCCTTAATACAGATCCACGGGGTGCCTTCACCTCAAACCGCCTCGTCGAGAACTAATGTTCCCCCCAGGCAGCCGGTACTCTGTCTTTTGGTGATGTGCCATGCCTCTAACGAGGGGATCCCAAGGGAGTGCCCCCCACGGGGACTCCGGTCTTTACACGTTGCCTCTACTGAAGAACCCCCGGGGACTACGGTCTTAATTTATCCACCAAAATCCGAAGCCATAAGGGAATCCCCGCCCAATCATCGAGGGTAGGACACCTAAGCGACCTACCCCTCCTGGACCTGGCTGTTACAACCCTAAATTCATCCAAAGAGTGGTGAAGACGACAGGATTCATTTCCGGGCGCCGGCCCTACAGCCAATGGCATTGCAATGCGTACACTTAGCCTCCGTTGGACAGTCCTTACGGAGATGCCTCTCAGTCCCACATTTGAAACATCGCCCCACATGACTATTAGTCATGTTAAGTACATAGACGTAAACATGGCATACTGATATGTTTTATTTAATTGAATAGATAATTAATAAATTGTAATTTATATAAAATTATTCATATCTTAGAAATAGAAGACGTTATTGGTAACAAAGCAATTTTGAAACCAAAAACTTTATAATAAATAGTAATATATATATATAAAATGGAATCATCTGAATTGTAATGAAAGATAACATGACCAAAAAATTCTGAAGTTGTCTATTTATTATGAGAAGACATTGTACTACTACTAGACATTGTACTAGTGACGTCAAATTTACAAACAAGTTGATGATTTGTATATAAATCAAATAGTTTGTAAATTAGCATTATCGCGTTGTATACTTTTTACAATAAATTAAATTAATTAAATTTTACTTATTGTTTTTTATAAATACGTGGCCAAAATATGGAATTAAATTTTAAAATACCAAATACCTAACTACTATATATATATATATATATATATATTACTATTTATTATAAAGTTTTTGGTTTCAAAATTGTCTTGCTACCAATAACGTCTTCTATTTCTAAGGTATGAATAATTTTATATAAATTACACACAAACTTTAATTACATCTAAATCTATTACAACACAACAACCAATAAATTTAGTGGTAAATATGATAAAAGTCGTTGAGACTGGCTAAATTAAATGCTTTATACCACCATATATACATTCAGTTGAATATATAAATATATAATGCTAACACAATGAATTACATCTAGTCAAATGTGTTGTTAATGTTTTAAGAAATAAAAACACAGATAAATAGTAATAATTCGTTGAGAGTATATCATTTCAATTATGGACATAATTATATGATAAAGACTAGGATGATTAAAACAAACCTAAAGGTTATAACCTTTTAGTATTTCCAGTAATAATATAATTTTACTGGCAGTATTTTATTAATTAAATTTTCTTAAACCAAGGGAAAAGAAAAACTTAATTTTCTAAATTTATTTATTTTTCCAATTATAGTATTATAGGAAAAAATACTGGTAAGGTATTTCATGAATTTCCCGGCTATTAATAATAAAAATTAAGAGTTAGAGAAAAAAAAAAATTAGTTAATAAATAAAAAATCCCTTTCGACACGCCGGAAGGTAAAGGCAGATTTTACCAGTTCTAATTAAGGGATAAAAAAGATTTCCACTTTAAAGTTAAAAAAAAATTCAAATTTACTCAATACGACAATAGTTTCATGTGAATAAATGTTCTACATGTTTAGCGTACGACAAGCCCCCATCTTACAATTCCAGCAACATTTTGGTCATACCTTCCGTTAGGGGTAGTCATATCAAGAATTCTTTCAGAAAAAAGTTTTAGTTAATGCCTCATTTTTTCCACCCTCTGGACCAATGGTTGGTGATTCAAAAAAATTTACTTAAATAAGTTTTAGTCCCTTATCAAAAGAATAGCCCTTTAAACGAATTCGATATTTTACTTAATAAGAATGTTACAGCAATATTTTGTTTTTTTCGAAAAAGCCCCCCAATTTTCATCCCTACGGTCCGATTTAGCCCATTAACGAAATCGATCAAGATTTTGGGTCGTTATATTTTATGGATCAATTTGAAAGTGATTGGCGTAAAATTACAACAGTTATCGTGTCCATGAGAAAGTTAAAAAAAAAAAATATATATGTGTGTGTGTGTGTGTGTGTGTATGTATATAGAAACGTTTGAACTGACAATGGTTTTGGTGTCTGGGTGATGTGGAACGCGAAGATATGTCGAAATTTTCAGGAAGTAGAATCATGAAATACATTACAATAGGTAGCTTTCTTATGAAATGTACCTAAAACAAAATATATATGTTTTAGTGGCGGGGAATAAATGTTATTCTAAAAATATGCATATACTCGTACAGGTTTGTTTTTTAACAAATTTTCTTAAGTAAAGTTTTCAATTAAGGTTAAAATAAGAAAAAGGAAAATGTCAAAAAAATTTTACATATTACGTCCGGGGTCAATAATTTAAAAATAATTTTAGTTATTTCTTGATAGTTTTATATACGAAGTATAAACTTAAACAGAATTTTTGAAGGAATATTAAAACAGAAGGGAGAAAGTACAAAAGAACAAAAATTACATATTTCAATTCTAAGAGATAGGGGTCGAATTTTCAACAACAAAAAATTAGATTATTTGTATATGCATTGTAGGTAACAAATTTGCTTTAATAAAGTTTTCTCAACAATGCCTTTGAAAAAATTATGATTGTTTTTTCGCAATATACCCACCCCTTTAATGCATTTTGAAAAAAAATAATTTATACTATCATTTATACTCTCTACGTATAGAAAAATATTTTAGACAAATATAAAGAAAATCGGTTCGTCCAATATTCAGATTTATGTACTTATATGTACATAAATACATACATAAGTTTTTTTAGTCTAGATGAACTAACTGGGCCTTAAAATGTAAAGATTTGCACAAAAAAAAACCAGTATCTCATATTTGACATGATCCCCATACGTTCGCCATTGAATACAGTTATTCCAATTATATTAGCTGGGAAAGTAACACGTAATAATAAAATAAGTAAATATTTTTAAAAACAGGAATATTATTAATGTAGGTTAGAACCAATAAATTTGTTGATAAAACGTTATAAGGACTGGCCAAAATCAATTTGAACCAAAAATAAAATGTTAATTGATATACCACTAAATATGTCTCCACTTATATTTAATTCCTCGAGATAAATTCATTGATATTAAAGAGAAAAATTGTTTAATTTAATTTTACTTTAAAAGTAAAAGTGTTAAGATTGATGTAATAATTCAGACAGAAGATAGAGCTTTAACGCATTTATCTAAAATAATTTTTTTATTAAAATATACATTACGTTTGAAAACTTGGGATGTAGCTAATTTTAATAAATGTTCGTTGAATAAGTAGAATATTAAAAATTACATATAACTTAACAAGCAGTCAATTTTAAATTAGGTGTGCCCACACATTTAAATAAATGATTTTATAATTATGAAAAAAGATGAAAGCCTGATGATTTTTGAGAACAGGAATCTCTGGTTGGAAAACAGCCATAGAAGGTATAACAACTATACACGATACACACACACAAACACACAGTTTTTTTTTTAATTAGTATATATCCATGATCAAATCTTATTCAAAGAATTAAAAATATTTTAATATAGTAAAATCAATATTAAAGCCTTGTAATACTTAATTTCTAACATTTGTTATTATTATAGTTTTAAATATTTATGTTTTAATAGTTTTGTTAATATTTAATTACTATTTCTGATATATTTTTAAGAATTTTTTCTGGTATTTTTTTATTTTGCTTTTTTATGTACAGTATTTTTGTTTTTGAATTTTCTAATATATATTATATTTTATATTTTTTTTCAAGTATTTTTATTGTTTTTAACTTTATGATTTTCAGACAATTTTTGGTTATGGACATGAAGATTTTTATATTTGTACTTTTTTTCTCAAAAAAACACCATACATCTACATCATTGAAATCTATTTAGAAAAATAATTTACTCATAAAAACCCAGTACAGCTGTTCTAGAGTTTCAAGTGCGTAAGCAATTTATACGCTTTCTATCTGCTTTTCTCATCCTTTTAATTGAAGAATAATTGATAGTTTTAATAAAATGACGGGAAATATTCTCCAAATAGAAATATATTTTCTTCAAAATAATAAAAGTATTTCGTGTATAAAACTTACTAATGAACTTTCTTTGCATATAAAAAGGATACTTTAATAAAAAATTAATTAATTAATAAAATGGTTAACATACAGTATATTCTTTTTTTTAATTATTGTGCATAAATGATTTAGGGAGTCCGACAAGGATGTTCCCTATCTCCGTTACTTTTTAATCTTTACATGGAACTAGCAGTTAATGATGTTAAAGAACAATTTAGATTCGGAGTAACAGTACAAGGTGAAAAGATAAAGATGCTACGATTTGCTGAAGATATAGTAATTCTAGCCGAGAGTAAAAAGGATTTAGAAGAAACAATGAACGGCATAGATGAAGTCCTACGCAAGAACTATCGCATGAAAATAAACAAGAACAAAACAAAGTAATGAAATGTAGTAGAAATAACAAAGATGGACCACTGAATGTGAAATTAGGAGGAGAAAAGATTATGGAGGTAGAAGAATTTTGTTATTTGGGAAGTAGAATTACTAAAGATGGACGAAGCAGGAGCGATAAAAATGCCGAATAGCACAAGCTAAACGAACCTTCAGTAAGAAATATGATTTGTTTACATCAAAAATTAATTTAAATGTCAGGAAAAGATTTTTGAAAGTGTATGTTTGGAGTGTCGCTTTATATGCAAGTGAAACTTGGACAATCGGAGTATCTAAGAAGAAAAGATTAGAAGCTTTTGAAATGTGGTGCTATAGGAGAATGTTAAAAATCAGATGGGTGGATAAAGTGACAAATGAAGAGGTATTGCGGCAAATAGATGAAGAAAGAAGCATTTGGAAAAATATAGTTAAAAGAAGAGACAGACTTATAGGCTACATACTAAGGCATCCTGGAATAGTCGCTTTAATATTGGAAGGACAGGTAGAAGGGAAAAATTGTGTAGGCAGGCCACGTTTGGAATATGTAAAACAAATTGTTAGGGATGTAGGATGTAGAGGGTATACTGAATTGAAACGACTAGTACTAGATAGGAAATCTTGGAGAGCTGCATCAAACCAGTCAAATGACTGAAGACAAAAAAAAAAAATAATTTAAATAAATTATTTATGGAAAAAATTGAAACTGTATAAACAGCGATATGTAAACCAAGAGACTATTACACTACTATAATATATTTTTAAATGAGTGGTGAACTAAGGTTAACAGTGTTTTTAATAAAAATACGATTTATACCATTACTAGATTTATTGCTATTACTACAAAATATATTAAAAATACCATACGTATAACAAAAATAATAATTTAAGTTCAGAATCACAAATTAATAGCAATACAAAACATTATCACTTAGAACTTCGTCGGTAATTGGCAACGAATTCAATGAACTACGTTTAGTTCTAAACATGACCTAACCTAACAGTGAAATGAAAATGAAGAAAAAAAATCGTGAAAACGTTATATTTCAGTACAATTAGATTAGTAATAAAGAATATTTTCAAAACATACCTCGAATTTTGTTAGACAACGTTTTTTTCCATTTGATGAACCGGGGACTCGAATATCATTTTATTCATTTTTTTAATGTACCTTTACAAATCGTTCCGCTAGATAGCAGCACTTGGTAATACTAGGTAGCGTACAAAAACTTGATAATGTATTTGAAATAATAAAATTTAAAAGAAAATATACTACAGTTTGTTTTAATACTAAATGCTCTTATGTAAATGAAAGTACTGAAGATGAAACAATTTTTTTAATTCCCATCACTTCTTTAAAAAAAATAAAATAAAAGTATTAGTTTACAAGAGATTATACTAATTTTATTAAAAAACGAAAAATGTGGTGTGATGTGAATGGTATGCCTACAACAAAAAACACTGGTCGTGAAATTCAATTTGTTTGTTATAAGACAATAAATTGTATTAATAATAAATCCATAATAATCAGTTATTCATGAAAAATGTTTCTGTAATATAAATAAAACTGTTTTTAACAAAACGATACTGATATCAGAAAACGTAAAACACTACATTTTTATTATCAAAATCTGTTATTAATTAAGAATTTTCTTTAAAAAAAATTACATGTTAAATATGTGTAATAGACAATAGATATACAATAACAGATAATTAACAGTATTTAAGCGTTAAATATAAAAGAAACAAATAATACAAATTTGTTACAAAACTCTTACCGGCCCGATTTCATTTATATTAATACATATCACATTTACAGAAATAATAAAATTCTTATGATTATTCGTCGTTTAATAAATGAAATCGGGCCGGTAAGAGTAACAAATTTTTATTTTTTTCCTTATTATATGAAACGCTTAAACATTATTTATTACCTATTATTTTATATCTATTATCTATTGCATATATTTAACATGTATTTTTTTAACAAATTTGCAAAAAAAAAATCATTAAAAACTTCTACGTAATTATAGCAACGAAAATTTAAAACACTTAATCTTTTTGTAACGATTAGTTGTTAAGGAAAGTAAGAAATATAATTTTAACTGTTTGAAACAATGAATCGGATGTAGACAATCATTTAACATTAGAAAACACTATACAACCGACCTGTCAGTTGTTAAAGACTGCATTCTACTGCTATCGTGCATAATGTAAGTTACATTATTGAAAGTGCATTTAACCGTGTATAATTGCATTGGACCATTACGATAAAATCATTTGACCGTTGTAAGTAAATCTAGGATATAAATTAGATTTTACATGAAACTAAAAACTATCTGAATACATTTTTATTTTTTATTTTTAAATAAACATTTTCAAAAAAGATAAACCGTAAAAACAGTAAAAAAAAAAACATCCAAAAATTACCTTTCTAAGATCAATACAAAAAAACACTTACACATATTAAATACCTATTAATACTTTCTCTCTCTCCCTCTGTCTCTCTATATATATATAGAGAGACTTACTATTTTAATAATTATATTTTTAAATGAATAATACATATTAAGACCAACAGAAGAAAATGCTTATTTCTGCCGTTCTACAAACCCAATTTTAACAATTTTTTGATTATGTCCAGTACCTGTATAAGTGGTCACAATCATCAACTCTTATTAAATTTGTTCTGAAACACTGCAGGAATCAGATTTATCAAACAATAATTAACGGCTTTCTTACACGATCCATGTGTTTCATAAAAAAAACAAGCACTAATCTGGGCTCACAGTCTGTTTTGGGATGGTATATTACAGTTAATAAATTTATTCATGCAAACAGAATTAAATAATGTAAAGGAGATAATAATCAGGTTGAATGAATTTAGTTGTTGCACTGCATGCATGATAGTAACATATAGATTTTCTCATCCTGCTTGAACTGATTGGGCTTTTTAGACTGCCAGCGTAAGATAAGATTTGGAGTAAAACGTTGTATAATGATTCGCTTATAGTCACTGAGCACAGAGATGACGATTGGATTCTCTTGTTATGATTAAGACCAATGACAATAAAGTAAACGATGTAAAGTAGACCATCTCTCTCAAAAAAAAAAAATAAATAAATAAATAAACTAGCGTTCTATTTGAAAAATATGGATCAATTTATCTCAAAGTTAAATATGCGTGTACTTACGTTTTACGACAAAAAACTAAGTGTTTTCTTGTGGTTATCAGATTAGAGACAGGTATTTATTCCTAATTAAAGAGTATACTAACTAATCTATCCCGTGATTTATCCGGGTAAACATCTTCAATCTAATTTTAAAAATAATTATCATTCTTCTCAAAGGAATGATAATTATTTTTTAGCCAATTCCTCCAGTAAACAGATTGAATATTACCTCCAACAGCATCCTGAAATAAAACGTTATGCTCGGGTCAGTGAAAAAAACGACGCGAAACCATTTCAATTTTTCTTAATAAGCCAGGCAAAGGATGTTTGCTAAACTTGAGAATATCTGTCAGTTTTAGAAACCTGTCTCGTGTCAGGTCATTTGAAACCATTATTGTTATGGTACCTAACACAAAATTCCTAAATTAAAATTTTTCTGTATTACATACCTGGCTTTGGGAAGATATTACATAAATTAGGTAACTTTTTCTTCTATATCGTTTAATGTTTTACTACTGGTGTAAAATAAAATAAAAAATTAGGTATATGAATATAAATGATTTATCTTTTTTTACAAGTAAAATGAAATTTAAAATAAACACAATAATGTTCAGCAGTATTCATAGTAAAAAAAATTTTTGTAAGTAAATTTATTTCAGCTCACCTACTTGGATACAATTTTAAAAGAGCAATTATTGAACTGTAATATATATTATCAATATCTATTACATAATATATTTTATATTATACTCTATTATAGAGTATCAATTAGTTATTGTAATAAAATAAAAACAGACTATTTCAAAAGACATTCTATAGAAATATTTAATTTTCGTTCACTTATTATTGTAATGCTCTAATGGGACTAATTTAAATTCAAATAATGTTTAAATAATAACATTTAAATAATGTATGAAATAACATTTTATGACCACAAAAATACAGAAGTGGACCATTAACATAATCTATAATGTTTTGTTAGATAAATATGTGAAACAATACAACTAAGATAGATAACCTAACTAAATAAATTAAGCAAATCTGTTCAAAACGTAAAGAAAAAAAATTAAAAAACACAATTACAGTAATTAAACAATTGACTAATAAAATGATGGTAGATTTACTCAAACAGTTGATCATTGTAGTTATCCAATAATATTATACCATACTAACATAGATTAAATTAAGCGATGCCCTTGTAACTACATTATCGATGTCCTTGAACTAGAAATATCCAGATATTGATGGCACTCAAAGTTGCTTTCACTGAAT
This sequence comes from Lycorma delicatula, assembly GCF_047948215.1. Classification (NCBI taxonomy): domain Eukaryota; kingdom Metazoa; phylum Arthropoda; class Insecta; order Hemiptera; family Fulgoridae; genus Lycorma; species Lycorma delicatula. The sequence continues at coordinate 75,143,800 of NC_134462.1, read as the reverse complement.
TTTCAAAAAACTGAAATAGTTATATAAATATAGTTCCAATCACCAAACATGCATAAATATGTCGTATTATCCATAAAAGATTTAAAAAGGATGAGCCAGGAAACTGCGTATTAAGTTCTAACTTTTAATTAAAATTAAATCAAAGAAATATTTGCATAAAATAGATGTATTCATAAAATTAAATAAATAAGCAAACGCAGTAAGATTAATTAAAATGAACAGTATAAATACGAATTGAAATTCTATAAAAATCGGATGCCATAACGCTGTAATCCATTATTTATGCAAGATAATTCACTCACGTAGACGGCATAGCCATTCCCAAAATAATATACATCCATAGAACAGTCCTAGGAAAATTAAGTAATTTCACATTACCGTCGTCATTAAGTCGAATATACTAATATTTGAAAGGCTGCATTTCCCTAATAGTTAAAATGCGAATGATATTTAGACCTACAAGTAACACCTTCCCTCTCGTCATCAAAGGGTGTAATATCGTTAATAATACTGATGTTAAAGCAAAGGTTTTAACATCTGTAATATCAAAGAAAGGGATTTTAGTAACTAATACTTATACATCAGATGGATTATATACGTAAGGCTTATAAGAATTATTGGGAAAATTGGTGTAGTGCAGGCGTGGCCAACGGTTTTTGTCTCCGGACCGAATTGGGAAGAAAACGTTTTTTACGGGCTGAGCGAAATATTAAAGTTAAAAAATGTTAATACAAAAACGATTCATTTAAGTAAACAAAATTTTATTATGGAATTTGTTGTACTTTTATCTATATTCATTAAAGAACAAGATTGAAGTTGAGCTGAAGACAAAATATTTCTTGGCAAGTTTTTTTAAATTTCTAAATTTTCCACTATTCAATTGCTTATAAAAAATGCTAATATTGAAAAATTGCGGGCCGCATAAATTCACTACGCAGGCCGGATCCGATCCGCGGGCCGTATGTTGACCAAGCCTGGTCTAGTTTAATAAATAATTTTAGAACCATTTAATCAATCACAGACAATTAAAATTTATGTTATTAATTTTAGAAGGGAATTCAAATATGATTTTTTCTTTAACACTCTGAGCCGTGGTGGCTCTTGGCTGCAAACACAACTGTCCTCCATTTCTCATGGTTCCTTGTCAGCTCCTCCCAGTCCACCGCACCAATGTCCCGTAAATCCCCAAGAACACTATCCAACCAGCGTCACCTTGGTTGCCCCCTAGTCTCTTCCCATCCACACCATTCTTGAAAGTTCTTCTGCAGACTCTATCTTCCTTCTTGGCTCCGTATGACCCAACCACCTCAATTTATTTTCTTTGATAACGCTGATGATATGGGGTTCTTTGTACAATTTATGAATTTCATTATTTCTGTTTTTCACGGGCCCAAATATACTGCGTAAGATTTTATTCTCGAAACATTGAATTCTACTTTCAATTTATTTTGTACAGGTGACCGGAAAGTCTGGAAACGACTTAATTATAGAAAACTGAGTGTGACTACGTTAATAGAATAAATATAGTTGATTAATTTGGCAATGAAAGTACTCTGAGTTGTGTTTTAGATTACTGTCAACAATCTTGGATCTGCCACATTGAATTCAACTTTATTTTTTATAAGATATGATGGTCATATTACACATGATTTCAATGTAGATTTGAATGGGGAAAACTTTAGTGAAAAACCCCGCATTCACAGCTTCATGTCGGGGTAAAACGGCCTTCCCCAACCACCATCACTATAGATATTTTCGGTAGAAAAGGGGATGATAATTACACAACATGTAACATTGCAATTTCATGTTGAAAACAATCCTGCAAACCGTTTTCCAAATTCTTTTGTCGTTAGTTAATTATTAGAAATGTATAATTATGATATTCGATAACAAAATTCTAATAAAATTATAAACAGCTGATTAATTGCATTTATTTGTATATAAAAAATTTTATCACAATTATTTTACTTTCGCTGGAATGTCCGAAACTGAAAATTACTTTTTTCTTCCTAGTTCAAAAACTGGAATTAAATATGGATTTTTTCCAATTTTTTTTTATGTATATATGTATTTATAAAGAATGCATGGAATTGTTAAAAAAAATTGCTGCTTTTCGTTTACCTGCAGTTACTTTTGCAAGTTAATTAACATGTTTATCAAAGATAATATAAAATTTAATTAAACCTAATAAACAAGAACAATTAAAAAGTGGACATTATGAGGTATATGTTTAAAAAAACAATACCCATATTGTTACGTATAATGTTAATACACACGCGCGAGCGAGCCCGCCCGCACACACACAGACAATTAAGAAAAGATGGAGCTAAAAGAAAATACAACGGAATGGTTATTAACATACGACGTTTAACGTTATTATACAACATTAGTTAAAGTTATATTCAACATCAATTATCCCTTTGGGATAAAGTTTTACTTTCAGTCTCATTTTAAAAGGTAAAAAATGTTAAAGTAATTTAGTACAGCGAATAAGAAAATTTTAGGAGCAATTGACTTTTTTGTTTGACATGTTTAGTTTACTCATTTATTAAGATTCTGTAGGCAAAATAACAGGTAAGACTATCTATCGATAGAGTTTTTGGATGGTGGAGAAGAGAGGAATTTTTTTTCAGAAGTTTTAGACTTATAAAAATTATTGATTTTTTCTAAATGTTTATTAGACCATCATTAAAGCTTAATAAATTCTCTCTAATTTCTTTTTCTTTATAATAAAAATAATCGAGTTGATATTTCAAAAGTTTTGAATTTTTGACTCCCTCCACCGTTTGATAAAGGATATTTATGCTACTCTTTCCCGATTAACTTTTTTATATCTAGGAGTTTTAGACCTACTTGAAATAAAAGTTTGAAGGAATAATATTCCTGCAATTTGTTTTTTTTTTCTTTACTGTGCCGTAAAAATTAGCCGTCTTCAATAAAACAAAGAAATTCTTTTTGATTCTGAAATATTTTTTCTTTTAACAGACTTAGCACAATATTAGTTTATAAAATTAGATTATTATAAATACGAAATAATAAAATATATACAAAAATTTGTATACTCTTATCGATTCGAATTCATTACTTAAATGATATAAACTCATAAAATTTTGGAAATAGTAACTTTATAGTTGGTAAGATAAAATCTCATAGGGACACAAATGAGGAAATAATAACAACTACTAATAAAAACAGAGAACAGGAAGCTTCATTTGTAATCATCCTAATGTAATCTGAAAATAGATCATGAGGATGTAAACAGTTATAAAACAGAAGTGATGAAGGAAGGAAGGAAGAAACAACGTTAAAAAAAAATAAATAAAAAATTAGCAAATAAACGAAAAGAAGTGAATAGCTCAAAAGAAAAAGATTTTCACAGAATCATGTATGTAAAGAATACAGTATGATATAAGGAAGGGAAAATAAACTGTGAAGAATTCTTAGTGAACAGTTGTCTTTCAAATGAACTAGATTTAAAACACATAATTATCTAACAAAAAGAATCAGCAAAAAATGATGAAAAGAAAACTAACAAACACATCAAAACTGAATTTACATGACGTATGCAGATAAAAAAGAATCAACTGTAAACAAGGAAAGTTAGTACTTAGGCTTCTTTATTTAAGACTTTATTTTACTTCAGTTTTTAAATTTTTTCGTATAAAGTTGTCTCATCTCAGAGTACCTTCAAAATTTAGTTTTCATGATAATAATAACTTATAAAGCACACAATCTTGAGACAAAATTTAAAAATATAAAGTTTGCAAAATGTTAATTTAATTTCAAAATGCTTTCGTTTCATCTCGCTGTAAACCTTTTTCTGATTTACACACTTGAGTAATATTTAGAAATTAAAAAAACGTATTAATTCTCACTTAAATAACGTATTAGGTAGATTTCATAACAAAGCTATCTATTGTAATGGATACAATGATTCTACTTCCGGAAAATTTCGACATATCTTCCCATTTTACATCCCTCAGGCTCCAAAAAACCACCGTCACTTTAAAAGTTTAACATACATTTATATATATTTCACTTTCTTGTGGAAACGATAACCGCCGTAATTTTGCGCCAATCATTTTAAAATTGATACATAAAATATAACGATCAAAAAATATCGGTCCAGTTTGTTAATGGGCAAAATTGGATCATGAAGGTGGAAATGGGGAGGCTTTTCCGAAAAAAACAAAATATTGCTATAACTTTCTTATTAAGTAAAATAACGATTCGTTTAAAGTTCCCGCTATTCTTTGGATAAGGACCTAAAACCTACGTACGTAAAGTCTTTAGATATCACCAACCACTGGCTAAGGGGGTGGAAAAAATGGGGTTTCGAAGAAAAATATCATACCTCCCTTAATAGGCAAGCATCGAATCGGTTTAAAGTGGTTGTTAGTCTTTTAAACATTACCTAAAACTTTTGTCTGAAACAATTTTTGATATTACCAACCCTTACGGCAAGGGATGACCAAAATGTTGCTGGAATTGTAAGAAGATGGGGCTTTTTTATTTTTCTTATTTTTTCGGATTATTCTTAAACATTCCCAAGGTAACCGATTCTCGCAGTTAAGTAAAACTCAACTGGGAGTGTCATGGCAGCAGTCTGCCCTCCCTGTTTAACCCCCATCCTCTTTTTTTATTTTTTTTTCACTGCCAGCGTATGACTATAATGCCTGGAATGCAGCTCGCACCTTCTCATTTGCCCTATCCCGTTTCTTCTGGCTTGCAGTCTTATGACCCAGATGACCTTGGTGTTTGCTCCATTGAGAAAGATGAGACTTGTCGCATGCTAAACATCTTAAACGTTTTTCACATGCAACCACTATCGTATTGAGTAAATTTGAAGTTTTTCTTAACTTTAAGGTGGAAATCATTTTTATCCTCTCCTTAACACCGATGAAATCTACCTCCGCCTTCCAGCGGGCCGAAATGGATTTTTTTTTTTAAATTGAAATTGTAATTTGAAATAACCAGTTCCTAAACTTTTTAATGGATATTACTTCAGTAACGGATATTATGGAAATAACTCATTTAACCTTTATAGAAGTAGTATTTAATTGAAAAAAAAATTACAAAAGTAAGCAACCAAGAGAAGAATAAATTATTACAATTAAATTATGAAATATTTTCCTCATATTATTATCAATTTAATTTTATTCATATCACGATTTTAAGTTAAAAGTACAGATAATGTTTATATAGAATAGACATAATAAAAGGGAAAATATAATAAATACAAAATATGGAGATCAATTAATAAAAAATATAACTTTTAGTACCAGAAAAGTGTCATTTTAATTTTGAGAAGAACACACTAATATTTCAAATTTTTCTATGTAAGAGATAAATCTTTAATATAATATTACAAAATATTCAAAGTAATAAATCAGTGTTATAGTATTTTTCATTTTAGTATCAAATAAAGAAAAAAAATGTTCAGGCAGTAGTGCGTGTTCAATACCCTGCCTCCTACTTTATGTAGTACGCTAACACGACAAGTTCGATAACTCTTTAAAATTTAAATAACATCACGTTCAATAAAACGATATACCATATATATATAAAAGCAAATTTTTTTAGAAAAATCACTTACTGTACAAAAATTCTATATTTATCCATTAAATGAAAATTGAAAGAGTTTAGGCGAGAATTGCCTTATAATGTGTAAATTGTCTATATTATAATACGTGATTTCTTGGGGCAACCTAAAAAAACGGTTTTATGTATCTATTACAGTCAGAATATTAAACTTCAAAGGTGTTTGTTATAATTCTAAAAAGATTTATTTTAAAAGCTATTTCAATAAACTATATATAAAAATATACAATACAATTTACAAATACACAACATTTATGTCAAATAATACTAGGTTAGATTCGAAGTCTAGATTTAATTTTTGTTAACTTTTACAAATAATACAATTCAGATTACTGATTATAAAACAAAATGCAGATCTGTAAATAAATATTCTTAATTAATAAGCTTTTGATGCATGGAAATTATCAAACAAGATATATGTCAACGGAAAAAATAATTTAATTATTAAAAAATATATTGTGAAACTTTCTTCGTTGTATTTAATCTTCACCTCTTTACCCAATATACCCAAAATTTGAATATTATTTTTAATATAATAGTAATGAAAACATTCATATGGGATAACGAAAAGGATGAAATACATCTTACATTCTTTGAAAATCTAATTTATCTGTTATAATTCCTTAATGCGGTCTATCATCATCATCATGAAAGTATTCTTTATTTTTATGTTTAGCCTACGGAATCACCTCAAAGTAGTAATTCAGAGAATGAATGAGGGTAAGAATACTATGACAGTAATGAAGTGTAGTCTTGTATAGTCTCAGGTCGATCAATTGAAATCCAACCACCAAAGAGAAACGGTACTAACGACTTAGTATTCAAATCTGTATAAAAGTAACTGTCTCTTAAAATTTGAACCTTAGAAATCTCGATTTCGAAATCAGCTGATTTGAGGTGATGAGTTCATTACTAGGTCAACCCAGTGGATTCTCGTAGTAGTCTACCAACACAGTATATGCAGTCTACCGTATCATTGTCTATATAATTTGTATGTAAAAGGGTAATTATACCAGAGTAGCGAGCGAAGCGAGCGTTGGGTTATGTTAATATCGTACGAAGTTCACCTCGTCTATTTAACATTAAATATACATTTTTCATATAATTCATAGTATTAGTTTACTATTTAAAATAAATTAGATGGGATGCTAACCGAGTAAGAGAGAAGATGTTACTTTAGAAGTCATTATTATGGTAAACCGCATACTAACATAGCACCATAATTACATTCAACTAACATTTCGAAACAAATATGACAGGATTTCTTATCATTCAGAGTAAAAATTATGAATTTAGTTCAACAGAAAAATTTGAAAAAACAAATTTTTTAATACCGACTATGATTACCCATAGATTTTCATAAAAATTTATTAGGATTAATGCCCTAAATAAATAGATCATAACATCAAATTAAATGAGAGTTTATTCAACCGGTTTCATAGAAATGTAATTAATGAATTAGAAAAAAATTACGCTTTGCCTTTCTTTTACGTAGATTTAATAACAAAGCTAGCTATTGTAATGGATACCGTGATTCGCATTCCGGAAAATTTCGACGTATCTTCTTGTTTCACATCCCTAGATCCCAAAACCACCCTCAGTTCAAAATTTCATATATATATTTCACTTTCTTGTGGACACGATAACTGCCGTAATTTTGCGCCAATCACTTTCAAATTGATACATAAAATATAAAGACCCAAAATCTCAGCCGAGGTCGTTAATGGACAAAATCAGACCACAGGGATGGAAATGGGGGGGGGGGCTTTTTCGAAAAACCAAGATATCGTTATAACTTTCTTATTAATTAAAATATCGAATTCGTTCCTACGAATTCCTACGTTCCTATCGAATAAAGTTCCTACTATTCTTTGAATAAGGCCCTAAAACTTATCTTAGTACATTTTTTTGATATCATCAACCATTGGCCCAGGAGATGGAAAAGATTCGGTTTTGAAAACGAAAAAATCCTACCTCCCTTAATAGGCAAAGTATCGATTCGGTTTAAAGTGATCGTTAGTCCTCTATACACTACCTAAATCTTTTGTCTGAAACAATTTTTAATATCACCAACCCTTACGACAAGGGATGACCAAAATATTGCTGGAATTGTAAGAAGATTGGAAACATATGAACCTTTTTTACACATGCAACCATTGTCGTATTGAGTGAATTTGAAGTTTTACTTCATTTTAACGTAGAAATCTTTTTATCCCCTAGTTAGCACCGGTAAACTCTACCTCCGGCTTCTGGCGTGCCGAAAGGGATTTAATTTTCGGAATAAGAGGATCTAAAACGTGGAAAAATGGAAAGAAAAACTGATAGTAATGGGTGAAAATTTTGGTAAATTTTGATATATTATAACATTAGTATTTACTAGAAAATCAGGTTTCAGCAGAATCTATATTTAGAAAATACTGTAAACATTCACAAAATAAAACACTAATCGAAAATTGCTGATTACTAGACAATGCATGAACTACTTTGTACATACATTATGATTCTCTTCGTATACAATCCATATTATTTGTTAAAACCCCATTAAAAAGTCTATAAATTCATTTTACAAATCACCAATTCCTTAAATATGAGGAATAACAAAATGTTATTCTTACCTTGCATAATACATATTTATTATATAAAAAAAATATTTTTACGAGATATTTTGTTACAGATGCACAATGAATTTTTTAAATTTATCTATACAAAATATTTCCACATATTTCTATTTAAAAATATTCAATCCTTATTTAACTTTATTTATTATTGATGATAAGAAAGCTTTTTTATTCAATAAAAATATAGAGCTACATAGCTCTAAATTGATAAAGATTTAAAAATTTCATGTTACTCATTTTTATTTAAATGATAAAAGTTTGTACATCACTAATTATATATTTCCTTTAATGATTACCAACCTGTAAATGAATTACCTAAACTATAAATTTCCAAAAGAGGTTTGAAATTCACTGTAAAAAACAGCTTAAGATAGTAACATCAACAACATTATATATATATATATATATATATATATATAAAATTTATTACATTTTTTCTAATTTGTTCGTATAAACATGTATAAAATGGACTTATTCAAACATTTATACGGCTAAATATACTACGTAAACTTTCTGTCATTAAAATGAATCAATGTTATCACTAATGAATGCACACACGCGAGCGCGCAAGTATATATATATATATATAAAATGACAAAATGTTAATTTAATTACTTTTATTAGTTCACTGGTATTTTTGTGTATTTAAACTGAAATAGATAGGTCAATTAATTTTATTTACTTTTGCTTAATATAAATAACTTTAAAATATATCAAAAATCTCGTCCATCTGACTCAGGCATCACCATCATCGATGCGATGCTGACAAATAAGAAACGACCTGCGGGTCCGCCGACTACTACAGTTGTGGTCAAGGCGTAGGGGCGAACCTATGAAGATCTTCTCCGCTCGGTGAAAGGGTCAGATTTGCCAGAGGAACCCGGTGTCCTCTTCGATAGGCTTGGCCAAGGGGAGGACCTTCACCTCCGGGTTCGGGCGGACCAACTCGGAAAGAATATTTCTGAAAAGGTGGAGGGTCGCTACTACGCCCTGGCTGGTAGAGGCGGCAAAAGAGCCCACGTTCTGGTTAAGGACGTGGATACTCTCCCGCCACAGGAAGGTTTCTTAGGGAGCTTCGCAAGACGATAGGTGAGTAAATCACTATTAACGTGCTACCAATGCAGTTGGCTTACGGCTTCACTCAAGTGGTTACACAGGCAGTGCTGCCCATCTGCGGCCCACAAACTACTGTCTGATGGACGAGTTCGAATTGAGTGGTTGGCCTGTCGAGTGATGCGTCGTACATCAGGTCACAGGGCCAAGTACTGTCCTGGCGCAGACAGGAACATCCACTGTTTAACATTTGGTAAGGGTGGCCATTTACACAAGGACTGCAAGCAGGTCCCTAAATGCTTATCCTATAAGTCACATGGTCATGCGTCTGAGGCCATCAACTACTTCTTCATAGGAATATAATGGTCTCTGAGGGACAGCTCCATCCTGTAGAAGTGGTGGGACGCCTCGGTCTCCCACCACCTTCCTTGGGGAGTGAAAAGCAAGACCTAGTCCGGTGGAGGATTCCTTCGGGAGCTCCCCATTAGAGGCAAGTCATAAAGACCGAGTCCCGGTGGGGGATCAATTGGGGGTCCCCTCATTAGAGGTATGGCGCCTAAAAGACCGAATCCTAGCTATCTGGCGGGAACTTTGTTCCCGACGAGGTAGTTAGAGGTTATGGCTCCCCTCGGAACTGAATTTATGCTTAGTTGCGAGTACGGCTTCGGGGACGAGGAAAAAGAAAAGAAATTTGTAAATCGCCTGATAAGTTAATATAATTTTGATTTAAAATGTTTATTTACAAAAGATGTTTTAATAGAATTTTAATTATAAATGCAATTTAAATATTATTAAATTAAAATTTTTGAAAATTAATATATAAATACCAATCAGTCCCCTTTTTTTTTTGCTAATTTCAATTTAATCAATTCGCAATGGAATACAAATGCATATTAAAAAAAAAGATAGTAATTAAAATAGTAAAAATGATCTCAATCAATTTCAACTCTTACCTCCCCACCCTACCGCTCAACGATTTGACCGATATACTTCCACATTTAATTTACAATAACGTTTATTTAATTAGAAATGAAAGGTAATTAAATAATATATGGAATAGTTTAAAACATAATGTATCATCAATAAAATCATTTAAATATGAAGTGAATAACCTTTGTCCTACTGATTCTAAGCTGGTATTATTAAATAACAAACAGGAACCGGGTAAGTATACGTCATAGAACCTCTATAAAATTAAATAAGAAATGATGACGCGATGAGGTAGAAATAATTAATTGTAAGAACTTTAGAAAATTTTATTATAGTAAGATGAAATCAGTTATAAATATTATTCTAGTAATACTATGACGAAATTTGGTGCATTCAATTAACTCCATATGTTATTAATAAAAAAACTTTTACTAATTACAGTAACATCTGGTGAATAAAAAGATGACTTGAATGGAAATATAAAGCAGAATGCTTTTTTATTAAGAAAACGAGTATTTATTGCCGACAACATAAAAATTCATTAAAAAAATTGTTTTATTTTATCTCATTCGCAAATATATTTTCTCACAGCTTATTAAAAAACAATGATGAAATCAATGAGTTCAACATAAATAAACTTCTAAGTCACAGCTTTATATGTTTCCAATCTGAAAATCTTTAAATAAATAAATATAATACATAACATCGAAACTTCAGTGTATCCAGCTAAAATTATTTTAAATATTTAAAAAAGAGAATGATCAATAAGGTTGATACTACGTTAAATAAATAAATAAAAAAGAATTTTAAAAAAACTTGTGAAGGAAAAACACAGACTCTGCTGGGTCAGCTGTTTTATTTCTGTTCATGAGTTCGATTAAATAACTAATCATTCATCAATTAATTTCATTAATTTTTTTTTTTAATTTAAAATAAATTTGTGTTTATCTCTGCAAATTATATTTTATTTCTTATTGAATATATCGATTTAGCGTTTAAGAAATAACATTTTTTTATCATTTGAATTTTTTTCTGTGATTTGATATTAGAATTCTAAAAAAAAAAATAATTTAAATATGTTAATTGTACGACTAGCCAAAACATTAAATAAACATTTTTAAAGTCGTAAAAAAACAAACAGCTAAGTAGTTAATATGTAGAAATAGAATTATAAATTTTAAGTTTTAAAATAACTACAAAATTAGTATTTTTATTGTTTTTATTAATTCTATTAGACTTATTTTATTAATTCTATTAGAATTATTAATTTTTAATAATTGTATTAGACTTTGCCAAAAAAAAAGGAAAAAGGTAATAAATGTTACCTTTTTTAAACATTTTTTTGTTATATTGTTTTTAAACAATATATTAATATATATTGTTTAATAAATGTATTAAATAAGTATACTTTAAATGTTTAAAAAGGTTTCTCAATATATACAGCCGTTCAGGATGGATGACTGAATTGAACTTACTTATAGAAATATTGGGCTACTATTGATGAACTTTGAAATCTCATCAGAAAAGATTTTCCCGCTACTCTGGATTGGAATGCGACCGAACCAGCCGAGATACAGTAATGAAGGTAGTCCGGGTGAAAAAAGTTCCCTAACTTTATCTCACCAATCAACCATCATCGTACCCTAATTCTTACAATTATGTCACCGTCAGCAAATGTGACTTCCTCCGGAATGGAAAGCGAATTGCATTCTCTAAAGACTACGGCCACCGAAAGGCGCATTCCTACTAGGCCGGAAGGATCTAGCACTGAAAGGTCTTTAGGGAATGCCGAAACGAAAATCACGCGTATGAGCGAATCACGCTCATACGCGGCTAGTCTCCCATGTTCAGCCCAACTCAAACAATTCCTTACCGGTTTAAAGGACCGGAACGCAGCAAAATTTCTGTCCGTAAATAAAACAAAATAAATATAACCGCTACTAAATAAATAATTATCCGCCCGATAAAAAGATAGATATATCACAAAAGGACTTTTGTCCAGATTCTACAATAAGGAGATACAAATTCTCCCGCTATCATTGCGTTCCGTTCCGAAAAGATTTTGTTGCCATTTTCTATTTTTAATATCATATGAAGAAAAAACTAAACAACCTACGTATAAAAAAAATTAAACAGCTTTTACATAAAACATCTTTTTGATATTTCAGTATATATTTTACAATTGATATTATTGGAAAGATCGTTAAAAATTTTGATATTTAATTTAAGCCAGTGATTCCCAAACTATGTGCCGCGACGCCTCGGGGAGCCGCCGCCTCTTCACAGAGGCGCCGCAAAATATTGCAAAAACTTTATAATTAATTTAACGTTGATAAATTTAAAAAAAAATAATGAAGATACACCAATTTTATTTATTTTTATTTCTTACTTACGAGTAATCTTACTTTTATTTAGGGTAGGGCGCCATGGAAAAATTTTAATTTAAAAAGAGCGCCGCGATTCGAAAAGATGAATTTGGCCTACTCAGTACTAATCACAAAAAAAGGGTTATTCCTACATTATCTATGAAATAATAAATTTAAAAACATATTTAAAAAAAAAATTACAAATAACGTTAATAAAATGCTGTAATCAATCAATTAGTTAAAATTGTAAAGCTTTATTTTAAGTAACAATAGAGTGGCTCTCAATAGTTACGTACTTTTTTATAATAATAAATGTTATTTATTTGGTAAAAATTAAAGCAAAAAATATTCTAAATAAGCTTATAAAAATATTATTAAATAAATCAAAAACAAAAAACAATTGATTAGCAGCACAAGAAAAAGAAATAATGATTTTTTTGTATTGCCTGATTAGCAGCGATTACAATGTAAAAAATATCTATATAATATAACATAGTATTTTAAAATATATCCAAACCTACCCACAGCACTGAGATGTCAGTGTGTCTGTATGTTGTGTATATGAGCGTAAATCTGGCAGCGTCACTCAGTCTGTTTTCTATATAATAGTAAAACTACGTAAAATTAAACCATGTATTTGTGTGCGTTTATGTATGTATGTATATATGTGGTAGTGTATACAAAGTTTGTATCTGTGTTAAGTGTCCAGGAGTAAAAGAACTACCGTGCCGCATGTCTGCCAACCGCACAGCTGCAGTGTCTACACTCATATAGAACCTTACTGTTTTTTTAAACGTATTGGTAGCCTACATACACGTATTTAAGTATGTGTGTGTGAGTGTGTGTGTTTGTTTCTCTGCACATTTTATAACAACGTTTTCGTATTACTAATGCAGGAAAGACATCAATAACAACACATTTCTTTAATCTATTATATAAAAGAGGTTGCTTCTCTCTAATGAAAAAATATATATATATATTAAATATTAATTACATAAACTACCAAGACAATATAAAATGATGATTCATCCAAATAGGACTTTCAGATTTACTCACAATACCTTTATTTTAAAATTAAAAATAAATAAAAAATGTAATAATTAATGCAAACTAAGAAATAGGTTAGATTTTTAATTTAAAACATTAAAGCGATTATAAAAAATTACATTACGATAAACCTATTACCAGAATATTTAAGAAAAATTTTTCAACAATTAATACAGATTCTAACTGTCCAAAAAATTATTTTAATAAAAAGTGAAAACAACAGAAAACAACGAGCTTTGCCTGATAAGATGATAACTCACAAATAATCTTTTCTTTAATTTAATTAACAAGAATTTGTTTTTTCTGTTAAAGGATCTTTAATTTTTTATTTCGTAATTCTGTTGCATTCATAAAAAATATAATAATAAATTCATTAGATGAACAATACAAAATAAATTACATAAAGTAAAACAAATTAGTCTGATGAAAAGAAAAAAAAACATAAAACAAATTTTCCAATTATGCTAATCAGATACAGAATCATAAGAGACAATTAAAAGTGTAAGGAAAGTTACAATAATTGTATTATTTTTTTTTATTTCTTCTATAATCTTTTAAATTATATTCATATTATTATATATAAAAATACAACGGATAAAAATTTAGATAATTATTCCCACTTACAATAGTTAATTTCAGCTGAATTAATTTAACCATTAGAAACAATAATAATAATTAATTCATATGAAACGCAAGTTTAAATACTTTGAAGTAGATATGATTAAGCAACTGATATCATTCATGAAACAATTGGGAAATCGGAAAAATATTAATAAGTAGAAAAAATTAATTTTTAATGAAAATTAAAAAAAAATAAAGCAGGAAAAATTGTAAAAAAATCTGCTACCCAGGAGTTATTGGGGTAGCAAGGAGATAACGCTCAAGAATATGGATTATTTCCTTTTCTTGAAGACAGCTAAAAAAAAGAAAACAAACTAATAAGACCTTATAAAAAATAGTAAATATAATTTTCTAATCCTAATTAATTAGAAATGAACAGAAAAAAATGTTATTTATTAATTTTGTCTTATTTCACTTCATTTTTTATTTTATTTTTTTTGTTTTATTAGGCATTAACTTCTCGCTATAAATTATAAGTAATTAGAGTAAACTGATACTCAATGAATCGGACATCCGCTAATATATATAACTTCATAAAGTAAGAATAAATAATAATGATAAAGATACGAGGAATTATATAAATATATTTCATTATATATTCCTTATATGTGTACGTTGCAATCTGTTAAACTAGTGAACAATAAGAAACCCCTTCGACGATCAAATAAGATGAGGGTGATATATATATATAACATGTAATTGAAGTATAGAATTGGAACAGACTCAGGCCGACTATTCCTGAGACGTGTGGTTAATTGAAGGTCAACCACCAATGTACACAGGTATCAAATGTCTAGTACTCAAATCCGTAAAAAACAACTAACCTGTAATAGGTTTTGAACTTCAGCACATTCGACATCGAATAACAATTGTTAAAAAACTGATTTGCGACGCGTTAACCACTAAACCAGCTCAGGTGGGGAGTATATTTAAATTTGTAAAAGAAAACAATATAAATGAACGTAAAAACACTTCATTGCAAGGTACTTTTTCGGAATTCGACAGCCACTTTTTTAATCTTTTCTTCGAAATCAGTTGGTATTTGGAAATATTTGCAGAGAAATTATAATCTTCCTTTCCTTTTTCCTGATATGTTTGAGTGTAAATTTGTAGGTTTAGAAGTATAATCTAACCAAACTTAACCTACGTTCGCTAACCTTGATTAGCTAGCGTAATAATTATAAGCATACCGTATTTATATTGAACCTCTCTCAGGTACATTTGGAATACCCATGTTTGAATAAAATCGACGAGTAAAAAAAAAAAATAGGTTACGGAGCGAAACCCATCGGGTTGGTCTAGTGGTGAACGCGTCTTTCCAAATCAGCTTATTTAGAAGTCGAGATTTCCAGCGTTTAAGTACTAGCGTTTAATATTTGATCGTGGATACCCGTGTTCTTTGGTGGTAGGGTTTCAATTAACCACACATCTCAGGAATGGTCGAACTGAGACTGTACAAGACTACACTTCATTTACTATCATACATATCCTCATTCATCCTGTGATGTAATACTTGAACGGTAATTCCCGGAGGCTAAACAGGAGAAAGAAAGAAAGGTTACCGAGCGAAACGGGAGCAATTTAAGTTTGGTTAGATTATATTTATAATTTCTCTGCAAATACCTCTAAATATCCACGGATTTGGATGAGAGAATTGAAAAAAAAATGGCTGTCGGTTTCCGAAAAAGTACCCCAATTACAGATTTGATTATTCAGAAATTAATTACAAAATAGCCAATTTAAATTTTTATTTTTTAAATTTATAATTAAATTTTATAAATTTAGTATAATAAAACAAGTTTATTATTAAATAGATTTTAACGGTAAATAATTAATATTGAATTTGATTATACCATTATTTAAAAGTACTTTAATATCGTTTAACAAATAAATATGTTAAATTATATACTGTGCTTTATAAAATTTTCCCAAGTGTTTTTGACTGGAAGTATTCAAATATCAATTATAATATAATTAATTCAAAAATAATTAATAATAACTGCAGATAAGGTATTATAGTAAAAAAATAAATAAATAAAATCATGCAACACTACTTCATGTAATCGTTACACTTTAATAAGCACAAAAGAAGCTTATCCGACTAATAAAATGTTAAAACAGTTGATAATGACTTTATTATTATTATACAATTATTATATAAGCATTTTATCAAACAGAATAAGCCGTCTGAATATTTAATTAGTTAACTAACCGTTATAATACTAATAGAAATAAAAGCAAATAACTAATATTTTCCCGTCATCGGCCTAAGATTCAATAAATAAAGATTAAATCAATTTTATACGTATTTAATTTAAATCACGATTAACTAAATAATGCGAATATTTAATTTTTTAATTTATATTTAAATAAAATATTAATAAACACTTAATAAAATATGACACACCAAATAAAATAAACAAACTACTCATACTGCATTTAAAAAAAAGAATACTTGAGTTGTACCATATATAAAAAAGTATATATATATATATATATATATAAATTAATATTGTCTACGTATGGTACTGAATATAATACTATATATTTTGTTATATTTTTAAAAATATATAAATTCCATTGACATTTAACAACGTTATCACTATGATGAAGGCAACAAACTTTCCAAATATTCGGAGAGTTGTAAAAAATAAATTAATTTAATGAATAATAAAACTGTTATCAAATTATATGTAAAACATATATCCAGTTACATAAATAACAAAATATGAATTTGATGATAGCATATTACAACTTAACATAAATTTATTACCAATACGATATACAAATTAAAAAATTTACAAAATAATATTAAAATATTGTACTTTCTATTCGGAAAGTACTTTATTTCAGATATAGTATTTTGTTTTTTAACGTAAGAAATTTTCATATTATGTTCATTTATGTAAGACTGCCATAAAAAAAAGCATCGCACATTTTAAAAATCCTACCAAATCCGCCTCAAATAATCTTCGAAAAATAATTGGAAAATATACTTAAAAAACGAAATGTTTTGTTTTTAAATTAATCAAGGAAAATAGATTAAAAAAATGCTTAAATTAAAATAATAGTTTCAATTTTTACTTAAAAAAAACAGAAGGGGTGGAGTTTTATTTTTACTGTGTTTAAAGAAATAATAATAAAGTTACATCAATTTAACGTAATTTTTGAAGTCTCGTTTCATGAAAATTAAAATTAAAAACCCACCGGGTCTAGTGGTAAACTCGTCGTAGTAAATTAGTTGATTTCGAAGTCTCAGGTTCAAATCCTAATAAAGGTAATTATTTTTATTCGGATTTTAATACTAAATCGTAGATACCGGTATTCTTTGGTGATTGGTTTTCAATTAACCCTCACGAAGAGTCGGCCGATTTTGTTAAAACTACATATTTACTGGTAGAGATACATTACACTGATTAGTCGCTAATAACTTTAATTGTTGATGTGACTATGAATAAAATTATTTTTAAAAAATTTAATTTTTATTAAAAACATAAATACATAAAATAAATATATATATATATTTGTGATGGACAAAGATTATGCTTTTATTTATTTAAAACTATTGGATATTTCTTACAAAAAAAAGTCTGGTTTTGTTAAATCAATTAATTTTAATGAAATTTGTTTTCTTTTACCCTATCAATAAAGAATTACTTTAATAATTTTTTATAATTATTTTACTGAAATTTTTACGAAGATATGACATAAAAATGAAAAATAAAAAACTTTTATTTTATTTTTTTGGGTTAATACCTAAATGAATTGAACAAATTTTCCAGTATAACTGATTTGTGTTTCATGAAAACTCGTAGAATACAATTTGTGTTAAACCTATGATATTTTTTAAAAATATTTCATATACAAGCATTCTACGTATAATCATATGTAAAATTAAAAAAATTGTTTTCATATCGTTTTAATTTAAAAACTTAATTTAGGATAAAAAAAGAAAAGGTTAAAAATGTGGATCACCATTTATGGAAAAGTTCCTTATGATTTATATTCTATGAAAAACATTTTAATTATTTCTGAGAAATACTAATGGAAAATATTTTTTGTAATTTTGAAGCAATTTAGTTTTGTAGCTTATGTTCTTAATGATTTTAAATCATAAATAAAGCCTTGTTTACAAAATCATAAAGAATTTTATGTGAAAAAATACCAAACAATACTAAAATAAAAAAAAAAGAAGTTAAGTAACGTATAAAAATCTGGTAAATTAATAATAAATTTATTTCATTATTACGATGCAATAATAAATTAAATACAGTATAAAATCAGAAAAGATACAAGATAAAAAAAATTACATTTTATACAAACTTTAAAAGAAATTGAAAAAAAAATTAACAAATATTTTAGTAGTAATTTATTAAAAATTCTTTTAATTGAATTTCAATTAGTAATTACCCTATTTTGTTTGAAATAAATCTTAATACGGCAAATATTGGCCCGATGCTACAATTCAGTGTTTACTGATAACAAAACCAAACTTCCTTGAGGAAGTAATGAACTAAATTCATCGTAATAACTTAGTCACAAAAATCTATTTACATAACTAACAAAAAAGTTAAAATATCAAATTTAATCGGCTATAATGAATTTTCTAAAATATACTTAATAAAAAAAAAGGAATGTATTTATTTTTTGTGAAAGGAAATTTGAATATATTCGATAATAAATAAAGCTGCAGTATTTATAGAAATGCAACAATCACAGCCGACCGTATTAAAGTCTACAAGCGTTAAGAAATATTATTTTAGAAATCATGCCAAGTAATTTTTTCGAAAAATAGGATAATTTCGTATAAAGCTTAAAAAAACTCGCTTATATTTCACAATACAAAAAAAAGCTGAAGTGGCGACTGTCTTCTAAGCAAGCGACCTAACCGAAAGATAAATATAATAAAAAAAAAAAAAATTCTATCCATTTTATAAAACTATATCTACGTACATAATTAAATTCCGTGTAAAATAAACAGATTATGTTGGATTAAATGAACTTACTGTATCAAAAAAATAAAGTAAAAATTAAGTACAATAAAAAAAGTAACTTGAAAAATTACGTTACTAAAAAAAAAACGTTTGAAGCATAAAACCATACATCACCACTTATCTACTACTATAGATAAGAATTAATAAAAGTTCTATAAATCGGCAATAAATAAGAAATCTCTGTTTTTTTGGTATGTAATATTAATACATTACTATTCAATTATTAAAAAAATAAACATCGCATGGAAAAAGCTTTTTATAAATTATTTAAAAAAATAAATTAAAATAGATGTATAAAGAAGGAAAAAGGTTAAGAGGTTTTTTAATTATAATTCTTAAGAACGTTTTCTTTTTAACTTTTTTAAGTTAAAGCAACTAAAAATAATAAGCGACACTAACAAAATATTAAAATTTACATAAATAACATACTGGAATATTAATTTGTAAATTTTAAATACAAAAATTACATTTAAATACATATTAAACTGTTTACGTAATCAATAAATTCTAATTATTACTTCAGGATTATTAAATTCGTTTATATTTTATGTATATTAATGTAATCTATCGATTTTAACTGTTAAAATCGAAGTAAATATACAAAATAATTGTTTATATTATCGTATACAAAACAATTTAAGAATAACCACACATAAAATATAGTATATTTATTTAGAATCCAACTTCCTACTTTTAAATGCGTGTATATTACGCAAATGGTGTACCATAAATCACGAATAATGTACAAAATGCAATGAAATAATTACATTAATAATGCATTAACTATACTATTATATACAACGGGTTCACCATAGAATTGTAATTAAGATAACATAACAGTAATGCAATCTCGTTTTATATTACATCCAAGTATATCGCATTCCGACCATCTGAATGTTTAAATATTATTTAAAATTAACAACAATATATATTTAATTTATTTAAACTAAATAGTTGATTAATAATCATAGTGGAATTCAGTTTACGGTAATTTAAACGGTCTAAGTTTGAGATTTGAATTGTAATAATTAAGATAAAAGATAAATTAATTGTGTTACATATTCAATACCTGTTGCCAATGATCCTCAAGCGAAGGCTGAGCAGAAAAATAACCGGTGTCGTGAATATCCTGAAGCTCTCTGAATATGTTGCCGCTCGGTAGAATATCCATGATTGCTGGAGAAATATTGAAAGCAGATTTATAAATTAAATTAAATCACAAATATCATTGAAGGTCACCCTTCTAAAACACAATCACATAACATTGTACACAAAAAACGTATCAACGTGCGTTCGTTTACAACTGATAACGGATAAAACACTAATGACAAATGCCGCGGCATGCGCGAATAAGCTCCTACTCCGAGACAGTCAAACCACTACTGAACTAATATCCTCGTTCTTCGCCACAGTGCCGCCGCTAGAGTAAAAGCTTCCGGTAACTGCCGCTACAAGCGCCACCTTCCGTCACATTTGTTTACTACAAAAATGTAGGCTGTACCAGGTAATCAACAATAGAAAATCTAACCTTCAATGAACGCGTACTCCTCTGCAAGAGTCATCCACAACAGAAATAAACCACTTTCACCGTTTTTATTAGCACGCAGCTAATAATAATTTGTATTATATTAAAAAGAAATAACTAATTTAATACAGTTTAACAATGGTCATTTTATAACATCATATCATCGGCAATAAAATACTGTATTTTTACTGCTTATTTAATACAATACGACTATTATACGAAAACATGAATGTTTTATTATTTTTTTAACACGAATTTTATTTTATTAATACATGTTTAATCTTTTAAAATACTGAATTATAGACTATATTAAAATAATGGAAAAATTCACTAACAGAATAATCTTATTTCTAAAAAATATTTAAAAAAATACTACGCTAAAATGACATGATTATCTACAAATGTACACATTAAATCCAATCTTTAGCATGTGCGCGAGCGAACGCCCACACACACACACACACACAGAGAGAGAGAGAGAGAGACATTAAAGAAACACGAATTATATCCATAATCATTTAAAATTTAAGATCCTCTGGGCTTATCGCTGCGTTCTTTAACGTTTAATCTATTAAAACTCTGAGAACATTTTAAGTTAAACTCACCTAGATAACTACATAATTTTTTTGAGTCGAAAAACAAGAGTTTGTCGTATTTTATGGTTTATTATTATATTTTGAGCCACTGACTTTCTTTCTTTTTCCTGTTTAGCCTCCGGTAATTACTTTTCAAATAATACTTCAGGGGATGATATGTAATAGTGTAAATGAAGTGTTGTCTTATACAGTCTCAGTTCGACCATCCTGAGATGTCTGGTTAATTGAAACCCAACCACCAAAGAACACCGGTATCCACGATCTCAAATCCGTGTAAAAATAACTGACTTTACTAGGACTTGAACGCTGGATCTCTCGACTTCCAAATTAGCTGATTTGGGAAGACGAGTTCACCACTAGACCAAAACCCGGTAGGTCATTGAGTCACTGACTAAATCACGTTAACATAACGGTACATAAATCTTAAAAATATATTTTTACATGGATTTGAATACTAGATCGTGGATACCGGTGTTCTTTGGTGGTTGGGTTTCAATTAACCACACATCTCAGAAATAGTCGAACTGAGAATGTACAAGACTACACTTCATTTACACTCATACATATCATCCTCTGAAGAATTATCTAAACGGTAGTTACCGGAGGCTAAACAGGAAAAAGAAAGAAAAGGAAAATCTTAAAAATAAAATTAAAAAAAAACTTTTTTTGTATTACATTTAGTAAAATAAAAAAAATCAAAGTATATTTAATAGATTTTACAGAAATTTTTTTGTTTAACAATTTCGTAGTTATTTAGATGACATAATTTTTCTCAGCGATTTCAACGTTACATAAAAATCATACAATTTATGTACCTTACTAGAAGACATATTTTTAATGATTTTTTTTATAGATTACTTTAAGTTTGAATTAGGCATATTTTTTTCAAGAATATTTCTTTACTGGTTGAGCATCAACCAGTTAAGAAATACCATTTCAAATAAAATATATAGATTTAAAAATAAATTTCATTGCATTTTATTGTTATTGTATTTGACTGAAATATTTTAATTAAATAGATGGAATTTGTTATAGATATAAATACATCATTTTAAAAGAAAATTTTAACTATCTGAAAATAGTTGGGTTAATAAATTTGGTAATCAGAACTATTTATTTTATAATGGAATTAAATTTATTTGATAAAAAATCTCCGAAATTTGATAAAAAGCGTAAAGAAAACGACAATGTAAAATTGTCGTTTAATTAAATTTTTACATTACGTAAAATTTTACGTAATGTAAATTTTTTTAATTTTATAAATAAGTAAAAAAAAAAATTATTAAATATTTATTATTCTTAATCCGCCGGGTTAGACTAACCCGTTTATTTTGTGTTAACCTGTTATCATAAAATCGCTGATTTTTGAAATCGAGAGTTCTAAGGTTTGAGTACTTACTTTTATGTGGAATTGAATGCTAGACTGTGGATACCAATATTTTTTGGTGATGAGTTTTCAATTAACCAAACGTCTCAGGAGTGGTTGACCTGAGACCGTTCCAGACTATATGTTTATCGGTACATTTACAATTCTAATACATATGCAGCAATCATCCTGGCAAGCCGGTAACAGTAATTACATTTTCCTACGCGCGCGCACGCACACGCGCACACACACACACACACACACACACACACGCAGATCCAGCATCTGGAAAAGTGGTTGAATAAAAGTATTTGATATTTAGTATGTAATATGTAATAAAAAATATGTTAAATAAGAAATACAACAGGAAAAAATAAAGAAAACTAATATTTTTTTGGGGGGGTGGGATTATGAAAGAGCATCATCAGCTATGGTCATTAGCCTGGTGGAAATTTGTAGCGTATGAAAAGACATCAGTGGATGGATGAGTAGGTAGCGTCTCGGCAATCCGTGCAGAAGTCCCAGATTCGAATCGCGGTGAGTCAGGAAAACTAATTATTTTTGGTGATATTTCTTATTAATTTTTAATTGTAAAGTTTTTTGTGTTGTTAAAAAATAAGTTAACTAATTCAATATTTAATTGTTACCTCTAATTATAATTGCATCTAATTTTATTTTCCATATATACAGAATGATACAAAAGAGTATAAAAAACTTTCAAGACATGTTTTACTATCCTGAAAATAAAGATGTTCATATAAATATAGGTTTGGAACGCTTCGTTAGCGAGTGTCGGCTGGCGAAAAAATTAATTTTCGGTAAAATTAAGCAAGACCATAATTTTTGGTGCCCGAAATTAAGAAGTAAACTTAGTGGTTTTATTTTTATTAAAATTTAAAAAATAGGTCACAGAACTGTATTTTTAGTAGGTTTCGAGAAATTTGGAGTAAAAGTTAAAGTACAATATTTTATGTTTAGCATGAAATAACTTTATTAAATGGGTTATAAATATATAATGGTTTTAAACAAAACTTATACAGAATTTTATTCTGTTAAATTGTTTTAGTTAAGTGTTATTTTATTTGATTTTTCATTTTATTTTTTGTTTTTTTAAATTTGGTTGTTTATTTTTCTAAACTATTTAAATCTTTTATTTCGTAATAATGAAAATTTTGTTTCCTTCAATACCTAGTTAAAATTTTCCATATTTTGATTTATTTGTTTTTTTATAATAAACTTCGAAATTCTTAAGTTTGTATTTAGTTAACTAAGAAAAGAACGGATAAATTCCATAAGTACAATAAATTCCTTTAGTAAAGTAAGGAAATGTCTTTAATTAAATACAATTAAAAACATTTCGACCAAATCAAACTTTTAGAAAAAAAAAAGAAAGAAAAAAGCTTTAAGAACTATATTTAAAATAATTTTTGGTAAATATTATATTTACCTCCATTTGGAAACCAGTTTATCAATGAAGAGTTGAAATTTTCGATAGGATTAAACCGATGTCGAAAGTAATTATACTAGTAGTTAAATAAGCTAACTACAACTCGGTTTTATCACTAATATAGTATAATAAGACTATACTGTAAACAATGCCTATAAAAAATCTGATGAAGAATTTATTCTATTAATGAACAGTTCTAAATGGTTATTACATCTCTAATAGATGAAATAGCACAAAAATTATTAAAATAAATAATTTCCCTTCACCTCCGTGATGATGTCCTTTGTGAAATATAAGACTTATGAAGATTATGCAACTGGAAAACCACTGTGATAATTTCTCCACCCACTTATCGCATCTACTTCGTATCTCAACCAGTAACTAAGCACTACCCATTTTAACTAAACATCTTAAAATCCTTACAAAGTATATGATTATAATAGTATTATTCTGTTTTTCTTATTATTATATCTTTGGGGGTTCTGTTAGATGATTAATTTTAATGAGATGTTCAAACTGATTTCGTTTGGAATAAAATCAAACCGTACTATTTCACTTTAAAGCACTACAATCAATTCCTAAGCATGCAATCATTATTAAATATTTATTACATCTACAAATTCTTTCGTCTATTATATAATATTATAGCTAAAATATATTTTAAAAAATTCATAATGAGTTTTCAGGATACTAAATTGATCTTGAAATCTTTGATATTTTTTTTTAGACGCTAAACAGATACATAATTCAAGTTATCTTATGTTTTATTTTTTAAATTAAACTAAAACTAATACTTATTTATTACCAAAATACAATATTTATATACCAAACATCGATAGTATCAGCTGTTTTTGTGTCATTAAGTTGTGTTTATTAGGTTCTCTTTGGGTAGTATCATTGAAAGGGAAATAGTGTACAAGGCCATTATGTGAAATGTCCAGATTCAGGGTTCTGTATTATAAATAATATTTTGGTTTTTTAAGAAAATCATTTTTTTAATCAGTAATTTTAAGGTAACCTATAGCCTATAGTGCGATACCGCTTGTACTTATAGATGAGCTGTCAGCTCATCCTGGTAACAAACAGTGTAACAGTCTGCTAGTAACGGTTCACAAACTATAGGAAGTGAGGGCCCAACAACTATTTATGTTGACGGTAACGGGTAGTTACCGAACGGTTTCAAGGGAGGCGGTCTTGATGATTGCGAGAGTGAAACCGGTTGATATTCTAGCTCCTGAAAAATAGGAGCGGTATGTTGCTAGGAAGTTGAGCGAGTTGACTTCCGAAAAGAATCAAGATATCGAGCAACATGGTTATGATATATAGCAGGCTAAATGGGATGAGGCTATTGATGGGCGATATACGCACGATCTCTTCCCAGACATTAGAAGTTTGTGGAGCGCTTTGTGGGTTTCCCCAAACAAGTACGTAACTCAGTTTCTTACCGGTCACAGGGCCTTTAGGGGTAGACTAGCTGGGTTCGGCCAGGTGGACTCGAGTCTATGCCTGCAGTTTGGGGTGCAGGACGATTCCCCCAAACGATGGTTTGCTTGGCATTTCTTCCGCCACCACCCCATTCGGTCGCTCTAAAGCATAAGACCGAATGTCTGCGCCACAAACGGCCACTCAGCCTCGAAACAGTTTAGCGACCAGTGTCCTAAATAGCTCCTAGAGCTTACCTAACAGCGTGAGCGGACTAAGCTCGGTGCCATACACCACTAGCTTACGTCTCCCAACCGCTCACTTGTCATATATTTATTAAAATGGGTAGGCGCACTCCGTCAACTACTAAAAATATATATGACATCCATAAATTAAAATTTACTTTGTCAATAGTCTTGTGAATCGGCGAGAACAATGAAAGACAATGACCATTCTGAATTTGTTAGACTAATTTCTGAAACCCACTTAACTGACCGCAGTTATTTTAGTCTTCGAGGATATTCGATATACACCACCAATCACCCGGATGACAGAGCGCATGGTGGTACTGCAGTTCTCATCAAAATTACGATAAGGCATCATCGGCTACCGGCATTCAGCACTGATTACATTCGAGCGACCTCAGTTGAAATCTTGGGATGGCTTGGGCCTTTCAGGTTGTCTCCCCTCTACTGTCCTCATCGTCTTACGAACCAGATGACTTATTTTCTGAGTTTCTCCAAGCATTAGGTTCTCGTTTTTTTGCGGAGGTGATTGTAACGTTAAACATCTGCTCTTGGGTTCTTGATTGTTAGCAGCTCGAGGGAAGGTCTTAAAGGATTGTATCGTCAATAAACAACTCAACGTAGTCTCTGAATTGATATCTACAAACTGCCCGACGGATCCCAGACAAAAATCCCAGACTTGTTAAATTTTATATCACTTCAAAAGTTTCTTCTTTTACATTGACGTTAAGAATAACTACGATTCTATGTCTGACCATTCAGCTGTTCTCCTGTTAGTACGACCACAGTAAGTCCTTATCAAAATAAAGAAGAAGAAATTCCCGGTATAACATAATAATAGAACTGAAAATCTTATCAAAGCTGGATAAAAGACGAATTATCTATGTATGTTCCTTTGAAATCCCCTGTTGATATCGATAATGCAACCCAGTGTTTGACCTCAATGCTGCAGGAAGCAGCATGGCCTTCCACCAGACAACGTCCTTTTCAGAAGGGAAGAAATATTGTTCATCACTCCTTTTTGGATGTCCAGCAGGCCTTCGACAAGGTCTCGTTGACTGGTTTTCTTTATAAGCTGAAATCGAGATGTCTCAACCATTTTACTTGTTCCTGCGTAGTTACCTGGATGGTTATTTTTCAAGTTAAATATAATCAGTAGCTGGCTGAATTTTCTGACATTCAGTAAGCTGTTCTTCAAGGCTCAGTTTGGGACCGTTTTTGTATTCTTCAAAAATACGCGGACCTTTTGTATTCTTCACTGCGGACCTTCCAAACGTCGGACTATGTCGCTGTTACTTCGTTTAATGATGAACAGCGATCTTGGCGATTGACAATGACACAATACTAGCTGAGGATAAATTATAATTGTGTTGGATTTAATCAATACATTAATACAATAATGGCTGGTTTCATTAATACATTAATTATTAAGGTTACGAAGCTTAATGATGACCTATAAACAATTTTTTTGTGGTCAATTTTCTCAAAATTTTGCAAACATTACCCCACTTTATATTAAACTCACATAGTTACTTAATAATTTTAAAAAAAATTGACCCAAAATTCCCCTTCCCCCAAAATCGAAATAGTTGGCTCTTTATTCATTGCATATAATTTCAAGGATTTTTTATGAATTCCCAGGCGTAGTAGTAGTCCTTGTGGCCAGAAAAATACTTTGGGGCAGTATTAGGGGTAGGGGAGCCAATCAAAGTTTAAAAATATAGATTTTTTTAGTTTTTTAAACTTTTTTCATGCAAAATTATTTTCCCAACATATAAGAATAAATACCAATGCCAGGAAAGTATAATAATTTTGTTGTCAAATATTTAATGTATGTATTTGATACATTCAATTTTTATTTTCTATTTTAGTTATTTTTATTTAAAACTTCTTTTTTTATTATACTACTTACGCAGTTTTATTCTGAATATGATTGTTTAAAAAATCTGTTTTATATTTCAAATGTATATATTTTAGGTAGAATTCATAAAAATGGTACCTATTGTAATGGTTACCATGATTTGACTTCCGGAAAATTACGACAAATCTTCGCATTTCACATCTCCCAGACCCCAAAACCAATGTTAGCTCGAAAGTTTATACATTCATATGTAAAAGTTTATACATATATATGTATGTATAAACTATATGTATGTATATATACATATATATATATATATAATATTTCACTTTCTTGAGGACATGATAACTGCCATAATTTTGCGCCAATCACTTTCAAATTAATATATAAAATATGACAACCCAAAATCTCGGTCGAGTTCGTTAGTGGACAAAATCGGACCACAGGGGGTACTTTTTCGAAAAAATAAAATATCGCTATAACTTAAGTAAAATATCGAATTCGTTTAAAGTTCCAACTATATTTTGGATAAGGGTCTAAAACTTATCTAGGTAAAAGTTTTTTGATATCACCAACCATTGGTTCAGGAGGTGGAAAAAGTGGGGTTTCGAAGACAAAAAAATCATACTTCCCTTAATAGGCACAGTATCGAATCGGTTTAAAATGGTCGTTAGTCCTTTAAACATTACCTAAAACTTTTGTCTGAAACAATTTTTGATATGACCAACCTTTATGGCAAGGGATGACCAAAAGTTTGCTGGAATTGTGAGATGGAGATAATTGAATGCTAAACATGTGAATTTTTTTTCACGTGCACCTATTTTCGTATTGAGTAAATTTTAAATGTTCTTAAATTTACAAGGTGGAAAATTTTTTTATCTCCTACTTAGCACTGGTGAAATCTACTTCTGCCTTTCGGCGTGCCGAAAGGGATTTTGTTTTTATAATTGTCATTTTCGTTTTCTTTTTTGAAACATATAAAAAAATAAAAATTGAAAATAATAAAAAAAACTCTTATTATTTTCGATTAACCTTTAAAAATATAAATTTTACATGAAATAATGATATCCTTAAATAAATTATATCAAATTTATTTATAACTGTACAGTCTGTACGTATATAACAAAAACTTTTATTTTTAGAATATAAGGAACTAATTTATTCAATGATTTTATTCGTGACTTTAATTGATGCGATTATAAATAAAAGTATTAAAAAAATATTTCTTTTTTTCATAACAAAAGGAATAAATTTTTAATAAAGCGTTGCAGTGTATTTAAGATTATTATATAATATTACGAGAAGTGTTGTTATTCGTTAAAAAAAAAACGTAACGATTAACGCTCTTTATGTAGAAAATAAGGAAGGGAAATTATTTTTTCTTTGAAAAATTAATTTCATTTTTTCATGAACGCGTATTTATTTTTACTCTTGACAAAAAAACTTAATAATTAAAAATGATTTGCTTTGTATAGCTCTGAAATTTAATCTTTACATTTAGAATTCTTTAAAAAAATAATTAAATAAAAAGTAGGTACAGTCAAATATTTGTAACTGAATTTGTGAATGAAGAGCATATAAATGAAAGAAATTAATTATATTATTTATAAAAAGTTTTTATTTTACACATTACACCTAAATTACAGTAAACCGGGTCCAGCGATACATCTTTATGCTGTTAGATCGAGTCTTGAACATTATAAGAACCATTGTTAAAGCTTGTTTTAATGTTAAAATCCTTTAATATTAGTTGAAGACAAGTTTGTAATGAAAATGTACTCAAAAAGCAGGATACTACCCAAGGGAGGGGTTACTAACATTTGTAAGAAGAAACATCTACAGTATTTTGAACACATAGTAAGATATCTAAAACTTTTTCGGTTTCCATAACTCATTCTTCAAGAGAAAATCATTTGAAACAAAGGTCGACGGATAAACTCACGAATGAAGAATTTTAGATAAAAAATAACCGGGTCAACCAGATCTTTATTCTGGTTAGATATAAACAAAGCTGTAGTTACTAACGATAATAATTGATACAGAAAGAGGAAAAAGAAACCGGTTACACAATTTTCAGTTATCTATCCTCAACAAAAAAAAAAGTTCACCGGTACTAAGTAGGAATAAAAAAAATTTCTACCTTAAAATTAAGAAAAACTTCAAATTTAATCTGTTCGTCAATGGTTGCATGTGTAAAAATTTTCACGTGTTTAGCATACGACATGTTTCCCATCTTCTTACAATTCCAGAAATATTTTGGTCATCCCTTGCCGTAAGGGTTGGTCATATCAAAAATTATTACAGATAAAAGTTTTAGGTAATGTTTAGAGGACTAACAACTACTTTAAACCGATTCAATATTGTGTCTATTAAGGGAAGTATGATTTTTTTGTCTTCGAAACACAAATTTTTCCACCCTCTGGGCCAATGTTTGGTGATATCAAAAAACTTTACTTATATAAGTTTTAGACCCTTATCCAAAGAATAGTCGGAACTTTAAAAGAATTCGATATTTTACTTAATAAGAAAGTTATAGCGATATTTTATTTTTTTCGAAAAAAATAAAATATCCTACGATATACCCTATGATCCGATTTTAATCGTTAACGAACTCGTCCGAGATTTTGGGACGAGTTATTTTTAAGAAACAATTTGAAAGTGATTGGCGCAAAACTACGGCAGTTATCGTCTCCATATATATATATATATATATATATATATATATATATATATATACGGTATGTGAGAAAAGTAATGAGACTGACATTTTATTCACCAAAGTTTTTATTTTTTTCAAACAACAATATAGAAGTTCCTTCAAAGTAGCTACCCTTAGGTAGCTATCCACCCGCGGAGTCGTTGTTCCCACTCCTGGTAGAAGCGCTGGTAGTCTTCAACTGGTAGGGCTTTTATCTGGTCGGTCACAGTCTTTTGAATGTTCTCCAGAGTTCCAAAACGACATTCTTTTAAGACATGTTTCAATTTCGGGGGAAAAAAGTCACAAGGACTAAAATCAGGTGAATAGGTGGGTTGAGGAACCGTATGAATGCAATTTGAGGTAAAAACTTCCGTGATGGAAATGGCCGTGTGACACGGGGCATTGTCATGATGAAGCATCCACTTGTCTGCAATGTCTGGTCTCACGCAAATCACCCTTTTCCTGAGCCTTTCAAAGACTCCTTTGTAAAACACTTGGTTGACAGTTTGTCCTGGAGGAACACATTCTTTATGTACGATACCCCACTGTCAAAAAAGCAAATCAGCATGGTTTTGATCTTTGATTTGCTCTCATTGGACAGTTTTTCGGTCGAGGAGATGACGGAGTGTGCCACTCTTCGCTTTGCCGCTTTGTTTCAGGATCGTACTCAGATATCCAGGATTCATCACCTGTGATCACACGATTGAAGAATTCTTGATCATTGTCAATCCTCTCAAGAAGATTAACGCACACGTTTCTTCGATTTTCCTTCAGTTCCGTTGTGAGGTTTTTCGGCCAACCAATTTTGCACAAACCTTCCGCATGTTCAAATCGTCTGTCAAAATTTGATGTACGGTGAAAGTGTTTAAATTTAACACTTAAATTGCGTGTGAGGTTTAAGAACCCTCACACGCTCAACGTTTTCGTCAGATTTTGAAATTGAAGGTCTCCTTGAGTGAGGTTGATCTTCAACGTGTTCTCGGCCTTCCAAAAATGATTTGTGCCAGTGGAAAACTTGTGCTCTTGATATGCAATGTTCCCCATACGCCTGTTTCAACTTTTCGAAGGTCACACTAGCTTATTCCTCAAGTTTAACACAAAACTTGATTGCACAATGTTGCTATAAATTCCGAAGCTCCATTTTCGTAACACACAACTTCACTGATGGCGCTGTCAAAAATAATGTGTTCGCTGAACGGAGTTGAAACTCGTACTGAGCATGTGGAAGGGATGAAAAAACCGGTCTAGCACAGACTTTTCTCACACACTACGTATATATATATATATAAATATTTGATCAGACGGTGGTTTTGGGGTCTGCGGGATGTGAAACGCGAAGAAATGTCGAAATTTTCCGGAAGTCGAATCATGGTACCCATTTCAATAGGTAGCTTTCTTATGAAATTTACCTAAAATACACATCTCGGTCTTCGTTCTTCTAGAAAGCTGAATTTTAACTTAATCGTATTATTTTAAACCAAACCAGTTTCACAAACGAGAAAAAGTTGGTTATTTTTTAACGCAAGGTATAATGAAAAATGATTTGAGTTATTTTCTGCCCTTTCTAGTCCTGTCATTATAACATTCGTAGTTGACGCTTTTCGGAGTACCGCTATTCTCAAAACTTGTCAACTACGAATGTTTGAATGACAGGGCTGCGAAAGGCAGAAAATAACATTCAAATCAATTATGATAATCCTACCGAAAATATAAAATATTTTGATAATAATTTTAGAAATTAAATTCTTAAAAATTATTTCTAATTTTTTATAATTTTTAGTAATTGTAAAAAAATAATCTTAACCATAAAATGGTAAAATTTTACCATGCTAGTGTTTATAACCAAGTGAATGAATAAACTGCAAAATAAACGCTTTTATACGAAGGTAATTCTGTGATTAATTTTGGTCAGCTAATTGAAGAAAATTATTTTACAATCTCAAAGTCTCATTTTACGATAGCGAGTCCTCTTGAAGTTTGCAAATTAGTTGAAAAGTGTGCAGTGATCGGTATTTTATTTTACCTTACGATGGTGAAAACCGGTTAACATTTACTCTTGTATGACTAAACAGTAAGGATAAACTTGTGTGAACTGCAGACAGTTTTATAAATTAGTAAAACAATTTAAATACGGTCGAACTTCAATCGTTCTGGACGTCCGATTGAAGTTTCAACTCAAGTGCTTGAAACTCGTGTAAATATTCTCTCATCTGAAAAGACCAACCGATTGTAACTGAAAAATTACTAGTAAGTGTCGATACAATTCATAAAATTATAACCAACAAGTTCAAGTACCGTAAAACAATCGCAAGATAATTCCAAGAGAGTCGAGAGATAACTATAAGGAGACAAGACGTTGCATATGTACAGAGCTCAAACTACGGTACTGCAGAAAGGTGATGTTTTTTGCACGGTATTCTAACTTGAAATGAGATATGGATTCAGCATTTTGAACCGCAATCAAAATGAGAGAGCTTGAGTGGAAACACACGAGTTCACCTGTAAAGAAAATATTTTGAACCCGACCATCAGTAGGATAAATCATGAAGATAATCTTTTGGGATATAAAAGGCCCGGTTTTTTTATTTTTTAGAAGCTCAGCGAACAAAGAACAGCTTATAATACTGTGACATACTTACCAGTAAAGTGAAGTCAACGGTGTTGAAAAAATATCCTGGATCTCAACTCTAAGATATCATCATTCTGCTTTACGAAAACGTCCAGCCTCACGTAGCTCAGCTAACCTGAGAAACCATCGACAAATTGCATTAGAAGTACTACTTCACCACTTCACCTTACCGTCCTATCGTGGCCTTATAGACTATCCACTTTTTTGATCCACTCAAGGAGGTGCTACGTGGTAAGAAGTTTAATTGCAATGACGACGTCAAAGAAAATGTATTGAACAGAATCCGGACCTATATAGACTAATTTAATGTTGGGATCAGTGTATTAACGTTGCTGGAGATTATGTTGAAAAATGAAAAAAGGTTATGTTGATTAAATTAACCGTTTTAGCTACAGAGTAATTTTGGCCTTTAATTATTATTACTATTATTTTTATAATTACCGTATAAACAGTAGTTACTGAAAAAGTTTATTGTAATAAAAATATTACATTGTTAACAATCTATTAATTCCATTAATTGTTATTAATGAAAAGAAAAACTAACTACTGAAAACCCTTATTTTTCAATAGACTTTTACTAAATTAAATAAGCAAACAAATATTAATAACTTACTTTAATGAAGAAGAACCACACGATGCCTTGTTTATTTGTAGTGTGATAATCTTTTAATATAAAGATGAATATTGGATATCCTATACGCGAAAATTCACCGTTTTTAAATATAATAAAATTAGTACACAAGCCGTAATTTAAATTTAGTTTTTAATATGCAAAGAATGATACAAGGTTATGTGAGTACCCATAAATTTTTGGCTATGTAAATAAGAATTACAGGAATTAATAAATTGGTCTTATCATCGCTTCCCATATAAAACTTAATATATAACCATATAAAACACGTAAGTAACATACACGTCTAAAGACATCTTATCGTTAATTGCTAGATACATTGTTTAAAACGTACTTAGTATAAAATAGTAAAAAAAAAGAAAAGAGTTATGATTCCGTTATTTTTTTTTCATCCTAACCACTAAGGATCGCCGGCCTCCGTAGCGCGAGTGGTAGCGTCTCGGCCTTTCATCTGGAGGCCCCAGGTTCGAATGCCGGGTCAGCCATGGCATTTTCATACGTTACAAAAATTGTCATTCATCTCATCCTCTGAAGTAATACAACAGTGGTCCCGGAGATAAACCCCCCTCCCCACCACTAAAAATCACGTTTACACAGTTTGGACTTCATTTACTTTTCCCAAAAGGTCTTCATTCTTTCGCTCAGTTGGTTGCTTTCAGTCTATTCAGGTGTGTATCTTTCTTTTTTCTCTCTGGAAACTTAGATTCTTGTATAAAGTTTCTAAATTCATCTCTGTCTTCAATCAACTCTAAAAATGTTTAATGTTTTGAATTTTTTTTATTCTTTTTAAACCATGTGGTCTTGTGGTTCTGTTTTCGTAAAAATCAAATGTTTACTTTTCCAATCTGTTGTCACTCATTCTGTATAAATATCATAGAAAATCATAATCTTCTTTTTCGGATTAATTTCCCAATTTTTTTAATATTTTTTTTAAATTTGTATATTTTATTTCATTTTATTTACTATTTATTTATTTTGATCCGGATATTTTTCTTAGAATTTTTTTCTCTACTTTTGTTATTTCTTATTTTAAATAGTATTACAAACAACCTGCGCCGTATAGTGGTTCTGGTAAAACCACATTTTTAAAATATCTTAATTTTGAGTTATATGAAAGTAATATTTAGTTATAAAAGTTGTTTGTGAGATGATAGACAATTTTAATTTTTTGTATTCTCATTGGAATACGATTCAGTCATTGGAAAATTATTCTGTTTTTTCATAAGAAATCTGTAAACAAATTTTACTTGCGTACACGTTTATATTTTGAGTCTTGAGTTTTGCTTCGTTTGTATCTTCTGAAAAAATGGCAATATCGTCCGCGAAAGATATTAAATTTGTATTTACAAATTTACTCATTTTTATGTTTTCAAGTATATTTAATTTTATTATTATTATTATATTAATCAGTATAACAAAACAAATGTTTCATATGTAACAGGATGTCGTAAATTCCCATCAAATAATAACAATTTTCTCTTAAATGAAATATAACAATATTGTAGATAACATTTTTGTTGACAAATTCTAAACTCAGTTACAATTTCTTTACACAAACGTAGAAGTAATTGTGTAAAGGAAGATTGTTTTCTTACCGGAAAAGTTCCACTGCAGTACACGACTGAAATATATTGAACAAATATAATTCAGTTAACAGTATTTTAATGAATTTCGTTATAAATTTGATACAAAAACCAACTAATCTCAATTTTAATCAATGATTTATCTTATAAAAGAAGAGGTTAAGTAAAAATTATCAATATCAATGAAGTAAAAATATTATTTTCTGTAATATATTAAATAATGTACTGTAATTTAAGAAAAGGTTTTTCTTCATCGAAGTAAGAACTTCTAAATTGATAAAAACTTATTATTTTCTTTAGAGCAATAAATGTTCTAATTAAAAATTATTTTTATTTAATACTTAGGCCTTCTCGATCGTAAGCAGGTTGATTCTCTAAGCATTTTGGAGTAAACCAGTTTTAAATTTAAGTTGATAAAGCAATCAATTATAAACAAACAAATATATATATATATATATATATACGTAATAGTTTAACTTATCATATCTTTTGTTACGTTGCTCCCAGCTTACGAACTTAAAACACTTTTATATAAATTATATATTTACTTATTGTATAAGAGAATTATTAAATAAAACTAACCTTCTTTAAACAAAATTAAAAAAAAAGTAATAGTTTTTCAAACCTATATATACTTTTTAATCTCTAATTCATGAAAATATTTCACACTGATAAATTAAAAAAAAATATATATATAGCAAATAAGCAGCGAGTGCGTTGATGGAAGAATTTTAATAAAAATATTCTATTTTAACGCTAATTTTATTTCAATACAAACTTATATAATAGCCTAACGAACTAATGAAAATTAAGGAAAAATCCTGGAGTCACAAGTAAAAATAGCTTGGTTAGCAATGGTGCTTAATAATTCTTTCATCAACAGTTTAGCGTTGTATCGCCAGAAGGAATTTTTAAATTAATTTTATTCCTCTCCTTGGACATTGAGAAATCGTAATGAGTTGACCAAACAGAGAACAGGATGTGAACTGAAGTGGCTACCTCCGACCAATCGGATAACATCTCGCCAGACAATAATATCATAGCATTTCTACGAATCAGAAACGCATCATTTTACTAATCGATGACGAGATCTAGGTTCTAAAATAAAACCCAACCGGTTGGTCTAATGGTGAACTCGTCATTGAAAATCAGCTGATTTCAAATTCGAAAGTTCTAAGGTTCAAATCCTAGTAAAGGCAATTACTTTTATACGGATTTAAATAATAGATCGTAGATACCGGTGGTCATTGGTAGTTGGGTTTCAATTGACCATGCATCTCATGAATGGACGACCTGAGACTATACAAGACTACACTTCATTTACATTCATAGGTATCATCCTCACTCATTCTCTGAAGTAATACTTTAAGGTAGTTCCGGAGGCTGAACTGAAAAAGAAAGGTTTTGGAATAAAATAAATTTATACAAAATTAATAAAACAAATTACCCAGAAAGTTTCCTCCCGCTAACGATCAAGACCCACTCCCGAAAATCGCGATCATTTATCGCGATTTTAAATTTATAGTTAGTTTAAATTAGTTGTTTGTATATAAGAAAACAATAAACTAACGTGATGAATTACATTTTATTTTGCTTAATTTTAATTTAACAATACCAGTCTTTTTCGATTCAGTTTGCACGGAAAAATCTATTGCATGAAGTCTAATATAATGTGAATGTTTCTAGAATTCGATAAAATATAAGCCGTTTTGTAAAACTCTATAATAAAAGATTTTTTTGAAAATCAAGAGACTTTCTCTCGAGAACATTTTATAAAATTTCTTCATCAAAATCATCGTACTTATTGGTCCGAATTATATTACTTTACTTTTATATTTCTCAAATCGTAAGAACTAAATTTTGACATATCTTTCTTGGCCTTATTTCACGTATTCATTTAAAAACCATTAATTAAATAACGGCTTGTCCACTTGGGACGTCGTTTACAGTCTATTACCGGGCTAACGAATATTAGCCTTAACAAAGCATTAATATTTGAGAATATGATTAACGTTCAATAGCGTGTTTAAATGAAATTTTATATTTTTGTCAGTGGACAAGATAGTCACGAGATGGTTAGACAAGTTGAAAAAAAAATCAATTAAACGTTAATATCTGACGTACGTAAAATTACTATCTGAAGAGAATAAAACGTTTAAACAATTTCCTGAAAAATTCTTTTATTTGGAAATCGTACTCGTAAAATGTAATGAACTTTTTGTAAACTAAAGTCATCCTTATTGTCAACCACATTGCTCAAATACAGAACATGCGATTCTTCCCATTGTAATCGCCAAGATTTGATAACGAAAAATCTGTACGAGCAGTCCCTTAACACCTTCACTACAACGCAAAATGTTAACCCCAAACTCGATATGTTTATAAAAATCTCTTATTGCAATTAATTATAAAATTTATAATTTTTATTATTATTAGTTTTAAGTAATTGATATTTCGGTCTGCACCTATAGAACCGGTTTTCTTATAATGTAGTCTACTTTTATGTATTAATAACGTTCCCTATTATCTAGCTGAAGGAAACATTTTTAAATTTTTTCGTAAACTTTTAAACTTTAAAATGGCAATTGCTTTTTTTATTAGACTGAGATAGAAAGAGAGATAAAGTTGAAGGGAAGTTATTTATAAACCATTTACTCTTTCCATTCCTAATGCAAACTACTAATTATGTCACTCACGATATCTAGTTTGACTATCAGCAAGTAAGTTTTAGACAATTTACCTTTTTCGTGTAGCTTCATTTTTAAGCCAGTACAGAATGAGTGCTTGTCCAATGTATGTAATAATTTTATGTGTGTTGATATTCAATAAAATTATTTTTTATCGTTTTCTGGTCGGAAATTTTACTTACAAAAACCTGAAAAATAAAATAAAATACAGAACAAGAAAAGTAGGAATTTAGTAGAAGTACCTCTTGGACGATTATGGATGATCAATGATGTCCATTTACACTAAAAACATTATTTGCGATATTTCTAATATATGAGGGTTGATAAGTAATTAAAGAGACAAATAGCTGTAGAAAAATTATTATTTATTCAATAAGAATGAAGCTAACACTATTTTTAACATAATCCTCGGGTAAATTTGAGTATTATCTCATCTTTGTGTGAGCTTTCTTATTCCAGTAGTAAAGAATTGTTCACCTTGATGAATTAGTACCACGTAAAATTTCTTTGAGAAGGCTTTATTTCCTGTTTAGCCTCCGGTAATTACCTTTCAGATAATACTTCAGAGGATGAAATGTATGAGTATAAATGAAGTGTAATCTTGTATAGTCTCAGTTCGACCATTTCTGAGATGTGTGGTTAATTGAAACCCAACCACCAAAGAACACCGGTATCAACAATCTACTATTCAAATCCGTGTAAAAATAACTGACTTTACTAGGACTTGAACGCTGGAACTCTCGACTTCCAAATCAGTTGATTTTGGGAAGACAAACCCGGAGGGATCTCCGAGAAGGCTAAACAAACAAAATATTATTATGGTGTGAGTTCGGGATTGCAATGTGGATATGACAACACTTTTGAACAGCTTTCCATATCTTTTGAACGATATGATGATGGGCCTTAATGTGCCCAGAATTTTCCCTTCTCCTTTCGGGTTTCAATGTATTTTCTAGCAACATTCACAATAGTACTCGCTCTGGATTGTACATTGTTCTTCCAAATAATCGCAATAAATGGCTCTTTATAGTCTCAAAAATCTGCTGGTATCACTTTACCGACTGAATAGGTTTTAAATTTTTTATTGGAGGATGAACTTGGATCTTTCCGGTCTATATACTGACGTATGGATCTTGGCTCAAAGTGATGAATTTCAGGTTGATAAAAAAGTTATTATACAATATAAAAGAGCATCACTTTCGCTGAAAACTGTCATTTAAATTCCGTTCAACTGTCAACTCGGGTGTTATTTTTATCAGTATCAAAACCCATCTTGAACATGTTTTATGATAATTCATCTTATCATGGATAATGAAGACAATTATGATATTTGCGCTACTAATTTCAGCAATTTTCCAAATATTTATACGTCTATCCTTGCGACTAAGATCATTAATGGGCTTTGCAAAGTGTCAGTCAAAGCATGTAACGGTCTTCCGCTGTGATGAAAATCGATGACACTTGTTCTGCCTTATTTCAACTATTCAATCGACTAGTAACAATTCTCACGGTTAAAATTATTTTTACAATACTGTTTTAACATCTACGAATGAATTTCCACTGGCTTTACACTTTCGAAAAATAAAAATATTATTACAGCACTTTGTTTTTTCTCTGTACTTGTTTCAAGCAGAGCCGGGTTTTTAAAATTAAAAAAAAAGTTATAATAATGGAAATTCTTTTCGAGCAGCTGGTATTTTCTATACCGGGAGAGCCAACTTGAATGTCACACGGCTTCGTTTTATTCTATTATATTACTTTTCCGCTGATGTAATTTGTCTCTTTAATTATTGAATAACTTTCATTTAATATTGTTGGTGTGACTGAACAATTTACAGTCAATTAATATGATTGATAAGTCTGTATTTTATTTTATTTTTATTTTAATCCAATTTTATTTTAGACCTCAATTTGTTAAATTTAATACAAACTGAGTGACGTCAATTGTTTACAGAACAACTCGTTATTTCATAACGAGTATATATATAACGAGTAATATATATATATATATATATATATATATTTATTTATTTATTAGTTTATTCATTTATTTTATTTATTTATTTCTTCTTTGGAAATTAATAAAATGAAATAAAGCAAATCATTAATAAATATTAAGAAATAGCATTATAAAATATTTAAAAAATTAATTTCTTCTACATTAGGAAATAAAAGAAAGCGTAGATTTCAAATGATTCCATAATATGAGAGATAGTAAAAATTTTAAAAATACACAACAGAAATATTTGGTAAAAAATAATTTGAATCTACTGGAATGTCGATAAAATTATAGATAAATGTTTTATAGGGTAAAAAAAATTTGTTCTGTCGAAAAAAGAAACCCGAAAATTAAGTGACTTTCATAAACATAAAATTTAGATAGTTAAGGTAGATGCTCTAATATGCAAATGTATAATTTTTTCAGTGTACTTTTTTTATATATCAACCAGTTAAAAGTTCTGCAAACTTGAACAATTATTTATTTAAAACATAACATCGTATTTTAATTTATTATAAAATATCTCATAAAGTATTTATACACATGCGAGTTGTTAAAAACATTATTTGTTTTATGTATATAAACGACATAGTATGTAAATGTTGTTCAATGTAGGTACAACCTTAACTTATATTCCTCATAACTTTTATACTTAATTTAATTTTAAATTGTGAAACTAAAAAATTGCGTAAGTACTTATTAAATATTTGGAGTATATAAATTAAAAATCTGAATCCTTTCTATATCATGTTTGTATTTTTTAATTAGTAATAATTCATTTACTGTGGAATTTTCTTCAATTTGTTTTTAATATCTATCTTTTCAAGCACATTCCAATAACAAACGACCTATAAGAGTAAAATTAATAATTCTTAATCATTAATTATTAGCAATAATTCTAGTTTTTTTTGGAACAAGTTTTTTTTTCATAAATATCAGCTTAACGGGAACATTGAATATATTATGATAATTTGTGAAATTAAGATCTATTTCTTTTTAATTTCTTGGAACATAAATTTTTTTTTTAATAATGTTGTAAATAATTGATCTCCTTATATGGATTATATAAATTGATATTAAACTACGTCTTTATAAGATTAAAATATTTTTAATCGTTCAAACTAGCTTTTTATTAGAGTTCAAAAAATTATCTTACTACATAAAAAATAAAGTTATAAGAATTTCTTACAGCTGTGAAGCCCAGTCTTTAAAGGAGATAAATAAGGTCATAAGGTCCTTATATGAATTTAAAGTAGGATAGCACTTATTTTATTTATTTCTTAAAAAGAAAATTTGTTAAGTTTTAAATAAAAATCGAACAATGAATAATATTCATTCTACCTAATTGACATAAATAGATACCTAAATCTACCCTAACAAAAAGAAAAATGTAGCAGATTTTGAAGTCAAATCAATGAATGTAATGGGTATTTTATATTTAAATATCCTAGGGGATCAAAATAATCAAAAGATTATTATTTTAAAGAAGGTAAAGTCTGGGCTTTATAGAATACTAGCACCTAATTGTTCTCTCCATCATCCTTGGCAACATTATTATTCGAATGCACTATATATTATAATGTGTATAGTATATTTGCATGAAATATTACATATTAATATATATTAAATGATATTTAATATAATAATATATACCAATGACATATGCTATTGACATATTAATATATATCAATAGCATTACACTATTATTATTTCAATAATACAATCTTCCACTTATCTCCAACTGATCTTCCAATAATAGATTATTCTATTTTGATTTTTTCTTCAACATTATTTTGGTTTAAATTTAAGTAAAATACCCTTTATTTATATGGAAACGAGTTTATATATTCTAAATAGTCGAGCATATGTTGCATTTGTTTTACTTAAATAAAAAATATTTTTATTAATTATTACTACTATTATTATTATCAATAATTCCAAGTAATTTTCTGGAATTTCTGTATGAAATACATTGAATATCAAAATGTCGATAGGCTATGAAATATTACTCTGAAAAAAAATTAAGGAATATGTGATAAATATTTGAAAATTGTCGAAATGATAATGTAATTTCTCATTTAAAGACTATTCTGCTAATGACAATAGAAGAAAATTTACATTAGCATCATCACGGTAACTTCCTCCACAGATTACAAATAAAATCATCGGAATTGGTCCATTTAGTGAAGACGTGAACGTACATATGTAGAAGGAAAAAATACATATACAGTAGATCTAATATGTTCCCATATCTCTCCGCTTGAAGTAATTCGGTTCCTAAGTAATAATTCATTAACCACAGTTGGTGTCTCTGATCTCAAGGTTACACAGGTTGCTCACTACTTCTTTCCTTTCTGTTGTAAAGCCATGACTGATGTAAGCAGACGTATTTACAGCGCTGAGGAACGATTACTGACATGTGTTTGGACGAGCAAAGACTCACGGGGCAAACAATGCAACATAAAACGCATTTCGTGAACGCATTAAGGAATTTTCTTCCAGCAATGATAAATACGGACCGCATAATGGGTTGAAGAAAATTTAAATGCGAACATATGTCACCATCACCGATTCGACTGAGCAGTCACCAATTAAATTTATCCGTAACCGAGCGGATGTCACCTTGGCCAACAATACGTGACCATATTGTGTAAAAGGAGACTTGATTGTGTGACAATTTCAACTGATTTTTGTAAATGAATTATCCGGATGGAGATATGAAAAATTGTGTTACACCCTGCTGTGATTTATTAGTACGATTTTAAAATGCGGTTTTCGCATAAGGGTATTTTTTCTGATGAATATACAATTTATTACAGTTCAGGAAAAATAAATCTGATTTTATTGGCTAAGGAGAATACTAATTTTGTTCATGAGTCAGAATATAATCCACCACGTATTGTGGTAACATAGTTGTTTGGACGAAACTTTTTTTAAAGTGTGCGTAATTGGAGACTCTTATTTTTAAATACTGAAAAGATGGTTAATCCATCAACTTAAGTATAAGGGATCATGACACTTATAAACTAAGACCAGGCACCAATTTATTTAGCTTATCGAGTGCGCGATTTCCTAAATCCATAATTTCCAGGCCGTCGGATTTTCGTGGTTTACATTCACCTCCAGTCTAATTCAGTCACCACCAGGACTAATCAGCCCCGATAATCAACATTATGGAGATAATCAAGGCATACGTTTTTCAGCCTTGATATGCAAATCTAAAATTCTATAATAATGTGGAAGAAGCCTTTTCCAAGATGCTTCGTGACATATCAAAACATGGAGACGCATAGCTCTATGCGTTCTTTACGATGATGACTCACAAATTCACTAGATGAGTTATTTGTAAGTAATAATGTATATAAATATTCAAAACATGTATTCCATTCGTAATGTATTTTTTGCTGGGTGTACGGAGACATCTTGGACGTACGATTACATTGATAAAATCCTGCTTTTTTGAAGTCAGTAAAAAATTGATTAATTAAAAGAGTTAACTATTATTAGAAATGCCACTGAATTTTGTTTGAAAGTACATTGTTACGAAGTAATTAATATTTTACTATTACATGTGCGTCCTACTTAACATTTTATGTTAAATTACTTTATAAATAAAAAAATAAACGTGTAAATAACGTGTTTTTACATACATATGTATATACTGTAGGCATGTCATGTAAACTATAATGTAAAAAAATAACTATCAATTAATTATTTAAAATTATAATAATTATCTTTGGTATATAATTACCTATTTATTGTTTTTAATTCAAGATTGTGTTTATTAAATTTAAACATAGCATTAATTACACACACACACACACACACACACACACACACACACACACACACACACACACACACACACACACACACACACACACACACACACACACACATACACACATACACACACACACACACACACACACACACACACACACACACACACACACACACATACATACATACATACATATATATATATATATATATATACTATAACTGAAGGTAATATCTTATGTAAAAATATTTTACTAGTATAAAGAAAAAAAATTTGCACTACCAAAGAAAAGATAAAATAATTACAAATAACTTACGTCATACATTAATAAAACAGCAACTAAATTATGAAATACGTAATAAAGATTAATAAATGCTTAAAAATATTAGAAGTTTACGTAACAGAAATATTATGTATAAAATACTGCAGACACAAATGAAAATTATTAAATAATGCATAAATATGAAATGAAAAAAAACCTTATCTTTGTCAAAGATAAGAAATATTTATAATTTTTTTTTTACACGTCCATAAAAATAAGTAGAACTAACAGTGACGTCTTATCCATAAAGATATTTTACCTTGAAAGACTTAAAAAAACAGAAAAGTATTTCATTTCTCAAAAAGGATTGAACATATGTATTTCAAAACCTTTTATTATCTCTGAGCCTAAACAAAAACTTATTAAATAATTTTATGATAATAACCTGTAAAGTTATTCGAAACCTTTATAGAAAATAAAGATTATCTAGTCTTAGGAAAAACTAAAAGATATAAAAATTATAATCGAAATGTTTGATTCATCGTTAAATTAATTTGGTATAAGAATGATCGATATGTGTCGTTTAATTTCTTGTCGGCAAATTTCTATCCTGTATAAATAAATAGCTTTATAAAATTATATATGTTTCTATACAACAAAATTAAAGGTTAAAAATAGTTATTTTTTGATGTAGGTAATATAGGTTAAGATTATTAAAAAAGGGATTAATCTTTGCTAATAATTTAATCCCTGGCCTAAGGATTAGAAGCTTATTGCAAGCATCAGATCGTGTCACCGGGTTGTGAATAAGGAAACGGTCACCAGATATTGTGCCAGATAAGTACGAATAAGGATATCATTCTGAATAAGTAGTTGCGGACAGGATACGGCAGTGTCTGAAACGTGCTGAGATGTAAATGGGGAGGGACAATACAACTATAAAATGTCTAAAT
Organism: Lycorma delicatula; assembly: GCF_047948215.1. Lineage (NCBI taxonomy): Eukaryota > Metazoa > Arthropoda > Insecta > Hemiptera > Fulgoridae > Lycorma > Lycorma delicatula. Next base: position 75,098,882 of record NC_134462.1, on the reverse strand, counting down.
CTGAAAAGGACACTACGACATGGTGAGTATCAGCTACTAGTAAATAAGTTGACATATAAAAACTCACAAGCAGTGGATAGGTGTGTGGATGGTGGAAGGCAACGAGAAACCTCCACCATTATTTCCCAAGAGAACTACATCATGATGTCAGAGTTTAATTACATATAGTAAGAGATCGGCTGAAAGTGGAGCATGTGGTTGCAAACATTCATTAGTGGATTCGCATACAAAGAAGAAGAAAAATAATTGAACCTTGGAATGGTTGAATAATAGAACAACACGTCAACTACATCAATAAGGTGAACAATTTATTCTTCAATGTATTACATTCAACACACTGAACTTTTGAACTTTACATATTTTGTTTAAATTGCATTAAAAGTATAGACTAAAGGTGAAGGTTATTTTATTAAATATCAAAATAAAATGAAAATTTTACAAAGTATTATACAATGGGTAAATATATTAAAGAATAAACTAATTGTTACAAAGAATGAGGTAATGAATGATGTTAAGTTGATGAAAGAATTTGCTTGTTTTTGATAAGTTCATTTCAATACCTTGAAAAATGTGTAAGCACTCATGAAAATATTGATTTAAAATAAACAGTTAATACAGAAAATAATTACCATTTTAGGTAGATTTCATAAGAAATGGGTTGTAATGGGTACCATGATTCGACTTCGGAAAATTTCGATATATCTTCGCGTTTCACATCCCCCAGACCCCAAAACAACCGTCAGTTCATAAGTTTCTATATGAAAAATCATATATACGCACATATATATATATATATATATATGATTTTTCTAAAGTCAATACTTATAAGATAAATAATTGCTGTGTACCAATATATTGTATTTTTTATAATCAAAAACCAACTTGAGCAACCCAAGTTCAGAATTACAAAGTAAATGAAACGACACTTACCTTATTTTTTATTTTCTGTATTCCAATAGCACTTTCGCGGGATCCCATATCATCAGTTGTATATAAATTATATAAAATTACATATCAAAACATAACAATTTGTTATTCAGAAAAAACTTAAAAAAATAAAATTTTAATTTTAATTTTAAATTGTTTCCTTCACCAGTTCATTATTTTATTTCTTCATGAGAAACTTTATATAAAATTAAATTTTAAATATCAGAAAGGGTTTAACCATTTAACACAATATCTAGTACGGTAGTTTGTACGGTATATTAAAATGATTAATTCCTAAAAACCTATAAATTTTTAAATAATTTCAGAAACTGGGGAGAATTTTGTGGTGTATATATTGAAAATGTTTGTGCTTTATATAATTTTATTCTTGCATGGTTTTTAACTAATCAAAAAAAAAAAAAATTAAAACGAGTGCGTTCGTGCGTGGACATACTACGGAAGCGAAGCTTACGCAATATTATATGAATTATTAATGGTGAAGAAATAATGTATACACAATATACTTAAATTATAAAACTTCTTATTAATAAGAAATATGAACTAACAATAAAAGCCAATCTGTTAAATCTGTCAACGGTTAAATCCAATCTGTGATTGAAATATTTAGTTATGAGCATGATAAAAAACCCGTTCACAAAGGAGTAATAGTATCATTCTTTGAACACGATTCTTGAATGAACTGTGATATCAGGTAGCGCGTGACGCTTTTTCGTGACGGTCGTTTTTATCAGTTGACATCAACCCGTCAGAAGCCTGCGTTAAGAAGCTTCACTTCAAAAAGTTTATAGTTACAAACAGGTTTTATTTCTTACTGAAGGTTTAGGGATTGATGCGACCTTCAGTTTTAGTGAAAGGTTCCTGTAACGTAAAATTTTTACTGCACTAACTTATCGAATTGGTTAATGTATATGTGTATAATTATATAATTTAAATATTTTTCTTTAAATAAGTCGTCGGGTAATTGGAATGCTCATCTAAAAATGTGAAAAAAAATTGTCTTATTTTTTTAGTATTGTATATATGAGTTGTGTTTAATTATACCTTAAATCAAAATATTTAATAAAGAAATTAATCTATTTCTGATTCTATATATATATATATATAATAAACAAGGTCATATATATATATATATAATATGAAATTAAAGAAAATCTGTTTTTTTTTCTTTAGTTAAAAATTAAATAATACAATGACTAGATTTATAAGTTTAATAATCCTATTTAACTTACCATAAAGGAAAGGTTTAAATTTTAAGATCTGTATAAATGTCAGGAAAATATAGGAACATCAAGACTTTTATAAATATCATAAAATATTATTACTATTAACAGGAAAATTAAATCTTATATCATTAATATGAATTTATTTTTTAAGTATAAAATATGAATTGTCCAAATATTACAACAGAAATTTAATTAAAACACTTAAAATATTGCAACTGCATTAAATAATAATCCCCGACTCAGTCGTAAATATAACTTGGTATGAAATTAATTTCACGTAATATATTATAAACATCTTACTACATAACCTTACAAATATATATTATATATATATATATATATATATATATATACGTGTGTATAAAGCCAAGATAGTCGCTTTTGTACATTTGCTGCTTTCAAAGCTCTAGGTAACAAAACGTACAAATGGACTACTGGTTTCCATAAACTGTGTGTGTGCGCGCGCGCGCATATATTTATATATGTATTTGTACAAAATATAAAGGCGCTACATGTTACGGTTTAAGTGTGAAATCTGTTATTATTTAGAATAACGAGGAAGCTTTCTTAGTCATAAAATTTATCGTTTGTTTAATATTTGTCTAAATTTTATTTGATTTTCCTTTTTTTTTATAACATATCCAATTTCCATTAAATTATTAATTTTTATTTAATAAAATGTTTTATTCACAATATTACGTGATAAAGTAATTCATATTAATTAAATCTTAATTCAATAATACAACGCATCAAATTTTAATTTAAAGATTATATTTTATAAATTTTCATATAATCCGAAAATATTACAGTTAATCAACTTATAAATACGGAGTATATCCTGTTAGAAACCTTGTAGAAGTTACTACCTGTATTTACGTTTATTTTTAAATCCATTTTTGATGAAAAAAATATTGGAAAATATTTAATTATTAATAAACATTTTTTTTTTTAAGAGTTAATTAAAAGGAATTCCATTCAAAATTAATTTTTATTTGCGTTCTTTAAATTTTAAACAACTTACAAATAAATGCAGGTTCAGTTATTGAAGTGAACTTCAAAAGATTTTGCAGGTATTTGGTTAGTGTAGTTGTAGTCGGTGAACAATAATTTTTCCTTACATATTAATGATTAATATAATTTAATGAAATTTCTCTGGGTATAACATTCATAGTTAATTTCTCTTACGGTTGATTAATGAGTTAAATAAAATTTTTCGTTCTCTGAGTAGCAGGCTTCACCTTACCGCCGATATAAATATGCCTAGGAAGTGCGTAAATTATCCGGAAAACTTGTTACTTGTGTGAGGATTTGACATTTAAGAAAAAATTACTAAGTTTAACTTGTTAAAAAATGTTATGAATTACATTTTGGCTGAAATGTTGGGAACATGATAAGAACTGGGCTCATCACATCTTTTTTTTTTTTTACGTCGGTAAAGGGAAAATTTGTCTCAACCAAACGCATAGCAGCCTGTACGTACTGGGTGTTTGGGATTCACACCATAAACTGCGGTGGGACCCACTAAAAAACCCACTCTCTCACGCAACATGGTGCTGGAATTGCCGCCGATGGCATAATCTCAGTACCAGCGCGTCACAGGCACACCTCACATTCACACAAAATTTACACTTATCATTCACACTCTACAAAATTATATATACACTATACACATAACTTCTGACAGTGATGCCGAGCTCAGACGGGAGCCGCGTCCAACGGGAACCATCGATGACGATAATGTAAGGGCACCCGAGTCATCCGCTCCCGAGAGCTGGCGCCCTATCACCGCCCTCACACGACATCTTCACCGTCCTCCACGTGTTCTTCATCAAATAATTTTTGTCGAAATACTCCTCGGAACCAATGAAACAACATGTTCCAGCTCTCACCGGAAGATAGCATCAATTGCATAACTTCCTCTGGTGAGTTTAAATTTTCCTGAGGTTTCTCCTCCAGCCAACTAGGGTACTCAAAAAACGTATGCCTTATGGAATCCACCGCACCGCAATATTGGCAGCTATCCGTCTTTGTTTTGCCAATTTTACGGATGCCAGACGATCCGTGACCCGTCAGCCACTGAGCCAGAAGTCCATCTCTCCATGCATTCTGGTAACCTACGCTCTAACAACAGGTATCAATATATAATTCCAGCTGCTCGCTTTTGCTCTACGTTAGCTCTCTCGCCACTCCGTAAGCATTCGTGTCCTCGCCTCTTTCCTTCCTCGTGTGGTTCTGTCCAACATCTCCCTGGCCACGAGGGCTCCTCACATCTGCTACTCGGGTATGTGAAACGTCTAACAGACTGGGCTACGGGTAATCAGTACATGAGATCAGAACTACAAGACCATTTTTCGAACTATTTGTTATTCTGTAATTCAAGAATGAAAGGAATAAGCAGTAAATCCAGACGACAGTGCAGTACCTGAATTTACCGTCTGCTATAAGAAGAATGCCTCATGATGCCACATATAACTTTAGAAGATGAATCGGAATTTGAGATAGCCACTGATGATCGACATCAGAACTAAGATTACCTTACTTTTTGAATCCTCTTCCTGTAAACCTCATAACTCAAGGTAAATTAAACGACCATGTTCGGGATTTGAACCTATTGAAGAAGCAAGATGAGGTTTTGGGATCAAGGCTAACAGGCTGAAATCATCTCCACATTGGGACTATTTCTTTCTTTCGTTGTCTTCAGAAAAATTTTCATGATTGGTATTCAGAAGAAAAAAGTTTAGTGTATAACACTATTTGTGCTGACATTTATACTCTTCATCACGAAAATAACACTACACAATAAAAATTATTGATTGATTCTTCAAAAACTTAAAGGCTGTCTTTTTGCACAACGGCAACAAACTTCCTTCTATGCCGTTAGCTTTGCAACTTTCATGAAAGAATCATTGTCACTTTCATATGGTAATATGAAAAGAAGTTCAGTGCAATAAGCACTGATGAACTATATGTTGGGATTAAAACGTTATTTCCTTATTAATGCAAAACTACTGTACCAAATTTTGTTGCCTTTTGTACAAATGGGACAGCAGGAACTAATGGGACAGCATGTGACTAATCATTATAACAGGAAGGAACGGCCAAAGTGTGAAGCCTGGAGAAAAAATGTTGTACATCCCTCACTCGGTAACTCGGAAATGATTCTTCTACCTCTACACCATTTAAAAGAAGGGATTTTCAAAAACATTGTTAAGGCGATAAATAAAAATGGTGCTGGATTTCATTAATCTAAAAATAAAACTTCCTCACATCAATGATTAAAATGAAGGAAACAATTTTGTTCTTCTCCAAATAAGAACTTTAATTGCAGAAGGACAGTTAGAAGGACTCTAAACCCAAGGCAAAACGTCAGCGCGGAGGTAATTTAAAAGTTCGTGCAAAACATTTAGGAAATCATATATCCTCTAACTATCGTGACATTGTCGATTAATTATTACTGTCATACAAACATATGGGGTAATATGTCACTAAAAGTTCATTTCTTGGAAGATAGACTGTAGTCTATTATCTTTCTTTTTTCTTGTATAGCCTCCGGGAATCACCGTCAGGTATTACTTCAGAGAATGAATGAAGATGATAAGTATGAATGTAAGTGAAGTGAAGTGAAGTGAAGTGAAGTCTTGTACAGTCTCAGGTCGACCATTTCTGAGATGTGTGGTTAATTGAATTCTAACAATCAAAGAACACCGGTATCCACGATCTAGTATTCAAATCCGTATAAAAGTATCTGCCTTTACTAGAATTTTAACGTTGGAACTCTTAAGATTGTAGTAACAGTTCTATATTAATTGAAAATATAAGTGAAATGAATTCTATTAATAATACTCGTAGAACAGTCTGTAAAAAAAGGATTATTCTTACGTAACTTTGTGTTATGGTTATCAACATTACGGTGCTTTTATCTGGTATTAAATAGAATTCCCTGTTAAACTTTAAAGTAAGAGAACAAATTTTTTTTCGATATTTATTAATTTATTTAAATATTTATTATAATTACTTGTAGAAAAAAAACTACTTAATCATGTAAACATCACTTAAAATATGGAGTATTTTTACATTAAATTTTAATGATAAACACAACAAACGACCCGTGACCGTCATGTAAAGAAGAAAACAAGGTCACATACCGGGAACTTCTGTTAGAATAACACGGAAACAGGAGCGTTCTTCCTCAAGAAGAACAATTCATACATTTCATGGGACAATGCAGTTAGCTCGGCAACAGTGTTAAGAGTAATATACTCAATATTAAAAAAAGAAGAGGAAAAATCCAATCTAATAACAACAATGCACGAAACCGATTTATATTCCTAACACGTGTCACAGTCTACACATTATAATTAGTATTATGTTATTACCGATTCATATAACATTAAATATAATATTGAAAATAATTACTACTGTTATAAATTATGTACATAATCGTGGAATAATAGTAAATATTAAAAACTATCATATTCGCCAAAAATATAATTCTTCAATTCGTAAATTAAACCAAAATAAGTGTGGATGTAACCTATAATAAAAAAATTTACATGTTTCTTCAAAATGGAGATTATTAATTTTCAAAAAAGAATTTGAATAATAATTAATTGACTTTATTAACAATAAGGTCAATTTTCCTAATCAATTCTATTAGCTGATATTAAATTACGTTCTTTATAGTGGAAAAATTGTTTTATTGATGACTTTATGCATATACGAATCTAATTACAGCACTTTTTTCACCGAGAATGGAATAATTAGATAAGATGCGAGACATCGAATGAAGAATGGCAAAGTCATATTTCATAATAAGCTGCAGGTAATCACTATGAGGAGCCTCAGTATAGGAAAAATAAATAATAATTAATTTCCCAAACATGGTTACCGCTGGTATATTAATAAATTATTAACAATTATTAAAAAGTCTAACTCCACCTTACCAGCAAGTAATTTTTACTTCTCGAGATCTTTCAGTCCTTAGGCCATCGTCAGAAGATAATAACAGCATTATAAACTAAAGGTTAAGGATTAAAATATTAAGCAGTCATGACTGATTGCTAGTTATCATAATACTGTGATAGTTATCAGTCTAAGGACTAAAAGATCTCGAGAAGTCAAAATTAATTGCTGGTACGGTGGATTTGGACTTTTTAATAATTGTTTTTAATTCAAATAATAATTAATTGTAATGTCACTTTTTACAGGTTTAAAAGATAGAGACCTTAGGAAAAATAAGAAAAGAAATTTGAAGGATTTTGACGTTTGCCACAGGAAGAGAATATTACGAATAATTTGGTTAAAAAGAGTAGTGAACGACCTTAGATGATACTTTTTTATTTAAAATATATATATATATATATATATATATATATATATAAATATATATATATATATATATATATTCCTGGAAAACAAGAAGTGGAAGGACTCCGTTAAAATTCTTAAAGAAAATCGCTAAAGATATTGCAGCTGACAATTATGAAAATATGACTTGTGATAAATTAAAACTGAAAGCTACCACCAAACTAACATCAGGTTGAATTAATCGAAAAGTGTTAAAAAAGTAACGTATCGTATTAGACAGATAGATCGTATGAAGTTCCAGAATTTCAACAGAACACGGGAGATTACTAAAATATACTCGTTGTAAGCAAAGAGGCTTTGTTGTTGTATTTACATTTAATTAGATAGATATTTTTCATTAGAAGGAAATCATATTTAGTATAAACCTTAAACGTAGAATAAAGTATGCAACGTAGAAAAATGAATGTAGCAAATAAAATATATCATTCTAAATAACATATTTTCGTAATTTAAAACTTATCTGAGAAGAATTAAAGTGTTATAGTAATTAAAATGTGAATTTTAGAAGGTTTTAAAAAGTACAATTTTACCTGATCGGCCGTTCATTCATTCTTATACTTCATCTCATTCTCAGCGGATTACTCAAAGAATGAACTGGCTTTATATGTCCCGTTGTCTTTAGCATGGATTGAGTAGGTTGTCCTTTATCTACAATCAAAAAATATGAAAGAAGGAATCAAAGATTAAGAAAAGGAAATGGTAATGAATAATCTAATAAAGGAATTCAGTAAAAGTCTAACACCTTCACCTAAAGGACAACCCAAGGCTTCCTCCAGAGAATAAACACTATCCTCCCTTCGAAACTTCTTCAGAGATAAGAGAAGTTTTACTCAGAATGGATGAATATTATTTATCAACAATTTTTATATTACGAATTATGAAAATAGATAATAAAAGGTACAATATTTTTTAAAGAAATTATTTCAGAATTATTAAAAAAGAAGATATTTACCAGAATTGAACTGCAGAGGACGTATCCAGCTGAACACACATTGTAACTAAACTGAAATAGTAAATTACTTTAGCATCTAACCTGGAATAGAAAGAATTAACAGAAAATTATGAAGACAGAGTATGTTCGTTCCTACAAAATGGAAGTATTCTTACTTTTATGAATTTTTTTTAAATTTAAATTTTTGTCTACTTTCACAGTTTTTATGGAATGGAATGCAAAGTTGGCAGGAGTCTATTACTCCCTACTTTATCGCAGAACCTGGACAGAGTCCCTTGCTGCTGGATCATTCTAATCGGGCTTGTTTTTAAAAGGGTTATTTTTTTAATCTCGGATCTAATTTTTCAAGTTTTTTCTATTATTATTTTAGTGAATTTAAGACGGATTTAATTGCATTCCAATCCGTTGTTAAACCAGCGTTATTGAACCCATTTCATGGGCCGACCGCGGAAGGCTAGGCTTATAAAGCCTGTCCTCCCGACGTAATTCCCCTTCAGACCGTCCACTGAAGTCCTTTCGGTGCTAACTCTTTAATAGGCTAGCAGGAATACGCCACAACGGGGCACTAGCTATAAGGAGGGAGCAATGCGTCCCTTTTCCGGAGGAGTCGCAATTGCTGGGATATTTTGTCTTACTGTAAGTTTGAAATAGGAGAGGTTGTGTAGAAGCTCTTCATCCGCTTCTGGTATGGCTGCCCTTCAGGACGCATCTCTGCTGGGCTCTGTTCCGGACTCCAGTCCGTGATGTTGAGGCGAGTGGTTGGTCTTCCTTCTTCTTCTCCCTCTTCTTCTTCCGAAGACCTCTTCGTTCTTCTTTGGCCTGCACTTTCCAAGAATTGGTAGTAACCGAAGTTACATACCATTAACCTTGTAATTCCCGAACCCCGAAGGGCACAGTTTTTAGTACATTAAAAAAAGATTTATTAAGGGTTATGTCAAAAATTGATACTTTAGAAAATTTTACTTTAAAATCTTTTTTTTCTTCCATATTTAATGTCGCTACCAAGGCATTATTTTGAATGAAAATAAATACATTAATTTACCATACATTCAGTTGATTATTGTAAAAATACTACACTTTATCTGAAATACTTAATATACTTTTTTATAAGTTACTTTTACTGTTTATACAAAAAATTATTTAACAATTTACTTATGTGAGCCTATGATAACTAACGAAACTGAATGGTTTGAGCAACTTGAACTGAGATATCATTCACTTGCGAAGAGCCATTATAAAGAATAACAAACATCCAATGCTTTGCTTTACTAAGAAAGGAGAAGAGTGAATTGGTTTCCAGCTGCATTTTTCACATATCATCATCCCAAGAAAACCAAAATGCAGGTGATATTCAGGGTTATATGTTAACATTTCGTTCAGGTTTACCACAGGAATTGCCAAAAAAAAGAAGCTCTAATTAATATACTTGTACCTCAGATAGTTTACACGTGTTACTCCAAAAAAAAAGCTTAGATTGATAATATAAAGTAACAAATTAATGCATCCCTCTATTTGACAAAAAGTTCATTATGCATTCTCCCTTCAGTAGGGGAAAAATTAATATAAAAATATTATATAACAGTTTCATTATTATTATTTATTTAAAAAAATAAATAAGTAAAATACATGTTTATTATTAAACATAAATAATATAAATGTAAAACTGTATATAATTTATTTTAAGTAACTTTTAGAAAACTTACAACAATTGAATTTATTGTTTTAAATGGCTGACTGGATTTTAAACTGAAACCTAATGTGCTTTAACTAACTGTAAGAAAAAAAAAACAGATGAATTGTTGGAGAAAAAGCATATAAGGTGATACAGTAAAAAAAAAGCCAAACAGAAAGAGATGGAGAAAGAGGAACAGGGAGGTAGTACCAAAGGGAAGGCTTAGTCTCCCTCGGGAAAAGCAGAAACCTATTTCTGCCTGTTCTTAAGGCTTCTAAGAAAATTCTTTTATTTTTATTGTTATAATATACAGAAAGGAAAGCATAATTTGACTTTCTTAATGTTTGTTATATTTTGGTATAGTATCAGTCAAATAATTTAAATTTAAAAAAAACTGACAATCAATTTTAATTATTGATTTACAAGGAAATTAAAAAAAAATTAATTTTCTTCTAAGTTAAAATAAAAAATCTATAAAATGTCGTGTAGTTTTATTACCTACGATACATCTGGTTTATTTTACTAATCATATTAATTAGTTTAATTAATTGCAAATTTAAACCTTTATTATACAGTTTGAAGTCAAAAAAAATTTATTAAAAAACCTCATATCAGTATCTTATTAATTTAAATTTATGAATCTATTTTCAAGTAGTTGAAGCTTAATAGATTGACTTATTGAGAATTGTAAAAATTAAAGATGTATCATTTTAACCTCAATAACTTTTCTACTAATTTACGTAATTCATTTTGAATAGTGAATGGTAAATAAAGAAACTAAAGGAAAAATAAAGAAAAGTAGGTTTTTCGACTTCTTTTTAACTTCATTTTATTTTAAAACCATGCGTAATATTCCAAAATAGATTCTAAAAGTATGCATTAAAACTCTAATAATTAATCTGTTCTCATTTTTCTCATTCATTATGATTAGTTTTTAGATCAATATAATTCCATTTATCAGTCATTTGACTGATAAATGGAATAATGGAATAAATGGAATAATGGTTAATCTATTTACCAATGTACCTATAAAAATTTTCAAATTGGTATGTTTATTTAGATAAGATGAATAAAAAACTAATTTAAAATAACTCCTACATTAATCCAGTGGAGAGAGTTTCTTATTAACTGTTTTATTAGCAGTTCTGTGAATTATAAACTCCATCATTTTGTACTGATTTTAAGAAACTAAGCTCTACAAATAAATTGAATATATTTAGGAAATAACGGAACGGTTGATCAAAACTAGTCGAACAGTTATTGTACAAAATTTATCCACTGAAAAAATAATCCATAGGAACATATAACTCTCACTAACAAACGATTGCAGAGAGGTTTGAATGTATTTTTTAGATTTTTTGTTGTATTTTTCAATTTCATTTATAAGTACGATGTTTGTAGGAAAAATGATAAAAAAATGTTTATTTAAAATAAGTATTTAATACTGTACTATGAAAGTTACAATGTGGTATAATAGCAGAAGAACGGTCTTAGAAACAAATTTTGGGTTTAATTATAGAATAAACGTAAAATAATGAAATATCTAATTTATTTCAACTGAGTAAAAGACTAGAAATTATGGGTGATAGGCCTAAGTAATAGAATGAATCTGAAATGAAGGGGACAGACTTAGCAGCGTTGGTTTTCGCGTTCCTTACGAAAATGCCAATTTCTCTCCTTCATTTCACAACTCTTTCACTCACAGCTGGAGAAAGACAAGGAAAATGTTTTTGAAAAATCATTACATGTCTTTCATTTTGCTTGAACGTTGCTGAAAATTTGTATCTTTTTATTTAGTGTACAAAAATTGTTATTTGCAATATAATGTAACTGCAATATATGTAACTTCACTGTACTGATATAACTTGCCGATCTCCATGACGGAGTGGTAGCTTCTCGGCTTTTCATCCAGAGGTCCCGGGTTCGAATCCCGACCAGACATGGAATTTTTCACACGCTACAAAATTTCAATTTCACATTTCCATGCACAAGTTAAAGATTATATGGTAAATTAATCATATAAAACAAAGTTGTATATTTTCATTACTTACACATGTTTCAACATTAAGTTAAAACAAATATACCCATATATATCTAAAATATTACCTGAATTAGTGATTTTGTTGGTAAGTCCAAAATCTTTATCATCAATTTATTATATTCTCCTTGATTATATTCAATTTAACAATCAAAGAGTTTTTATTAAAACCTTTTTCCCAGTATTTTGATAATATGCCAACGTAGAAATATAGTATAATAAATTTCTAAATAAGTAAGATATAAAATATTAATTTACTACATCTAAATAACGTTGATGATTTGCATTATTTGCAGTATGACGTAAGAAAAATCAGCACGAGTTGTAACTGTAGATCATTTTAAGTAATTAAAGTGTTTGATTCCGAAAGGTGGCTATAATATTTTTAATCCAATAAAAAATTTGCTTATATTTTAATGTAAATTGTTTGTTTTAGTACCAATAAAATACTTCAGTTAATTGGTTAGAAAATAAAATATTTACAGCCAATCAAATAGGTAAAAAGCTTTGTGGAAATACTGAATACACATATTTCAACTTTGGCATTATTCACCTCTAAAGTTATTGTTAAAAAAATTCCCTTTTGTAAAAACACAAATGTGATAACTTATTTAATGAAATTAACTGTATACTCCATCGCAGAATTTTTTTATAGAACTGATAGCTACAAGTCTACCATACACTTGTTATTATCATTTACCTACTGATTACGTTACACCCATTTTGATTATTAGTAACTTGGATATTTTTGTTTAGCGATGAATGTAACGTAGATATGTGAGTTGTATTTAATCAGTAACTATAAATCTGCAGTTGTAATCAACTTTTTACTATGTTTAAGGAACTAATTACACAGTTATTTTTATAAGAAATTCAATTTTTTAACTTTTAAATGATTACTATCAGTGTTTCCCAAACTTTTCCGAGTCGCAGCGCCCTTTTTCAATTAAAATTTTTCCATGGCGCCCTACCCTAAGTAAAAGTATGATTACTCTTAAGTAAGAGATAGAAATAAATGAAACTCGTGTATCTTCATTATTTTTTTACTTTATTAACATTAAATTAAAAATTATAAATGTCTTGGTTCAATTAATTATGAAGCTTTTACAATATTTCGCAGCGCCCCTGTAAAAAGGCAGCGGGTCCCCGGGGCGCCGCGGCACACAGTTTGGGAATCACTGGATTACATCACAATGTAATTTTAGATTTTCATACTTCAGATTACCCCTTTAATATTATTTTATATATTATTTATATAAATAATCTTTGAGAAAAACAGTGTTCATCTACTCCAGAATAGAAATCCTAAATTTGAACACAAAATATGGAGTAATAAATAAAGTCCGTCACTTTAAATACCTTGGAGAATTTATTACGTCGAACAGCTCTGAGAAACCAAGTCCATTGGACTTGAACTGGTCCAAGTCTATTGGACCGTCTGCAGAAGGTCAGAAAAGCTCTAGGTTTAATGCAAAATCTATACAACAATAAATCCCTCTTGCGCTCTCGCGGCAAACCAAAATCCGGCATTACAACACAGTTATAACCCAGAGCATTATATGCCAGTGAAACATTGACCTTAAATAGGAAAACCGAAATAGAAGAAATAAAGGAAAAGGAAAGGAACATTATAAGGGAAATACTGGGACCGGGACAAATTAAAGAAGGATACAGACTACAACCGAAGGAAATTGTTGAAACATACTCTAATATCGAAACTGACAAGGAAAAGACGAATGAAATTCTTTGGACACCTTTGCAGGCTGCCGGAAAACCGACTGACCAAAAGAATAATCGCGTACTTAACAACATTAAAGGTTGCAATCCTCTGGCTCGCAGAAGCACGAAAAGATTTAGAACAAGCCGGAATTACGCTGGAGGGGATCATAGACAGAAACACATGCAGAAATAAAATAGATAAATAAGAAGTTAAACCAGAAGCGCCGAAGCCTAAACAACATCGTCCGAAATGGTCTGAAGAACGGAAGAAGACCTTTTCTGAAAGAATGAAAGAATTTTGGAGGGAAAAGAAGAATGCCAAGCGAATGAAATATTAATCATGAATGCTTAACGTCTTCCATTGGGAAGTTCTCGACTTTAATAATAATAATAATAATGAGTGGGACACACGATAATCCATCCTAGTCCAGCGCGAAATATTTAGGCGTGTGGCTGGACAAGAACCGATCCTTTACTATACATGTTGAGGAGGCGGCGAGAAAGGGCGAAAATGTGGTGAAGGCGCTGAGCAACATGATGAGAAATAAGGGCGGTCCTCAGACGGGTAAAAGGAAGCTGTTGGCCAGTGTGTACTCTTCTGTGGTGTTATATGGAGTTCCTGTATGGCTGGGAGCGTTGTCGAGGGTAAGGAACGTGAGGCGTTTGGTTATGCAAAACGTAGGCTAAATATACGTGTCATTGCAGGGTACGATCAGCGCCGAGGCAGCTTCGGTTATTGCTGGAGTACCGCCCATAGACTTACAAGCGCAAATGAGAGCTGCAATAGTGAATGGAGGGGACAGAAAGGAGGCAATTTACGGTCTCTACATGGCTTGGCGTGACAGATGGCGAGATTCGAACAAAGGAAGGTGGATCTATGGGCTCATACGAGACGTCAGGAACTGGGTGGAGCGAAAGCATGGCAATACTGGCTACGAATTCACCCAGTTCCTGTCCGGGCATGGATGTTTGCGGGACTACTTGTACAGCACGGGCAGATGCCATACAAGTCGCTGTATTGCGGCCTGGATACAGCAGAGCATGCAGTACTTTTTTTGCCCTGGATGGCGCAACTTTCGCGTGGTGCTCGAGGGTCAGTGTGTAAAGGGGGCCAACAAATGCTCAGCAATAGCAACAAGTGGGAGTGTGTCTCGACTACGATCGCATCAATGATACGAGAGAAGGCCAATGAAGAGAGGCGACGGCAGGCTGAGTAGATGCGAATCTATGGAGGCTTGGAGTTCGATGACGGGTGATCAAGCTTCTGGGGGTGGGCGGCGGGGACTCCTCGGAGTCGTCGCTCGTCGATCGCCCTCTTGGGACGCCTTCCGGTCACACGGATTCGGATAGTAGAGTGCCTGGGTGATCATGCAGGGGCTGTACATACCATATGGCTTAGATCCGGCCTCTGCATGGTAGAAGAGGAGGTATTTTAGCGAGTGGGAGCCCCGCACTACCGTCAGTGCGGGCCTGACGGCGGCTGGCAGAGCTTTTACCTACGCTACGGAAAGAAAAAAAAAAAGAAAAAAATTATAACAATAATAATGTATAGGTCATTTAATAATAAAGAGATAAATTGCTTTGAAATTTACATTGTTTATTTACCAATTTCAAATTTTCTTTTAGTTTTGAACATAATCTCCAGAAACATTATTACACTTGTCCCATCTATCAGTATATTTATGCATGCTGTAAAGAGATTTTTGTCTAGATATATTTTTTTGTTTTTTGTGAGCCACTTAGCACATTTTCTTTAATCATTATTGCCATTAAACTTGTTACTATGTAGCGCCTCTTTGAATGAGCCAAATATTAAGAGGAAATCTGATGGAGCTGAGTCAGGACTGTGTGGGAGAAAGGAGAGTTAGTACTTCACGATGAAATGTGTAAGTGATTTCTCGGGTTACTTGAGCTGTCTTAGGCCGGATGTTATCGTGAAACATAATGATACCTTTGAGCTAGATCCAGGACGTTTTTTTCAATATTGCTGGCTTCACTTTGTTGATAAGCATGTTACATAGCATGCGCTGTTTATTGTTTACTGATGTTCTAGAAATCGATAAAAGTCGAGATTTTTCCATCTCAAAAAATTGCCATTATAATTTTTCCAGCTGATGGTCGGGTTCGAATATTTACCTTGACAGATGAACACATGTTCTTTTACGCCATTCTCTGCCTTTTTGATTCCCGTTTATAAAGGTGAATCTATATCCTATCACAGGTTAGAATACTGCGCAATAAAGCATCATGCTGCTGATATTGTTATTTTTTTCTCTGTATACACGATGTTTTCTCTCCCTGAAGTGATTTCTCAATGCTCTTGGAATCAATTTTGGGCACTTTTTTACGGTATTCGAAGATGTCGTATAATTTTAAGAAGTGTTTCGATTCTTACTTTAAATTTTTCAGGTACGATAACACCTGTTATCCGTCGGTCTTATTGGATGAAGGAGTCTATGGGAGTTTGAAGCTCGATGCTTGAAATTTCAATTGGACTTCCAGAACATTGCTTATAGGTCAGTTAAGTTTACCGTCTTTAATTTTTTCTACCGCCTTGTAAAAATTTCTTCTGTTCATACAACTTTGTCCGTATTGTTTGGTTATACCAGATTAAATTTTAACCGGGTTTTCACCTTCGAAAATCAATATCACTGCACGTTATTCAGCTAACTAATTCACAAACTTCAAGAGGAATCGTCATCGTAAAATGAGATTTTGAAATTATAAATTAAAGAAAAATTACTCAATTAGGTGATTTAAAGTCATTATCACAGGATTACCTAATTGCTGTTCTGAAACTATCGTAATTATCATAACTATTTTACCTCCACAGCTATTTGTGTCATTCAGTACTGAATGGACTTCCTATACTATTAAACTAAACATGAAGGTATGAAATACGACACAAAATTTTCAGTTTAAGCCTTAATGCTTACACAGTAATTAACTTATCTGAATAAATTTATACGTCAAATCTTCCTCAAAGATAAAAAATACTTTGTTAAAAGAATACATATGTAAAATATTCATAAGTAAAAGTGTATGTATGTATGTATGCTTCCCTTTCACTCTCTCTCTCTCTGTGTGTGTGTGTGTGTGTGTGTGTGTGCGTGCGAAAAGACAGAGAGAGACACAAAAATATTTTTTTGATTATTAAAAAAAAGGTTTGATCCTTATTTTCCATTTTCCTTTTTGCGTTAATCTTTAAACCTTAAAGTAATTACCTCATCCTACATAATTGTTATTTATCTTCAGTTATCTGTTTTATATATTCTCATCTTTGTACCACCTAAAATCTTTACCCTCTTAACGTTATTTTATAACCGAATGAACATGAATCTTTTAATATACTTCCAACCAAATTAGTTCTCTTTAATAAATTCTGCGTAAAGTTTCTCTACGTTATTCCCCTTAAAGCCACAAAAATTCGCTCAACCATATATTTTATCACCATCTTCTAACACTACATATGAAAGGCCTATAATGTTTTCCTTTTTTTTTCTATTATCTATTTTGCACTATCATAATGTGTTACACGTCATTCCATACTGTTCAGTTCTATACTGATGTTATTTGATTTGTAGTTTGATTGAAAGCTTTCCTTGATTGTTTTAGTCTGCTTTTGATCTCTACCCTACTTCATCTGTATTTTATAAATTAATATTTTCTAATTAAGGTACATCAAAATTGAGGAATTAAAAAAATTCTATTAGTTATTATTTTAAACGATGAATAAGATTACTTCAAAAATTTTCATCAGATGGATAATGAAAAGCAGTAAAAGTGAATATGACTAAAAAAAAAGTACACACACACACACACACATATATATATATATATATATATATATACGTAATGTATGGAATTATGTTTGAAATAAAAAATTCTTAAAATAAAACTGTAAATAAATTGTAATTGATTTAGAAAAATGATAATTTAAATTTATTTTTGCGTCATATGTTATATTATTCGTACATTTCAATATACTTTTTTCATTTCATAAAAGAGAGATTTGCCTTTTAATAAAAATGCATCCAGTGAAAGCCTTTATAAATTTAATACAGCAAAGATGAAGGCAAAACATCCTTGTGTTTTCTCATTCCGTTATTACATTTGTAAATTATAATGCATTTGAGTTTAATAGAAAGGATCCAAAAAGCGGATACAGAAGGAAGGAAGCTGACGAAGTAAAGAAAAGAGAAAGATGAGGAATTGTTTTGAAACGAAGAAGGGAATATAAAGTAAGCGACATTAAAATATTATATTTGTAAATGTGTTTGCATCATCAATAGCAGCAATACTGCTGCTTCTTTAGTACGGAACTGAGAAAATTCTCAAAGGAAGGAATGTAGCTAATGTCTTCAAAGGAATGTTTAATCAAACTTTACCCCAAGTTTGAATTCAAAAGTTTCTACCCTCGACTTGATTTTTCCAATACTGCCTTGCTATGGGACCAAATCCTAATTAGTTGGTTCGGATCCAGCCTCCAGGTTGTGCTGGAGTCGTTCCAATTTCTACCACCTCCTGCCAATCCGACAGGATTAACACCCCACTCTCCAAAACAGTCTTATCCGTTATCATCTCCATCAATCTAACCAACTTAACACTTCAAGGCTGGTCACACATTAATTGGTTGGAAACTTTAGAGAACGAGTAAAATTGAACACAGCAATTTATTAGATTATTTTTCAGTTTTAAATTATTTTCTGTTAATTCTGAAACAATTTCGTTCTTTTGTAATTACAGTTTTATTAACTAATTGTGCGTTTTTAAACCCTTCTCGCTTATTTAACTTTAAATGTTACAAAAGATTTTTATAATTATATACAAATATATGAATGTAAACAGAAAAATAATTTAACACTCCCAGAACTGTGTGTTAAGGATATTAATTAAATATTCTTTCCAAAATATGTTTTAGAAAACATATAGAAACCATTATTACAGTTCCGGCGGTTTTTTTTAATATATATATATAAGCATATATAAAACGATTTCTAATGAAATTTTGTACGGTAAACATAACATTTTATAAACATAAAATAACACTTACAATCCATTTCACTTACGTCTGTAAATGACATACAGTTCCAACACAAGGTTAGGTTAGTAAAACCATTCCATTGTGGCCTTCAAAACTTCATATGTATCGTCCGCCGCTACAACAGGGCGTCGCTGGGTTAAAAAAAGTAAAAATAATCATTCTATAAATAAAAAATTGTGTTTTTTTATAATGTTCCCGGTACTTATAGTTAAAAGTTTTAACTTTTCATACTTATGATTGTAGTTAAGCAATTGCGTTCTTATTCAAACAAATTTTCTTCTGATATTGGGAAATTAAAATGCTACTCTTCATATCAAATGCAATCGTTTCTTATAGTTATTTTTTTTTTTATAATAGTTAATTAATAACTTTCCTTTATTCGTGTTTAGTTGTTATAGAAATACGGTAGAACTGCAATATCTTTGTTTGAACACGCTGAGAAATTTAACTCAAAAAAGAATGTAGTAGGTATTTTCACAATGCGGAATTCTACATCGGAAAAGGATGTATCCTAATGGGCATCAAACGTTTATGACATTAAGTGTACTGTCCGATCGCTGGCAATCTAATACAACAACGTGCAGAATAGAAATCGATTCACGTATGGAGACGAGCCTGGATAATTGTAAGCAGTAAAAGATTGCATTATTTATTTATTGCTGGTGTAAGGATTACACTACAAAAAAATTCTGCATCAATGATCATGAGAATGTGAAAACGATCACAGATTTGTGATCATTTTTTAATTATTAATCTGGTCTGAATCGGTGAGCTTGAATGCAATGCACAATAGAAATCAATGGCATGAATCATTGATTTCTAGGCGGAAACATGATGTAGGGCGGATTTATTCTACTCTGTGAGTGTTCGGAGGTGTTTGTAGAAAAAATAGTGAGTGTTTCTTATATGCTGCGGCTGCATCGGTCTGCGAAAATACTTATAGAGGTGATCACAGCTAGCACCTACCCGGAAAAACCATTATAACAGAAAAACTCTAGGGATTACAAAATATCCCTGGAATACAAACTCTAAAGCGTCAGTCATTTACAGAATTTCTTTGATCCTACTAAAGGCGCGATAATCAAGTAATAAATCGCTTTGGATTGTAGCAAAACGTATAAAAAATAAAGAATGCGGAACAAACGGGGCTATGATAGATTCCTAATTCTGAAAATCTACATGGAGAACTCTTCATAAAAGTGTGAATCTGCATGGCCAAAATATGTAATATTATAAATTATAAACATTATTTAATAATATCGTGATATGCGTACTAATAATTTTCAGTAAATTCAAGGACGCAAGTAACCAATAATCGAACCAAACCTTTTTTTATATCAGTTTCAAACATAAAAAGAAAGGAATTCAATGAATGTGCACTTTATAAGGCCAACTCTTAGTTTTTTTTTTTGAGTAATTTTTTCGAAATTTGCTCAAATTCTTGTTCTATAAAAATCTAAATATTAGATTAATTCACATATCTTTACCAGCACGTATGCCAGCTATAATAGTTACTACAACCCTGATTATCTTCTTTATCGCTAATATTAAAATTCACGGAACTTTTTTTTCATTTTTAAAGGGTATTTCATTTTTTTTATGTAATAAACCACAGAATATTTCTGGATATCACATGGCTACAATATCGGCATCGCTTCTTTTTTAACCGGCAGCCCTATCTATTTCAAAATTGAAAAACATCATGGTCACAATCGCAGTAATAAGACTGCATGTCATCTTAAGGTAAAAAATATTAACCAAGAAATTCCCAACCTTAAGGCGAGTCGTACTGACTTTTTTAAAATTTTAATTATAGGAATCTCGATTTCGTTCCATGTTCTTTCCATTATTTTTAAAAACTTTTATTTTGTTTTATATCCACTCACACTGATAAATTGTAAGAAAAATAATGTACTGTAACGACTAAAATAGATCACCCTCATATTTCTGTATTTCTCGTAGTTTTAAAGTTTTGTGAATCCAAAATTATGAAAAATCTAGTAAAATATTTCGTATTTTTGCATGTCTATCTATAAATGAGCGCATGCGCGTATTTGTTAGATTTTATTTGGTTGTTTTATATCTTAGAAAAGATTAACCTTAAATCATTCTATTCTGTAGGATAGATTTTGTATTAGCGTGTCTAACTTTAGTAATTTAAAAAAAAATGATTTAAGCGAGTAGGGATATTGTCACCTTGCATGATATTCTCGCTTGTTCGCGGCTCGATAAGGATATTGAGAGATTGACAGTTGAAAATGTTTATATAATTACAATTTTTTGGTTGAAAAATATAAGTAAAACAAGATAAATCAATAATAATAATAATAATAATAATAATAATAATAAGAAGAAGAAGAAGAAGAAGAAGAAGAAGAAGCCACAATAATAAAAAAACTCATAATTATAATTAGAATAATGACAATAATGGCAACGGCAAACGGTAATAATATTAAATGTCAAATTCTATATATCGAATGAACTAAAGGACAATTTGATTAAACTAAACTAAATTATGAAATATAAGTCAATGAATTTTAATAAAAAGTAGATTTAAAATAAATTTAGAAAACGTATTGAAAATTTAAACTAAAATTTTATTTTTAATTATTAAATTCATTATTTGCCAACCTCCGTGGTGGAGTGGTAATGTGTCATCCTTCAATCCAGAAGAATCCGGAGTTCAAATCCCGGTGAGACATGACATTTCTCATACGTTACGAAACTCTCATTCCGTATTCTTCCGAACAAACCTTTTAAGCTTATGTGGTGAATTAATTAAAAGAGTAAATAAATATTTTAACTTGGAAGTTCAATCACCTAAAAATTAGATTTAAAAAAAAAAATAATAATTTTATTACCTTTTACTAAATATTAATTCTGTTAATAAATTTAAATATTGAACTTGTGTTAAATAAATAATAAATTTATAAACAAGAAATTTTTATATTATTTATTATTTTTTTTTAATATAAATAAAATAGATGAGATGAATTGAACAGAATTATAAAGTATTTTATATTGAAAAATAATTAGAGGAGTCAATACCTTGCAATTATATTACTTTTTTCATATTTACTTATATAAAATAGAAGAAAAACTTATTAATGAAAAGTTCATTTGATGAAAGAGTTTTTTTTTTAAGTATTAAAAAGAAAGAGT
This sequence comes from Lycorma delicatula, assembly GCF_047948215.1. Lineage (NCBI taxonomy): Eukaryota > Metazoa > Arthropoda > Insecta > Hemiptera > Fulgoridae > Lycorma > Lycorma delicatula. The sequence goes on along the minus strand of NC_134462.1, from coordinate 75,076,757 downwards.
TCACGTTTTAATAACCAATATTTTTCTCGGAATATTTCTACTTTTTTCCATATATTTAGTAAAAATAAATATTTTTCATCTTTGTATTAAACCTACTAACAAAATTCTTTTTTATCAGACGATGAAAATTGAAAAAAAAAACTTACATTCATCAAAACATAAAACTGGATATAAATGTTAGTAAAAAAAAAAAAAAACGTAAATTAATAGCAATAGAAATTCAGTTTCATTTTATTTAGCTTTAAATTAATAATCTTAAAAATACAACAACCAATGCGCAAGATATATAGATATACTCTCTCCATCACACATAATACACATATATTTTTATTTGCTAGTAAACAACGTAATACAAGTAATCCCTTGAACATACATCTTTATAAAGAGAACACAGTTGAGGTGTCTTAATAAAGTTTGGCGTACATTTTTAAACTGATATTCTCACCGAAATAAAGAATTCTCATAAAACCTTACGAAATTTCGACAAATCCGTTTAATAAGTTCTTGAATGGAGTATTAGGAAATATTTTTCCTAATTACCAACTTAGCTGTTGTACAAAGAATGAATCACTGGAAATTTAGAATAAGAACTCCATATTTTTGTTAATAAACGTTATAGTTGTTTTAAAAAACCTAAGAATGCAGATAAACCTACGGATTTGATTCCTGGATAAGTCGGATAATAAGGTGGCTGAAGTGACAACTCGATGAGCTGTCTGTCGTTAAACCAAAATCCGATGACATACATATCAGATCAAGTAATTTGACGTGTAATGTTTCTATAAGAGTGAAAGAGGTCTGGCACAAAAAATAAAAAGTGGAAAGACCAAATCACTAAAAACATATTCATAAAAGTGAAACAGTTACTTTGCGACATAGAGAAGAGAAAAGATCGTTCTAAGAAGTCTGTAAATTATTTACACACTAGGTAGTATGAACTAATATTATCTGATTGAGATTAAAGTTATATATTTGAACAATTGTGGAAAGACAGCACAAATATTAGAATTTGTGTCGTATTTATAGAGGTAAGGAGAAATAAAAGGAATAATGGAAGTACGTAATAATAAAGCTATTTATTATTCTGATAAACTTCAAAAAGTAGAAACAAGAATTCTAAGAACATTCATTAACAAAAACCATATAGCGGGTGGAAAATATCGACTTCTCCATAATGAAATCTTATATGAAGAGAACAAACACTTAGTGAACATCAAGAGGAAAATAAGAATAGCTTCTACAGTCATCTAGCAAGGCTTCCAGAAGAAAGGAAAACCAAGAAACTACTAACCTACCAACAAAAAAGTTAAAAACGACTGGTTAAATAAACAGAATAAGACCTCAAAGAATTTAAAATTACAAAAGATCAGATTTTGAAAAGGGAAGAAAAAATTACCCTTATTAACAAAAAAAAAAAAACAAAATTAAAAATCAAAATTCGGAAACAAAGAAATTACAATATCACAGACAGAGATTATAGAGGTCAAAAAGAAAGAGAGAGTATTGAACAAAGAAGAAATATTTCCAGAAATTTTCTTCCCAACATTGATTAGAATTTCACCAATGAGGGCCTAAACCATAAAAAAAAGCAATTTATAGAAAAAAAAATTACAAGCAGTTTGTATTGATAAACAATAAACAAGTTATAAAAAAATAGTAATAAACCTGTACTAAATAAATCTGTTTTAAAATATTCCAAAACATTTTTAATTAGATTTTTTTTCTAATTTAACGAAAAATTAAAATTATATTCTTTGCTTCTCTGATAAAGATCTAAAATTATTTCCATCCTGAAAATTTTTCATATAGAAAAAAAACAAAACAAATTCAAGTCGAAATAATAAAAAAAAAAGAAAGAGAATTTTTTTTTTTAAATATCTATTTAAAAGAAACAGGAGATTTATTTCTTCCTATTTTTCTACTAGGATTAAAAAATATTTTTCCTGCTTGATTACATATTTTGTAAAGAAAAAAATCTAAACCCTTCAATTCGATCAGCTGAAACAGATATAAATTATAAAAATAGTTTTTATAAGAGTGGTGAAATTTTCTGTATTTTTTTCTTTTTAAATTCTAAATTGTTATTTCCGATTATATTTTCAATAATTTAATTTCTTTTAAATAAATTGAAAAATACTTAGTAGCAAGATTAACATAATGTTTAAGCTCATATGAAATACAGCAGCTACATCAAAATGTTATGATTGCAGAATTAATCACTCCTAGACAAATAAACCAATGCAAATATAGAAATATTCACTCAGATATACAAACTTAGTAATATATTTAGATAATCTCCGAATTCAAGCTTCTATAGTTATAATATGAAGGTGAGGAAACAAGTGTGTGCCTAGTAAAAATATTTCTCATAAAAAGAAAATTAGCCAACTTTTCATAAGCGGCAATATAAGTGATTTTAATCTGTTTTCTTGCTAACTTATTTACTCTGCTTAATAATAAATAAGCGGTAATTAAATATTTAAAAAAATCATTGCAATGTTGAAAAATTTTAAATATTTCTTTTTAGGATTTTTTGAAAACCCTTATTTTAAAAATTCTTATAAGAGAATTTTAAAGTCCAAAAATATAAAAATCTGGATGAGAATCTTTTTACTGATAACAATACTTTACCTATTGTGTAAAACTGTGAATAAATTAAGTAAAACTGTGAATATATTTAATTTGAGAAATCATTAATGCGAAAAGAATAATTGAAATTATAATGAATTTCAAATTATTTTCTAACAAAATAAGTAAATAAATAAATTGAACTGAAACTGGAATTTACTAAACAATAAATCGTATTGAGGTGTGTTATGTAACAAATTAGTTATTAAAATGTTTCTCTGAATGTATAATAGTTCGTTTGTTTAGAAAAAAAAGTATTTATTGATTACAGTACGCAATTTACTTAAACAGATGTATACCGTATAAATTTTAGTAAACAGAATGTTAATTTTTATTTTTATTTTCATGAAGTAAGCTGTAATGAACAGAATATTTAAATGTAATTAACACTGTACTCTAGAAATGAGTTTCTCTTCAAATGCAGATCTCTCGTTGTCAAATTACTTCCTTAAGTACTATAGAATCCGAGTGTTTCTTCCCTTTGATGCGTTCACTTTCTCATACACTAATCACACAAAACACACAAATATATATATTAGTGTGTATATATATATATATATATATATTTGTATACACTATATATATATATATAGTGTATATAGCGTAGGCGCATTTACGTACACAGATAGCTTCCTAATAGCTCTACGTTAACAGAACGTGTTAAAAATTATTGTTTAACCATTTGTTTTAACATTCCACTACATTAAAGATATACACTTGAATGTTCATGCGATGACTCTTCTGCGTTAAGAATTCTTTCTGCTCAACTATTCTCTTTGTTATTCATTTTGCCATGTTTTTTTTTTATATTCTCAAAAGTTTGTAAATTTATTTCTCTTTATACTGCGTATGTTTCGAGACATTTCTACTATTTTTATTTATGATTTTTTATTAATAAATTTTTGTTTGATTAGTTTTGGATTAATAAATAATAATTCTAAATTGTATTTGTTAAATGTACGAGTACTTTTCTATTAGTTAACGGATTAAAACTCTAAATTATTTATTTACCGTATTAAATAATCTTTAATAATATGATAAAATATTATTTATTAGTTTTAATTTTAATTTTAACTTATACTAAAGCTGTATACGAGCCCGTATATAAAACATGTCATGAGTGATTCATATTCAACATCCAGAAAATATTTATAAAGATAAATTGATGAAAATTCGTATATATGGTTTTCTTACGGTGTAAGTGCAGACTAAAAAAGGATTTTTTGAACTTCAGAGTCTAAAGGGTTAAAATAGAGTAACAATAAAATTTACTATTTTTATAATTTTTCGGTAAAAAATGAGGATATCGGCTTGATTTCTGATATCTATAATCTTAATTTAAATATCTAAAAACAATTTTCTAGATTTTTGAAATCCAACTTTAAAGGGTTAAAATGGATTTTTGAATTTCTCGGTAACAAATAAAGATATCAATTTGATTTTTGGTGTATGTAATTTTTATATGAACATCTAAAAACCAAATTTCAATTTTTTGAAATTCGATAAAGGGTGAAGAAAGGTAAAAAAATGTCGAACAATGACTGCAAATTTTCCGCATTTCCGACTATACTGAACGAGATATTCACTCGATTTGGGCTTACAAATACTCTTCAGGTAAATATATAAAAACTATTTCGGGTATTTTCTGAATTTCAGTTTTTTAAGGGGTGCGATAGTGTACAACACGGCGGCTCAACCAACACAGCCCTGCCATTATTACTGTAATGTGACGCGACTAGCTGGCTGCACCTGCCCCGGTTACTTGACAAAAAACATGAATAAATATTGCCGAGTCAATCGGAAGATCAAAGCTCAGATGCTCAGGTGGTTTGGGCATATTGAAAGAATGGATAAGGAAATATTACCAAAAATGATGCTGCACGCAGAGGAAATAGGCAGCAGACTAAGGGGCAGACCAAGAATGAAATATATGAATTCAATGATGAAGGAAGTGCGCAAGAGAAGGGATCCCGGTCAGGCATGGCATTTTCACACACGCTACAAATCATTCATCTCATCCTCTAGCAATACTTAACGATAGTCCAGGAGGTTAAACAAAAAAAAAAGGGAAGGGGAGAGGTGAGAGTAATGGAAACAGGATCGTTTATGGATCGAGGTAAGGAGAGAAAGTTTCTTAGAAGGCTAAACCTGAGGAAACATGGAACAAAGAAAACTGAAGATTAAACGTGTGTGTATATATATATAGTTTATATATAACTAATCTATAGACTTTCTAAACGATTCTTAGAAAAAGAAGAAGGTGGTTCTTAATAGGAGCCATAGATAATTTATTTTACGCCGAAAATTCATCGGATAGTCCTGTATTGATGTATTCTTGTCTATTTCTTTTAAATAGCGTCATTAGAAGTTTTATGTAACAAAAAATTATATTATCACGTATACCCATTTTATATATTTTTTAAACTCTTTTTATCGTCCTTATTACTTAACATAACTATTTATAGAGGAGTGAAATAATTCTAACTTTCAGTATTTACTGTATATTCAAGTATTTTTACATGAAATCTTTTTGTATGAAATGCTGAAAGAAATTAGGTTTGAAAATTTAAATTAATGTGGTTTAAATGAAAAATAGTAGTTTTAAGTACGGAATTAGAAAAAAAAATTGCTATAAGTATATTTATATATATGTGTGTGTGTGTGTAAAATGAGATAAAAATAGAAAGTTCAAATTTATAAATAAATGCAGGCAATAAGAATATTATATCCTTACACCAGCTTTCATTTTTCTTACTATTAAACTAAGAAAACTAAGAAAATTATAATTTATGCTTGCTAATGATCTACTAAGTTCATCTATATTTCTTTTCATAATTTTATCAAGGTAAAGCTTTCTCGCTTTTGCTTATTGTAGTCAAAAAGGATTAATAAACCTTTAAAATAACACAAAAAAACTCTTGCTCATTTCTGTGCAAGAAGATCGACTTTTCGTTTCCGACGGCCTCATTATTTCGGAGCCAGAACTCACTGATTCTGAGTACAACGCACTACATACGTTAGATTAACGAGTCGACTACATATAAAGCATCAAGTTTAAACTCATCAACACTCATTTACCACTTACTCACCACGGTGAATCACTGAATAAGCGCGTATGAAAACTACACCTCTTTTTTTTACCATTAGGCATGCTTCAGAGAATGAGATGAATGATTTGTAGCGTGTGTGAAAATGCCATGCCTGACCGGGATTCAAACCCGGGACCTGAAAGGCTGAAAGGTCGAGACGCTACCACTCGCGCCACGAAGGCCGGCAATGAAAAATACACCTATATAAACTCATCATAACCTAAATTGAGGTTATGTGTTCGCTGACCTTAAATGGAATGTACTGAAAAACGACTTGTCAATCTTCAAAACATTTTTACGTACGCAACATCAGATACACTACTACAACATGTATAAATTTCCTTGAAATTAATTTAGTAGTTTTTGAGATTTCCGAACCACTAATTTTATAAATAGGTATATAAATATAAGTAAGGAAAGTCGTTTTTTAATGATGATATTTTCGTACTGTTTATACCTCAAAAAGAAAATTCAGTTTCTCCCCTGCCGTTCCAATCGTACGACCGAAAGTAATACCGTAAATTTCTTCAAAAAACAAATCATTTATCGGTAAAAAATAAATCATAAAAGTAAAACAACAATATTTTTAAAATTCTTCTTTAATGTTCCTTTTTTTAAATCGGCATTAAATTAAATAATAGCAGGTTGGGTTTTTCAAATTAATTTTATGATTACTTAAAAAAAAAAAAAATGAAATTAAGAAAGAACTGAACCAGTATTATTTTTTATAGATTTTTTATTTTTAATTCGACTTTAATAAAAGATCTTTTATTTTTAGTCATTTTTATTTATTATTCGTTCAACTACATTATTTCTTGAATTTTAAACGAGTAAAGAATCTAAGTAAATTTTGTTATTTCTTTTCAATTTGATTAGTTTCTGTTTGATTCCATTTCTCAGAATCTTTTTCATGTTTATTTTTTTTTAAACAACAAATAACTAATGTAAATATAATAGCTACTTTTCAATGAACAAAGTTTGAACACTTTAACAGCTAAATAATTATTCATTATTAATTTTTCACCTTTCTAAAATAACACTTAATTCTTAGTCCGTATTTTTAAATATTATAATATTAAATATTATATTATATTATATTATTCTGCTTGTTACAGAATTATAATTTTTTCTTTAATTAACTTAATGAAATAAAGAATCTAATAAATATTTTTTATAACGGAATGACCTATTTTTGACCCTACCATTGAAAAGAGCACAAAATTTTACATTATAATATATACCCATAAAAACTAGAACCTTTTTTGAAGGTCATACGGCTATCCGTCAGAGATAGTGTTATACGGGTGATAGTATTATACGAGTTACACGTTTTTGAAGGTCGTACAATATTTCTGGAATATTTATATTCCAGGCCACTTATCTCATAAACTATGGGAAAGAGCATAAAAATTACTTTTCAGAAGTTATGCGGCTATAAAGGGGATATCCGACGGCGACTTGACCATGACCTTATGGTCCCCTTTGGAGGTCGTCCCAAGGTCATTGAGGTTTTTCAAATGGAATTACCTTTTTCGATAGCACCAAAGAAAAGAGTGAAAAATGTAATGTCGACCTACTTAAATCTAGTCATGACATTTTATGATTAAGTTACATTTTTTTCATAATCCTGAAGTTCAAGGTTTAGGAGTTAATCAGATACAGTATCCAATTAACATAATTTGTTGATTCAAGACAATACCAGATAGCAATCCTTTCTCACAACTTAGAAACCAGTGACTGTAAATACTTGTGAAAATAATCCAGCATTTGTATAACACTATTTCTGATGATTAGCCGTATGATCTTGAAAAAAGTTCCGAGGTCATATGTGTGACCACATATTCCAATGTAAAATATTCTGCTACTTTCATTGTTGAGATAAAAAATACGTATTTCCATTAATAAAAATGTAATTAACCTTGAAATAAAGTCAAGGACAAGTTAAAGGTCAAATCAAAGGTCATAATGAGGTGCTCCTCCTTCAATCTGAGTAGATTTTGTTTAGGTCATTTTTTTTGTATTGTACGTAGTTTACGACAAGATCGTAAACTACATCACAAAATCGCCTGTGGGCGATTAATATGAAACACACTCTCTCACTCTCTCTGTATATATATATATATATATATATATATATATATATATATATATATATATATACATCCCAGTAAAATAAGTATAAATAATAAGTAATGGAATATAAAAACTCAGTATAAACAAGAAGAAATATGAATGTGGTTGATCTTTCATTGAATAAAATCTTTTTATAATACTTCAGAAAAAATATCAGAAAACACTAAATATTACTAATAATAATAATAATAATATTATTATTATATTACTTTATTGAATCAAGTTCAATGGTAAAATCTTAATTAGTTATTTAAAATCATTTATTTCTCTTGAATCCTTAGTATACTTCTTTATAAATAAAAAAAAAAAATAATGAATAAAAATTAATATTAAGTGTATAAAGTACAACTTAATAAATGTTTCATTAACATTTTTATTACATAAAAACGATTTCTATGTAACGCTCATTGAAACAACGGGGAACATTATCTTTTAAGATTTCCATTAAATAAGCATTGTATATAAATATATTTTTTCGTTAGTTAGACAGAAACCATGGTTTTGAAGTAAGCCTAAAATAAGGAACAAGAACATTATAAAACGTTACTTTATATAGGAGTGGCCAAAGATAAACACAGGAAATAAACCCCTGAGTGCTAAGTTCTGTATTTTTTGATCCGCCAACCATTAAACAACATGCGTTAATTTTTTTTTTTTAACATTATACACTTGTCGAATAAAATCAATGTCCTTTTTTGTTAAATAAAATATTTCTTCAAATTTCTATTAAAAGACATCTTTGTTTTGTACGAAAACTAACATTTATTTATTTATTTTTATTTTTTTATAATATTAAATGAAATGCCTTTTAAACCAAAGCTGTATTGGTATACTCTTTGTTCAATCATAAGCACGAAAAAAATTATTTCATTTTGTTGTAATCTGTCCAATGTTTAAAACATATAGACTAAAATATTTTAATAGAAATTTCCTGAACAAAGGTGAGATTTGCCTAGTTATTTGAATGGTCAAAATTGGTACACACTTTGAAATGGTTTAAAGGAAATAGTTACAAAGTTCTAATTAAAACAGTTTGCTTTTTTCTGTTGACAATACTAGTTAGAGAATTTAATTGTGCCTAATTTCTAGTGTACATATATTACACCTACGCAACTCTTCTGATGGATTAATCCAATCCAAAAAATATTTTTATTTAGTATTATTTTGTATATTATTTCATTCTTGGTTTTATAATTAAACTGATAAAATTATATAAATTGGCTATTACTTTTCTCTAATAAAACGTTTTTGTTATTAAAAAAAATTTTTTAATGCTTTTATTTATAGTCGTATCAACAATTATAATCATTAGCGATTACAGTAACACTATAATGTAATATTATATAAAACAACAAAAATCATAAAGAACAAAAATAAACAATAAAGAAATAGGAACAATATATAAGAAACACATACAAGTGACAACAATAAATGCAAAATAAAATACATAAATCGGACAAAAATCACTAAATCATATTCTTCATCCAACTGTAGGAGAGGAACCGCAACAGACGTTTTATACCTTTGTTCTGGTGTAATAGAAATTTCATATCCAAACCCAGGTCTAAGTTTTTTCGGATGGTTCAAAAGATTGGGCAATCAACGAGCAGTTGGTACACGGACCATTTGACCTTGCAAACCTCACAGATCTTCTGAGGAGAGCCAAGTAGGTGTGAGCGTGGGTAAGCCTGGTGTGTCCAATCCTTAGCCGAGTTAAGTTGACTTAGTCTCATCTCTTGCTCGGGGATGGAGGTTTCTCGAGCACATTCTCCCGGATGTTGTGTAATGCCGTGGGAAGACTCAGTAGCCAGAATCTATTCCACTGAGCCCGCAATTTTGCAGGGACTGATCTCATGAAGTCTCTCTCATATGTCGATTGTACTCGGATGCCATTTATTGCAGCTACGGCCCGTTCGTTCCCGAGGATGCCACAATGGCCAGGGACCCATACCAGTACCACAGTCTTATTTATCCTTGAAAGGATATCATGAATAATCTGGACGATGGATTCAGAATGTTTGCAGCTCAAGCTCTCAAGAATACTCCTAGAATCTGTAATTACTAGGAAGCTGTAATCGCTACGGGTTTCGTAACTTTAAAGGTGGAGTAGATCGCAAAGGCCTCGCAAAAGAAAACAGAAGAACAGGCATTAAGTTTATATAATATGTCGGTGTCAGAAAGAACAGAACAGCCACATCTGTCGGCCGAGACAGACCCGTCTGTGTAGATGAGAGTATACCCATTGTACGTCTTGGTCATGTTAAATTGGTCTCTAACAGACTGGAAACCTGTGTTTTTTTTTACTGTTTTAATGTTCTTAATACATTTAAAAAAATCTGATAGCGAAGTTGCAATATTTCCTAGTATTGATTATTTATTCTTATACAATAAAATAAATAATGGTATATGAAAATAAAAAAATAATTCAAAAAATCTATATTTTTAAACTCTGATCGGTTTACCCAATCCCTATATTGCCATCAACGTATTTTTTTTGGGTCACTATTATGCCTAGGAAGAAATATAAAAAAAATTGGGTAAAAATTTTGCAATAAAAAAAAGCATTTTTAGATTTTTAGAAAAAGGGAATTTGGAGGCAAATTTAAAAAAAATGATAAGGTAAGCACGCACGCATGTACTGAGATTAATATAATGGCGTTAAGTTATAAAACTTTGAGCATATTGATCTCAAACTACTACCTTATCCACGCAAGTTTTTGATCCTCAAATGTTTACAAACAAATTGCCCTATATACACGAGTCTGTGTGCCAAATTTCATAAAAATCGGTTCATCGGGTCAAAAGTTATTAAGCTTTAAATACGCAAACAGACGTATATACGTGATGATTGCACGTGAGGTATGGACTTGTACGTACATATACTTACGTACGAATACTTCCCCTACTTTTTTTTGGGGTCCCTGAGTCATGAAAAACCAAGAAATGGAAAAAACTCACACCCCACTTTTTGACTGATTACCATGCTTTCCTTCTTGTTAGCGTAGCTTTAAAGCTGTGAAGCCAAGAAAGTAAAAATAAAATACGATTTACATAAATATAACATAAATTATTACGTTATGGAAAGAATAATCAATCGTAAACTTGGTTACAGTTAGAAACATTATTTGTAAAAATTATTACATTCACAAATTCCAACACAGAAACTAGGTCATCCTTATTTGGTTGTGGGTAGGTCATTCTCACTCTTAAAAGAACAATACTTAAAATAATAACTAAAAATTATTGAGTATACAAAATTCATCGTCATACAAAAGATTATGCCTTAATTTGAAAAAAAAAAAAAAATAAAGGAAACATAACGTTTAAAAATCAGTATAACTTATCATTTATCAAAAGAATATATATATATTTTTAATTTAATTTTTTTATTTTCGTGATAAATATCATGTCAGCGTGTCATAATGAAAACGCCTGCTAAAAAGAAAAAAAAAGAAAAGTTATATCTTCGTTTAATCACACGATTATCCAAAAAGAAGTGCAATGTATTTAGGGTGTATGTATGTTTGTTCCACCGTAACAGCTCAACGGCTGAACCAATTTAGATGTACGACCCCGCGTAGGAATCCTTACATTACCGGGAGTGTCGTAGGCTATATATATATATATATATATATATATATATATATACATATAAAAATTTTATGTTATTTGCTAAAATATTAATCCTTTTGTTTTGAACAAAATTATATAACAAATAGCCGAGTTATGGCAGAATATTCATGTTGTAATTATGTGTCTGTTTTCATGTCCTCCACTTTACGTTCAATTCGATGAAATATTAATTTTTTTTGTTTTTTTTTTGTTTTACTGTTTAACCTCCGGGTTCGCAGTCAGTTAAGCATTAATGCACAGAGGATGAGATGAATGATTTGTAGCGTGTGTGAAAAATGCCATGCCTGACCGGGATTCGAACCCGAGATGAAATATTAATTGTTTTTACTTATTGCCAATTCTAGTATTGTAAATTAGTATCAAATTAAGTAATAATTTTCTCACAATAATAGATCTAATAATTACGACACAAAATGACATACGCACGCGCGCGCACACACACACACAAACATATATATATACATATATATATATATATATATGATTAAATGAAGTTAAAAAATTATACAAAATTGTCACCCGCACGCACTTTAATTAACCTATATTAACAATTAATCTATATTAATCGGAAAGTTTAATATAGAGTCGGTTTTATATAAGTTTTTCGGTAGTCGTTTTTTAATTTTTAATATTTATTTCTTCTTTTTAAATTCTAATGCTAAACACAAAGTCCTTTGTTTCTTTGCATGACAAACCAGATAAAGAGCGCTTAATATTTTTCATTGTCAACCAGTTTTGTCTTTTTCCATTTAAATTTTTAAAGGTTCTATTTAAAAAATAATAATTAACTATTTGAAATGATCGAAATTAAACTATGAATTTAAATTAATTAAAACTTTAAAATTTAATATTTGTATAGTTCAAATCAAAACTTGTATAATTCTAACCGATTAAAAATTGCTAACTATTTTCAAATCTCTCTTTTATTTAATCTAATACCAAGTAATTGCTTTAGATGTTTCTTCTTATGAAATAACAAATAAATATTCTTGTTTTTTGTTATAGTAATTACTGATTTATTTCAAATTATGATTCAACATAACACATTGTAACATGAAATAAACTTGAAAAATTTGATATAACGTAATGGTAATAACATGAAACTGTTGCCGTTAAGTGTTGAAACACAGTAGTTAATTTAGGAAACCACTTACGCGCGTGTGAATGGAGAAAAAAATAAATATGTTAAAAAAAACAGTTTTATGTAAAATAATGTTCTTTAAGCATCTAGCTTTTATTCAGCTTTTTGGAATTATAAGAATATGTTAATTAATGTTTATTTCATATGTTCACTATATTTAAAAACACATTTTCTGGTTAAGAATATAATGACTTTCCCGGATACGCCGCTTAAGTCAAATCTTGACCGGAAATTTGATATTTCAACAAAGGAAAAAAAAAATTTTTTCAAATAAAATCGGAAAAAGAATAATGAGTACTTAAGTGATTGTGTATTTTATTTTTCTTATTAATATTAATTTTTAATTTTACAACGTCAACAACAATTTTAACAACGTCTTATTTAGAATATTAAAAACTCTTTTTAGCAAAAAGTTTTTCTAACCGTATTAGTAAATACGTACGGGAGCCCAAGATCAAGGTAGCATTTTATTAACTATACTGATCATTAAAATAAGATTTAAGCATCAAAATTATCAAATTTTTAATTAAAATTTCTCTGATTTTATGGGGTTTCTTGACTCTGTTGGGTAAATGTAGGAAAAATCTATTTACAAAGAATTGATCCCTAAGAAAAAAAAAATATATATAATAATAGTCTAAAAGAGAATTGTTAAAAAATATTAAAAAAATAAAAGTATAACTTTTATGAAAGTAATGAAAAATAATTGCTTCTCATTTTGGTTCTGAAATATATTACTGGTGCAAAAGCTACTTTAATTTTAATAATCCTTAAGGTTATGAAGAAAAATACAAAGACAAAATTTAATAATAAAATTTAAAACAGTTAAAGCCGAAAAACAAATTCAGAATATATATTTTATAGCGATGGGAAATAAATGCTAAGAAACATTTAAAAAAATATTCATATATAGGGTTTTTTCTTCTAACCTCCGGGATTACCGTTAGATATTGCTTCAGATAATGAGATAAATGACAAGTAGCGTGTGAAAATGCCATGCCTGACCGGGATTCGAACTCGGGACCTCCGGATGAAGGGCCGAGACGCTATCACTCGCAACACAGAGGCCGGCTCATATATAGGTTAAACTTAATAAATTTTCTTAAGCAAAATTTTCTCTGATCTAACGCCTCTTTAAAAATTTAATATAAGAAAAATAGAATTTCCAAAAATTATTTTCTGCATTTTATGTCCCGGTTTATAATTTAAACAAAAAATATAGTAATTTCTTGATAGCTTCATAATATGAAGTATAAACTTACAAAAAAATTTTGAAAAATATTTAAACTGGAGGGAAATAGAGACAAAAAAGCTAAATTTCATTTTTAAGAGGTGGGAGTTATTTTTTGAAAAGATTCTCTGGATTATTTATATATACAGAACGGGTATCAAATTTGCTAAATTTTTTTCTAAAGGGCTTGTGAACAAATTTGCTATTGGCTTTTTCACAACACCCATCCCTCCTTAACGAATTATGACAAATTTTATATTATCAATGCCCTATATATAAACATATTTGAGTCAAAGTTGAAGAAAATCGGTTTGGTCAAAAGCAGTGTCATACTTACATACATACGAATACATACATACAAAACATACATTCGTTTTTTTATCCTAAATGAACTAATTGAACCCTAAAACGTAAAGGTTTTAAAAAGCCGATACCCCATTTTTAAGTTGGTTGCTATAATTTTCCCTTTAATACAGTTATTCTAACTATTTTTGCCGGGAAAGTAATTTTCTTTAATATAGCTTTCTTTTTCCTGTTTAGCCTCCGGTAATTACCGTTCAGATAATATTTCAGAGGATGAATGAGGATGATATGTATGAGTGTAAATGAAGTGTAGTCTTGTACACTCTCAGTTCGACCATTCCTGAGATGTGTGGTTAATTGAAACCCAACCACCAAAGAACACCGGTATCCACGATCTAGTATTCAAATCCGTGTAAAAATAACTGCCCTTTAATTTAGCTCTCTCTTTTTCCCTGTTTAGCCTCCGGTAACTACCGTTTAGATAATTCTTCAGAGGATGAATGAGGATGATATGTATGAGTGTAAATGAAGTGTAGTCTTGTACATTCTCAGTTCGACCATTCCTGAGATGTGAGGTTAATTGAAACCCAACCACCAAAGAACACCAGTATCCACGATCTAGCTAGTCTAGCTATACTCAACGGGAAAATAAAAATAGCTGAACTGAAACGATTTACCCTTTTACGATTAAACGGATTTCGGTTACGAGGAGTTTTATAGATTCAGCCATCTAATTTTTTAAGAATTTTTGATTTGGTTAAAGTTGCACTTTTGGTTTTTAATTGTAAATATGTAGGAATATTTTTCTCAATCAATTACTTTTTTAATTTTTTTTTTTTAAATAATCTTTCAGCTGTAAAAACTATTCAGTAAAATATTCACATTTTTACAAATATTTTGGTAAAGCATTTTTTAAAGAATTTGTTGTTAAAATAAATCATTTTTTATGTCTTAAAACTTAAAAATAAAATTAAGTATTTTTAGGAATGAGATTATTTTTAGTATCGGGTATAAGCGCATATATATTAGTGTGTGCCAAAAACCTTTACTCTTATAAGTAAAAGAATTTTGAATATTTGATTATTGTTATAAGTTCAATAAATAAATAAAGAGTTAAGTAAAAGAGAAATAATGTACAAAGAAGAAGAAAGAGAAAGTAAAAGAAAATGGGGTGTAGTTTATAATACTTGAGGTAGGATTTGGAGCACAGCAAAAGTAACAACGTATTTTAGTTTGAGAAGTGAAAAATGATTTCAACAATTTCAGCTCCTTTTTTCCCGTGAATTGTAGAATTTATTTATCCAGCCCTTCAGCAACTAGCCTATATATATTTTAAAAATAACTCTTTGTTATTTTCTTTATTTTTTTTTAAATCTTTCATTCGTACACTAGCATATAAATACAAAATGTAATGTACACAAGTTCACGCTCGTACGAAAATATAGTTAAAATGTAGAGGTAATTCATTTATTTTTTTTAGAACTTGAACCAGGAGTTCTTTGTGAGTAATAAAACACGTACTAGATAATACAGAAGAAAATAATTTATTTGACTCAGGAATTGAACCCTTCTTAATACCTTGTAATATCTCTACTGACTTCTACAGAGCCGAAATTAAAGAAAAATTATAATGCCTCTTATATAAACAGTAAAACCCCTGTGTGCATAAATTAGGTATACATAATTTCAGTTATCAGTAGATTACGTCGAGAACAGCTAATGCAATTGACTATTCAAGTCAATATTGACTTATGGTGGAGATGTTCTGCCGTACAACATGCTATTACGGCTGTATATAGTTCAGCAACTGGCCTGTGAAATCTCATACCAACCATTCTGAGTACAGTATTATCAATTAAACCTCTACGATTATCGAAGTACGGTGGTAAATCTGTAAAAATAATTATTGAATTTAAACTCTCTAGTTTAAGAGTCCTGCAGCTGCAGAAAATGTGTGTTACTTGATTGGCAATGGTGTTAATCGGTCACTCAACCGGTAGAAATTCTATATGATATAATTATTAATCATAAAAATCTATTTTTTACTGATGAAGTATTCAAATACGTTTCATTACACCTAGTAAATGAATATAGTAAAATTATAAACAATCAATCTTTCAACAGTTATGATGTGGTAGAATTTAAAGTTTATGATTGCCAAATGTTTCTGTTATCTCTAACTCGGTTCTTTAAAATCTTTGTACTTTTAAAATTAGTTCTATTTTCTAAATACTGACTCCTTCATTATAGGAGGCAACATTACGGCCTTGAAAGTTGTTTTTCCGAGATTCTCTTTTTTGAGGTTTAATAAAACTTAATTTTATTTGCTTGGCGAATAACAGGAAGTGATTTGACATCATATAGTTTTACTTACATTATCTTTGAAGATAAACATTTTTTATTCATTTGCTGACACTTTATAATAGGCAGCATAATGAATATGAGCTACTTATAACTTCCGGGAAGTTTTTGATAGAATATTATAATGACGGCATTCACTTACAAATGGGTAGGACATCATATTATAGCTGTTTTACGAATTCAAAATAATATTTTTCATACCTTTTTTGTGTTGTTTATAACATCTGCGTGTTTTGATTAGTGTTTATATTCTTCTTCTATTACGCTATTTTATGATGGAATATGTTGATACTTTTTTTTTATTGAATATAGGTCCAGATTGCCTTATCTAATACTTCTGAATGTTATTTCAGACAATGTTTATACTTCTAATTTGATTTGTGTCTAATTAGTATTTGGATGTGAAATGTTTTGCTATTTTTTTGTTTGATTTGAAAGTTATAAATTTTTTGTCATACATGAATATTATTTTCTTCGAGAACGACTAATCAGAATATCCTATTTTTATAAAAACTAACCTCCCACATCTCTTGAAACAAGGCCAACATTAATTACCACAGTTTCCTCCAGATTTTTTCACTTTTGTTACTTATATTAGTCGCTAAAATCCTTATAAATATATTTAACCGTTCGATATGCGTGTTTGTATGCGTGTGCATGGTACAGAATGTTATTTAGTAAATATTTTATTGCGTGTTGTGGTGAAAAAAAAAAATGATTTTGTTTTTAATTAAAAATTCCGGGGGCAGGAAAAGATTTTAACTACAACGCAGCAGAAAAATATCAGGTATCCATCTCTTGGTTCCAAAATATTTTTTTTTGTTTTTAATTATCCTGAGGCAATCACAAATATTTCATATGGAAATGGCGTAATTTATAAAAAATATTAAATGTAAAACATATTTATTTTAATTACCTCATTCTCGATAATTATAACATAAAGGAAAACATTAAAAAGAGATTATTATTATTTTTATGATTATTATTTATGTTATAATTATAACATAAGTCTCGTCTGCTTTTTCTTTTTCTTCTTTATGTAAAATTAGCAGACCCGGCAATGCTTCGCTATTGCTAGATTTGAGTATATATACATATATACTCATATATTAAATGAGTACAATTGAAAGTTTGGTAAAACATTAAAAAGATTAACATTACGGAACTTCATAAAATTTAACCTTTCACTTTATCTCTTTTTCCCTATTTCCCTTCTTCCTTTTCAACTCTTTTCTCTTTTTACCTTTTCCCTTATTTTCCTTCTTCTCTTCTCCCTATTTCCCTGTTCTTTTTTCTTTTCCCCATTTCCCCTTTTTCCTTTTAAATCGGACCAGTAGCGTAAATCAAACCCACCGGGTTGGTCTAGTGGTGAACGCGTCTTCCCAAATCAGCTGATTTGGAAGTCGAGAGTTCCAGCGTTCAAGTCCTAGTAAAGCCAGTTATTTTTACACGGACTTGAATACTAGATCGTGGATACCGGTGTTCTTTGGTGGTTGGGTTTCAATTAATCACACATATCAGAAATGGTCGAACTGAGAATGTACAAGACTACACTTCATTTACACTCATACATATCATCCTCATTCATCCTCTGAAGTATTATCTGAATGGTAGTTACCGGAGGCTAAACAGGTAAAAAACAAGTTGCGTAAATCGGTCTAGTAGTGTTTTAGTCTATAGCGAACACATACGAGCATTGCCTTTTATATCTATAGAAGTAGAAAGTCGTTTGTATATTTCTTTCTTTGTTTCGTAAATATCTCGAAAGCGGCGCCACCTAGCGGGTATAATTTTTGCAAAATTTTCTCTTTTCGCTTAACTAATATGTAATCTGAATATGAGCCAGATCGGTCAATAAATACAAAGTTTCCAAATATCTCAACTCCAGCGGGTCCATTTTCTGTAAAAATATTTCTTTTCACGTAACTAGTATGTATTATTATAAATATGACCCAAATCTGACCATAAATGCAATTTTCTCCAAATATCTCAACCACAGGGCCACCTAGCGGGTCCATTTTTTGCAGAGGTATTTCCTTCCATAAGTAACATATATTCGGAATATGAGCCAAATCGGACCATAAATACAACTTTTCAAAATATCTCGACCACAGCGCCACCTAGCGGGTCCAAACTAATTCAGAAACCTTCCCTGGCATGCGTCCAACCATTCCCCAAAGTTTCATTGCTATCGGATGAACGGTTTAGGAAGGCATAAGAGACATACAGACAGACAAACATTCATTTTTATATATATAGATATATAAAGTTTCTAATTCAGTTGGGTCATAAAGACCAGCAGAGAGTTTTATAAAATTATTTTAATTCATTATTTTTCTATTGTATATTATATTTTCATATCATGTACAGTAAACATACATTTTACATACTTCTCTATCTACAACAATGTAATACGTAAAATATAGTAGGTTGATCAGATATTTAATGTAATGATCATTTCAGTTAATTAAAGATGAAATGTATCAATGTGATATCAAATAATGAATCAGTGACACCAGAGTCAATTAAAACATTACAATATTTTGGACCTCTGGCCATGGATATTCAATTCTCTATGCTTCATATTTGTAAGAATTTAATATTTAATTTACTTTTACTATGATAGAGGATCCATGGATATTTTTTTTTTTTTTTTTTTTGTCTTCAGTCATTTGACTGGTTTGATGCAGCTCTCCAAGATTCCCTATCTAGTGCTAGTCGTTTCATTTCAGTATACCCTCTACATCCTACATCCCCAACAATTTGTTTTACATACTCCAAACGTGGCCTGCCTACACAATTTTTCCCTTCTACCTGTCCTTCCAATATTAAAGCGACTATTCCAGGATGCCTTAATATGTGGCCTATAAGTCTGTCTCTTCTTTTAACTATATTTTTCCAAATGCTTCTTTCTTCATCTATTTGCCGCAATACCTCTTCATTTGTCACTTTATCCACCCATCTGATTTTTAACATTCTCCTATAGCACCACATTTCAAAAGCTTCTAATCTTTTCTTCTCAGATACTCCGATTGTCCAAGTTTCACTTCCATATAAAGCGACACTCCAAACACACATTTTCAAAAATCTTTTCCTGACATTTAAATTAATTTTTGATGTAAACAAATTATATTTCTTACTGAAGGCTCGTTTAGCTTGTGCTATTCGGCATTTTATATCGCTCCTGCTTCGTCCATCTTTAGTAATTTTACTTCCCAAATAACAAAATTCTTCTACCTCCATAATCTTTTCTCCTCCAATTTTCACATTCAGCGGTCCATCTTTGTTATTTCTACTACATTTCATTACTTTTGTTTTGTTCTTGTTTATTTTCATGCGATAGTTCTTGCGTAGGACTTCATCTATGCCGTTCATTGTTTCTTCTAAATCCTTTTTACTCTCGGCTAGAATTACTATATCATCAGCAAATCGTAGCATCTTTATCTTTTCACCTTGTACTGTTACTCCGAATCTAAATCGTTCTTTAACATCATTAACTGCTAGTTCCATGTAAAGATTAAAAAGTAACGGAGATAGGGAACATCCTTGTCGGACTCCCTTTCTTATTAGGGCTTCTTTCTTATGTTCTTCAATTGTTATTGTTGCTGTTTGGTTCCTGTACATGTTAGCAATTGTTCTTCTATCTCTGTATTTGAACCCTAATTTTTTTAAAATCCTGAACATTTTATTCCAGTCTACGTTATCGAAAGCCTTTTCTAGGTCTATAAACGCCAAGTATGTTGGTTTGTTTTTCTTTAATCTTCCTTCTACTATTAATCTGAGGCCTAAAATTGCTTCCCTTGTCCCTATACTTTTCCTGAAACCAAATTGGTCTTCTCCTAACACTTCTTCCACTCTCCTCTCAATTCTTCTGTATAAAATTCTAGTTAAGATTTTTGATGCATGACTAGTTAAACTAATTGTTCTGTATTCTTCACATTTATCTGCCCCTGCTTTCTTTGGTATCATAACTATAACACTTTTTTTGAAGTCTGATGGAAATTCCCCATTTTCATAAATATTACACACCAGTTTGTATAATCTATCAATCGCTTCCTCACCTGCACTGCGCAGTAATTCTACAGGTATTCCGTCTATTCCAGGAGCCTTTCTGCCATTTAAATCTTTTAATGCTCTCTTAAATTCAGATCTCAGTATTGTTTCTCCCATTTCATCCTCCTCAACTTCCTCTTCTTCCTCTATAACACCATTTTCTAATTCATTTCCTCCGTATAACTCTTCAATATACTCCACCCATCTATCGACTTTACCTTTCGTATTATATATTGGTGTACCATCTTTGTTTAACACATTATTAGATTTTAATTTATGTACCCCAAAATTTTCCTTAACTTTCCTGTATGCTCCGTCTATTTTACCAATGTTCATTTCTCTTTCCACTTCTGAACACTTTTCTTTAATCCACTCTTCTCTCGCTAGTCTGCACTTCCTACTTATAGCATTTCTTAATTGCCGATAGTTCCTTTTACTTTCTTCATCACTAGCATTCTTATATTTTCTACGTTCATCCATCAGCTGCAATATATCGTCTGAAACCCAAGGTTTTCTACCAGTTCTCTTTATTCCGCCTAAGTTTGCTTCTGCTGATTTAAGAATTTCCTTTTTAACATTCTCCCATTCTTCTTCTACATTTTCTACCTTATCTTTTTTATTCAGACCTCTTGCGATGTCCTCCTCAAAAATCTTCTTTACCTCCTCTTCCTCAAGCTTCTCTAAATTCCACCGATTCATCTGACACCTTTTCTTCAGGTTTTTAAACCCCAATCTACATTTCATTATCACCAAATTATGGTCGCTATCAATGTCTGCTCCAGGGTAAGTTTTGCAATCAACGAGTTGATTTCTAAATCTTTGCTTAACCATGATATAATCTATCTGATACCTTCCAGTATCGCCTGGCTTTTTCCAAGTGTATATTCTTCTATTATGATTTTTAAATTGGGTGTTGGCAATTACTAAATTATACTTCGTGCAAAATTCTATAAGTCGGTCCCCTCTTTCATTCCTTTTGCCCAGCCCGTATTCACCCACTATATTTCCTTCCTTGCCTTTTCCAATGCTTGCATTCCAATCTCCAACTATTATTAAATTTTCATCTCCTTTTACGTGTTTAATTGCTTCATCAATCTCTTCGTATACACACTCTACCTCATCATCATCATGGGCGCTTGTAGGCATATAGACGTTAACAATCGTTGTCGGTTTAGGTTTTGATTTTATCCTTATTACAATGATTCTATCGCTATGCGTTTTGAAATACTCCACTCTCCTCCCTATCTTCTTGTTCATCACGAAACCTACTCCTGCCTGCCCATTATTTGATGCTGAGTTAATTACTCTAAAATCACCTGACCAAAAGTCGCCTTCCTCTTCCCACCGAACCTCACTAATTCCTACTATATCCACATTTGTCCTACCCATTTCCCTTTTTAAATTTTCTAGCCTACCAACCTTTTTCAAGCTTCTAACATTCCACGCTCCGACTCGTAGAATGTTATTTTTTAATTTTCTGGTGACCCCTTCCTTAGTAGTCCCCACCCGGAGATCCGAACGGGGGACTATTTTACCTCCGGAATATTTTACCAAGGAAGGCGCCTCCATTATTGTATATGTGAAAATGCAGAGCCACATTTTCTTGGAAAAAAAGCAGCTGTAGTTTTCCATTGCTTTCAGCTGCGCAGTACTCAGAGGACTGAGTGATGTTGATACGGCCGTTTAAGTCGTCCTGACTCACGCCCCTAACAACTACTGAAAGAGCTGCTGCCCTCTTTCAGGAATCATTCCTTAGTCTGGCTCTCAACAGATACCTCTCCGATATGGTTGCACCTTCGGTCCAGCTACTCTGTATCCCTGAGCACTCAAGCCCCCTCACCAACGGCAAGGTCTTAATAGATGAGGATTTGCAACAATGGATACCTTCATATCACTAAAGTATTATCATTTAACATTATTTTATATTTAATTTTTATGATTAATAATTTACATTATCAATATTATGAATAAGAAAACGTTACTAATACAAAGAGAGTCGATAAAGGTCTCTATAACAAGGATTAGCACATTCATTGATAAATTTGATCTGCTACATCATGATTGTCATGCCTTACAAATCAAGTTACGCAACCTTTAGATCTACAACCCAAATATGATTCTATCCAGCTTAAGTTTGAAATGGATTTTCATGATATAATGTTATTAGCCAAGAACAGATTGAGGAAGACTTATGCACTATTGAGTGTAAATTACAATAATTAATAAAGCATAATAATAATCAAAATCCATCTAATTAAGACATTTCAAATACACCAATTAATTAAATAATTACAAACTATTAGTTTACCTTTGTTCATAGGTTACATCTTGAGTGGCAGAATTTTTACAACATATTCAATGATTAATACACAAAAGAGCTGATTTAACAAATTTACAAATACTTTATTATTTGCACTCTTCTCAAAAGAAGATATTTGATATTTCACATTTCAATTTACCTCATAATATATTTTTGGCTGATACCAGTTTTAATGTACCAGATACAATTGACATACTGATAGCTCAATATTGAGTCATCCTACCAGGAAAATTCATTTGAAACTATAGATAACCCATTATTCAAGAAACTAAATTAGGATACATAATTAGCGATTGCTTTCCTATTACGGTTAAAGGCAATAATGCTGTAGCATCCTTTTTTGCTTGTAATAATGAAAATCTCTCAACTGTACATGAGCAGTTTTGTTCTAAATAGTGAAGAATATTTTCAGTCTAACACTACTTAAAACAAAACAATCAGGGCAGATTTCCTGTAACATTACCATGAAATTCTGGTAATAATCTACTAGGCGAATTTTTTTATCTTTGGAAGGGAAATTAACATAATTTCACTTCCAACCCTAAGCTTAAAAGGGACTATACCAGTTTCATACAGGAATATTTGAATTGAAGTCATATGTCACTACTCAACTCAGATGATTTGCTAATTGACAGATCATATGTTATTTACAACACCATCCAGTATTTAAACCATAAACCTACCGGGTTGGTCTAGTGGTGAATGCGTCTTCCCAAATCAGCTGATTTGGAAGTCGAGAGTTCCAGCGTTACACTTTTGAATTTGACAATTGTTGATTTGAATACTAGATCGTGGATACCAGTGTTTTTTGGTGGTTGGGTTTCAATTAACCACACATCTCAGGAATGGTCAAACTGAGACTGTACAAGACTACACTTCATTTACAATCATACATATCATCCTCAGAAGTATTATCTGAATGGTAATTACCGGAGAATAAACAGGAAAAAGAAAGTATTTAAACCATAAAATCTGACAACCAAATTTTGATTTCCACATTATTAGAAAGTTATCATTTTCCATTACATAAATGGTTTTCAAATAATCACCTTATTTCTTCCTTTGATCATGATTTTTCCTCTTACAAATCATGAACAGAGTTTACATACCATCAGAATTCATTGGAATAATTCCAAATGTATTACATTTTCAAACCACTTTCTAATAACTGTTACAATAAGACATTCTGTTTATCATAGCCAGTTTCCAATCATTTAGGACTTATTGGTATTCTATTTTCTTATAAACATTTTAAGAAAGTACTATGGCAACTTAATATAGGTTGGGACACCACATTACCCAACACAGTACTGATGGAATGGCTCAATTTATACGATCAATTACTTATTAGGATTTGTCAATCATATAATCACATCCCTGGGGAGGATCTGCACTTAAGCATATAATCACATGTAATTTATTGTTCTAAATCCAAACTTGCCCCCCTTAAAATAACACTATTCAGGCTTGAATTAAGTGTTTATTACATACTTATTTTAGTAAAAGGTAATGCATGAAAGATATAATTTAATAAAATACATCTCTACACTGATTCAACCATTGTACTTTATTGGATACATTGAAAACCATCTGACTGGAAGATATTTATTAGGAACAGAATTTCTGAAATGCAACAAAATAGTGCAGACGCAATTTGCCACTACATCAGATCTTCAGATAATCCAGTTATGTATTGTTCTCCAAATAAATATATCACTTTGGTGGCATGTTCTACTTTGGCTCTCACGAACTTCAACCTACTGACCAGACAATCATAATCTTAATTTAAATAAATGTAATTTGAATTCTGAACATCTATCAGAAAAACGTAAAACAATGTCAGTATCATGCGTATGTTGTAGTTGATTATGCAAAGAGATTTCATCCTTACATACATTATACTGCTTAACAAATCGATTTAAATGAATTTCTGGTCCTTTAACTACACAAGAACTAAACCATGCTCTTACCTTTTTCTTACAACAATCACAATCCATGCACTTTAGTAATGAGATAATTAGTCTTAAACATAAAACTATTCTTAAACAATGTAAATTTATTTCTCTTGAACCATTTCTGGAAAGTATTGGTTTGTTGCAGGTAGGTGGTAGACATTCTCTGTTGTTATTTAACCTTATTTCTGTATGAAATTGCAGAACTCAAAATTATGGCATTGCTTCTATTTTTGAAGTATTTTTGCTGAGACATTCTCCAATTTTTTAATGAAATTTTTCAGTAAGATTACTTGCTATTAAGTGGAATGACTAAACTAAAATTTGATGTAGGAGAGTCCCCTATCCACTCTAATCGTAACTTTTATTAGAATGTTTTTTCAATTGCTGTAAAACATTGTACCTTTAACTGTTCACTATTAAATATTTAATCATAAATTCATTTTTGATAATTTTTTTGTTTTCCTGTCAGGGACACATTAACAAGATAAGAAAATACACGATAATTAACATGAGGATGTCGTATTCTAGTCATCACCTTAGTAAGGTTCCATGTTCCTAGAAGCAGTATTTACAGTATTGGTGATACACTAAGATTAATTTTGGTACTCACTAAAATTTCATCATTACGATCGGTAATTCTGTTTTTAAGGCCAAAATTACCGAAAAGTAAGTTTTTTTAAAGAGCTCAGTTTGTTAAATTCGGAACATAACCATTAGGATCTGATCTGAGAACGATCGATTAATGGTGTAATCATTTTCTACTTGTATTATTTTTTGTTTCATAAATGTATGAAGAATAAACTTTCTGTAGCGTTATTTTAAGATTTTTTTTGTTAGATACTATTTATATGATTTTAATAAAATCCTATCGATAATATTCAGTATGATTAAAAAATCAGAGTTCAAAAACTGGAAATGGACTAACAGAAAGAAAAAAAAGTTGTTGTTTGGTAAAGTATACTGGTGATATAATTACAAATATGTATAGGCCGGCTTATTCCAAAACACTTTGAGTGCCACGTGAGTCCTACGTGGATTCTTAGAGTTACAGATCTAATGGCCGCGTGAGTCGAATGTGTCACCACATGTTAGGTTTAGTTATATGGCCGTATAACTCCGCTTTGGTTTCATAGTTCCAAACACATGGCAAGTGAAAGAGCATGACCAGCATGTCATGAAACTGTTATTGGCCTGTTGACAGCGATTCCACACTGGTGTCACATGGCTATTACTGTATGATAAATGTAATGAAATAATGCAGAATATCAGTATTACAATATGATGTTATTTTTATTGACAAAAACTACATACATACTACATACAAAAACAACTGCAGAAAATCTGCTTGAAAATAAAATATAGATAATAAAATTTCAACTTGAAAATAAAAAAATTAACTTTTCAGACAAGATATTTATGTACACCAAAAAAACAGTCCAAACAAAAGTGTTTTTCACACACCACACATTTATATTTGGTTTGAGTAGTTTTTTGCATGGCAATCTTCCTGCCTTCGACCTTTGACTTTTTTTCATAACATTTATGACATCGCCTTCTTCCTTGTCTGCCAACATCGACAAGGCGGTGAGGTTGGTCTGCTGGTGTCGGAGGAGGAGGAACGGCACTAACGTTGATTCTTGTCAGTTTTTCGACTAATTCTTCTTTGAATGCGATGATTTGCATGTTTCCATTTGTAAGCTGATTGTATAAGTATAGCGCATTTACTACATTTGTTCCAAGAAGCAATTCTACAGCAAGTTTTCTGTACCACTTCACTCCACGTCTCAGAGGTGAGCAATAACTCTTGATTTGGTTTTTTTTTGTCAGAATCTGTTAAATCTCTTTATATACTATAATTTTTTGAAATTTTTTTCACAATAGGGTAGCATAAGACTATGAAGGGAGGCAATCAGATACCAACATATTTTCGCGGAGCGCTAATCAACCGAGGATCATTGTGATGGGAAAAGGTTTTAACTGTTACTGGCCGCGTGAAGCCAATGCGTCACCACACAAAAAAACAATCGCTAAAAACGTATTTTTTACTCAAATGAGTGACAGTTATTAAAAATACATTTTTTGTGATACTTAATGAAATTATATGAGAAAAAAAAGCCATTAAAATAGTTTTACTTCCTGTATAGGTGGCACTCAAAGTGTTAAATTGGTGGCTGCAGGATGTGCAGTGATAATACAATTGAGCTTAGATCTGAGCTACTGCACTCTCGTTTCTACATGTATAGTACACCCGTTTAGTACATCTGGGATTTCTAAAACAGAAATATTTAAATTATCTTATTGAAAACATACAATTTTCTATTAATAATTCATTAATATTGTATTTATGCAGCTTAGTCTTTTACAGAAAACCTGGAACTTGTCAACAGTAGATACAGTGCCCACAATGAGATAGATAAGGATATAGATTCATGTTTCCTAAACAATTGTCGTAGTACCTAAGGTTGTTTACATGTGAAATTATCCAACTAAATAAAATTTTTACCCAGATCTCCATTGGATATGACATAAAATATAAATTCGTAATAACGTCTAAGGGTAGTGGTGTATGAAGATGTACAACCAGATACATCGCGGAAAATTAAGAATTTGTTTTATAAAATATGCAATGTAAATTAGTACGTGTAAAATAATCTGTACGTGTCAGTTTAAAAAAAAAACTGTAAACTTATTTATTTCAGCAAATAATTAACTATTCAAAATATACCATTTAATATAATACCATTTTTTTTCGAGGAGAAAAGGTGAGTTCAATTCTTTATACGAACATAGAAAAGAGATGAAGAAATATTTTAAAAAGTAAACATGATCGTTTTTCAATATCTTTTTTTATTTACAGGCTGGAAAAATGTAACAGATACCATTATAAATATTAATAACTTGAACAGAAGTATTCAAGAGTAAAGTGATAATACGAGGGAGGGACCAGAAATATATCTGGAATTATATTATGGGGGGGGGGGATTAAGGTCAAAATTCGCGCTTTTGCCGCTGGAAGGTGTAACTCCAGCTAAACTCTTCAGTCAGCATGCTAGGCGACGCGACAAAATTCTGATTAAAATTGATGATTAAAATAGAGAATTTAATTATGCCTAATATCTAGTGTACATATTTTATTGCAACTCTTCTGCAGGATTAATCCAAGCCAAGAAATATTTTTGTCTAGTATTTTTATTTACTTTTTCCTGGTTTTATAATTAAACTGATAAAATTATGTACATAAAAAAAATTTGTCTTTTTAATAAAAAATTTGTATTATTTGTTTTAATATAAAGTTTAAAAAAATCTGATAAGAAATTTGCAGTATTTTCTCGCGTTGGTTATTTATTCTTATATCGTATCCCGAGATGTATTACGGAACCACAGTGAAGTTTTAACGCAGAATTATTTTCCGATTTCGTAGAACAAGTGATTGTTGAAAATTATGAGTAACCCGCAGCCGCCAAGTTTTATTTCCTTTAAATAAAACCCCTGCGGAACCACTTGAAATTATTCACAAAGCTTACGATGATTCAGAAAGAATCTACGAAACAGGTGTTTAAAGTTTCCACCCTTCAACGATCTGAGCGTTCTACAAACCGACGAATACGTAGAAAAAATTCGACACCATCATTGAAGATTTCCATGAACCAACAATGTTACCTAAAATTTCTCTAAAGATTGCATATTTCTGCAAGGAAAAAACGACCAGAATTATGCCTAATAGGCGACTGAATTTTCTATCACAACGTCCCCCTCGCTTTTGTATTCGCTCGATGTCTCACCTAGCGTCTTGTTTTTATTTACAGGGATTAAAAGGGACTTAAAGGAAAAACGATTGCCTTGAAAAAAAAACCGATGCCATGAAAAGCATAATAAGTAGAGTTTAAAAATTGTAAAAATATTTGGACATATGTTGGATATAATGGAAAGTACTTTGAAAGTGACTGAATTTTTAAAATGTAAAAATAAAAATCTCTGAATGTTAGCTTGTGTCTTATCTGCAGAAGAAAAGTTATTTTCTATATCGTTACTATATCACTGAAGAAAAAAATTTTTTAACAAATGGCCTTTAAAATACTGTAGATATCAGTCAGTCATGGATGAATATCTCGTTGCCATTAAAATTACCAATTTTTAAGAAAATATTTTTATTACCAATAAGTGTCTTTTATTACCACTTTTTAGTATCTCATTTAAAAAACGGTTTTTTTAATAAAAGTTACATGGGGAAAGAAAATAGTTACAATATATTTTTTAATAGCAAAAAAAAATAATATTTATATTTGTTTTAAACAATTTCGCACGTAAGATAAACAAATACTTGTTACATCCGCATCTTACGTAGGAGATAAATATTAACATTTTTTTTTGTTGCTATTAAAATGTATCAACATTTTATTATACATAAGAAATGAGACAGAAGATATACATCAAATATATTGAATTAGGATATTAAAACATTTGGAACTACTCCAGTGATATAGAATGAATGGAGACCGAATCTATTAAATAGTTATATATTAAACTCTTTCTAAATATCTACTCTCTCCAGGCCTCGTTTCCCCGGAAAGCGGATGTAACAGAGCATTATTTTTAGTTTTCTGAGTCATTTGACTATTCTATTCTTCAATTCTTTTTATTCTATACTATTTTAATATAATTTTATTCTTAACTTCAATTATTAAAAACAAGAACAGCGACCAACCTTTGTGTATTATTAATTGGATTACGCTGCGGAGTGGATGGGCGACCAGAAATCATTCCACAGTGTTTGTATTTGGCTTTCTTTTCTAAAGGTTTTAATACCTGAAAAGAACACTTTAATAAATCTTTCGTCCTTAGTTATCGACGGTATAAGTTCTAGTTTTGTTTTCCACAGTTTTTATTTTCTATACTCGTAAAAATAAACTTCTATGTCGTATATGTACTCTACTAACCTAATTTGTCTCTAAAAGTTTTGTCTGTTTCTTTAGAAGATACTGTCAATAGTTTTTCCTGTTTGTTTAAAGACACCTGAATTTAAAAGTTTTCTTTATTAGATTTAAAGGCTTAAGTCCATTAAAAGCCTAAAGGCTAGTAAATTATTTCCACATATTTAGTTATCCTTAGTTATCTGTTCTACATACTCTAAATCTTGTCTTCACTACAGCTTTTATGTATTTTTACAACATTTTGGAGAGCAGCCACTAGGTGGTTAACCATATTTAAACATTCAGGTAATTTTATATAAAAGGGATGTGTATAGGGTAAAAACTCTATGGTAAAGACAAGATTTTATTCAAAAATGTGTAGAATAGATAACTTTGTTCTCTACAATTTTCCCTTCATTTTTGTTTTAAGACCTAATAATTTCGTACTTTAACCCACCATCTTGCAACACTGTTTTTTAAAGGACTGTATTCTTTTCCTTTCTGCTTTCTTCATTGCTGATGTTTTCTACGAAAAATTACTTTACATTTAACACGTATTGTTAAAAATATTTCTGACGTTTAGATTGCAATCAGTTTACTCCATGAACGCTTTCCATGCTTATACAATCTGCTTTAGATATTTATCTTATTTCATCAATTCTTGATAGTTATACTTCCTAAATAACAGAATTCTATATTTTTTCATGTTACAATATCTTGACTAGTTTTAACGTCCGTACGTACGTATTATATCTCGCAGAACTCAAAAATGATTATTCGAAGGATGTTAAAATTTTGGATTTAGGACTGTTGCAACATATAGTTGTGCACCTCCCTTATTGATTGCAAGTGTCCAAAAAGCCTAAAATCCAAACAAAATTTGGATTTTGAACTTTCTTAACTGCATTTATAAGCCCTAATTGAGAAGTTTTCAACGATATAAAATAAGGGGTACTTATTTCCATTGGTTCCAGAGTTATAGCAAAGCAAAATTTTAATTAATGAAATATTTGGATTTTAGGGGAAGGTACATCTGTTCGAATTAGACTTCATCTCCTTTTTTTAAAATTTTTTAATTTAAATATATTGATTTATTAATAATTATTAATCTGTCATTGTAAAAAAAAGTTTTACGATGAATAACAATTAAAAAAGGGAAACGAAAGTAAGTTCAAAATGTAAAAAACATTTACCATAAAATTTCAATAAAATTTACGATTACGAATAATATATGCATTTATTAAATGTGAAATATTAAAAAAATTATATTTTCATAAAATCATTGCGGTAAAATCATAAATTGATCACCTGATTATTAAAATAAACTATGTTATTTAGACGGCAATTTATTATAGATTCCTTTAAGGCTTTTTATTACGTCACAAGGTCGGCATTTGACCTGTTATTAAAAAATACACGTTTCATTGCACACCACAGATCATTGCACTCGCATACTTTTACTATAAAACGTAATATAACAGTATATGTTATGTTTACTTTCACAAGATTTCCAGTGTATGCCACAATCTTCCCATCCATCTGGCAGATGTTTTTGAATTTCATACATAGATAACCAAGATACATGTCATGTTTTATTATATCTTTATCTTCTCTCTTTTATTATTATTTTTTATCGTGTTTTTAAATCTACGCACAAATTTATAATATATGATATTATTATTTGGCCTTACATCAATTACATAACCTATTAGCTTACAACATAGAAAGAATGCTTATAAATTAAGATTTTATTCTTCTCAGTGCATCAATTATGAAATAATATCGTATCGTTCATCCTACCTACAATTTTTATTTTTTTATTTTATAAATTTTAACAACTATTAAAAACAATAGCAAAGGAAACCTTTATTTCTCCTGTCTAAAAGATATATAAAAGAATATAAGGTCTCTCTCTTACCCTCTCTCTCTCATTCTGTCTCTCACTTTTTTGGTGAAGAAATGTCTTATTGATATTATAAATAATTAATTTAATACTAAGTAAATTAATATTAATTTAATATTTAATATTATTTTGTTGCCATGGATCAGATATTGGAGACAAATAAGCGTTTAAAATAAAAAGGAAAATTATGAAACATTTCTTCACAAGAATGTCCAGAAACTTTATGGAAACCATGTTCCAGTTTTTAATTCTTAAGAACAAAGGTTTAGGAAATATTGATATAAACTAGCGAGTAATACTTTTTCGTGATTATATACCTCAATTTTTATAATCACTCAGTGAAGTTGGTATCTCTTTAAAAAAGTACAGGTTTCTTGTTTAGTTGGATGCGTTCAAAACCTAAATTTTAAGGAATGAATGATAATTATTGATAATTTATTGATAATTATTTTATTGAAAAGAAATTTGCAAAGCGAGAAAATTAAAAAAATTCGTAATAAAAATTAAATTATTAATTTTTAAACTAACCTATTCAAAATAACTGATATTTACTGTTTCCATTTTGAGTAACAGTCTCGGTCTCCTGAAAACTTTTGGAGGAGATAGTGGTGTCTGCAGCCAATATGGAGCCTTAAGCCGTCTCCTTAGTGGAGTTGTTTATCTTTTGCTAAGTTTCCCCAGGTAGACCTTCAATTTGTTTAAAAAAAAATGAATTATGAATTTTCCACATAAAACTGTTTACATTACACATAGCTTTAATACAGTTATTTAGCAATTAGTGACTAATTAGTATGGCGTATCTAGTTTATTAGAAGCTTAATAATTCACTTCATAATACTGGTAATAAAAAATTTAAAGTGATGTTAATTCACCAGCAAAACCCGAAGAAAAATAAACATTTTTTTTTGTTTTTAGTCTAATCTTACTTCAATTTAAGTCATTGTGAAATGCCTAGATAAAATTTAAGAAAAGCTCCGTTGTTAACTGTCTAATAATAAGTAGCCTTTTCTTGTTTTTCTCCAAAATTCAGGCAACTCCGGATAAATTATTTACCATTTACTGGCAATTTACAGTAATAAACTCAATAACAATTAACAGATTTAGAAAAATAATTTAAGTAGCTCAAACGATATTTCATTCTAAAAATTATTTGAAAATCTGGTTTGTGTATTTTGTACACATACCATTACTGTGTACATACCATTTTTGTGTATTCTGTAAATGAAATTATCATTATTATTAAATTGTATAATATTTAATATACATCTTTTGTATCAAATCATTCTTGAAAGAATTTGATGAATCAGCATTTGCTTACAATCAATGGTCCAGAAAGTACGTAATATTATCTATATTATTATGTGACGTTCTTACACTATGTCCTTTCTGTAGCAGTTATTTTAAAATAATTTTTTTCTTTCAAATATCAATTCACCTCATTCATAACAGTGGTAACTTTCAATTAGTCGTTTACATATTATTTTCTTATTCAGTTTATCTAAACGAACGAAACCAGAATTTTCTTAAATTTTAAAATAACTATTTCTGATTAAATAAAATAAAAGGCTTGTTCAGAAATTTCTCGGCACGACATAGAGATCGTGAAAGTATGGCCAAATGATACAAACATTTGCATTTAGTTGCATGTTTGTAGCGATCAAGTAAAGCAAACAAATTTTGATATTTTCTGAAAAATGAATAAAACTGTTTCAATCTCTTATAAAGTACTTTGTTTTAAAATCGTATAACCCCGTTTGATTATATTTTAAAGGATTCTTTCATTAATAAAAAGATGGGATGCTGAATTTAAACGTCGTACGTACATCTATTTACGATATTGAATGTTCTGGAACCTAAAACTCGATCGACGAAGTCGTTTCAAAAAACCACAATGCCGAGTTAAATGTTCGACTTAAGGTTTGCGAGCTTGGTGATATTGCAGACATCTCGATAGACTTGGCCAATTATTTTTACATAACATTTTGGATAGAAAAAAGGTCTTTATTACACAGAAAGCACAAAAAGGATACTACTACACATGAGGAATCAAACAACAGTCCAAAAAATGAGTAGGAACAGGTGAATGTGAATCAAAGAAAACGAAAATGATTTCATCTTAGGAAAAGTCATTGCTAAGGTTTTTGAAATTTTAGTGGTGCGGTGCTAATAAACTGCCTGGAAAAGGGCAGGGCCATCACCGTAAGTATTACGCTTTACTACAAGACCAATTGAAGAATTCTATTCAGACCAAACATCTACATCTGGCCAAAAAGGAAGTACTTTCATCACGATAATGTGCCTGCACATACGTCTCTGATTGTTGGTGACCTATCATGACCTACGCTTCGAAATGGTTCTACATGCACCGTATACATTGGATTTAATAGCTCCAGCTATTATTTCCACTTCCCAAACCAAAATACGTGCCTTACTGGATGAAGATTCACTTCAAATGATTGAAGTCAAAGCTGAGACAACCGCTTGCTTTGCAAAGCTGAAAAAATAGCAGTAGTAGAGTAGAACTACAAGTAAATCGTTTGATAAGAAGCACATGATAAGAGGGCTTATAAGGAAGCCCTCTTATCATAAGTACTTATCATAAGTAGTTTATAATAATAGTTATCAATAAGCAGCTATCTTAAAGTACATTAGAAAGAATATTTCTGCCAACACTTCATAGTCCATATAATAAAAATATTAATAAAAAAAAACAATACATAAATAAATAAACTAACTATAAAAAAAAAAAGAATAATATCACTAGATTTGGCATTGACATTCATTAAACTGTCATTAAGTAGCCCATATGTCAAGCACACCCTTATCCTCCAAAACTGGCATAAGTCTGCGAAGCACAGCTTTTCAAACAATTAAGATATGATCGGTAAGAGGCTATCTGGCCTGTAAGAAGAGACCTCCTTCGCAGGCTTCCCTGGTTTCAAGTTCATTACCACTTGTGATACCTTCCATTCCGTAGGAAAATAAGACGTCTGCAGGACAGTGTTAAAGAGATCAATGTCCGTGATTCCTTTAAGGGTAGCATGACAAGCATTTTGTGCGTTACTAAGTCAAAACCCGGGGCTTTCATTAGTTGTCTCTCTTGGTTGATTAATTTCAGTAACTTCCTTGTTGAGATCGGTCTAATAGGTAATCTGACTGGCATAGGGCTCTCTAAGAAGTCTTTAATATTGTCAGTAGGACCCTCTTCATCGTGAGGTTGGAATTAAGTGTAAAGCAAATAGATCGGTTTTCACTTTGTCTCACCCATGACACAGAACGTACTTAGTGGAGGAAGCGTAGTTGTAGCCGGTTCGTAGCTTTCCATAAGGTGCATCCGTCTCTATATCCACCAGGTTAGAAAGATTTCTGATATATTCCTTAAATTTTTCGTCTCTGATAGCCTTCAACTACCTCCTCAGCTTCCGCGAAGTCCTGTTAAGAACTGGTTTTGCTTTCTGGCCTCCTGAATCGCTGCCAATTTCATCTGAGATGCCGTTTTGAGCCAATTAGATCTAATACTTCTCTCGGTTAGTTATTGTCTCTGGTCTTCAGGTGTAGATCGCCATGCACCTTCCTCCTTGACCGACGTTAGAAAGTATGTTGAAAAGTCAATATCCTCAGGGGTATCTAGCGGAAATAGTCAATCAGTTTCCTCTCGATCCAGTCCTGATAAGAATCTGTTCGTGTCGTAAGCAGAATATGCCTCCTTTTCCTCCTCAACACTGTCCTGCTCACTGTAAGTAAAATGGGTGAGTGGTCCGACGTCGAATCATAGCTGTTTTGTACTAGTGTGTGTCGATGATATACCTGAAGTGATAAATCGAGTATATCCGGGATCTTCGTTAGGCCCGTAGGCCAATATGTCGGCTTGAATTCCAAAACTATACGTACAGGCCTATACGTACATTTTGAACACACCTCCTCAACATCCTTCCTCTGCTGGTTGTCAACCGAAAACCCCACAACGGATATTTCGCGTTCGTCCCCTCCGGCGATAAGCCTGCAACCTAGTGTTGCAATGTATCCGGAGAACATCTCGTTAGTTATAGTATGAAGCGGAGGACAGTACACCGCGGACAGTCTCATAGGTCCCAACCAGTCTGTAAAATCAACCATCAACCGAGGTTGTCTGAATCGGGTTAGTGCAGAAACCCGTAACTTGGTGATGCCTCAGAGAATTCTTAATCAGTATCGCAGTTCCCCCATAAGCTCTTCCGTCTGGGTGATTTGTTACATACACCGAGAAACCTTGAAGTCAAAGGTAATTCCAGTCTGTAAAGTGCGTCTCTAATACTATTATTACTTCTAGAGAATTGTAATTGCCATAATTTCTAGTTCTTCCCGCCTAGAAAGTAGGCCGTTAATGTTCCACGTTACGATCCGGAGAAATTTTGTCAACAGATTTTTGAGAGTACCTTAATAAGCAAGGTACTCTCTATCTGAGTAAGCAAGCTATATTTTAAGAAAGCTTGTGTGATCTGTCTACATTATTCTTACCATTACGCCTAATGGATTCGACTCTTGGAGCAAGTTCTGAGTTCTGATTCGCCTTTTGCCTTCATTTCCTCTTTAATATCTCTTGGTATACTCTGCAACCCCGATAGTTTGCCGGATGGTCGGATTGACATCACACGGATTGCGGGGCTGCTCCTGTCCTTCCTGGAGAAATCAGCTGTCCGATGCCCATCCGGTACCCGTACTGTTGGTACCTCGTTCACTGCACGAGGCCTGCTGGTTTCCACGGTGTTTCTTACGACACGCTGCAATTCTCAATGTATTTTAACTCAAATATAGTTTTATTATTCTCCTGCGGCTCCAGGTTCATGAAAAATGTTGATGTAAGCTATTTAGTTACTCTGTGGCGAGCATTTATTCAGTCCTTCATACTATGCTCGTGGCCTTCAATTTCTTCCTTGATCATATCCAGTGGAATTGCGTGCATGACAATCCACGAAAGGTTCGTTTATCCTTCTCGGATACTGTTTTCTCGGCATAAATATGGTCCACCACTGACTAGAAGTAGGTTGGAATTCCATAAGTACACTGTCGTTATCACTTGAATTTCTGGTTAAATTGTTCTCTATATCATTTCTAATTAATCTTCTACTAGCTATTCTCCATGGATCTCAATTCGACGACGTTAATGGACCACGTTTTCTTGATGTTATTTGATAACCTTTACAATCAGATGCCCCTTCGTCGATCGTATCAGCTGGATAACTGATCCATGTTGCATTCCTCTATGGCATAGATTATTCCAACTGAAATGTTAAAAAGATAGACTAAAATGACGTATAAATAAGTATACCTTATAAAGAGATTTTTGTTTTCTCTCCCAAATATGCGATGAGGTCCACAGTAATCTCGTACAAATATCTCTCACAAATTGTCAAACGTAACAACACTTAATATTCAGCTACACAATATAAGTAATAAATAAAAAAATAAAAAAAATATAATGTAACAAATCAGTATAGCCAAGAGACAGATATTTAATTCAACCTTAGAAGCGAAACAAATTAAAAATTAAAATAACTAATCAGTGATGAAAAAAAAAAGTAAATTAGAAACAATTCTATTTTAGGCTATGTAGTTATATTTTTTGCCATAATGAGGTTATTTCATGTATATTTTTTTGTAAATACAGGTGGTAAATGAATGTTTAGTATTCATGCCCAATTTCTGCAAGTGTTTATTTAGAAAAAAATTCCTTTATTTACAAAAAATCAAACATATATGCATTTTTTTTTTGCATAAGATTCGGTAGATACATCTTTCATTTTTTCAACATTAACAAAATTATGTTTAAGTAAAAAAAACCGCAAACTTTATCAAAGCAACATTAACTAACACAATTAAAATTTCTAGTGTCTGACCTTTTCCATCGAAACCGGCGTAGGACAAAGGATGGTTTTTCTCCATCCCTTTTTAACTGT
This sequence comes from Lycorma delicatula, assembly GCF_047948215.1. Classification (NCBI taxonomy): domain Eukaryota; kingdom Metazoa; phylum Arthropoda; class Insecta; order Hemiptera; family Fulgoridae; genus Lycorma; species Lycorma delicatula. The sequence continues at coordinate 75,039,161 of NC_134462.1, read as the reverse complement.
ACTTATGAAAAGGTAGTTAGAGAATGGAACAAAAATGTAGACAAAAAATGGTGGAATAAGATTAGAAACTAAAGAACTAAAGATTAACTGTATAATTTTCGCTTATGTGATATTATTAGCTAAAAACTGGAAAGAAGCTGGAAAACTGGAAAGAAGAACAAATTAAAGAATTAAAAAACTAGCTTCTAAAATGGGATTAAAAACGCTTTTGACAACAAAAATTTCGACTAAGGATAAAAAGAGCCCAAATTTTCTTATTATAAAAAATAAAAAAAATAGAGAAAATCCATCTCCGAGAACGGATCAGTTGGAATTCATTAGATACAAAAGCATGCCAGAGGCCGGGATATCCTGGAGCGGATACGAAGAAGAATGGCGATACGTGTGGTCTCAGCCTACCGTACCGTTTCGTTTGAGGCAGCTATGGTCCTTAACGGGCTTCCTCCTCAAGACCTGTTAGCTAAGGAGAGAAAGGAGAGGAAGGGGGCAAGAACAGTAACGAGACTCGGCGAGATCTGTTGGTTTGCTGGCGGAGTAGATGGGAGAATTCCCAAAAAAGGGCGATGGACAAGAAGACTGCTGCCTAGCGTCCAAAACTGGGTGGATAGAGGGTTGGGGAAGTTGGACTTCTATCTCACCCAGATCTTTAGTGGAGACGGATGTTTTAACTCCTATTTGTTTGAGAGGGGGAGGAGAGACACCCGTGGTGCGTGTATTGCAAGGCAGCTGTCGATTCTGCCGAGCACACATTTTTTATGTGCCCTAAATGGGAGCTCCTGAGAATGCAGGTAGTCCAAGATGTGGGTCCCATCTCCCCGGACAGTATCGGAGAGATAATGTTAAGAAGTGAGACGTCCTGGGCTGTCGTGGCCACGTTTATCAGGGCAGTGAAAAAGAAAACCCAGGAGGAAGCAAGGTTTTATTCATAATTAACGTTAATAAAAATATGTTGGGGCCCAGACTACTATTGTCGCGATATATCTACCTATCTACGTGTTCGTAAGTCGTAGTTCGTAAGGGGCCTACACATCTCGAAGTAATGCCTCGAGGTGATTCCGGGATGCGTAGGGTTACTCAAAAGGAGGTGGTTTTAGTCGGTAGTCTGTTGATGGCGGTTGGATTAGACCACCAGCAGGAGTCCGACACTTCGTGCGTAAATGCATTTCCACCTCCGTCCCAAAAAAACAAATACAAAAGCATTAACAGTTAGAGCTAATAAAATGGAATTAGTTTTCCAATTAACTAAAAACACATATAACAAACAGTCTTTATCATGGAAACGACGAAATGCATTTCCTATTTATTTAGAATGAATAACAGTAGATGGATTAAACAAATTTTTGATTTCTTCCAAAATAATAAAAACCTAAAGGCAAATGGTTCATACAACTCCAAGAATACCCAAAACAACTGAAGATAACTGAAGAAATTATAAGAAAAAGATAAAACTTAAAGATCATTAAAAGATGAAAATAAAAGGTTTTCAAGAAGCACGAAAACGCAAGAACACCAGATCTGAACCTTCTAAAGAACGAAGGAAATAAATATAGGAAAGAATGAAGAGGCAGATAGAAAAATAGAAAAAAGAGACAACCGCAAATAAATAAATGATCTAACGTGTTCCAAGGTGAACAATTCGGAGAAAAAAAGGACCTATTTCGATTACACTTTCAGTTTCACAATTTCATTTATGACCGATAAAAATTGAAATCCCAAACGAAATATTTTTCCTTTTTTTTAAATAATTAACATTCATTATTGAGAACTACCTTAGAGAGCAATAGTAGTTACTAATAAACACTACTTACAGAAGTTGTGCATGAATATTTAAATTTTATCATTTATTTTACGCATGATTTATTACAATATTAAATTGAATAAATGTACTCGTTTTAAATCATCAGTTTAGCATACTAATACATATTCTGTAACGTTCAAAACTAAAATCTTCCACAGTTATTTAATTCATTGATTTTTTTAATTTCGCCTTATTGTTAATCTATATAAAATTTTAGAACTTCAATCCTGTTAAATCTTCAAATGATGTAAATAATCGTTATTATACTTATATTTCATTAATTATCCTTATCTAATTTTTAGTTCTGTGATGTAAATCAGACTGATAGATTTTTTCTGAGAATGCTAGGACCTTTAATCATTTTACTGTGTTAATGTTCGATATGATCTGGTAGAAGAAATCTGTCTATTAACCAAAGCAATAGACACATTTTCCTGGACTGTTATTATGCACTATGTCATTGACTATAAAATAATTACTGTTGGTTCCACTAAATCTTCAGACATAAACCTTACTCAGTATTCTGACGTTATATGTAAATGAATAGTGATTGCATAGATTACAAGAATTTAATAAAATATTTTTAAAAGTTAAAAAAATTTTAGGTCAAAACTCCTCAGTATTCGTGTTTCTAGAACAGCAAATTCGTGGTTCCCGAAATGCATGCGGCCCGCAAAGCAGTAGGGAAAGTAGTTAACGAAATCAGAAATGTATATATTTTTTTTAAATTCATAATATGTTCTCTTAGAAGAAAAACATAAAGCAAAATGATATTCTTAAACAACCTGCTTTTCCGATAATAACTCAACAAACTTATCCTACATCTCCGAGGAAGTAAACAGGTGTTGCCAGATTTAATATGATATATAAACGGTTTTCGAAACAAATTAACGATTTTCAAATTATCATAGTAAAAAAGACACATTTTTCAAGCTGTCACTGGCAGAAGAGTTTAAAGATGAAACTCTTGATTTTTTAAATTTTAGTATAAAATTATAAAAGGTTACAAACGATTTCAACAATTTAAAACATTAAAAAGAAGCGTCATGCTATTCAATAGTTCTTTTGCCTACTGACATACAAAGATAAGAAGCTGACTTTCAACTTGAATTATGTGATCTGCAAGCTGTGATTTATTCATACAAAGTAGAAAAAAAAACAAGACCAGAGTATTGTAAAATGCTGCCAAATAACGATTTCCAAATCTACGGAATTTTGGATAGAAAATAACTTCAGTGTTTGTTCACATACACATCTATAATGAAATTCATTAAAAACCACAGCAGAAGTCGCTTCAAAGTTTTTTGTGTGCTTTATCCCTTGAAGCAACAACTGAGATTGAGGTTGATATTCAGTCTTTGGTGAATGCAACAGATCGATCCCATTGTTCGCATTAAACTTTAAAACGAATTATTACAGAAAATGTTTATACAGTATTTTGTTTTTTTACTCAATCAACAGTCTTAAAATTATGATTCTTTCTTTTTTTTTCAATTGAAAAACTTTTTAGTCCTTCAAAACTTTAAAATGCTAATTAATTATAATGTAGCCCACCCATATAATCCTGATCTTATAACTGCTTATAACTGATCTTATAATTCATGATCCGGTTGGGCCCGCGGAGACATAAAAATTGGCAACCCCTATTGTAGAACAAAATCTTTCAAAATAAAATATAAGATTTTGTTTCTTTGTTTATTTTTACAAATAATAGACTTTAAATAGTATCCATACAAATTACAGGAACCTAAATAATATAGAAATGTAAAAAAAGAGAAAAAAAAATCGTACACTTCTATAATATTTATTTTACCCATCAACTAGTTAAATCATTATTATTTAGGCTTTCTAATGTAATTTTTTTTCTTTAAACGGCAAGAGAACAACAGTACGTAATGTAAACATACGGAAAATTTATTCATCAAATTATAATTTTCTATTTTACTTAATTATAGTGTGTTATTTATAACTGTGTATATTATATTATAAATGCATGTTTACTGTACATACTAAAATGTTATTTATGTAATTATTAGTTTAACATTTTATATAAAAATTAAAATGAAGTAAGAATTTATTAATATACCAAATGTATTACTAAATATCTAAATAAATAAATATTGTTATTTTAAAACAAGTTTTAAAACTATTTTTTCTTTTTTTTTAAAATTAGGAATATGAAATAATGTCAAGAAACAATTTTATCGTAAGATAAGTAAAATAAAATTTCCTACACAAATATGCCATTAAAAAACTTGACATATCACTGGGCCTATCCTTTTGTAATGATGGATATGTTTTACGTTATGACTAATACTAAAGGAAGTGCTTATCATAAATTACAAAAGAAACAAAATTTCAAAATATATTGCAGCATAGGTCAACTTTATTTTTGTATACAAATCATGTAGCCTACATTTTAACACACCCATATATTGCTTTTATGTGCAATAAATGTATTTGAAGTTGTATTTAAAGTATTTAAAATAAAAATAGCAATTATGAAATATACCGTTTATTATTACATAATATTAAAACAAAAATGTTTTGTTTTTCATTGGTTTTTTCTCGCCATATTTTTGGTTTAGGGACGAATTTATTTCATATAAACTAACTAACTACACATGTAAAATATTTGAAATAAAACGTAAAATGTTCACGTAGACGATTTAAAAGAATTTTTCATTTGTATGACGTCATAATTACCTGGATTATCATAATGCAATATGTAAGCTTAGTTATTTTAATTTCAAAATATTTTAATGCAAAACTTCAAGTAAACCTTGACGTAAGAAAATAATACATTCCCGCATTGCGTACCGACTTAACTCTCGGTCGATTGTAGTGCTTTATTAGTTTTTCGTAACCCTGTGTCAGAGTAACGCAGATGAAAAGTTATAATTTAGCCATACAGAAAACTGACAATTCATGGACAGGTAACACGATAAGGTGGTTGCCCAGGGCTCCAAATCAAGAAAACAGCGCTCCAAACTATCCAGATACTATTGAAATACACAACTGAATTCATACAATATTCCATCATTCTGGAAGCTCCAGAATATCATATGAATAAATCAACTTGAATTCTGTTTCTTTTCTTTTATCAACCTTTTTTTTTATCAACGTAGGTTTCTTGCCTTTTCGAGACCAGAGTAGCGACCTGTCAGCTACCGGCATAGATGGCTGCGCCGATTACACAACGGGGGAGAGTGAGAATCGGCGTCGTGTAAGGTTGATCTCATTGATCTCCCTTAGAAACAGGTGCCTGAAAATGGGCCATACTGTCAGGAACTGTAGAGGGAAAGACAGGACACAAGTTTGTTTCAGTTTTGTTGGTGAGGGGCATCGGGCAATAGAATGTAAAATGTCTTCCAGGTGCCTAAATTGCGGTATTGAGGAACACCGTACCGGAGCAGTAACATGTCCCAGTGGGGCTAACATGGAGAAATCCCGTGGGAGCCGGGGGAGGACCGGAAAGACATTAACCCAGCAATGACGCTGATGCGAATCAATCTCAATCATGCTGCTCAGGCCAGATATGCTGCGGAGATGGGTGCGGATATCATTCTCATCTCCGAACCTTATGTGAATCCTTTCAGATCGGGATGGCTGAAGTCAAAGGATGGGACTACGACCATGTGGGTCTGTCCGGACCTACCTGTACGAGAAATCACTCAAGGGATAGGTTTTGTTAGAGCGAGGGTTGGCTGAGTGGTCTTTTACTCCTGCTATCTCTCGCCCAACATCAGCTACGAAAGGTACAATGTCTTCAAGGTATAAGGAAAGGTACATCCTGGTCTTCATATCGGAGTCACCCTCACACATCGGCCGGTACTTCTGGTTGGTGATTTTAATACCTGGTCGACGGACTGGGGGTCGGCCAGGACGAACCCTTGTGGAAGAGTATTAGAGGAGACGGTTGCGGCTCTGGATCTCGTATGTTTAAATGAAGGGGAAACATAAACCTACAGGAGAAGGACGATGGGCTCCATAGTGGATGTACCGTTTGCCTCCCCTGAATTGGCCGAGAGGTTTCGCGACAGGAGGGTCTGGGAGAGGCTTACTGCAAGTGACCACCAGGCCGGCTTATGTCGATTTCTGACAACAGATTAAACGGGGCTGGCTTGCCTACCTTAAGTGGTTGGAGCACGAAAGATTTTGAACATGAAATATTCACTGAGGCACTAAATTTCCAAGGCATAAATGGGGATAACTCGGTTGAGTTAAAGGCTGCACTCCTTGCTGACTGCATTGAGGAGGCCTGTGCTCTACTACCGAGAAAATACACCAGAACGGGGTACCCACCTGTCTATTGGTGAACTCTAGAAATAGCCAGTAAGAGGACGGCATGCTATACGGCCAGGAGGAAACTTAAACGAGCATATTTGCACTCTGTAAGGAATATTTTTTCGGTAAGATACAAAGAGCGGAAAAAAAAGATTGCTGACTTACATATTCAAATAAGAGATTCCGGAGACAGCTAATAGAGGAAGTGAATGCAGATCTTTTCAAACCAAGGTTACCAGTCAAGATGGACACGCAAGTAGTTAGGCGTATAGTAGAGGGACTCTTCCCCCACGGAGATGCACTAGCGGTGGATGAACAGAATGAGGTAGAGTCTCCACCTCCATTTAACAGAGTCATATTTGAACTGGCGATTTCTCATATATCGCTGGCCACAGCACCAGGCCCTGACCTGCTATCGAATCTGGCGATTAAGATGGCTGGTTCGATCAGACCGAATGAGTTCCTGGACGTTTATAACGCTTGTGCAACTGAGGTGGTCTTTCCTCAAAAATAGAAGTGCCAGCGGCTGATCCTGGTACCTAAAACGGGGGGACCTTACACATTCCTCCTCTTTCAGGCTGCTGTTAATGATCGATGGGCTTGCCAAGATACTGGAGCGTATCCTCCAGAAAAATATTACAGAAGCAATTGTAGGGACAGGCGGACTTTCTGCGGACTAATATAGTTTCCCCAAGGATAGGTCCGCACTTGATGCAGTAGCAGGAGTATGTGATGCAGCAAGGAGAATAATGAAAGGAGGGAGTAGCAGGATTGGCATCCTTGTTACCCTTGATGTATTGAATGCTTTCAATTGCATCCAGCATACTGCAACATGTGATCCTTGGAGGAACTCGGGGTCCCAAGATAAATGCAACTAATGGTCCGTGCTTATCTTTCGGATCCTCGGTTGATGTGCCATACTCAGGATGGAATAGTGGAATCTCGACAGGGGTGTTCTACAGGGTCGGTTCTTGGGCCGGCACTCTGGAATGTTGCATACTACGGAGCGTTCCCGACTGTCCTTTTCCAAAGAGTGACACTCCTGGGTTACGCCGACGACCTCGCCTTGGTGGCTGAGACGAATAATCGGCGGGAGGCTGTGGCTAGAATAATTGTGACTTACAACGCAATTAACGATTGGATGGACGGAGTAGGACTTACGCTCGCACCAGAAAAAACGGAAGGCAGTGGAAAATAAACAAAAGTAATTTTATTTAAAAATTACTTCTAGTTTCTTAAAATATGAAAAAGATAAAATAATCAACATATTTATGCCTAATTAAAAGAACTATTATAAACTAAATTTAAATTAAATTAAAAAAAATTAAATTTAAGAAAAAATTAATTAAATTTTTTTTTTAAATTTATAAAAATAAATCACAAAAATTGCTGCCTCATAATTGTAACGTAAATGATATGAAAAAAAAAGAATAAATAAAAATAAAGAATAAAAGAAAGGAGAATCTACTAAAGGAAAATAAACAAAGAAAAAAACAACAGCATAGAAAACATACAATTAGACAATATTAAATTAAATATAATAAGTTCAATCAGAACTGTGAATTTTTCGGTTGAATGAAAATATTTTTTTCTTTTATAAAAGACAAAATATAACGAAAAAATACGGTCTGTACAAAAAGAGAATTGTTTGGGTCTTTATTTAATATTAAAGGCAACAATTGTAAGTTGTTTCAGCAAGAAGTAGACTGACGTACGTAAACTTACGTACGTAAATAATAATAATATCATCGAAAAAAAATATCGCCTATACAAAAAATATTAACTGTATTTAGTTTAAATAAGATATATTTTCTTTAGCATTGAATGGTGTATTAGAGGTACCACCAATATTTTATAACGAAATGGTGTATTGTATAGTGGAAATTCATGAAAGATCGTTCCATATTAAAAGAGGCTATTTAAAAAGAAGAAAAGGTAAGGGGAAAAACAGTTAAGTCTATGCAAAAAGAAAAAGAGAAACAAACAAAGAGGTGGTAGTGTCGAGGGAGATCTAAGAGACGGTAATGAAGCCACCCATTCGTAACCTTTACATTTATTCGAGCCAGAAAGAGAGAGATTGATTGAGGGGGACTGTAAGTAAGAGATTGTTGCAAAGAGAAAGAAAAGAAGGGTGAGTAGTGTAAGTTGTTTTGGTGGGAGGTATGAAAAATGTGGCCAATTAAACAGGGCTGCGAAGATACCTAGAAGACACGCGCTCAAAGATGCTATTTATCAAATTACAAGCGAAGGATTTTCCTGTCCTATCTCTTGGCTGCCACCTCTCTCATCTGAATAAATCAAACACGTTTCTCCTCCCCCGCCTTCTCCTACCTATAAAATTACCCCTCCAATTTCACCCCTTCAATTCCGTCCCACTTAAGAGCTATTTGAAGAACGCGTATTGAAAAATGAGATGTAATTCTGAGCTATCAGCTGCATGTTGTGTACTCTTCTCCGACACTTCCCTTCTTTAGCATCACCCCTCACTAACACTACTATAACAACTTCCATTCCTCCAAAATTCTACTTTTCCGAAGATCCAAACAGATCTTGTATTCAACTCATGTACGCTACATTCGTATATTTTTCTCATTTTTATTTCTTTCTTATATGTCTTTTATCTGAAAGAAAAAAAAAATTGGAATACATATCATTCTCTTCAAAGTTAATTCCAGACATTAAAATACTTGTAATACGTGTACTATTTTTTCCCCATATTTTTTATCTTATTAAACTATTCTTTTATCAAAATAAAGCAAGTTATGATATTACCTAATAAAAATATGAAAAATACTCATAAAAAATTAATAAAATCTCCACAATTATTTACTTAGAAAGTATTTTAAAAAATTTTATGCACTTTATAATTTTATACAGTAAAATAAAATTATTAAAGTACATACCACGAAGGATAAACTTTATTTAAAAACTAACGTCATCTTTTATATATGACTCAATTTTTAAAATCGCTATTTTCTAAATTTAATTATATAAAATCTTATTTTTAAATAAAATCAGCATTCTACAGCATCTGAAGTAAATAATTAACTTCTTCAGAAATGGAAATGATATTTCTTTAACCTTCTGTATCTTCTGAACATCTTTGATTAGAAAATTAAAAAAAAAAAATTTATGTGCAGAACTCAAAAGTACGACTTAAGTTGAATATTGCATATTTTAAAAATAGTACTAAACTGGCCAAATTTAAAAAAAAAATTAGAGAAATATTAGCAATGTTTTAATTTATTTATAAGGGTAATGTTCTTAAATATATTTTCTAAAGCGTAGTAGAAAGCTGAAACGGAAAAATTATTTTTAACTGGTAAAAATTGGAAATTAAATAATTTCAGCTCTATGTAAATGTCAGAGAATTGAACAATAATATTTTCAAATTTTGTTACTTCATGGGAAGTACATTTTGCGAAAGTTCAGTAACAACATTGCTATCATTTTACAAAATAAAAATTTAACAACTCGTTACAGTACGTCACGCAACAAGTCTGTAATGATAGCTATTAATGCAAGAGTGCATTAATGATCATTACAGAGAGTCGCATACTGTATTTCATCTTCGGCTGGAAAGATATTGGGATTATTGATTTAAAACAATGATAAAATACATTGTTTACAGAATACTTTTTTTTAATTTAAAAAATAATATATTAAACAATACATTTCTGTGGTAATAGGTTATTGGTCATAAGTTTTGTCTTTTTTGAATATCGATCGGTATTAAAGACATTTCTTCCTTAGATTCCGAAAAATTTAGCAAACGGATAAAGATAAAGATAATATAGAAACTTAGTTACCTATTGGTGTACTTTCAAATTAAATTGTGCTTCCTAAATTAAACGACTGTGCAAATTAAACTAACTATGATTAAAATCAAAGTAAAAAAAAAAAAAAAAACAGCTAACAATACCCGTTTCTGATTGGTCAGTGGTTGAAAAGAGTAGGCGTTTGATTAGTTGAACCCGTGCATCATAATAATAATCTGTTTCATATGATCTCATTATGGTACAGGTTTTAGCCGCATAATTCAAACGTTATATACAGCCGTAGAAGAAATCGTTTTACGTAATAAAAATACGTATAAAAACGGTTTTCAGATATATGGTAAATAAATATTCCTGAATTATTGCTTAAAAATGAATTATAATTTAATTTTTGTTGAACTGTTTAACCCCATTACTAATATCAATAAGAGTAAAATAAATAAATAATAATAATAATGATAATCTAAAATATAAGAATTGGCTACTGTATTCATTTTATATATTGGTATTATTATGTATAATTTACGAATAAAATTAAGGCGGAAACATTAAAGAGAACAGGTAAAACCTTTCAAGAAATCAAAACAATATTAGTTTAAAACCAATTACTATTGTAAATAAAGTAACTATTTCATGAAATAAATTACAGTAGCAAACATCGAAGTATTATTCAAACATTTCATTCCTCGATAACAAATCCTATTAGGCTAAATAAGGTATGATTTTAACTGTTTAAAGTACTTGTAAGTTATTACTGTTATTATTTACCTTACTGAAGCTTTTTAACGTTCAATGACCTTTAGGTTTGAACTATTTAACTTAATACTGATTAGTAACAAATATTTTAAAATTTATAACAGTGATTATTCAGTAACATTATGGTTAATAATTGTTAAATACAAGAATTTTACAATCACAATTTTTTTTTTTAGATGTTTGTCATTTATAATGATTATTTTTCCACTTATTATTATTTTAAAATACTAAAAATAGAAGAAGATACTCTGAAGTATTATCTGGACGGTAATTATCGGAGACCAAACAGAAAAAAGAAAGAAAGAAAAGAAAAAAGAAGATACAAAACCCATTAGAGCTGAATCAGTTGGAATTAAATAAAAAATAAAGTTGTTGTAAGTGTTATATACTGGGGTTTAACTTTTGAAATTATAATTTAAAGGATAGTATTCAAGATCTTTTTGGTGAATTTTTGTTCGATACACATTACACCTAAAGAACTAAAGCTAGAAATTTCGAGGAGCAAATGGTGTTTTAGTGAGCTTGTAGGAAAATACTATATTATGATTTCAATAATAAAAAAATAAATAAATAAACGAAAATGTATGCATTAATGTATAATTTTATAGTTTTTAAATAAACTTTTTCCATTAAACTCACCAATAATCTGATACATTGAATATAATATCAAGATATAAATAAAATATTCGTTTGTCATATTAGTCGAATACCACACTATTATGGTCTTATTAATAATTTTCATGCTATCAATATGAAAACTTTTGGTTAGAGTAAATGATTCTTTTATACCTTCCAAAAATTAATATTTTTAAAAATAAATAATGATTTCTTTCTGAGATTATAAATAAATTGAACAATACTAATTTTCTTTCTTTTTCCTGTTTAGCTTCTGGGAATTACCGTTCAAGAATTACTTCTTCAGAGGATGAATGAGGATGATGTGCACCAGTGTAAATAAAGTGTAGTCTTGTACAGTCTCAGATTGACCATTCCTGAGATGTGTGGTTGATTGAAGAACACCGATAACCACGATCTACTATTTAAATCCTTATAAAAGTAACTGCCTTTACTAGGACTTGAACGTTGGAACTCTCGACTTCCAGATCAACTGATTTGGGAAGACGCGTTCACCACTAGAAAAATTTGGTGGGTGAACAATACTAATTTGGAATTATTAAGTGTCACTGATAAATATATTCCTATTTTTGTTACGTATTCCTTAAATTGTTTTTATATTTCTGGAGAATTAATTAATGAAGACATTATAATTTAATTTGAATATCATTAAAACTTTTTTTTTTACAGTGCATAAATTCAGAAAAATAAGATAAAAATGAAGAAAGCGGAAAGAAAACCAAAAAGCTTTGTAATACGAAGCAAAATGTAATTATACATAGTAATACTCATCGCTTGATCTTTACACATAATATTTTTTTATTTATTCTGGCTGTCATTCTTAGGAAACAAATAAAAAAATTTGATATAATTGTAAAAATTACCTCAAACATTGTTAATTCTATAAAGCCAAAATTAAATTTTAAATCGCATGCCTGACTGTCTCACTAAGTAAAAAAATTTAATCTATACGTAGATATTACACTACAAAAATCGGATGAGAACCTTTTATGTTCGCCATTATCTGAAGCTGAGGAAAAGATTCATAAATTCGAGATACGAATCCCACAGATCCCACAGACATTGTCAGGAAAACACTTTTGGAATTGTTGGTCGAATCGAACTACACCTTCCCTTTGGAGATCTTAGTCTCAAAATTTTTTTTTTAATAAAAAATTTACATAACCCACAAGAAACTAAGGAAAAATTTTACAAATGCGTCATTAAGTCACTGGATTAAAAGGGAGGATAAAAATACAAAACTATAGAAGCAATCATTAGATAAGAGCAATTTGTATAATATTTCGAAGTCGAGAGTTCAAAGATTCAAATCCTAGTAAAGACAGTTACTTTTATACGGATTTGAATACTAGATCGTAGATACCGGTGTTCTTCAATTAACCACACATCTCAGGAATGGTCAATCTGAGACTGCACAGCACTACACTTCATTTGTATTCATACATATCAACCCCATTCATCTTCTGAAGTAATACCATGCAGTGGTTCCGGAGGTTAAACAGAAAAAAAAGAAAGTTTTTATAATATCTATATAATAACAGTGCCTTAGACTGCGAAATTATTGAGAATCTTTCATGTCGGGCAGTATGGGAAATAAAGAAAAAAGTAAAAACTATAGTACATGAAACTCATTGAGTGGTTCTGGAAAGCTTTTTGTAAACGAAATAGGAGATTTTTAAAGATTCTAAATATACAGTTTATTCTTAAAACTAACGGGAAATTTTATAAATACGTGATGTGATTTTCACGGGAGCACAGTTCTTGTAGATATATTTGGATTCACAGAAAAAGCCGCCTGAGCTTAAAATAGGAAGGGTATTATGTTTAATTTGATTTGCTTCAAAATTCTCAGAACAGGTAAATAAATTGAGCAGTATCCGTACCGGCTTGCTTACATTGTTTACATTTTGTTTACATTTGTTTACATTCTTCAGCAAAACAGAACGAAAAAACTTGAGAATAATGATCTCTGAAACTTGAGAACAACTACGCCTCCTAATTAATTAGGAGGAGTAGTTCCGTTATGAATTTCCTGTTCAAATATTAACAAGATAACCGGCCTCCGTGACGCTAGTAGTAGCGTCTTGGTCTTTCATCCGGAGGTCTCGGGTTCGAATCTCAATCAGGGACGGAATTTTCACACAGGCTACAAATCATTTATATCATATTCTGAAGAAATACCTAACGGTGGTCTCTAAGATGCTTTTTATCAAACATAAAGTAGAAAAGGAAATGATTAGTATTTCATTTTTTAAAAAAATGCTTATACGTATTACGTGTAATATATTTAGGTGACAAACGTCCTGAATCCAAGATATGAATTCAATACATTAAATCCAACAATGCGGTTTTTGTATTACATAGGTAACACTTCAGAGCAGGTTCTTAGACATGTTTTATGGTTATAGGTCACCAGGTGGTGTAGGTGATGTGTTTCTCTGAAATGTTTGGACCAATTTTGATGCAGTTTTTTGCGTTACATAGCTATCACTTCAGAGCAGGTTCTTAGATTAGTTTTACAATTATAAGCCGCCAGCGATCGCTGCGGAATACTTTTTTTACACAAGTATTATTCTTCATTTATTTAATTCTACCGCTCACCTGTGATGTCACAACGTAGCAGACGACTATAGCAGCTGTACATCAGTGCTACACTAGCGCTCCTTGTGATAAGAGCGGGTAATAATGACGCAACATACCCACTTAGCCAGTAGTTTATTTAAAGCACTTTTTAGATGGGGTGCGATAATGTAATTTTTTTAAAAAATATTATTATTTTTTAATTGTTAACTAATGCGCCTATGAAAACTAAGACCTTAATTAGGCGAAATCTCGAAATACTGAGGGTGACCTTGCTCTAAAGCCTCACTCCCTCAATCTTTAAAGTTGAAAATTTAATGGCATCAATCCCCCGTATATAGAAGTAATCTGATCAATTTTGGTCAAAATTCGGCCGAATATTGACTGAATTTTGAAAAAAATATGGTGATTTAGGATGCGATACCGAACATACACACGCGTACGTACGTACATACGAACATCCGGAAAATTCCCATCCGGTTTTTTGGGTTTCTTAGGTGTCAAAACGTCAAGATCCAGTGAAAACCACTTATGCCGAAATTAGACCGATTAGAATGCTTTACCTTCGAAAGCTATAATTCTGCTACAGTGTTAGGCGGAAAAGTAAAAATAAAAAATACTTTTTATTAGGTAAAAAAAATTTATACTCAAATTTTTATTGTCAAGGAATTATCTAACTTAAAATTTTAATTTTTTTCTTTTTTTTAAAATAAGACCTAGTATCGGTCTTTGTAAAATTGCTAAACAAATGGATATATAAGTTTTTTTTTCTTTTTTTCCCTACCTCCCGGAACCAGACTCCCAATTAAGCATGAACACGGTTCCGGGAGGTGTCTTTGCCTCTAGTTACCAGGCCCGGCTATGCCGTTCCCGGTCTCCATCACCCAGCAACCGGGACTCGATCCTTTGTGCTTCGTTTCTAACGGGGACACCCTCGGAGGGACGGCTCCGCCGGGACTCAGTCTTTTAGTTCAGGGGCTCGAGAGTCCCCGCACTTCATCGCCACCGTACACCGGTGTAAGCACAGGTAGTTCCGTACGGAGCTGTTCCTCACCCCCTCGCTTCCCGATATTTCAGTTGCAGTATTCCCGACACAAACTCCGTCACAGTGTCGAAGTCCACCGAACTGCGTAACATCGTTCCAACGATGGTCCCCATCTCGAGATGCCCAGTTACGGCAGTACAGTCGCGGCGTTCCTCGTCCCACCGCGTGCACTGCAATATCACGTGTTCCGGCGTGTCTAGCCTCGACAGTAGGAGTAGAAGGGGTCTTCAGCTCTTTTTCATCCACACAGGTATGAATGAAAGACCCCATGGTCGGTCAGGAAGTGTGTCAGCCAGAATCCCAGTTTGCCGAACTTCCTCTCGGCCCACGCCTCAATGTGCGCGATCAAACGATGGGTCCACCTCCCTTTCCTGGATGCACCCCACCTGGCTTGCCAATCCCTGTAGACAGTTGCGTTGGTATTATTCTTAGACACAGCCTGGTAAATTTGCGCACGAGCCGCCACCAGCTGCTGTAGTGGCGGCATCCCAGTCACCACCAGCACTGCCTCAGTCGAACCAGAGGCGTAGGCTGACATACATGCTTACACACACGAAAGTACACATACCATTTCTTTAATGTAACTAAGGAAGTTCCAGTTAGTTTCATTTTTTATTTTATTGTTCTTTTTATTCAACTAATTTTAAGAAAAACAATTTTTTCTTATTCCAAGATTATAATCTTTTTACAACTGTATCTAAAAATTTTAATTTTTCTGTATGTTGTAACTGACCAACGTTAGGCGCTAAGAAATGAAAAAAAAAATTAAATCTAATAATTTAGATAAATGTAGTTTAATTAAGTCTAATTAAGAGATGAATGAATCAACCCTATAAAAGTACCTGTTAAATGAAAAAAATATAAAAAAATATAATACTATTTTAACATCAAAAAAATATTTTTCAAAATCAAGATGAAATAAATCTTATACATTTTTGAAAAAAAAATATTTACATCACAATGATTTTTCTTGAATTGTTAATTATATTATTTAAGGAACTGAAATCTAATATGAAGTGAAGGTAGGAGTAAGGAATTTACTGAATTAATTTAATTACAAAATCTCATGCAAATGAGAATTGGGAAAGAGATAAACCTTTTCATTAATTAGCTGAAATTTTAATGCAAGACTTGAATTATATAATTTAAATAAATATAGTTTCTATCCAATAAATTATATTCGTTAAGTAATTTACAGAAAGAAGAAAATTGGTTCATATTATTATGTAGTTTTAGTAGAATTTTAGTTACTCCACTTTAGCATGGAAATTTTATGCAGGAATGAACCTAAACGGTTATGAAAACTAAGCTGTCACAACTTTGTTTTGTAAATATGCTAGGAAATATCGATTCAGTTTGGTTTGGGTATTTAATTATTTGTCAGAAATTCCGTCAACGGTCAGATTTCCAGAAATATACTCAGGGGTTTATTATTTCAATATTATTATTATTATTATTATTATTATTATTATTATTATTATTGACAATAAACTTTTTTTTTTTTTTAGTAAAATATGTTTGTAACAAAATAGTAGCGCTGTACCTTTACTGATAATTTTAAAACTTTTCGGTGATTTTGATAGTACTCTTCTTAATAGCAGTAAGCAGTAAAAAATCACGGGTGATTTAATTTTATTCTCTTATCAATTTTTTATAATTATAAGTAGTTTCTTTTCATTTCTGGAATATTTATTAAAAAAAAATAAAGTAAATTCTTTCATAATAAGTTATTAAATTATGACAATTTTAAGCTCGTGGAAAATTCCTAAAATATTTTTAAAATACAACCTATAAAATCCCTTACAACTAACCTTCTTTCATTGCCATACTCTAATTTGGGTGTTTTCCAACCAAGAGTTTTCCAGTTATTGGAAATTTTCCAGATAATAACTATTTTACTCAGGAATAGTAACATTTAAAAGTTAAAAAAAATTGTATGACTGTTTTGATAAGCTAAGTAAGAAATACCCGTATAAATAGTTAAAAAAGAAAGAAAAACTAAAGGACTTATAACGAGGCAGTTTATGTTTGAATTTACAATTATTTTAAAATATCATATATTTCCATCAAATAAATGATTGATTTTAATTACTATAAGCATTCACCAATTTACTACAACGAACACACCAATTTAAAAAAAAAATAGTAAATAACAATTCCTGATTAAAATAATAATTATTATTTTTTAGAAGATTAATGAAAATTATAAAACTAGTTCGAAAAACGATAAGATAAAGTAGTTCAAAATGATAATGAGAAAAATTTTTTATTAGGCATTCAATAATTGCTGTATTTTAAAAATGTTTTGCAGAATTTTACACGTATAAAATTCATGTTTATTTAGAAAAAAATTATTTAAAAAAGAGTAATGTTCTTACATTTTTAAAAAATAATTTCAGTAATGAAAGAAAATTGCATATATAACTATTCTACATTTATTATGAAGAGAATGTTAAACTTCAAACTCATCGGTTCACACACACACACACACACACACACACATATATATATATATATATATATATATATATATATATATATGAGAGAGAGAGTGATAGTGTTAGAGAGAGAGAAATAGGGAGATAAGCAGGAAAGTAATTTCGGTTTTCACAAATAGATACCTTTATATTTGTTGAATATTAAAAGACTGTTGTCACTGTTATGATGATTCTTCTTTTGACATTAGATAGCTGTCACTTTTACCGTTCTTTAAAAGGAAATTGTACATAATTTTGTTTGCAACTATTAGTTTACTGTTAATTTTAACATGCAAAAAAAATCTGATGTGGACAATACGTGACTTCCTTCTACGCCTTCTACACCTATACACATTTTTTTAAAATGAAAAGTACGTAACATTTTATTTCATTAATAACTTCATATATATATATTTTATTGTTATTACTGAATTATTATTTATCGTAAACCTTTTTTACAGTCAGGTTAATAAATATTAATAGATTATTAATTAAAAAATAAAAAATAAAAAAAAAAAGGAGATGAAGTCGGATTCGGAGCAATTTGCCTTTCCCTTGCAAGACCCAAATAATTAATTAATTAAAATTCTATTTGGTTATAACTCTGAATCAATGAAAATAAATACCTCTTTTGATATATAGTTGAAAAGATCTCAATGAGGAGTTATTACTACTGCAGTTAACAAAAAGTCCAAAATGCAATTTTTTTTTGATTTTAGGCTTTTTGGATACTTTTGGTCCAGTCGACTGCAATGAAAAGGGGAGGTGCACAACTGGATGTTACAACAGTCCTAAATCCAAAATTTCAACATCGTACGGCTAATCGTTTTGAGTTAAATGAGATAAGTACTTACGTACAGACGTTACGCCGAAACTAGTCAAAATAGATTCAGGAATGGTAAAAATTGAAATTTGAAAATCTAAATTTTTCGCGTTCACAATACTTCGTACAAAAAACTAAAAAACGAATATTTTCGAACATTTTTTTACTTTTTCATTTCTTTAAAGGCAACAAAGCTGCTGAAGATTCACAAAGAGATATGTAAAGTTTATGATATTGATTGCGTAACAGAACGCACGTGTCAGAATCGATTTGAAAAATTCAATTCTGGACATTTTTCATTAAAAAATGACCAACGTTCTGGACGACGTACTGAAGTCGATGAAGACCAAATTAAAGCCATAATTGAATGGGATCGTCATATTAATTGTGTAAGAGATTGCAGAGATGTTTAATGCAACACAGACAATAATTTAAAATTACATCAGTTGTTTTGGACTCCTTAAGAAGCATGATATTTGGTTTCCGGCATGAATTGAAAAAAATTCACTTAACACAACGAATCAATATTTTTGATACACATCTCAAACCAATAAAATCGACCCTTTTTTGAAACGCATCAAAACTGGTGATAAAAATTGGATAGTCTACAATAACATCAATCAAAACATCTGGTCAACAAAACACTTGGACAACATGGTCCAAGCGTGATGAACCAGGACAAACTACATTAACAACTGAACTGCATCAATGAAAGGTCATGCTGTCAATATGATGGGATTACAAATGTTGTCTATTTTGAGCTCCTTTCAAGAAACGAGAATATCAATTCAGATGTCTACTGTCAATAACCAATAAAAATGGTGAAAGCAATTAAAGAAAAACGGTCAGAATTAGGAAATCACTAAGGAATCGGTTTCTACCAAGACATGCAAGGCTTCACACATCTTTGATAATTCGTGAAAACAATACTGGAAGTTGGTTGTGAAGTGATGACTCATTCCCCATATAACTCAGATCCTGCACTGTCATATTAACACTTATTTTGTAGTTTGAAAAATTCTTTAAATGGTATAACTTACGCCAAAGGTAATGAACTGAAATCGCTCTTGGTTTAGATTTTTGCTGAAAAGGACAAGAAGTTCTATGAGCGCAGAATCATGAAATTCCTAAAAAAGGTGTCAAAAGTTGCCTGAAAAAAATGGAAAATATATGGTTAAAGTTCATTTCTGTGTAAAAGATTGGTTTTATTTCAAATTAAAAAACCAAAATTACTTCCTTGACAACTCATATATAGTAATATATTCTAGTACTATCAGTCTCGGCTATTGCAAGATTTGAGTATATATATATATATATATGACTTTTCCCTTTTACCCTTTCTCCCCTTTTCCCTTTCTCCCTTTTCCTCCTTTCCCTTCCCCCTTCCCAATTTTCCTCTTCCCATTTTAATTTTTACCATATTCTCTTTCCCCTTATTTCCCCCTTTCCTTTTCCGACCCCCATTTATCTTTCTCTTATTTCCCTTTCCCATTTTCAATTTTATTTTTTATCCTTTCCCCTTTTCATTTCCTTTCCCGTTTTTCCCTTTTCCGATTTTTTCTATTTCCCTTATCTGATTTTTCCTTTTCCCCCGTTTTCCTCGTGCGTAAATAGTTTTTCAGTCTATAGTGGATACACATATCGGAAACATTGAAATGGAATCGTAAAATATTTAGTATAGCGTGTGTTGCTTTTACGTCCAACAGATAGCGCTGTTTTTAAAAAAAAACAAAAAAAACATGTTTTTACTTGTTCACAGGTGTGGCATCGATATAATCGTAGGTATATAAATAGTAGGTATATAAAAACACGCACGTTTTCAAATGCAACGTTGTGTCAAAATTTCAAAGCAATCGGTTAAGAACTTTCGGAAATTATAAATTTTGAACAAACGAACATTTACATTTTTATTTACATAGATTATATATAGAAACGTAAATAAATACTTTTTTATTGTTTACCTATTTATTTATCACAAATTCTTATGATTTTATTCTTTAAATTATCACTATTCAATTTCATTACGAATATTACTGGGACTTAACGAAATTTATGTGGATGAAAATAATATACATCTATTTTATAACTTTTAATAATTTTTTTTGTCCTGTGTTTTCTGAATTAAAATATCGTCGTATTTAAAAATATTTAAAACCTTATTAATATTAAATTATTGGATTATTGGATTTTAAGACCTATTTTAAGGTTAACTCTGAACATAATAAAAATGAAATTCAATTTGAAATAATAAAATAAATACCAGCCATTAGAAAAGCATTAAAGTAACATAAATAACTTGTTTTCGTTATGACAGTAGAAGTCGTTTTAGTATTGTGTTCATTTTGATGAAGTTTTCTTTAAATTCTTCTTGCTTAATGGTTTATTGTTAGCCGTTGAAACGTGCTTCACCAATATTATTCTTAATGATGAAAGTTTTCAGTTTCTTTTCCGGTTGTTTTTTTTTTTTTTTGTGCAGCGAAGACGGTTTGAATATTTAACGATGGCTTCTTGGACAAAACGAGTCAGCCTCAATTCTGAATTTTATTGCCCCCACAGACTAGACAGCACGCACCTGAAAGTACAGCCCGTTTCAGTTTTCCTCTTCTCCAATTCCTTCTCCCTACCCATCTTGACATTCTTACTTACTACAGCTGTACTTTAACCCTCTAGTGTTCCTTCAAACAGCCAACCCATCATTTTGAAAAATACGATGTACCATTCTAACAACAGAGTTACCTTTACTTCAGTATACCAATAGTACATAAAATATTGCTCTGAGTTCCTACTATAAAATAAATAATTTAATTAAATTTTGAGATAAAACATCTTACCTGTCAAAAAGCAAATTTATATACCAATTTTGTTATTTGATATAAGAAAGTATAAAATTTTACGAAGTACTATAAACTAATTTCATTTTAAGGCATAACTAATATATTAAATAAGTTAAAAAATTACTTAATATTCCTGAATCTACATAAATAAAAGATAATCTTCTCTTTGTGTGTGCCCTAATAACTCAAAAACTATTTAACCGATTTGCTGAAAATTTCACAACCTCTTATTATTTATTTCAGTATTGTTTATATGTTGTTATTATTTTCATAATATTTAATCACATAACTGTCTGAGGAAGTCGATATTAACATCGACAAAGATCGAAATAAAAAATGACATTCGATATAGATGATATCTCTCGATATATACGACATTAAATTCAGTAAAAGAAGTTTTAAGTTATTTGTTTATACGTTTTTTAATTCCTTGTACGAAGTAAAAGAATTATTGAGATCATGAAAAATTTAGGTTTTCAGATTTCAACGGAAATATCCATTTTGACCAGTTCTGAATCCATTATGACTAGTTTTGGCGTGACATCCCTACGTACGTACTTATTTCGCATAACTCAAGAACGATTAGCCGTAGGATGTTGAAATTTTGGATTTAGGACTTTTGTAACAACTAGTTGTGCATCTTCCCTTTTGATTGTAATTCACTGGTTCAAAAGTGCCCAAAAAATCCTAAACTCCAAAACAATTTGGATTTTTGACTTTTACTTAACTGCAGTAATAAGCCCTCATTGAGAATTTTTCAAGATGTATGATAACTGGTACTTATTTTCATTGGTTCCAAAGTTATAGCCAAATAAAATTTTAATTAATGAAATATTTGTTTCTTACCAGAGGAAGGCACATGTATTTCCGACTTCACCTCCTTTTTTTTAACTTTTTTTTTTCTTTAAAAATATTGATTTATTAATAATTATTAACCTCTGATTGTAAAAAAAAATTAAGATAAATAATAATTCAGTAATAACAATAAAAAAAAAATATCAGAACCTATTAATGAAACAAAATTTTATGTAATTGTCATTTTTAAAAAAAAAATGGGTTTATGTAATTTAATAGGCGTAGAGGGAAGTGTGGTGCCCATATTAGATTATTAGTGATTTATATAGTAGTGAGATTGGTGAGGTTGAACTGAACAATCTGGCAATACCGAAGCATTGCCGGGTCTACTAGAATATATTTTTTTATAATCGACTTACATAAAAGAATAAAAACATCGTTTCAACCCGTATATTTTATAATTTTGGAATTTTCTTTTGCATTGCGTGTCTACTAAATAAAATCACTGGAAATCTTTTCAAATGAAAAAATACGTAACCAAAAAATCGGTTTGGAAATTTTTTTGTCATTTTAATTACTTGGAATTTTTTCTTTTTCTGTTTAGCCTCCGGAACAACCGTCAGGTATTACTTCAGAGGATGAATGAGGATAAGATGTATGAGTGTAAATGAAGTGTAGTCTTGTACAGTCTCAGGTCGACCATTTCTGAGATGTGAGGTTATTTGAAACCCAACCATTCCAAATTAACCCACCGGATTATTCTAGTGGTGAAAGCGTCTTCCCAAATCAGCTGATTTGGGAGTCTAGAGTTCCAGCGTTCAAATCCTAGTGAAGTCAGTTATTTTATACAGATTTGAATTCTAGATCGTGGATGCCGGTGTCCTTTGGTGGTTGGGTTTCAGTTACCACACATCTCAGGAGTGGTCGAACTGAGACAGTGCAAGACTACACTTCATTTACACTCTTACATATCATCCTCTGAAGTCTGAACGGTGATTCCCGGAGGCTAAACAGGAAAAAGTAATAAAGTAACCATTCCAAATTACTTGGAATTGAATTTTCAAGGCATTTTAATGTAAATTTTCAGAAAAATTAGCCAAAAAACTTGAGATGTTATTTTATGTCTATTCTTTGCATTGATTATTTATTTATTTTTTTTTTTTTACCAAGAACCTGACTTCTCGCTTCGATTTACCTTACGAATAATATAATCGGTGTAAGGTAAATAGAATAATCTTAACATAATCAGTGAATATTTCAAATAAAAAATTAAATGTAAAATCGTTAAAAAAAATCAATTTAAAAAAATCAAACCGTTAAAAAAGAAAACTAAAATTAATTCTTTGAATTTAAACGAATTAAAATAAATACTATGCAAAATCCAAGATTCGAAATTTAAAAAATTATTTTTTTAGAATTCTAAGAGTAAAAATTTAATGAAGAATCGATGCAGTTTTATTTTCATTTTGTAACATTTACCTCTATATTTTCGTTCAAAAATAAAAAGGAAAAAAAATTGATATAAGGAGGAAAATTTTGTATTCTCTTATTCCGAGTATTTTATTCGACTTAAATTCATTTCAAAATATCATAACGTTACATAACGAGTAACTCATAAGTCACTACGGCTTTTGAACCGGTTTTAATATTTGTGATTAATAATTTTTTAAAATTTTGTTTATAAATTGTAATCAGTATAAAAATTCATCATTGAAAAATTCAACAACTGGTAAGGGAAGAAAATGATTTATTGTTTAACGAAATCCACGGTTTGGTGTGAAGAAACATGGCAGTGCATCAGAGAACCGTTATTCTTCAAAAATTGCAATGGTCATACTGTGTCGAGCAGTAGAAACCGATATCGGGAAATTCTTTAAAATTTCCTATAAGATGCAGTGAAAACAGACCTGGGATGTCGTTTTAGAAACGACAGAAACACTTTTTTATTTTTCCTGTTTAGCCTCCGGAACCACCGTAAGATATTATTTTTAGAGGATGAATGAGGATGATATGTATGAATGAAGTGTAGTCTTGTACAATTTCGGGGCGACCATTCCTGAGCTGTATGATTAATAGAAACCCTACCACCAAAGAACACCAGTATCCATGATCTAGTGTTCAAATCCGTAAATCCAAGCAAAAATCATAGTAAATCCTTTACTAGGATTTGAACCTTAGAACTCTCGAGTTCGAAATCAGCTGATTTGCGATGACAAGTTCACCACTAGGTCAGCCCGGTGGGCCGAGATGGAGTCACTTGCCCTACATCATAATGCAAATTTACGGAACATTTTTCACGAACGAATAATTTCAAGATATGCAGTGGATTTTTCAAACACTCTTTTTAAACTGTTAGCTTAATTTAACGCCTTATGAGATGTTTCAAAATAACTATGCTTTTCAAATAACTACCTTAAATTGTTAATTTTATAATTACTTGAGAAATTGAAGAATTATTAAGGAGTGATTTAGTGAGAGCTTACACATCTATAAATACAGATTCTATAAATTTAAAATTATTACCCTAATCCATGTTTATTTATAAAAAAATTATATCCTCTTTTTGTACATTGTCTAAAAATTAATATAATATTTTAATTTATTAATTTAGAAAATTATTTTAATTTTTATTAACACCTCGGATATATTTTACCAATGTAAGTAAGATAGATGAAATGTTAAGTGAAATATTTTCATCACCTGGCAGCAGGTGATGAAAATACCACTGCTATCGCCATCCATTTCTCTCCCAAGCCAATTTCTTCTCATCCATTTCTTCTCCTTATACGTTCCAATCTTCATCTGATCTATTAACTTCATTCTTCTTCTTCCTCACTTCCTTTTTTCTTCTATTGTCCCTTCCAATTTAGTTAACAAAATTCTACTTCCTCAAGGACATATCCTAACAATTTTCCTTTTCTTTCGTGTACTTCCCACGAATGTGTTCTTTCTTCATTAATAATGTTTATTACTTCCTCATTCCTCACTTATCCGTCAATCTTAATTCTACTAATCCATACCTCAAAAGCCTCAATTCATTCACCTTCCCTCTTGGTTATCCTCTACGCTTCACTTCCATTCAACGAGATACTTTATACGTAGTATTTGGCTAACGTCTTTCCGTCAAGACTTTTACTACGTATTAATTTCCTATTCTTACTGAAGGCTTCCTTCCCACCATTGCTATCGTTCTTTTCATTTCCATTGCGCTCTTGCAGTCCTCTATCATTATAGTTCCCAAATATCTTTTAACTGATAAATAGCCATAACTGTTTTAAGGAATTAAAACTGAGACCAGTTGATCTAGACGCCAATAAACTATCTACGACACAAATCACTAATTAAATGGACACATAACTGTAAAAGGTTTTATAACATACCTGTAAAAGAAGTTAATCTTTTCCCTTACAAAGTAATGTGTGTTCAAGAATTGAACACACAGATTATGTCAAAAGACATTATTGTCAATGGTTTAAACTTTTTATTGACAAAAATTCCGTTGATATCCACGACATTACGTTATTTTACAGATGAAGTGAGGTTTTATTTGGGAGGGTATATTAAATTCACAAAATACACGACTGTGGTTGATAACTAACCTTCAATAATTACACAAAGCGAAACTCGGTGTGAGTAGAATGCGCATTAAAGGTCCAATCTTTTTTGAAAATACAGTTAATAGTGATGATTACAGTACTGATTTAACAAATTTCATTAATGAGTTAACAGAAGTAGAAATAAATCACGGTTAGTTCCAAAAAGATGATGCCACAGCGCACACAGCTCAATGACTTTTTTACGAAACGTCTTTGGAAATCGAATTATTTTGAGGGGTTTGCAGCCTGTACGATCGCACTATCTGACTTCTTCAGATTACTTTCTATGGGCGGGCAGCAAAACAAGCAATGTATTGAAAAGACCACGCACAATTGACGAACTAAAAACCGCAATAACCGCATACGTACAAGACATTCCAGTACATCAGCTGGTTAAAGTATTTGAAAAAAATTGCAACGTGTGCAGTGTTATATTGATGTTGAAGACGGTTTTTTCAATATTTTTTCAATAACTATTCCAGTTATTGTTATATCCGCTTCTATATAATAAGAAAAATAAATATCTGATGTGGACACCACTTGACTTCTACGTACGCCTATTAAATTACATATACACATTTTTTTTTCTTTTTTTTGTAATGAAAAGTACATAAATATTTATTTCATTAATAACTTCTGATATTTTTTTTATTGTTGCATTATTATTTATCGTAAAAATGTTTTACAATCAGAGGTTAATAAATATTAATAAATCAATATAATTAAATTAAAAAAAAGTCAGAAATGAAGTTGGAATCGAATCAATGTTCCTTCCCCTTCATACCCATTGTAAGATCCAAAGTATTTCATTAATAAAGATTTTATTTGGTCATAACACTGGAACCAATGAAAATAAGCACCACTTATGATATACCGTTGGAAAGCTTTCAATGAAGGCTTATTACTTCAGTTAAGAAAAAATAAAAAATGCATAATTTTTTGATTTTGGGCTTTTTGGTCAATTCGATTGCAATCAAAAGGGGAGATGCACAACTAGATGTTACAACTGTCCTAAATTCAAAATTTCAACATCCTACGGCTAATCGTTTTTGAGTTATACGCGATACATACGTGTTTACGTACAGAGATCACGGTGAAACTAGTCAACATGGATTCAGGGATGGTAAAAGTCAACATGGATTCAACATGGGAAGTCAACAGGGAAGCAGTCAACATGGATTCAGGGATGGTTTTTACCATCCCTGAATCCATGAAACTTCCGTTGAAATCTGAAAACCGAAACTTTTCGCTATCACAACATTTCCTTTACTTCGTACAAGGAAGTAAAAATACAAAATAATAATTAAGAAAGTTTAATCATTTTATTTAAATAATTCCAGTGCACAGCAACTTTCTGAATGTTCTGTATTATAAATTTTAGCACAAAGAAATATGAAAGGAGTTACCAGATAGGGACAGAAAGACCTGTAAATAGATGAGAGTACAGACGAAAGTACATGATATCATAAAGTTAAAGAATTAAAACGGCAGTGAGCAATGTATGTAGTAAGAACTACGGCAAATAAGCATTTGAATCGATACCACTAGATATTGAACACTCACGAAAAAGACTAAAGCGTTGATCATGGCTTGATGATATTGTCAATTAAACTGAAACGAATTGACAGATGCTCGCACATGACGATCTTACTTGGAAGCATGATGAAGAGGCCTTCAGTCTGCAGTGAATCGATAACAGCTGAAATTATGTTGATAATTTTTGGTCATATATACGTATCTTTGTTTAAATGTTAAAATATAACTTTTAATTCCTAAGAGAGAATTATAAATAAAAGTTGAGACAAAATTAATATATAAACTAATTGTTCCGTTCCATGTTGAGCCGGTTGGTGCTGCACTCTAGCATCTACTAGTCCTGGCCGGCAAGTTACTCTAATATGATCATTCTACGTTAGAATCCCGCCCAGTGCGGTCGCATTTTTCATTTCGTCCGGATGGACAATTAGTGTTAGTTATATTCTATGTAAGAATCCCGCACAGTGCGGTCGTGTTTTCATTTCAGTCCAAGGGGACTAATAGTTTCTTGATAATGTTCAAGTTCAATCATGACTAAGGTGTCTTAATATATTCTTAAGTTTAATGTAACTATTGTAATTCAATCAAAAGGTGACAAGAAATTAAATATAACGATTCAAGAAGAACATAGAGTTGCTTCATTTTATCATCTACCATCTCATCAAAACTACAGTCCATCCTAGTTCTAAATTCGACCATTCGACCAATAAAAAAACTATTATGCGCATATAAGATTTAGAAAAATAAACAAATACTAAGAAATATAAAAGCAAACAATTTGGTAGTTTTATAAATAATATAAAACTATAACAACTTACCAGTGAATGGAAATTAAAAAAAAAAAAAACGCGTAGCATGAGAAATTATAAAGTGGAAGTAGTATTAATATCCATTTGGTAAACATGTGATGTTTAAATTTTAAATTATCGTGGTTGGTATGTAAATAAAAATATCGTGCCAGGTAAATTCCAATACATCAACCTATTTACTTTAAGTAATACTACCGGTCGGCGAATATTTTTTTTTTTTTTATGAATGATCTCTCTATTTAATTTTCTAAAAAGTAACGGATTATATATTTTTTTTGACATAATTTTTGTAT
The DNA here is from genome assembly GCF_047948215.1 of Lycorma delicatula. Lineage (NCBI taxonomy): Eukaryota > Metazoa > Arthropoda > Insecta > Hemiptera > Fulgoridae > Lycorma > Lycorma delicatula. The sequence goes on along the minus strand of NC_134462.1, from coordinate 75,011,120 downwards.
AATTTCATTCATAATAATAAAATATATTTTATTAATAATTAATTTGATGGTGTAGGATTACCTTGAATGTTTTCATTCATTAATGTATTATATACTGCGCAATCAGCTGATCCATGATCGAACCATGATATAATAAATAAATAAAAAAATTAATAACTTAATCTCAATAAGCAAATAATACTAATAAGCAAATAATATGAATCTTATTTTAATACAGATTAAAATATTCTTCTAATTCTATATAAGAAAAAAAAAATTAATATTTAAATAAATTTAGCTTAAAATGCAGGTAATTTTATGAATTATGCTTATATGAAGTTAAAAATTGTTATTCATATACCATACAAAAATAAATAAGCTCGTAATTTTTTTTATTTAAGGTGCCCATTGGACTGGTCTCATGGTTAACTCGTCGCAAATCAGTTGTTTAACAGCTAATTTTCGAAGATTCTGAGGTTCAGATCATGTAAGGAAATAAAATCCTAAGGAATAGAAGTGGATAGCGGTGTACTATGGTGGTAGGAATTCAGTTAACCATACGTCTCAGGAATGGTCGGCTCATTTACATGTCATATATTTCATCCTCATCTAATTATGTCATGGGTGGAGTGCTTATTGTTCGCTAGTAAAAACAGACTGTAACGTACACAGGAAAATAAAATAATATATTCATAAAAACTACACAAAATATCAAGTAAATTTATATTTTTTAACAATACATTTTGTAATAAACAGATATATATATATATATATATATATATATGTGTGTGTGTAAATATTGTAATATTTAAGTCTACAGAAAAAGTTTAAAATAGAAATCTTCTGTATCGTTCAATAGTGAAGATATTGTGTATAATAAATTTGTTTTTTTCAAAAAAATATCACAGCCTTTCTTAAGGGTATAACAAAAGCATTTCAGATACCAGTAACAATAATCAGATAAATATTTCTAAAAAATATTTTTTTTTCCGTACAACCAATCTCTGTGGTGAGCAAAGAAAAGGTTTTATTTATAGAATTTAATATTGCTTGTATTTCCAAAAGATTAACATGCCGGTATGAAACAGTATAATATTCAGGTAAGTAAAGAAACCAGCGGGAAACCACTTCATTCCTCCCTCTACTTTGTAAGCCCGTTATTGGATTCTTATTATTTTTAATAATTGATATGCCAGTTTCGCGAGTGACTTCTTCCTATTTAAGATTACCTTCAACAGTTATGGCAACAAACATAGATTCAATATTACGTCAAGTTTTAGTGGATATGTTCTTTAAACACTAGCCTCAGCCATAAATAGATTGGAAAGTTACTGTAAAGTTAAGAGATTATGTATATTTATAGATAAGTTATTTAAAAAAATATTTAATCAGCAAAACACCAATCGATACAATAAAGTACCAAATAATTTATACAGGAGTTGCTTTCTACGAAAATTATTCTACTTGTTAAATTCAATGTAGAATAAAATAAAGTGCTTACTTGTAATGCTGAATATTACGATAATTAGTGGAATTTTGATGCTGATACGTAATAATTTATTTGGCTCAGTTAAGGAGTCAGCGGAAAAAATTTTACTCCTCAATTTTCTTAGTAGATCTGCATTGGATTCTTGTTATTCTTAGAAACGGCTTAGCCATTTTCGTGAGTGAATAATGTTTTATATTACGGTTACAATCGTTTTCTAACGGTACCTAAAATTATTTGTTAAGGGCACTAAATATCTATAGTATTAAAAAAGAAAAGTAAAGAAGTCTCTGGATCATCCTCATATTCTGAATACCACGCTATCAAATAATATACAAATGATTTTGCGAGTGGTTAGGTCAAGAAAATGAAAAAGGGGAATGTTTTTTAGTCATACTTAATTTTTTATTTCATAAAAAATGTTTTTAATATATTTAATTACTATTCTTTCTAACTGAATCATCCTTCTAGCATTCACTGATCCACTATTAGGCATTTATATCTCCAACAATAAATATCGTTACTCGTTAACAGTTGTACTCTCCTCAGATTTATCTGTCAAACTTATTATCACAAATACTTACATTTTTCATTCCCTGATGTTTTCATTCTTACCCGTGGAACATAAAAAGAAAGAATTCTCAATTTTCTTGATTCATTAGAGTCAGTAATGAACCATGACCAAAACTGAGCCGTTCAGATTTCTACATAAAAATAATTTATAATATGCATGTGTTTATCAGATTCTCTCACAGTGATCACAAGCATTGTTGAATATTTTAAAAATAATTATTTTTTAAATTTAAAGAGGTTTTTTTACAAATTTTAACAAGATTTTAATAATCTTTATTCATTTTTTCTGTAAAGCTCATAAATGGAGAAAAAATCCTAAGAAAATAAAACTTTTTTCTTTGTTTTCCCATCGAAAAAAAATTTAAAAAAACATTATATGATACCGCAAAGAAAGGTACACTAAACTTCTCTCAATACCTTTAACATAATATAGTGCGGGCACAAAATTTGTAGCTGTTAAAATTATTGTATGGATAATTTAACCATACGTAAAATCTATGTAAATTAGAAATTTCTCACCAAAGTAATCGTTGTACAGGTATGTGAAAAGATATTTACAAAAAATAAAATTTGTTTTAATTTGCTTTTATATATGTGCGAACGCGCATGTATGTGTTTTTTTCTTTTGTAATGCACGAAAAAAGATTCTTTTTCAATGTATAAATTATGCACAAAGTACTCTACTCTACTTCCTTTGAATAAAAAAAAAACTGTTCTATTTGAGGTTTCTTATTTCAAAGTATTTCAAAGGTAAAACCTTCCAGTTACAAGACTGATAGAAAATTAATCACGGCTTATTCAAGGAATAATGAAAGGAAGTCTGGAAGCAAGATTTATTTTAGTTATAAAACTATTTTGTTTAATTAAAACCGTAGGCTACTGATGTCATTTCAAAAAGAAGTATTAAAAAGTTACTGTGAGAGTTTTAATCATAATTAACCTACTTTATTATTATTATTATTATTATTATTATTAACTCTTTTTAGATAAACAAATTTTGTTTATTATTTCATTTCAATTATTTTCAAACGTTACGATATTTTTGTATTGTATTTAAATATTAAAAAATGCACATCAGTCAATAAACCTTTATTTCTAGATACCACATCTTATACATAAATAATTATTTAAAAAATAAAACTCAGATTTGCCGGACGACTTTTGTAAATTTGAACCAAAAGAACTTTAGGGAAGTAAGAACTTTTTCTATATTAAGCTCTTTTTTTTTATAAGTGTCTCAGTTGTCATAAAAATAATTCGCACTTCGGTACTTGAAGGAAGGACGTCCTTACCGCAGTCTTTCAGCCTCAGGCTTCTTCGCTATCTCCAAGAACTAGATCTGCCTGCACCGAAGATCCTTGAAAAGGAAATAGGATGCGGCGCCCCTTGGTTACGGGCGTCTCCAGAGATCGTATACTTACAATCTGGAAGTCGTAAACGAGACCCAGGTTTCCAGTCTGCTAGAGACCAATTTAACAAAATGGTTAAGAAGTACAATGGGTACACTGTCATTTACACAGACGGCTCTGTCTCGGCCGATAGATGTGGCTGTTCTATTGTACTCCCTGACACCGAGATATTATATAAGCTTAATGTCATTTGCGAGGTCTATGCAATTTACTTGGCCTTGAAAGTTATCGAAACCCGTAATGACGACAGCTTCCTAGTAATTACCGACTTTAAGAGTGTACTTGAGAGCTTGAGCTGCGGACGTTGAATCCATCGTCCAGATTATTCATGATATCCTTTCAAGGATAAATAAAACTGTGGTACTTTTATGGGTCCCTGGCCGTTGTAGAATCCTCAGGAACGAACTATGAGGCTGCAATAAACGGTATCCGAGTACAATCGATATGTGAGAGAGACTTCATGAGATCAGTCCGCGTAAAATTACGGGCTCAGTAGAATAGGTTCTGGCTGCTGAGTCTTCCCACGGCATTACATAATATCCGGGAGAATGTGCTCGAAAAAACCTCTTTCCCCGAGCAACAGTAGAGACCAAATCATCTAAACTCGGCTAAGGATTGGACACACCAGGCTTACCCACGCTCACACCTACTTGGCTCTCCTCAGAAGATCTGTGAGGCTTGCAAGGTCAAATGGTCCGTACACCATCGGCTGTTTGATTGCCTAATTTTTGGAACCACCCGACAAAACTTTGACCTGGGTTCGGATATAAAATTTCTACTAAACCAGAAAAAAGGTATAAAACGTCTGTTATGGTTCATCTCCTACAGTGGAATGAAGAATACAATTTAGTGCTTTTTGTCTGATTTATGTATTTTAGTTTGTATTTGTTGTTGCTACTTGTCTATATTTATTCTTTATTGTTCCTGTTTCTTTAATCTTTATTGTTTATTTTTGTTGTTTTATACAACACTACGTGATAGTGTTACTTTAGTCGCTAATGACTGTAACTGTTGATGCGACTGTAAATAAAAGCATTAAAAAAAAAAATAATAATTCAATGTAATTTTATTATCTACAAGAAAAACTAAAATTCCCCTCCCCACCAAATCGAACAGGCTAATAATTGTATTCAGTTTTGTACATGAAAAAATATAACATTGAAATTTTTTTGAAAATTCTCAAGAATTTTTTTCATATTTTATCCAACAATTGTTTTGCTTCTTTTTTTTAGTTTTTCTATTTCCTGGGACTCAAGTACTGATAAAAACAAATCTATAATGCTCAACTGAGCATTAAAACTGATTAAAATTATAATTATCTTTTACTTATTATTTAAAATGGATTCTTCTCCACTTGATGTACAGTAATTTATATATAAATTTACTTGCTTAGGATACAACGAGAAAAATTATAATAATCCTGCAATACAAATTGGTTCGCGAATAAAAAAAAAAAAAAAAATATAAGTATCAAATCTTTATAACACAAAAAATGTTTATACGTATATTATTAAATATAGATTTAATAAAAATATGAATATTTCATTTATAATTTCTTCAATAATAAACTCTTATATTATAATTTATCGATTTTGAAAAATATTAAAACAAGGATTTTTTCTCAGTTCAGCAGACGATTTGTTTTTCTGAGAGAATGTAACGCATATATTTTTTGATACAAAAACTAATAACAGTAAAATTTAAAAAAATAATTTCTTTAAAATATGTTGAAAATAAAATAAGTTTTGAAAAATAATCCGCTTAAATAAGTCATAAATCCCTTTTATTATTATTATTCAACTAGAAAAAAGGCGGTCCTACGGCCCACAGCGTAAATGTTACATGGTTTATGTTTCATTACAAATGATCTATTTAAATGTTTTTGACAATTGTAGTTCATTCAACATTCATGAATTTAGCATTCTAAGAACAACAAAAAATTTTAAAACGGAAAAGCTACAAAATCCTAAACAATTTTAGCTGCTTCTTGAGTTTTAACACAGCTCTAACCCCAATTTTTTCCTTTTTTATCCTCAAAATACAAATATAATTTTATATAAATCGTTCGTATCAAGAATAATAAATCGTTCGAATGAATGAAACATTGTTGCCCTGCGCGCAGCCGCCTGGAGCACCACCATCGGTCGGCTCTGCGCCAGTAGCAGCTAAAATAAAAATTCGAGTACATACAACAAACAAACAAACCCACGTACCATCCTTTTTTATGGAAATGTATAGTGATAATTGCTACTTGTTTCACAACTCAGGCTTAATCTTAAGGATACACTAAGCTTGTAATAGTACTGCAGCCAACAGTTGTTTGACTATATATTTTATTAGCTGGAGTATACGTATCAAGAACCGCCACCTCACTCTCCAGCGATTTAGACTACTTGAATAATTCATTCGTTCGAAGAATGTATACTTTTCGAACGATATATAGTTCTTGATACGAACGTTTATATAAAATTATATATGTGTTTTGGGGATAAAAATTAAAACATTGGAGTTAAGAGCTGTGTTAAAAAATCACAACTCAAGAAACAAGCTAAAAATGTTCAGGATTTTGAAGCTTTTCGTTGTAAAAGTTCTTGTCTTTGTTAGTACGCTAAATTCATCAACGTTATTTAATTAAAATTGGCATAAGCATTTAACAAAATCATTTGTAATGAAACAAACCATGTAACATTTTAGTGGCTAGCCGTAGGCCCGCCGGGAAAGGCATTTTACGTAGTTCTGATAACTACTTTTAAATTAAAAAGTGTAAAGAGTATGATATATGGAAAAGAATCGTAAAATATAATTTTCATTTCTTTAAAATATATTTAATATTATTTATAACTTTTACTTCGATACTGGTATAATATGTCCGTTTTTGTTTGCGAAGTTATATTATGAATTGTATAACTACAAAACTACTGTCATTAAATTAAGCTCAATAATGATTATAACACATATAGTGTTTTAAATTATAATTATATTTACTTTTCTAAAATGGCTGTTTTCATGTAGAAATATGTGTAAAAGTGGAACTATACCTACAAAAAATGAATCATATCATACGAAACAGTTTTAGGCGGCACAATATAAGGTACAGGTCAATTTAGGAAGTGGCATATAGTAATAAGATATTCAAAAATAATAAGAATTCCCCTCAGGCTTATTAAGCAAAGTGGGGAATGAAGTAGTTTTTAATGTTTTCGTATTCATTAACACAAACAAATATGTCATTAAGACAAACGTATTGTGACAACTTTTAACAAGCAGGATTTTCAAGTAACAAATACGTTTCATTCTCAAATACTTGTACTCAACGTAGAAGTATTGAGTACTTTAATTGTAATTTAATTGAATATTTATGTATAAATATTTTAATTAGCCAGATTTTCTCTTTAAAATCGAACAAATTATTTCGCTTTATTTTTATAAAATGTGTTTTAGCCTGTGCTATGAAATTGATATCTGGCCTCAGAATAGCAAAAATATATTTAAACTAGTCGAAAGGGAAGGAGGAATTTATTAAGTTTGTTTTCATAGAAATAGTAATTGCAGTTTAGGATAGTTAAAGCAAATTAAAAAAATATATTATTATTATTATCATCAGTTCATTATTATTACAGAATACCAGAGAAATCGGCTATAATTCATCATCATCCGGAAGCTAGTCATAAAATTAGTTTATTAAAAATATATTTTTAATAAAAATTTAAGCAATAAACAGAGAGTAGTAGATGGTTGGGAAAATTACATACTTTATTCACAGTGAAATAAAAATGTTATTATTGAAAAATTATTGTTGACCATTTAGCCTTTTTTATTTTCAAAAATTGTTTTCTTCACAGGCTATGATATCTTTTCGATCCGTTTAAGGTTTATAAGGTCTGTTTCTTTCTTGAGTTAAGTTTTTTATCTGTCCAACTTATAAAAGAGGCGTGAACTAAGTTGGGGTGGGTGGTGGTCTTAATTGTAGATTTCAAAAGTTGGATATTTATAAAATAAATAAACGCTTTCAACTGGAGGATTGTATAGCATGAAAACAATTATATATATATATATATATATATATATATATATATATATATTTTTTTTTTTTTTACTTTTATTATATATACAGGTCGTTTCATAATGTTCTTAGGAGTTACAAAAATTCAGTACAAAAAAAGTATTTCACTTACCTAAATGAAAGTTGTACGAGGTGATGCAGGGAGTCAAACAGTTTGTTAAAATCTATAAATTATCAATATGTGCTTTCCTGGTCATCAATCTATTATGTCATTTTCGATAGAGTTGATTGCATTGATTATGCAATCCTTTTGCTTAGCGATATCGTGCGGCATTGGTGGGATAAACACCTTATCTTTTACGTATCCTCAGAGAAAGAGGTGAGGTCTGGTGATCTTGGTGGCCACAGCATTAGGTGTTGGTCTTCTTCAGACGCACGTCCTATCCAGCGCCGAGGTAATGTTGTGTTAAGGTACTGTCGAACCTCTTTATGAAAATGGGCAGGACAACCATCTTGCTGGAAAAAGAAGTCGTCGTTGAGTAGCTGAGGCATAAGCCATAATTCTAACATATCCAGGTATATCATGCCGGTTACCATCGTTTCCATAAAAAAGAACGGCCCATACACTGCTTCACGAGAGATCGCACAAAACACGTTTACTTTCGGAGAATCCCGAATGTGTTCCACATAAGCGTGTGGGTTTTCAGTTTCCCAAACTCGCACGTTATGACGGTTTACTTTGTCGCTGATATGGAAAGTAGCTTCTTCGCTGATAATTATCTGGTTTAGAAAACCTTCATCTAACAACATCTTTTCCTGTAACTGTAAACAAAAATCGAGCCTTCGTGTTTTATCTCCATCAGAAAGACGCTGGATTAATTGAAGATGGTACGGTTTGCATATTAAACGTTTACGGAGAACTCTCCACACTGTTGTTTTTGGAATTCTTAATTCTGTGCCTGCAGCCGAGTCGATTTTGACGGGCTGCGAATGAAACTTGCAATCACACGTTCAACATTGACTTCTGAGGTTGATGGACGACCAGTTGATTTTCGCTTGCACAAGCAACCCGGTTTCACTAAATTGTTTATACCATGCACGAATTGAATTGTCACTTGGTGGCTCCTTATGAAATTTCAACCGAAACGCACGTTGCACAGAAATTACTGACTTTGACAAGTGAAATTCTAACACAGAAAACGACTTCTCGCTTCCCGTGGCAGCCATTTTCTCTACTGTTGACGCCTAGCGAGCAAATGGTTTACTAACTGCCTAGTATACGTCAAAAAAACTATTTGAAGTACTCTTTCGTACAGTACTTGTTTTATTCTTATAAGTAAAATAGTTTTTGTTAAAGAATTTTCAAAACTCCGAAGAACATTATGAAACGCTCTGTGTAGCTTTAAACTAAAATCCAGCTAAAAATAATTGTTTTATAATATTTGTAAATATTTTTTTACTTTATTCTTGCTTAATGAATTAATTCACCGCAGAAACTTGTACGCCGGAATATGGAAATGGAATTATATAGCGTAGAGAAATGCCATGCCTTAATCGAACCTAGGACCGGATGAAAGGCGAAGACTCTAGCACTCCGCCACGGAGATCGGCGGAAAGGAAATTATTATTTTTCAATTAATTTTAATTGAGAAATATTTATCAATTAATATTATTTATAATTAATTACTGTTTCCTTATATTTTTGTTACATTGTACTTTTTTCCCACTTTTTTAAATATATAGTTTTTTCGAGATGTCTACTGACATTTTGAAATGATGGTTGTAACAATTGAAACAGCCGCCTAAGTTTAGTTTAAGTAAAATTTTTGTAAACAGTTTGAAGAGTAATTTAGTTTTCTTACTTATCTCAGTAATAATTTATAATAATTTTTATTAATATACCACTTTGAATACTTTATTGAAATGAAATTGAATTTACATTTTTTGTCTTCAAATTTACTTGGTTTTTCGTAAATTTTATCTTGCTTTACATAGGCTTCTACAACATTATTAATCTAAGAATACTTACTTTGGAAAATGTAATATCTTTATATCTAAGTGAAATAGAAAGTTATTACAGAAATTCAATAGTTTGGAAAGAATTTTCGTATCTGTTTGAATGGATTACTTATTCTAGAAGAAAATGTAATATGTTCAAATGTAATTTTACATTTTTGAGTAAAACTGGTAAACCGATTTATTTTTCGCTTTATCAGAATAAATTAAAAATTTATCAAAGATTCGTGTGTTATATTATTACATTTATATATTCTCCAAATACTCGTATTTTTGGTTCATTAAAAAGATTGTTAAAAAAGTGTAGGATTGCCAAGAAAGAGAATTATATAAAAATGTATTCCATTATTTTTGAATGACAGTTATGTTTATCACCGATATTAAATGTTGAACAATATATAGGTTTCTACTGACGAAATAAGGAATGGAAACAGTCAAGGTTTTGATGAAGAAGAGTCAAGGTTAACTTTTATTATGCTTTTGACTTAATTCATTAAAGAAATATTGCCGGAAATGTGAGTACATGTTTAAGTTATCGTCGAATTCTTAGGTAGTATAGCAACAAAATGAGATTTTTTCACTAATCTAAAACCGATTTTAAAAAACTAATCGTAGGATTAGATAACATTATGTAACTAAGTTACGCAGCTAAACAATTGCTATGTTTGCACTAAGCTGCTTATAGTTCAACTGTATAGATTTTCAGTTTTATTAAAAAGAAATATACATTTCTTCTTTGACTGTTTACTACTATCGAAATCAATAAATCAACACAACACTATTCAAACATTTCACGCATAGCAATGTTTTTGTTTTTGTTATATATATATATATATATATTCTTTTCTTTGAAACATTAAAGTTGTATCTAGAAACAGACATGATAAATTATACATGGAAGTCTTGACACTTGGTTTTGTGGTCACAGGAGGGTTGAGTGTAAAAGGGATAAAAAAAGGGTGACCATATTGAAGCGGCCAAACCAAGGGCAACACGGCACGCTGGCAGTAGCAACTAACAGTGGTTGTGGTGGATGATAAGAGAGAGGGAAGGATTTAGGAGAGAAGGGAAGTTGTTTACTTGGAAATGTGGTTTGGCGCGTCCTACCGTCTTTTCCCACATTCAGGAAAATTCCTTTACAAAATAACAGCGGCACAAATCTGCCAAAGAAATGGCGCTGAAAAAACCTTCACCCGATCTACTTTGGTTAAGTCTGTAAAAAGTTATCGTATTCCATAATGAAAATAGTGCGATTCCTTGTTTTTAGATTAGGATTATATTTTATTATGTTTTTTATTTGATTAATTAAAACTGGTTTTTATCTGCGATATTGTTTTGCTATCAAAATTTTGTTCTACGGATTTTAGATTAAATTTTTTCTACATTTTAAATATTGATAATAGTATTATAAGCACTAACTAGTTTAACTTTATTATAGATAAACGAAATAGTTAAAGATATAGAACTAACAAATGTGTTGAAATTAAAACTCTAGAAGAGAATAGAGAAAAAAAATTGCTCAAAAACCTGGAACACATGGGAAATCAGAGAAGAATATATGACTTAGAATTCTTTTGTATTTTGTTTTTACATTGCATAAACATTTAAGATTTCTTTTTTTCTGTTTGCCTCCGGAACCACCGTATGGTATTACTTCAGAGGATGATATGTATGAATGTAAATGAAGTGTTTTTTTGTACAGTCTCAGGTCGATCATTCCCTGAGATGTGTGGTTAATTGAAGCCCAACCACGAAGCAACCACCGGTATCCACAATCTAGTATTCAAATCCGAATAAAAGAAACTACCTTTATTAGGATTTGAACTTTTGAACTCTCAACTTCGAAATCAGCTGATTTACGATGACGAGTTCACAACTAAACCATCGGTGGGTAACATCTAATATTTAAAAAGATAAAATGTAACTGATAACAAAATTAAATAATAAAGTTCTACTTAAATAATTTAATCTTTAGAACAAAATAAAATGTCGGCTATATTAATAAAATATTTAAACAAAAGTTAAATATTAATCATAAGGTAATATTAAACCTCTCAAGAACTTCTCAAGGTAACGATTTAAAATTTAAACTACAATTCAGCAGAAAAATAATCTCAATATAATCGTATATTAACGTAAATCTTTCATCTGTTGAAAAAAGCAAAGATTAAAACATCGATAAATCTGGTAAATACTCTACTACAAAATCATAAAAATTTGTCATTTAGCATAAAAGCAAACTTTAGTATTTTGACTCTACAAAGATTTCTGGAACTGTGGATTAATCAATTTTGAAAAAGAATTTTAACAAACAGAAAGTTGCGTTAAAGTAGATGATAGAAACGAGATGATTTTTTTTTTGTTTGGTAAGCGAGTACAAACCTATATCGATGTTAAAGTAATTTAAAACATAAAAGAATTAAGCAAATATATGATAATAATAATCGGCAGCCCCGAATTGCGCAGCAAGAAGTATAAAAATTGTCCGGAGAGCGCCCTGCACCTCAGTTATACTTTTTATAATAGGCGATCTGCACACGGTTTACCTGAGCTAAATAAATTAATACTAATGTAGATAATATTGTAATAATGCAATACACTAATTAAAAAATGAAACAAACTTGTTTAATACTAAAATATTAATGTTAACATTAAAATAATACAAGCGTATATAAAAATTTAAAGATTCATATGCGTATTAATAACATATATTTAAAATTATTGTTTATTAAAATACCTCAAACATTATACATATTGCAGTCTGCCCATTTTAAGAAATTTACTTTCTTTTTTTTTAAAATCATTTTGACGTCTTGTTATAGGATCCTTAATTCTAACAGGTTTGTTTACGCTTTCCATTTTGTTATAAGTATATGTTTTAAATTCTAAAAGATTATTTACAAAATTTATGGGTGGGTGGGTATTTATGGGGTGGGGATTATTTTTCATGGGTGGGCTTTATAAAACTATCCATTTAATGGTGAGTAAAATGATTCGCAGCAGTTCGTTGTACTTCCACTAGCCCATGTCTTTAGTTAAAACACAGAAGTATTCGATGTGTATGAAAAAATACCAAATATACGTAACATAAATGTATGGATATTTTTCAGATAATAATGGGGTTAATGACCAGTGGTAGGTTTTAGGCGCTATCCGTGTTTATCTCTGCAGGTCCACCCAGCAGGTGGTAAAAAAGGGTTACGCGAGTGGAGTTTGTGAACAACTACAACAACATAATGCAGAAAAATCAATAATGTTTTTAAAAAAAACAGTTAATTTGTTTTTATATTATCAAAAAAAAAAAAGAAACGCGCAAACATTATCAAATAATTTTGAATAAGTTTTTATAATTTTTAATTCTACTTGTTCTAAACTCAACACGTTTTCGATACGTAAACTCATACATATCCGGCGATCAGAATTAATAGGCATGATTTACGTAAAGCTCTCGTACTTAGTAAAATTAAAAACATCACCTAACGACAATTGTGATATTACGATACAAAATGTGATATTCTTACTTTACTTTACCTTACTTAAGCATAATTAAACACAGGTTACAATTAAATTTGACTAAATAAAAAAGTTTCTAAATACTGCAGATAAATACAGAGCACGAGAACGGTACAGAGCGCGAGAACATACCAAGGTAAGCATGGTTTACTAATATCTATTATGATTTCATAAAAAATTAAAACAAATATTCAACATAACATAAAAAATCTTGATTTCAATAATTACAGTCTTGTATTAAACCATCTTATATGTATTAGGTTAACTGAGTGGTGAACACGACATCGCAATTCAGCTGATTTCGAAATCGAGAGTTCTATAGTATAAATCCTAGTAAAGGCAATTACGATTATACGGATTTGAATACTAGATCGTATTTACCGATGTTCTTTATTGGTTGTTTGGATTTCAATTAACATCATACCTCAAGAGTGGTCGACCTGAGACTTTATAAGACTGCACTTCATTCATGCATTTAATCTTCTTCTGTAATACCTTAAAGTGGTTCTGAAGGCTAAACAGAAAATGAAAGTCATATGTACAGAGTAGCAAACGAAATGATCCAACATTTGTTTTGGGAAATAATTTTTTTGTTAACCGCCCCCACAGGTTACTGCATTAATTACCAAATCAGAATAGGAAAGCGGATAAAAATTAAATCAATGACAACACATATTCAACCTGCTATATCACAGATTAGCAATTATCTGGCAATGAAAATTATGCTTCGTCCAAACTTTATGTTATTAAAATTATACATTTGAATGGATGTGTTTTTAAAGAAAAAAATTACAACATATATTTCATTTAGGAATAATAAGACAAACAAAACAGTGAGTAATGGATTAGGAGACGTAATATAATTATTCTAATGTATAAATAAAAGTAGCATTTATGAAATTAAGAAATATTATGAATAAATCTATGAACAACTTGTGATAAAAATTATCAAAAGGAAATAAAATTGAAAGAAAAAATTAACAAACAATGTGATATGCAGTACGGCAAAAAATTTCAGGGAATGAAAATTCAAGGTTAAACAGTTCAGCATATAGAGTTAATCCGTATAAAAATTACACCCACAGTATAAAACTTCAGAACTGGCCAATATGCGCCGTAAGGCTTTTTAGGTAATTATTAAACGACATCATAGTTTCCCGTACATCCTGACCCTCGTAGGGGAAGACACTCTCCGCCACTCCATCGGTTCCTAGCCCTTATGGAATTTACCGGACGTCATCTTCGAAATCTCGGCTTCTGACATATTCCAGTTCGCCTCGGCCAGGATGCCATGGTGCCACGAGTGTGCTTCCCATCGGTGTCTTACTATTTAATGAACTCAAAACAAAACACATCTCAATGAGTCATAAGTAAGACTGAAAGGACCTAACTAATTAAAGAAATTGAACTACCTACCCGTAGAAGGTAAAAGTGAGTTCAACACATAACATGAAACATAGAAACGAAACATAAAATTATTACACGGAACAATAACAACACAGTAACGTTGGAAAAAAACAAAATAAAGGACAAAAGGCTTCCAGAAGGAAGCCCGCTGCACTTCCCGCAAAACCGCTGGCCACGTTTTGGGGGTGGTGGGGGGGCGAGGTTGCAGAAATGAACACCGGAAGTGAAGTGTACTCGCTGTGGAGCATAGAATTATGGTGGCTCCGGCGCGGGATAGCCTCGTCCAGGAGAGGTGGGATGCTCCGGCGTCTCATCACCGATGAGTGGATGGGTACTCCTGGCGAAGCCATGGGGAGGGTAAATAAGACCGTGCCCCTATGGGAGATCCCTTCGGGGGTTCTACATTAGTGGAAAGGCGGGGAAAATGTAAGACCGTAGTCCTGGTGGGGGATCCCTCTGGGGGTTCCTTATTAGAAGCGAAGCTTATTTAAAGCGAGTTGACACGGTGGGGGAGCCCTTTGGGGGTTTCCTCATTTGAGGCATGGCGACTAATCGAAAGATCGGATCGCTACCTGGGTGGGACCTAGAGTTCTGCCGAGATAGTTTGAGGCAACGGCAACCCCCCCCCCTCAGAATGCTGAGCTGCATTTATGCTTAATTGCAGGTTCGGGCTCTGGGTAGCGGGGTAAAAAATTAAAAAAAAACAAAGGACAATAACAACAACAAAAACATAATTTAACAAAAACAAACAAAACATTAACAAAAACAGAATACAACAGAAATCCAAGCAGAGCTCTAGACCCCCTCAGCAATCCTTTTTTTTTGCTAAGAACACTATAAAACTCTCCACTACTGCCCATTCGACCTGGCTGCTCCAGTTTACACGGAGATCCAACGCCGAACCGATAACGTCAAGCCGACAGACGGTCTCCGTACGCATTAACTCGTACTTCGAGTACTTATATAGAACATGGTAGGTGTCGTCCAATTGTCCACACTGAGGACACATTCTAGAATTTACCAGGCCGTATTTCTGCAGTCTGTTCCTAAAAGCACCATGGCCAGAAAGAAATTGCGTCACACATTTATTAGGGTGCACCCAAGAGGCGTCCCGAAAACCAAAAAAATTTGGAGAGAGATCGGCGAGACTGACTGTTGAACAACGCGTAAAGACTGTTGTTTTTTTAATAAAACGAAAAGTGTGGTGCTTACACAAAGACGGTTTCGTGCACATTTTCAAACTCGGTGGTCGCCTTCATTTAAAACAATACGTAGACTTTACGAAATATTTAATAGTGGTGGTTCAGTATTTGAGAGTAAACGCTAACATCCTACTGATGTTCGCTCTCCACGGAATGTCGAAGCTATCAGAGAAGCGGTAATGAGGAACCCGGGAAAATCAAAAAGATAAGCAGAAGCAAAACTTGGGATATCTAGACAATCTGGCAGCTAATTTAAAAAAGTAATTTGCATTTGTATCTGTACAAAATAACAGTGTTGGCTCAATTATCGGTTGACAACAGTCATCAAAGAATGGCATTCGCTGTGAACAAAGACGTATCGTTAAACGATGTTTGGTTTTCAGATGAGGCACATTTTCACCTAGACAGGGTTGTTAATAAACAAAATATGCATTTTTGGGCTTCCGCAAATCTACATACGCTTCATGAAAAGGTGCATCACGCTCCAAAATTACTCTATGAATTGCTATCTCACAAGTCGTGGGGTAATAAGGTTATTCTTTTTTGAACAGACAGTGAACAGTGAACGTTAACTAAACATACTGCGTAATCATTTTGTTCCTCAGCATCTTGCAAAAAGGTTCAAATTAGAAAACTTATGGTTCATGCAGGATAGAGCCAGACCACACACAGATAATGTGGTTTTAGACTTTCTGGATGAAACTTTGATCTCTGGATGAACTGGCCCCCGAACAATCCTGATTTGAATCCGTGTGATTATTTTCTTTGGATATTTCTAAAGGAAAAGATTTTCCCTAAACTTCCACGGACAATGATGGAACTCCAAGTGCTGATCACTGAGGCGTGCAACGAGATAATCTAGGATATGTATCTTCGAGTTATTAACAACACAAGAGTTCGTGTTGAAGAAGTTGCTAGACGTGATGGTGGTCATATTGAAATGTGATATGCAGAACATAATCTCCAGGTACGTAGTAATCACTATGTATTTTACTTTTCTCTACTGCGATTCAAATAAATTTTTTTAACAAAATCAAATGTTGGATAACTTCGTGCAGCACCCTATGCTAAGTGTGTTTGTTAAAGATCTATTTTAATAAAATAAAAACAATCTAAAGTTATAATTTCGTTGTACATCATGTGAAGAAACATAGGTAAACGTGGCTTTAGAATATTTTTCTTCCATAAAATTCATATCTAAGCAGCAATTTATATGCCTCAATTTTGCTACTGGAGCCCTTCTCACCTACAAAGGAACTTACATATGATTTTTTCCAGTGATGTGTTTTCTTTCTAGATGAGAAGGATCCGTATAAAACTCAATTCCTTTTAATAAACTGTTGACAGATTTTCAATTTTTTTCAAAAAATGCTATTGCCTTAATTAAATCACTTTCCCAAACAATTTATGTTGGGTAATACATTTTTATAAAATCAACAATAAACAGACAATTTAACATATTCTACAGAAAGTTATATTACAAAATTTTTCTGTTGAAGTAATGCCGATTAAACATTAATGATTACTTTTCTTAATATTTGGTAAAGAAATGTACGAGAAAATGAAAAAGCAATAGAGAAAGAAAAATATAATTTTTTTTGGTAAATTTTTTGACTACATTTCATAGAGTCTTTCTGCAAGTATCTTTTTTTGTTTTTATGTATAAAGATATTTAATGTAACTGAGAAAAGTATTAATATAGATGAATTTTTAAAACAAAAAATAGTTGTTAGATAAAAGTTTGTATCTGAATATAAATAAACCAATAAATTAATTTGAATGAACAGAAAAAAATTAACAAAGCAATAAAAAATTGTAATCCATCAATATAAATTGTACAAATTTAAAAATTGTGTTGTACGGGATGGAATGGAATGCAAAGTTGGCGGGAGTTTATTTCTCCCTACAAATCGCAGAACCTGGACAGAGTCCCTTGCTGCTGGATGATTCTAATCGGGCGTGTATTTTTAAAAGGTTTATCTTAATTGGCGGGTCTAATTTTTCAAGTTTTGTTTATTATTTAGTATTTTAAGGACGGATTTAATTGCATTTCAATCCGTTGTTAAACCAGCGTTATCGAACCCATTTTATGGGCCGACCGCGGAAGGCTAGGCTTATGAAAACCTGTCCTCCCGACGTAATTCCCCTTCAGACCGTCCACTGAAGTCCTTTCGGTGCTAACGCTTCATAGGCTAGCAGGAATACGCCACAACGGGGCACTAACTATCTGTACGGGATGGCATCTTAGCGAAGATCAATTTGTGTAAATTCTTCTTTGTTTTGTTTTCTGAATCAGTCAAAGGATTTTGGGTTGATTATTTGTTATGAATTACGCAGTTTTAACGTTTACATTTTAATTTTTGTTAAAATCATTCATAAATTTTATGACTTGCAGGTACCTCATCCTCATTACATATGCTATTATATCTTCTACCTTCCTAAACATACTACTATAGCAAAAAAATTGGTCTTATTTAAAAAGAGGTAAAATATTTTTGATTTTTTAATTATGCAGACTAATTTTAAAAAAATTAATTAGTTTTCAATTGATTTAAAAATTATTATAGAACAAAAACTTATTGATTTTTTTGAAACGGTAATTTAAAACAGAAAAAATTGTTGACAGTTTTATACACAGTAATCCATCAAATTATATTTGAAGATTAATTATAAATATTAAACAATGTAGAGAAGGTTTAAATGGTTGAAAGGTTAACGCTTGCCTTAGTAGGCAAATGCTATGGAACCTACTTTAAAAACAAGATAATACTGCATTTCATAAGGAATTCACTGTAGATTAAAGATGAGGTTAATTACAATAATATTTTTGTTTTCGCAGCAAAATGATCCATTAATTACTATGATTTATATCGTCTGGGTCATGGAGATACCTTCGCAATGTAAGATAGTTTTATGTAAAGCCGACATTGTGCCAATTCTTACTTTCGTGTAGAAACCTGAACAGGTGGTAAAAAGATGGCAGTAGAAAGGAAATTCAAAAGAAGCAGGCAAGAGAAGACAAGAAAGGATGATGTAAGGAACAGTATGATTACAGGGAAAATTAAATTTGGAAACATTATTGAGTCAATTGGAGGATCAAAGCTTAGGTGGTTTGGGCATATTGAAAGGATGGATAAATAAAGATTACCCAAAAGAATGCTGCATGCAGAAGAAACAGGTAGAAGACAAAGGGGTAGACCAAGAACGAAGTGATGGAAGAAGTGCGAAAGAGAGGGAAGAATAATGGAAGAGAGCTGCTTCATGGATCAAGGAAAAATTTTGTGGATGACCCAACCCGATGAAACTTAGATTAAAGGGAACTGAAGATGATAGTGAATTACTATGATTAACTGAACCTAAATATATATATATATTAATGTTATACATACATATATGTGTAGATAATTTAAAAAAAACCTGGGACTACTTTTCGTTAAGAAGAAGTAAGAAAGTAACATACGAGTAAAAATGTATTTTAGATTTAAATTGAGTAATATCTTGTATTTGGATAAATAAAAACGTTATTATTGGTGTTATGTTCATGCTTAATAAATTTTAATTTACTTTCTCTATTACTAAAAGATAATAAAAATTACTTGTGTTTATTCAAAATGTAAAAGGAGTTTGTCAGTTGAAGTTTGTCTAATATAGAAATATACCTAATATATAGAAATATATAAGGAATGCTTTTTACGGTTTTCCGTCTCATTAGACATTTCTCTGTACGGGGAAATTGTCATTTTAATTTCTCTTCTAAATAATAATTTTTCTTGTACGAACGAATGATCTAAATCAGAATATTTATTAGAAAACTTTTCTGTTAAATGCAAAATTTAGTTCAATTTAATCCTCATACTAATTATTTAACTATCATTTATTAATAATTAGATTAAAATAGAATCTAAACATATTTAATTCGGTAAACAATCAGCAACAAATAACAAGAGAATAAAACATAAAATCAACCTAAACAAAATTACGTAAATTGCGGTTCTATTTTAAAAATAAATTTACCTTTTTCTTCGTAATTGGGTTATAAAATATATACTGGGGTCATTTTTCTTTATTAATGATTTAAAAGAGTGATAACTGTTTAGAAGGATAAAATACTCTCTATTCAATGAAACGCGCACACACGCGCGCGCGCACACACCGCACCCACCCACACAATGAATAGCGTAGAGGCTTTTAACTTGATGAAAAAATTTCAATTGAAGAGAAATAAAAATTAAATTTTTAAACATGAGATAAATATCACGTAGATCACGTAAATTAATTACATGCAGAATGTATCACGAAGTTCTCCCGGGACTTTCATAACCTATTTTACTCATGAAAATAATGGGAATGTTTCATGTAAACATATGTCCTAAAATGCTTCGTTTGCGAGTTATGACTAGTGAAAGATTTCACTCGGATTTCAGCTACCCGGTGAAATGAAGTCGTACTGAAATTTTAGGACGTTAATTAAGAAATAGAATTAGTGATTTCTTGTGGTTTTTGACATGAAAAATTGAATAAGATAGAATCCAGAACCGTATCTGCAGTAGTTTTTGAGAAATATGGAGTGAAAACCAATAAATTTGTGTAAAAAACCCTGTTTTTTTATGTTTGACATACAATAACTTTGTTAAATCAGTAATAAACACATAAAAATTATAAAAGAAACTTGTAGAGAATTAATTTTGAACAAAATGGTGTAAGATTAGCTGAATAAAACAAATAAAATTTAAGAAAATTTGAAAGTGATTCTGAAAACCTGTGAAATTTTATTAATTTCTACATAAATTAAAAAATTTAAAAAAAAGGTTGGTTATTTCAAGGTGAAAAATGACCAGACCTTTGTTTTTAAATACTCTCCTTGAATTTTCTGTTATATATTCAAAGAGTCCGGAGCAAGCGTCAGCTACCGGGTGGGTCGCAGGTGGCGGATAGCGAATGGCCTTCACATATGGACGTATGCGAAAAAAGATTATCCAAATAAGCAGTCCCGGACCGAGGCGGCCACATTGGAGGACGTGATGGGGGTAATCTGCGGTGAGATTATCCCTAAGAATGAAGTGGTGACATGGCGAGTATGTGCCGCCTCAAATAAGCACAGCTGAGGCTAAATGGTCTACATGGGAAAGTTAACTCTTAAGAACAAACCCTGCAGATTTGGTTACAGTGACGAAGGTGCTCCACCATCAAGAGTACTCATTGCAGCGCTCGTAACGCGGCCTGGAGAAATCTTTCTACTGGAAAGCGTTTATTGACCTCGGAACAAGATAGTACTAATCGGATTAAAAGAACTGGAACGTCAAAATATAAGAATAGATGGATATCGAAAACAATTAAGATGGCTATTTGGAACGTAAGGAGGATGGCGTATGAGAGATGGAATTGGTTACCAAGTTGCAGGAAAATAAGATAAAATTGGCAGGTATAACAGAGACAAAAAAGAAGTTGAAAGGAATTGTGTGTTATTGTATAGCGTGGTTAACTAGACATAGTTAACCACGCTATAGACGTGGTTAACACATAGGTTAACTAGAGATAGTAGAGGTGTTGCTTTTTTTTAATCGATAAGAATTGGGAAGCAAAAATTAGAGATAAGTTGATGAACGATAGGATTAAAATGGCAAGAATAGAACATGACAGTGGAAATCTTACAGTAATAGTGGCTTATGGTTCAGAGGAATCAACGGATCATGTTAAGAAACAAGAATAGTAACTTTTATATAAAGAGATGCAACGGCTACTTAATGGAGTTAGTGCAAGTGATGATATCATACTGCTTGGTGATTTTAATGGTAGAATAGGGAGTTTTATCTATTCCTAAATAAGTTGGCACTGTTGGAGAGGACATCCTCAATGAAAATGGAGAGAGATTGAGAGACTTTGTTAACTTTAATAACTTAAAAATACCAAACACCTTTTCCTATAAAAAGGATATACATAAACAGTAATTATATATTTATTAAGTACACATGGTCCGCAAGAGTAAATAGGTCAATGGTAATTACATTATTGTTAATCAGAGAATGTCTAGTCTGGTTTGAGATTTAACAGTACTCTGTGCAGTTGACTTGTTTTCAGATCACTTCTAACTGGTTGTTAAATTGAAAAAAAATTGTGTAAGCGTTGGAAACAGCCACCAATTTTTATTGCAGAAAGTAACATGGAAAATAAAGCTTTTAAAAATATCACTCTTGAAAGATGAAAGTATTAAAGGCCTATACCAAAATAAATTATTTACAAAGTTGATGGATTCACCAATAGTAGAAGGTATTGATGAGGAATAGTACAACCTCCCTCACACTATTAAACAAGGAGCCGATGAGGTTGTTGGTATAAAATGGAAATTAAATAAGAGAAGGGGGCTGAGGATTTGGATTGAGGGAGAAAGTAATATAAAAGAGAAGCCACATTGGTATAGAATATACCTAAAAGATCCATCTGAAGGAATTCGGTTGTCTTATAAAAGAGTCAGAAACCACGCTAAATCTGTTGTCATCGCAAATCACTTGTTTAACAGCTGATTTTTCTAAGTTGTACGTTCTGAGGTTAAAATCCTAATAAAGGTTAGTTGCTTTTATACAGATTTTAATACTAGACAATGAATACCGGTGTAATGTGGTGGTTGGGGTTCAATTAACGGAACGTCTTAGGTACGTTCGACCTGAGCCTGTGCAAGACTACACCTAACTAACAAGTCACAAAGAAGGGACGCGGCTGCCTATGGGCCCCGTAGGCAGAAAACTGCATTGGATACCTGGAGATATTCGAAATATCCTTAAAATAACTAACTAGAACAATTTAGAAACCCTTTTTTTTACTGTAGGAGGAGGAAAAGTCTGCAACCAGATGCTCAGCAGCCGCGCTACTCAGTGTGTGGGATTTCCCGCATAGTGCGTGAACCCATTAAAAAGACCGCACCCTTTTATACAGCTGGAACAGTTAAAAATCAACATTAGCATTGCTATTTAAGAAATAGAAAGAGTAGATTAAAGAAATTTTTTTTAGAAACACGGTAAAATGTATGGATGAAGATAATACAGTACGTAAATTATGTGTGTACAACATTTAAGTCTTTGTATGTAAATTATTCAGTTTAATATCGAGTTCACTTTTAAGTTGGACTTTATACTTTTAGATGTTACAAATTCAAAGTTGTTTTAGTATTCAAAATCCGTATAAAAGTAACTAATTGTATACGGATTTTGAATACTAGATTGTGGATACCTGTATTCTTTGGTAGTTGGATTTCAATTAACCACACATCTCAGGAGTGGTCAACCTGAGACTGTACAAGACTACACTTCATTTACATTCATACATATCATCCTCTGAAGTAATACCTTACGGTGGTTCCGGAGGCTAAATAAAAAAAAAAGAAAAGTTGTTACAACTTATGTAGTTCATGATGGGTCGCACAGATTCAGTAATCCTTCCCTTTGGTTAAAGGTAACAGAAACAGTTTAGTATTTATTGTTTTTTGTCTTTAATTATATGATTATTTTTGTTATTATTATGAAATAAAATAAGTGGATTTTTTGAACACAAAATTGACATACAATGATGTCAAATTTTCATTTATTTAAATAAAAATAATTAGCCATCCATTCAGTAAAGTGAAGTGTCATATTCAAGCTACATATGAAAAACTAAAGCACTTCAATAATATAATAGTTGAGTTATGACATACAAAAAAAGAAGACAAAAAAAATCTTTACCGTATTAAGAGGTACGTCAAAAGAAGATAAGTTTTACAACTGAAAATAAGTAAATAAATAAAACAAAATGAATGTAGCTGTAAAACATGAACAGAATATAAAACATTGTTTTTAAATTCTAACATAACTCATTTTAAATATCGGTTTGAATGGGGACAAATTTTTAACGGAGAACAGTGGCTATGGTGAAACAATAATTAACCTACCTATGCCAACTACACGTGACTGTTGTATTCAAGGATACATTATTAACATCTTTTTTTTCTTTTT
This sequence comes from Lycorma delicatula, assembly GCF_047948215.1. Classification (NCBI taxonomy): domain Eukaryota; kingdom Metazoa; phylum Arthropoda; class Insecta; order Hemiptera; family Fulgoridae; genus Lycorma; species Lycorma delicatula. Next base: position 74,987,547 of record NC_134462.1, on the reverse strand, counting down.
ATGCTAAGAAGTATTTTTACAGTAAAGCAAAACAAAGAGTTTATTTATTTATTCATTATGAACAAACTGTAAGTTATTTTGGTGTTTGTATGATGTATATATTTTTCTTTTCGTATGTATCTATTTTAAATAAATAATGTGTATGTAAACTTTCACCACAAGGCACAAAATAATTTAAAAAGTTTGATTTTTTTTTAATCCATTACAAAAAAATAAATACATATATACCTATATATTCATGAGAATGTAAAATATGTGATTTTATTAAATAATTATATTTTCTTAAACTATAAACATAGATTCAGGATAATTTTATTTAAAAAAAATAATAATAAAAATGTTTTTAAAACTTACTAACATAATTACCAGGTGGGTTTAATCCAGAGGTTCCCAAACTTATTTTTCTCATAGACCACTTTCAAAATGTTGCTGGTTCCGGTGGACCCCCTACAGCTATATTTCTACCATATTTCCAGTCGACGGAAAATGTGAAGATTAGATCTAACTATGAAAATTTGCGTTACGGCTGAGTTCCACGAACTAACAGCTTCCGAAAAAAAAGTGAGAATTGATTGGTTAATTTTTGATTGACTGTGCTGTGAGTGGATGTCAAAAAAGTAAAGTTGGCCGATCAAAAAAAATGCTTCCATCCAACTTTACATTTTTGACATCTACTCACAGCACAAGAAAGCAATCAATTCTCATTTATTTTATTTAGAAAACTTCGCATTCAGATTGGTAAAAAGCAAAAGAAAAATAGTATATATTTTTATGTTGCCTTTATTCAAATATGTAATCATTACACTATTAATTAGTATTGTTATCATATTGCAATGTAATATAATAAAATTGTCGTAATATAATTAAAATTAAACATTAATAATGTAATGTAACTTCTACAATGACAATCACAAAATAGTTACAATTTTAATGGGAGTGATGTACTTGATGGATTGACAGCAAATGATTCAATTTGGCTTCAGTTTTGTTAGGAATAAGCGCAAATCTTCCCGTTCTGGGATATTGAATCTGCTTCTTTTTTTGATAAAAGGTTTGTAACGACACTAAAACTTTTTTCGACAAGATATGACGAGGGAAACGCTATCAAAAGCTTTCTCGCAATTCCCCACAGTCCAGGATATTTTTCTGGTATTTCTGCCTGCAGCCAAAATGTTTGATACCTTCTTTTAAATTTCACCTTCAGCTCCTCATTAGTGCTAAGCTCAAGTAGCTCCTCTTCTAATATCACATTCTCCAGTTCCGTTTCATCAAATGGATTTATGATCCATGGTGGTATTTCCATCGTCAGAATATCTTCAAATCTGATTTTGAAGTCATCATGCAGGGCAATTAAATGTTGAACGTATGTCTGAATATCTTCATCAAGGCATTCTACCTGTGACAAGTTTGAAAACTGGGAAAATACGCGCCGACTAATATTTTGCTTCATAAATTTCAATTTTCCAAGAAAATTATCGTGGACCCCCGCTTACGAATTGTGAACCCCCATTTTTTTGTCACGCCAACGTAGACTCCTGTCGAGTCTCCCGTGGACCCCTGGGGGTCCACCTGGACCACTTTGGGAATCAATGGTTTAAACTAACCACACAAATCTGGTATCGTCAGCCTGAGTCTGTAGAAGACTACGGGTCACGAATAAGGGACACGGCTACCTACAGAATAAAGCTGGATGGGATATCTGGAAATTTCCGGAATATCTATAAGATAACTGTGTTATTTTGAATTCCTTAAGATTAAAATGATCTACTTTTTCTTGAGTCTAAATGTTAAATTGCATATATTGTTCTTGTTTAGCAAAAAAATAACTCTATTTCCCGAAGGGATCTAAATAGGGTTTTCAAAAACTAAAGAGATCAAGTTGATTTAATTTTTAAGTTTAAGATTTATTTAGATTTTTATTAAGGATAAAAACGTATTTGTATTTGGAATATTTAAAGTGCATATACATGGTAAATGTTATTAATTTTATAATAATGTGTTTACTCACCATCATGTAAAGGGCATTAGGAAAGTTCTGCAATACAACGCAACGCATCATCACAGGCAGTTACAAGCTAGCGTGTATTTAGGTAGGTCTAGTAATGTTTTACTAACCCACCGGGTTGATAGGATGCGTTCACCATTAGTGGTGAACGGGTCTTCGACTTCCTCTTCCGGAAAGCCGGTACCCTCCTCCACTATAGAGTGGAGGAGGGTACCGGCCCTATGCTATCAGATCCAGACATGCATTTTGCATGCCTTTCACCCCCTCGCGACCCTCACATACCTCGAGGGTCCCTTATGCCATCATCGGGGAGTCCCCACCCACTCACACTTGCATGCGAGCAGACCAAGACACCCTAGGCATAAGAGCTGCCTCCCTGTCTCTAGACATCCCTAGACGTTTCAGTTTTGTTACGTTGTAGTTTGTGTTTTAGTTGTGTTGGAAAAAGATGTATTGATATCGTCGTGATCGGCAGTTTTACAAATGGATTAAGTAGTTGATCACTGTTTAGAAAAAATTCACTTTTGCTTGGAGAGGATTGTCCGCATCGTTCAACAATATTTAGGTGATACAGAGAGTTTGAAAAAGGAAATTTTGACATTGAAGAAGTTCCAGGTCGACTGTGGCTGAGAGAAAAAATTCTACACTACGAAAAATGCTTAAGACTGATAGACGTGTCCTACCACAAAAAAAGATGCCCTTCGGCATTATGTACCAGCAGTTCATGCTATTGTGCGAGTTCATCTTCAAGTTAGAAATCTTGTATTCTTTCGAGCGTTCGGTTATCATGCAGAAGAATTAGTCTTTTGAGGTAGAACAAGGATGTTTCTTTCTTATTTCACTTTATTTCCTACCATGTCACAATAGTACTCACTCTTAATTGCACTCATTTCTTCTAAACAACAGTAATAAATTGGGCCTTCATAATCCCAAAACACCGTTAGAACCCATCACTTTATCGGCTGATGCGTAGGTTTTGAATTTTTTCCTAGCGGGAGAACTCGGATGTTTCAATTCCATATTTTGTCGTTTGAATTCCGGCTAAAAAAGATGAATTTATGTTTCATAAAATTTATTCGTTTTATACGGTCTAAAAATAGCTTCTTCAAAATTAAAAATTGTTTAAGTTCCGTACAAATTTGAGCTTCGGAATTTCGTGATTTAGAGTTGATTTTTTTAGAATATACCTTGAACACGTTTTGCGATAATTCAGTTTATCACGGATAAAAAAATTGTTATTACTCCCACTACAAATTTCAGCGATATTCAAAATTGTTTTGCGTCTCCTTAGGAATAAGATCATTAATGGGACTTTGAAAATCCTCAGTCGAATCTTTTACCGGTTTTCCGCTACGATGAAAATCCAATACTTATTTTGCTCGATTTTAGTTATTTCATACACTTATAAACATTTTAACGGTCAATTAACTTTTTACAAACTGTTTTAACATCGGCGAGAGAATTTCGACTGGTTTTACAGTATCTGAAATAAAAATGTTTTGACAGCACTTAAATTTTCAAATTTACACGTTTCAAGCAGATCCGGCATTTTTAAATAAAAATTTAAAAACATTAGAGGACTTTTTTTCGAATAGCTAATATTTTCTATGTCAAGGGTGCCAACCTGAATGACAGTTACTGTTTATTCTATTAAATAATTTTTCCGGTATTTCTATCTGTCTAATTTTTTAACGATCCTCGTAACAAAAATTTATTGATTTAAAATTTATTTAGGTATGTTACTATATTATAAAAGAAAATGCTTTTAGAAATAATATAGTTTTTTTAACAGTAAATTATAATATTAATTTGAAAAAAGCTGTTTTTATCGTTTTATATATATTATTAAAATATTAATAATAATAATATATAATTATTAATATATAATAATAATATATAATATATAATTTATTCTTGAAGAATGAAATTTTATTTAAAAAAAAATTAAAAAATTTTTAGTCATGAACATACTAATGAAATATTATAAGTGTTTTTAATGATAATACTAAAATATTTTAAGTTTTTTAATACGCTAAGTACTCGTTTGATGATAAAAAAAGAATGTAATTTAGGAATCTATAGTCAATAATAAAATAACAAAATAATAGAGTTAAAAGAAAAACGAATAAAAATAGTTTTATCTTTTTATTTATTTAATCTCAGGTGTACGAGTTCTGAGAAGTATAAGCTGTTTGTAAGCTATAAAAAATAAAACTTTCGAGTTTTGTTAAATTTGTTGAATGTTATTACTAAAGTAATAAAGTTTTAATTTTAATGCAAGCAACGCTTCCAAAGCAGATTAATAAAAAATAAATGTTAAAACCACTACAATTAAAAAATAACAGTAACAAAAATAAAATGTCATTTCTGCGAAAAAATATATTCATGTATTTTACATTAATTTTACTAATTTCCTATTTACAGTGTTTAATTATTTATTTTTATGTAAACTCCGTACGGCTAAAGCTACAAGATCTATTTATAACGGTTACGTAAAAGTTAAAACATTGCTGTCTATAAACTAAGAAAGCAAATCAGGTTATTTTTATAAAATTTATTTAGTCTACGTCAAATACATGCCAAAAACACAAGTAAAATGTTTTTACAGACATCTAGTAGAGAAACGTGAATCGATATTAAACCTTATATATTAATTAATATAACATGAACTAAAGTAAATAAATGCATTTTATCTTAAAAAACAAATAATACAAAAATTCTTTCCTAATAGTTTTTATTTTTGCGAATTATTTTCGCTGTCCTGACGATCTACGATCAGCGAAAGATGTCGCGTTTAGGTAGTTAGCCTCTCAGATTAAGAAGACATTTTTAAAGAAAATCTAATAAAACCTACAGGAAAAACTGTTAAAAAAAAACGCTGACAACACTTATGATTCTGATGCACGGCTTACATACACATACTCACACAACTTAATTTAAAATATTTATAATTTTATTTAAATATAATATTTTTTTTCGTTTATTTATATCAATGATTCCAACCAAAGAGCGTGTGCATATCGTATTTATTTCGCGGGGTTTGGGGGGTACTAGCGGCGACGGTCGGTACTAACTAATGTAATTTCACAACTTACATAGAACAAATTTCGCTTGTATGGTCGGTAGACTGGTGTAGCCGCGAGGCTTAACGCACTAGGTACTGAGTTGATCGGGTGATCAATTTCAAGACTCAGCCAAACCGAGTTACTTTTTTACACATTAAATATTATTAATTTATTTAATTCTACCGCTCAACTGTGACATCGCAACATAGCAGACCATTACAATAGAATTTTTTGGGTTTGGGGTGCGATTTAGCAAAACCTTTTTTGGTAAACCAAAAGTAAGTATTGTTACTTTTAATCGTTAACAAATGTACCTAAGAAAAATATAACCTTAATTAGGCAAAATATTCAGATAATGAGAGTGACCTTGCTCTATAGCCTCACCCCTTTGAACTTTCAAATTGAAAATTTAATGACATCAATGCCCGATACATAGAAGTAATCTGACTAAGTTTGATTAAAATTGGTCCAGTAGCTCTGGAGATATAAGGTGATTTAGAGGCTGATACCGAACACTCACACACGTACATACGAACATCCGGAAAATTTCCATCCGTTTTTTTTAGTTTTTTGGGTTCCTTATGGGTCAAAATATGAAGATACGGTGAAAACCGTGTTTGCCCAAAGTGAATCGATTACAGTACTTTCTGTGGGAAAAATATTGAAAAAATAATTGGAAAAATACACCACTCAATTCTTTTTTTATAATTTGGACTGTTCAAATACTGGCGTCAAATTAAAAACTTAATTAGCTTTTAAACTCTAACTTTCTACTAATTTGGCAGCGGGTTCATAAAATTGAAACTTAAAGAATAATTAAAGAAAAACAAATTATTCTAGAGTGCTATTTTTAAAGTTTAAAATTCGATTGCTATAAAACGTCAGCCAAAAGAATATAAATCACCCCAAATAAAAAATTTCTCGTTAAAAATATAAAAAAAACTGCGTTATGTAACTGCTATTAATCGTTAGCTAGAATTTTCGGGAATTCGAAAATGTATATTATTTTTTACTCGTACCTCAAGTTTTCAAATAATTTTCCTTAAATTTTGAGTATAAATACTTTGAATATCAGGATGATTACCGGTTATAGGTTGTATAACATTAACAATTTTGTACTAAGTAATTATGATGGCAAGTAAAAGATATGTCAATCGTCAAAATAATGATGGAATTGTTTTAAAGATTATCTATTAATTTAAATTAAAATTATACTACGGAATCTTCTAAGGAATTCTCTAAAAACATATCGAAACTAATATATGGGGAAAAAACGTAAAAAGAATATATACCGATAAACTAGAATCTCTTTTTGATATCTATCAAAATCATATTTATCTGCAATATGAAATTGCATAAAATTTTGTATAGAAGAGTTATAAACAATAAAAATATAGACATACATTGTTATTTAGCTGAAATAAGTGAAAATATTAAAGAAACTACTCGTCCTCCAGACCTATGTTTATATGAATTTTATTCATTTTTCTGCAGAATTCATTCCTGAAATATGTCCTTAACCTTATGGAACACTCTGTATAGTCTTTGTTTTGAAAAAATCAACAGCTGTATATCATAAAACAACGAATAAATCATTCAGTGTTTACAATAAAAATAAAAACTCTCAAAAAATGAGGACAAATTTTACACTTATTTTAAAGAAAAAGGAAAGATAGGTAAAATGATAGGGAAGACTTTCCAGACCCTTACTGGGAATCGAACCCAGGTTCAACTGATCTAGATCTAGATCAGATAATAACCACTATACAAGCTGGCTGGCAGGAATAGATAGATTGATAGAAATAATTATTTATAATTATACATTTGTATTTAATTTTGTTAAATTAGAATAGGAGCGTACAAAAAGCAAACATGTTGCATGGTATTTTGACAAATGAAGATATTTGTAGTTACACCTAATGTTGAGATTGAAAATTGTACTAATGATTTTAATCAATTCAGCATGAATAAATGAATTTAGTGTACGTATATAATTCCACAGATAACCGGTCATTAAAAAATACGTATATTTTTATTTTATATGGAGCAGTAATATTTTGAATCTACTTTTTGGCATTTTGCCTCTTTGTGTATTTATGACTCGGTTACAGCTAAACGCATTTTCTAAATTTGACTATGGTTACTTGTTATCAGAAAAAACGACGAATATGCAACTATTTTTCATAAAAATTTCTATTTCAAGAATGAATTTGATTTTCTTAGACAATAGAGAAGGAGAATGATGAATGAGGGAATCCTCGCTAAAGACTCAATATATATATATATGTTTTCCGATTACTGACGTCACACACCTTAACTACTACGCTTTAGAGACTACTCCATGTTTAAGAGTAGAATTTGTCTCTCAGACCATTCACCAACTATGAGTATCGTGCTTTGCTCAATGCATTATTAAATACTTTTACGCTTGTAATCAATAATCTTTTTTTATCGCTTTCATCTTTTGCGTCATACAAAGAGAAAATAAGATCTTTAAATAAAACAAAATTTAAGAAGATATTGAAAGTACCTTTCTTGACAATCATCTGTCAATGATATTCATTGTCACTAAAAATAATGTTTCAGATTGCTATTACGGTAAGAACATTTTTGTTATTTATTATACTTTCAGAAATCAATAACAGTTGATATTTCTGATATTTATTATTTTTTAATTATTACTTTATCAGTTAAATTTTATTACAGATGTCTACTTACTAAATATAATATAAAATGAGTTTTGTTTATAGAATTTTTTAATTAAAACAAAATAATATGTAGACTCCAATGTATTCATATATCAACTAAAAAAACCTCTTTTTTTAGTTAAGAATAACAAACATGAGTTAAACGTTTACCTCCAAAACGGAAATGGATATTGCCTTGATCATCCCAAGCTAGGTTTACTAAATAAATTGAGAAGTAACATTGTTTATTGTCGCCTTCTTTATTGAACCAACCTTATTATTATTATTGTCATACATCAGTTTATAAATTTCATTGAATTGCAAATGATTTTAAGCTGTACAGATTGTATGTTGATGATATTAATTCCAAGGGCTGGCTGTAAAAAGGACATCATTATTATCAGAGAAAGCAGGTGCTTTCTATACCAATTTCTATATATACCAAGTTTTCTGTTTTACTCAATAGAGGATTTTCTCAAGTTATTTTTTATTAAGTTAAACATTTTGCTTGGTTTCCTGGACTTCATTTACGATAAATGTATTTTACATTTGTGAATAGGTTATATAGATTAATATTTAAATATCTCAATACATTTTAACAAAGAAAACTTACGATATTTATTTAATAATGTATTATATTCTTTTATAATATAATAAATTTTATTAATTCATTAGACACCACCTGTTTAACCAAATCATATATGTTTAATCATAAAACATCTCTTTAACAACTTCATTTGTATAGTTAACTATAGTTGTCTATTCATTCTATATATATTCAAGGACATACCAAATAATTCTGAATTGATAGGTGCATTTTCAACAAAACCAAGCAAATAAAAATCATATGATTAAACTTAAGGTATATATCAGATAACTAAATAACCTTCACTTCGTGCACTTCTTTTTTTATTATTTTTTTCAACGAACATGCACCAATGACGTCACTTTTTAGTGATGTCATCACGTTTCCACGGCTAGCTTGTATGCATCAATATAATACTAGTATAAACCGGTTATGTAAATTGCAATCAGAATGAATATATATATATTTATAATATTTATTTATATTCTATGTTTTTTTCCACTTGTTTTCTACTTGTAATACAAAAAAAAAAAAAATTACATTAAAATTCTTTCGTAATGTATCATCACTATTCATAAGTACAAATATATGTCATATTATTTACGTGTAAAAATATTGTAACAATTTTTTTTTCTTATTTATACCAGTTTTTGTAATAAACAAGAATGGTATTATTTCATTCATTAAAAAGTAAATTACGTAAGCCAAATTACTATTAAAAAAAAAAATATAATCTTAACATATATGAACATTCTTAATGATTGAATAATTTCAGTATGTTTTATAAGATATTGGTTATAATCAGTTTAATACTACTTACAACAATACCTGTAATTAAAAGTTTAATTTCCTGAGTAAAATAACAAATAAAACACTGAATAGGATAGAACTATTTTAGAGAAAGTAATAAACTTAAAAATAGCAATGATGCTAAGAAAAGTAGAAATAAAAATTTCTACTTCCTTCACTAACTGAATAGTTAATAATAATTTCTATTATTAGTAACAATAGAAGAAGTAAAAAATAATAGAACAGATTGCATAATATTTGCGATTCACTTTTAATAATTACACCAATATGACAGCTGTTTATTAATGGTTTGAACAAATGAGATTTCATTTTGTTCACAATAAAAGACAACATTATTTTAAAATAAAAACAAATTTAATAAAACTATTATTTACTAAACAATTAATGATTAAAAATTTTAATAGCCGTTTTTATAGAGATTTCAAAGGTAAAATTTTCAAACTTATTTATTTTCTAGAGGATGTTGTAGGGTATAATAAGCATACCAAAATCCATTAAAATACCTCAATACTTTCTTGGGATATAAATTGGTTGACAAAGGGAAAATGAAGGGAAAACGATGTTGTCCCCGTGAAAATTTTTTTGATGTCCTGAATCAGTTCCTTAAGTTTAGCCAACAGCTCCCCGGACACCTCCTTATATATATATAAAATAATATATTGCATAATATATAACATAATATAATAATATATTGTTATAATATATAACACATATATATATATATATATATATATATATATATATATATGTTATAAGGTATAATTCATTATTTCAAATAACTAAGGAGTTTTATGAAAGCAGTAAATTGGAAGATACTGAAACGTTTTACTAAACATTTTTGTTGTTATATTTGATATTAAATCATCTCTTTACTTTCCCGGCATGATTAGCATTCTTTCCCTTTAATATAACTAGAATAGTTATAATATAACTATTCTAGTTATACAAATAGTTTTTATGTCAAAAATATGAAGTGGGTTTTTTTCAAATTTTTACATTTTAGGGTCCAACTAGCTCATCTACACCAAAAAGAAACATATGTATGTTTGTATGTGCGTAAGTGTGTACGTATCTTTGCCGCAATGCTTTTGGACTTTTATCGCAGGATTCACCAAATTTCCTTCAAATTTGGTCCATTCTACTCGTATATATGGATCATTAAGCACATTCATTTTTTCAAAATTTATAGGAGGCCGGGGATATCATGAAAAAACCAACTTAGATTTTCTTCAAAGAGATTTTAGAGAAAACTTTATTAAATAAAATTTGTTAGCTATAATACATATATAAATGGACGAAATGATTCCGGAACCGATTTAAACTTTCTCCATACTTAAAATCTCAATTAAGAAAATCGGTTTGCGCCTCCACGTTGGTTCGTTTGGATAACCAGTTAAAAACGTGGAGATTTCTACTGCTGAACTAAATCGGAATCACCTCTCTGTATCACATCCAGAGTTGTAACTCGGGAATTTATTCCCACCCAAGGCTGACTTGCCTTTGAAAGTCAAATATGGAAGGTCTTTTAAGAAAAAATCCACCGTCTGGTAAATACCAGAGAAGGCTGCACTCGGATCCGGTGAGCATCTGCTTAGAAGATAACAATGAATCGGAGCGTTTGGAAATATCCAAAAACAACACAACTTCAAAACTGAGGATAAAACACAAGCAAATAAACTACATTGCCACTCACAACATTAATTCTCTAACTCAACCTGGCAAACTAAAAACTCTAACAGACATAATGGACAAACAAAAAATCCTAATCGCAGGACTTCAAGAAATGAGAAACACCGATCGAGAGCCGTTTGAATCTCAGGGTTACAGAATTTACAAAGGAATCCCCGGGAAAAGTGTGATGAAGAATTGCCCACAGTTTGGAACAGGATTTGCAATCAATCTTAAAATAATTGACTCAGTCGTAAAATTTAAGTCTTACTCCGCCAGGATTTAAACCTTAACCCTAAAAATCAGCCAATAAATTCTACACCATAATAAATGTCCATGCTCCCACCAATGAGAAAAACAATCTTAAAAAAGATAGAGAAGAGATGGACAAATTCTGGGAACTTCTTGACCAAACTGCAAACAACATAAATAAGACCCACACCAAGATTTTAATAGGGGACTTTAATGCCCAACTTGGTAAAGAACGAAGATATCGTGATATTATCGGAAAATGGCCTGCCCAGAAGAAAACTAACAAGAACGGCAAAAGACTTGTCGAATTTTGCAGAAACCATAATATGATCTCAAAATCCACCTATTTTATGAGAAAACCAAACAAATTGAAGACTTGGAAACACCCAGATTGGAAAAAAGGGGATGGCAACTTGATCATGTTTGCATGGACCGGAATTATCACAAGGAGATTTATAATGTAAAAGTCTTGAGAGGCACAGATACTGAATCGGACCATTACTTAATTAAAGTTAAAATAAAATTCACCCCGCATAAAAAGAAAAAATCCCAACCTAAAACCAAAAGATGATTCACATAAATTAATAAACAATGCCATCTTTGAAGAAACAAAAAAAAAAATCAAATTAACTAATAATTTAAAAGAACTGACATCCCAACTGAAAGAAATAGCTGAAGAACTAGCCCCTATAAACCAAAGAAAAAAACACCAATGGTGGAATGAAAAATGTGACAAAGCATTCAATGACCGACACCGGGCTTGGATCAACCACCAAACCCAGAAAACTGAAGAATCTAACCATGAATTCACCAAACAAAGGAAAATAACTCAGAAAATTATAAGAGGAACCAAACGACAAGCCCAAAAAAACTTGATTCAGCAAATAGAAGAAAGTTCCAAGAAAACTAACTTCTGAGACTATTATAAAATTTTTGGTCAGGCTCTTCAAAGATATGAACGACTCACCCTTATGCTGAGAGGAAAAAAGGAAATATGGCCCACACCAATAAAGAAAACGCTGAAATTTTGGCAGAAATCTTCAATAGACTCCTCAACTGTGACGACTCCCCAGAGCTTTTTGAGATTGACACTGAAACTCCAGTTAAAACTTCACCGGTAAATATCAACCCGCCAACAATTCAAGAAGATCTCGCAGCCTTAAATGAAATAAAAAACTACAAAGCAAGCGGAGAAGACCAGCTTTTCGCAGAACTCTGGAAACACTCATCAGTTTATTCAGTCAAAACCTCCCTACATCTATGCCTCGTGAAAATATGGAACGAAGAAAAACTTCCAGAACACTGGACCACAGCTCTCATTCATCCATTACATAAAAAAGGGGATAAAACTAATCCGGAAAACTACAGAGGCATATCTCTCCTGGATTGCACATACAAAATCCTGTCGAGAATCATATACAACCGATGCAAAGACCAACTTGAACTGGAACTTGGAGAATACCAAGGGGGATTTAGGCCATGGAGAGGTAGCCCGGAGCAAATAATATCCCTAAAACTTATGATGGACTTATATAAAAGACGGAAAAAACAACTAATAATCACCTTCGTCGACTTTAAAAGAGCCTATGATTGTATACACCGACCATCCATGCTGAATATTCTGAGAAACCTGGGCCTTCACCCTAAACTCGTAAACATGATAAAATTAACTTTAACCAATACCCAGTCCAGAGTGAAATTCAGAGGTGAACTCTCTCAACCCTTCTACATAAAAACTGGATTGAGGCAAGGAGACGGCCTCTCACCACTCCTTTTTAACTGCGCCCTTGAATTTGTCATGAGAAAATGGAATGAAATAAATCCCAAAAATATAAAAATGGGTACTAAGAAAAACTCCATCACACTAAATTGCCTAGGATTTGCAGATGACCTCGCTCTTTTAGCAAATAATATTCAAGATGCCAAAACACAAATCATGAGCCTTCAAAACCTAGCACAAAAGATAGGGCTTCATATCTCTTTCGAAAAAACTGAACTAATGGCCATAGATCCTCTGGTAATAGAGCAAATTACGGTAAACAATCAGAAAATTAAAATAGTAAAACAATTTAAATATCTACTTAAATAATAACTAATAAATACGGAAATAATAACTTATAATTTAAATGAAAAAGTGACATGGCAAAACAGGACAAATAAAATGATTAAATCCCAAAAATTAAATTGGTCAACATATAACAAAAAATGCCTTTCTGCTAAAACAAAACTTAAACATTATAAAACTGTAGTACAGCCAGAAGTCACCTACGGAAGCGAGACCTTTTTCAAAATCACTCAGAAAAACCGAATTGAAAAAATTCTGAAAATAGAGAGGAGAATTGTCAGAACGTGTATCAATTAAAAACACCAAAAAGAAGACTAATGGTGGATTGTGCCAAATGAGGTGGTGTATCGAGAAATAGAGCCTGTTACTGATACTATGCGGAAAAAGAGAATCTATTTCTTTGGTCATCTCATAAGGACACCGGAAACAAGACTGTCAAGAAATATCATTGAAAAGCTCTGGTTCCAAAAGCTAGAAGTAGGATGGATCAAAGAAATTAGAAAAGATATGAAGGAATTGGGAATTTTGCTGACTGACCTACAGAATAAAACTGGAAAAATTACAAAGCTAAAAGACAAAAGCATTAGATTTAAACAAAAGACAGACAAACGACAAAATACAACGAAGAGGGTGTTTACGGATGAAGAAAAGAAAGCAAGATCTGAACGGATGAAGAAATACTGGGCAGCTCGGAAGAGTAAAATAACACGCTTTTCTCAGAAAAGATCCAACTAAAATTGACTTAAGTGGTCCCATGTTGGCCGTAAAAGCATAATAATAATAATAATAACATATATAACTAATCATCAAAAATCTTTCTTTTAAAAACCAACCCCATTTCTTAAAATATATTTTTTTGTACTTTCGCTCTATCTCTCATTGGTTAAAATAAGTTTCAAAAATTTGTTGAAAAGTTATTTCATATACGAGTATATAGCTATTAATAAATGTTTACAATTTTTTTTAATTATAGACCCCGACCTAAAATGTAGAAAAATTTTTTGAAAATTTTCTATTTCCTATCTTAGTGTTTATTGAAGTCGGTGTCAGATTTAGAGTAAAACATTACTTAAGCCAATTTATTAAGCTTAATCTATAAAGGGATATTTTTTGAAAAATTTTTCTTAAAATTTATTCTCCATCTCTAAAATATAGATTATCTGTTGTTTTTTTTTTTTGCCTCTAACTCTTTCAATTTTTATTATTACTAGCCGAGAAAGTCATGTAATACTTTGCCAGCTTATTTTATATACTGCAGTAGTATTTAGAAAATAATATATATATGTATATGCATATTAACTTAAATGTAATTAATTTAAGTTTATTTTACTCTTGATTGGATAAAATGAAATATAATAACAAGATATATTTTACTTAAAAATATTATCTTTATTAATTTTTTGGGTTAACCAATCAACTAGACAAACTTATAAATTAAGTTCTCTACGTTTCACTAAGAAATCTCTAAACTTCCTCAGGTGACAATACACATTCATACACATATCATACGAAATTCTCGTGCATACTGTGAGTAATATGCAAGAGAATTATGATGTGTGTATGAATGCGTATTGCCACATCTGAGGATGTGTAAACCACCTGAGTTTCTTCTATATATATATATATATATATATATATTATTATTAGCATAAGTTAATTTTCTAAATACTACTGCAGTATATAAAAAAGGACCGTTCTTTCTCTGGAATATGTTATCTTTTCCTGTTAAGAGATCATTTTTACATAAATGGTTTATGGTGTAAATTTTCTTCATTTGTATGAACAAATTTTATATTAAGCAAGTTACCTAAATTAAAAAAATATAATTTCTTATATTTTTAAAATTGCCTAATTCACTGATGTACTCAATGTTTTTTGACTGATGAATTAATTCACCACAGAAGCTTTCAAAGAACCTTTTTTCGGAGAAATATAAAAATGAAAATCTGTAGCGTTTAAAAATGTCATACGTGACCGGTATTCGAACCCAGGACCTCCGGATTGTAGGCTGACACGCTACCACACCGCCATGGAGATGGGTGGAAATATTTATTTTAACGATAACGATCAGTTATTATATAAACAGATTTATGCCGTATATTTATACACTTAATCATACTGTGATAAAATTTGGAAAACGTTTTTAAATCCAACACCTTTTATCATGTTTTCTTGGTTAAATTTTTTAAAAATATAAGTTGTACTTATAAAAAAAAACATGTTCCTGCTGTGTGAAATAAAACAAAAACAAACAAAAAAGATGTTTTTTTCTTCACTTGCGTTTACTATAAGTTCTCTTTACTTTTCCCAACATTCTCAAAAAGGATGAAATATCTGCTTAAATAATTTATCAAAACTAGCATTCTTATTCCATACAGTTTAATATTTAATCACGTACGGGTTTATTTTCCTTCTGTAATTGAAGATTTGTATTCTGTATCCTTCTTTCGTATTTTCCCCTCTCAATTCTGAGAATTCATCTTTGTAAAATACCACATGGGTAAAAAAAATGATTTCTAAGAATTCCGTAAAATATTAAATCATGTAAAACATGATTTAATATTTGTTAAAAAACATGATTTGTTTTAACAAACAAAATTTTAGCATATAAAATATTTAATTTTCATTAATACACTAATATATTTTTATTAGATAAAATAATAATAATTATATATAGCTTGAGATCATCGTAACCCTTTATGTTCAGGTTGGCGGACGATCCTAATGGACACCCATAACTTGTCCATACATTGAGGGGAATGATCTATGTGCCAAATTGAATAAACTCAAATCTGGTGCCCAGTTTGCGGTTAAATGTTGGTCATCATTGAAGCACTCTTCTGTATTAAGGATAAACGGTAGGCAGCGAATAAGTTCATAGAAGTGAGTACTGTGATTTTATCCTTCAAAATGACGTAATATGATTAAACTCACAACAATGCTGCACAATAAATATCTTCATGTTATGGAAATGATCTATTTCTATATATATCTATTTAATTTATTGTATTCAAGAATTTTGAGGGGAAAAATCTGAATTTTTTAAAATAAAAGGGACTTTTTTCATAAATTTTCTTTTAAAATATATTTTTAAATAAAATTAGTAACAATTTTTTTTTTTATTTCGTCTTTAAAAAGGAATGTTCAATTTGATTCTAAGGTTATTTTAATGCATTTTCTAGATTCATTCTTAATTTAATCTTAAATTTAATTTTAACCAAATGGATGAATTTCAAATATCTTTTTATTTCATAATGGAAAAGTTCCTCTGTCCAATACGTTTTTTTTTTTCTCTAAATTGGATTCTTTTTAAACTTTTATTTAATACTTACAATGAAATTATTTTATAGCTAAATGATTTATTTCATTTTATTAATTAAAGTATATTTACGTAAAAATTTTTTTGTAAAGGTAGGGTAAAAATAATAAATATTCCTACAGAGTCTTGGCTTACGCCTTGTAT
This sequence comes from Lycorma delicatula, assembly GCF_047948215.1. Classification (NCBI taxonomy): domain Eukaryota; kingdom Metazoa; phylum Arthropoda; class Insecta; order Hemiptera; family Fulgoridae; genus Lycorma; species Lycorma delicatula. The sequence goes on along the minus strand of NC_134462.1, from coordinate 74,970,946 downwards.
CTTCTTCGTCTTCCTATTCTTATTTTTATCAAGTCACAAGTTTCTCACCTATTATGTGGTTTTTAATAACATGATCAGTGTTTTATGCAATTCTACAATATTTCAAATAATAATAATAATAAAAAAGCTAAATGTGTAAAAAATAAAATTAACTTTTTTATTTATATCGCTAATATAATTTATATCTCTAATAGCTACAGAAATTTCCTTTTTCAATCATCCTTTTAATTTTCATTTTTTAAAAATTCTTTGATAAATTAAGAGCTACAAAGTTTTTTTTTAATTACGTGACATTTTCTAATAATTAGTTTATTTAATTGAATTTTTAGAAATTCTTGTCCTATTATTCGTACAAAAAATGAATAGATGTGGCGCAGAAATATATAAATCGTAATATATGAATAATTGAAAAAAAGTATTATTTTTATAATTTCTATCAGCCCAAAATTCCCGGAGATGAGCAAGTTTTTCGCGCTCCGCCGATTTGAAGCTACAAATTCAGATTTATACAAGCGTGACTTCCGCAATTAACCACACATATCAGGAATGGTCGAACTGAGACAATACAAGACTATACTTCATTTACTTTCATACATATCATCCTCATTCATCCTCTAAAGTAATATCTGAACGGTAATCTTGGAGGCTAAACAGGAACAAGAGAGAAAGAGTTATAGGCAAATAAAATTTTAATTAATGATATATTAGATCTTACAAGGGGAAGGCACATCGGTTCGAATGTGTTCATCGAACCGATGTGCCTTCCCTTCATCTACTTTTTTTAACTTGTTTTTATTTTAAATATATCGATTTATTATTAGTTATTAACCTTGCATTGTAAAAAAAAAATTACGATAAATAATAATTCAATAATAACCATAAAAAAAGAGAAGTTATTAATGAAATAACTTACTGAATCACGTACTTACTTCATAACGTACTTTTCATTAAAAAAGATTGTGTATGTAATTTAATAGGCGTACAAGGAAGTCATGTGGTGTATACTTCAGATTTTTCCCTAATAAAACGGATAGTGACTAGATTAACAATACAAACATGGTTTCCATTGAAGCTACCAGACGTATGAAACTCATTATCGTGTTTACAATACAAGTCTGAAGGATACTTGAGTGTTAGTATTTAGTAATTGTACACTAAGATAGCTTTAAAACACACAAAACAATTTACTACATGGTTTTTCTTTTATTAAACATAAGTTTGCTTTTTACTAGAAAATTAAGTCCATTTACCTATGACAGTCAATAGACGCTTAGTTTATTTGGGAATTTCTGATGATTATTTAATCTTTCTCTACGTTATGTTGGTGTGGTTTGCAGTCAGTATGATGTAAGAAAAAATCTAATCAATTTAAAAGTTCCAAAATTGTTGATTGACATGCTGTAAAAAATCAGAGGCCTTTGAAAAATCACATTAACGGTTGATTTAGAAAAATCTTAATAATCCGATTTCCAACACTGTTTTTTTATAAATTTTTCCGTAACAGTAATTTATTTCTGAAACAGAGATGAAAATGAAAGAAGCCCCGAAATTAACAAACTTAGGAAAACTACAACTGTTTTATAAAAAACAGTTATTAAAAGCTAAGAAATGAGGTTATCATGTAGTTATTTCAATGCTAACTAACTGCATACCAAGACAGGATTAATTCCAGAAGCACGCCTTACCTGCTGCACCTGTACCCATGGTCTATATAGTGGTGCCTAGCACCTCGTTTTCTTGTCGTCTTTCATAACGCTTTTATTCAATCATCCATCATGTACTTACACAATCATCGTCAGACCCGTTTCAAAGCTGTTCAATTAAACGAATACTTAAACCAATTATTCTTTCATAATCTGATGATTATTGATATTTCCTTCATGAAAACAATGCAAAATTAATTCCACAATAGACTAGTTTTTTTATACCACAATGCTTCAATAGCAACTGATTTGACAGGCATTTAAACGCATCTTCAGTAGAACAATTACAAATTTCTTCTCTTTGTATACTACGATATATAATCCGTGAAACGAAGTTTTTTTATAAATCATCGACAAACTAAATATTTTTCCTCAAATTTATTTGTTTTAATTTAATTTAAGATAAAAAATAAATAAATGGTATAAATAAAACGGTATTAAGAAAAAGTCTTAATACCGTATTTCGACCATTTTCCATGGTACAACGGCATAATTATCTTTTAAGTTTAATAATATTGTGTATTTTCCATAAACATATTCACATGTTAATTCCACATCAAAAGTTCAATAACTTCCTTTAGTACAATTATCGTATTAAAAATTTGTTCACTAACTTATTACCATCTAATTCCGCCTTTGCCGATAATCACTGGAACGGCATCTTATTCTGATCACTCCTTTCAGTACACGTTCGTTATATTTCCACGTATTCAATCATTCACCTACTCATTTAGGAATCTTCGTTTACATTATGGTGGCCAATCTAATCCATAACCGCTAGCTTAATCCATGCAGTCTAATCCATAACCGCTAGCTTGTAATCCTACAGCTAGTCACCGACATTATTCTTCTGTTTGCCCTGCCTTCAACCTCACACCGGTCTCATCGGCCTTTTTTCTTACGTTCATCATCTTTTCAAACCCTGACTGCGGTTTCAATAAAGTTCTCTGGATTCGATTTATTGTAGTTCTGTTAAACTGTCATGCACTGTCAAATTCACCTGTCAAAGACGGACTTTCTCATTAGCCGCTTTATTGGTTTTCACTAAATATTGACCTCTTCTAGCTTCAACAATGATCCGCTAATTACCTAATCCGTGTCACAAATCGCTGTTGGTAACTACTCATCTGCGGTATTCGTTTTCCATTACTCACCCAGTTCGCTTCTACATAGTCCCCCAGTTTACCCTTTACCATAGGCTTCACATAATTTTCAGTAACAACCATCCCAAAAACTATCCCCAATATATTAGTTAAGTTATATTGCTCAAAGCTACCTTTCACAATTGATTACCAAAATCATCTTTTATAAATAAGGGATGTCGAAAAAATTATCTTACAGAACTCTTATTTAATTACCAGAAGAACTTATTTAATTACCAGAAGAACTCGAAGAGAAACCTGTCTTTCAGTTCCTCTTGCTAAGAGACACTTGATTATTTTAAATGCATCCTAGAAATAATAATTTCTTGCTAAATTAATTAATATAAAAGTATAAATGGGGTATATAGGTACTCTTGCCCCGTTATGACTTTCTAATCTCCTTAGGGAAACATAAAACATTAATTTTAAAAATGGAACCGAATCAAAATGCGCTAAAAAGTAAGAAATATTTTCGTCCAAATAATTAATTAATTCCTTAAACAATTTTTTTGTATCGGCGCCAAAGTACATGGTCATACTTATGTGATACTTGAATGGACCTACAAATGGCGTATATTATAAGACGTACTAATCGCATCCGGAAAAGTAATCAAAGCACAAAAATATGAAATTCCACTGATGTAATATCGGTATTGGTTTTCATAAAATATACATGTATGGTATAGAACAAATTTATATTTAATCTAGAAATTATTTTTTTTTCAAGCAGGCGCCGATTCAAAAAAGTATCTAAGAAATTAATTAAATATTTGTACGAAATTATTTCTTTCTTTTTAGCGCATTTGGATGCCGGTTTCATTCCTTTCTTTTAAATAATTATTTCATAGTTTTCTGTGTCTGATTAATAACGATAAATTATTCGGCGGAGTTAATGTGCTTTTTGATGATATAATACAACTGCTTCCTGTCAAAGGCCATTGATGTTTTTTTCAAACTCTTTTATGTGAAGCAGAAATAAATTTGTGGTGTCAGTTTTCATTTTGTGAGCTAACGATAAGCATGAAACAAAGTAATGGAGTTCATTGATTTATTAAATAACTTGCGTTTTGACGAAGTTATAATTGGCCAATTGGTAATGCTTTGAGTAAGAAGGAGGGTACTTTTAACAGATGAATTTTCAGATGTAAATCCTGTAAGAATATTCCCAACTATTAAATTAGTTGATGAATATAATCGTAGTATGACTGACATGATATCAAAAGCAAATAGAGTTTATATTATAACGCTATAGATAAATCAAGAGAAGCTACAACATATGGGGAAACTCCCCCAGGGAGTGATATTCCGGTAGATGTCAATAAATGTGGTGCTCTATTGTATAATGTGACACTGACAGAGGATTCAAGAGATATTTTATGGCGTAATATATCGATTTCTAATGTTTTGAGATAGTTAACGGCAATATTAGAACTGTAACGAAATTCAAATGGGCTGCCCTACGATGGGACCAACTGAAAAGGGGTGAGTTAATAAAAGCTGCGTTAATAAATTTTGATGACGAAACAATATCTACAAAAATAAAAGATGAAGGTGGTGTGCATGCCTATTACACCAGTAAGTACAACGTTTCAAGTTACTAAAGGATATGGAGTTGTCGAAGCTACCTTTAATTTTAAGTAGGACTGTTATAGTGCACAAATTGCAATGTACAACGTTAAGTAGAGCTGTGGTAAAATTGGGGAAAAACGTGCTTGCAAAAGGACAAGGTTATGTTGCTCTAAGTCGAGTCAGAAGCTTAGTTGGTTTAGCTTAGTTGTTCGAACTAGCGAGAGATCGCAAAAGACCATGTAATGTTATGAACGTATATAGAATTATCAGATAGGAATCTTATAATTCTATCTTCGCGAATTATCTTACAATTTTGTACCTACCCTCGCTGTAATTATATTTAATATATATTGGGACCTGAAAGGTTTAAGATGAGATATCTTAATTTTTTATGATTTTATTAACGGTGCTACATATCTTGTGCAGAAACTTACATTATTTGCCCTACAGAAGACAAGTAATGTTCCGTATTCCAAATACGGAATATGAGAATTCCTGCTGTTCTTACCTACCCGCCGGACGGCGAAAAACGTTTATTGTCAACTTTCTGACAGATTTTTGTGTCTAAAACTTTTTTACAACATCATAGTACCACGCGAAAAACAGCTGTATCGATTGCAACAAGATTTGTTACAATCGAATTATTAGGAAAACATTTATGCGCGAACCAACATAAAAAATAAAAATAAAGGGATGGAATATAAACCTCCTTTTTTGAAGTCGGTTAAATAAAGATAGAACAACACTACCAATTTTTTCCTCTAAATTCTTCATTACTTATTCCTCGAGATGTTACTAGCGAGTCTCAACGTTGTAGCAATGCGCTACACAGATAATATTGAGCAGGCCGACTTCCCGAATAGATCTGAGGTCTCTTGACTCTAACAGAGCTACACTACGACTATTATGGGATGAACTTAAAGACTTTCTACCGGAATTAGTTCATACTGAGTGGAATTCATGCCTCCTTTACTGAATATGAGGGAATAAATAGTTTGTGTGAGAAATTGCCTGGATGAAATATCTGATTTGACTGTTTATTGTTCAAAGAATTCACATCATAAAAATTCATGGAGGAGGAACGAAATTTTACCTTTAAAAATCTTTTACTTGATCTTGGACAAGTCTTTACTATCTTTAATATTGTTAGTAATTTGGACGGATGGGTGCCTCTCCTTGAGATATCTTGAGGTAAGATTCTGGAAAAGATGTTTTTATCTCTTGGTAGGTTCCATGATGGGATCTTCTCTTTCAATCCACTCTTATCTTAGATCCTTTCTTTCCGATTTTTATTTTCTAGGGTGTAGTTTGGACCGTAGCATGTTTGTGCTGAAGAAGATAAGACTTTTACAACCTCTGCAACCTTGGATTATCTGTAGACCGATCTAGGGACTCAGTTTTTCAGTTTCCTACCAGGTGGGTGAACAATAAGGTTAATCCAGTTTGAAATACTCATAAACCCAACTAATATAAAAATATAAATACATGAGATCATTTTATCATGCACATCATGGTTATACATTGTAATTCTACTATGGATTAATAGATAGATACTCACATTTGATTAGATACATAAAGTGTAGTTATGCACAACTGGTAATGTCTTACAGCAAGTAATAGAAATTTCCACAATTTTCCTGAAGGTAGGTACAAATACTTCTCACCTTATTTTTTGAGAAGAATTCCATTAACCCTGTTTTCATCATTTATCACTGTTTTCTTCATTGAAAGATGTCAAAAAATATGGTGGGAAGGGTTCGGATCTGTTTTCATGAAAATAGTAGACATTTTTAACACTGGCTATAAGACATTAACAGTTGTGCATAACTACATTCCGTGAAATCAAATTTGAGTATCTGTGTAATATAGTTTAAAATTGGATTATGTTGTATAGTATCATGATATGCACGATAAAATGATCTCATTATAGAATGGGAATTGATCTCCTCAAATGAAATTCAATTCAAGAAGTCATGTATGAACACAGAAGTAACAGGATGAAACCATATATATGGTAGTAGAATTTGTTGGAGTTTTAGAAAATAATATTACAAAAATTTTCAAAATTTTTAAAAACTTGCTTTATACTTTCTAGTAATACTTTAATTAAATTATTATCATACATTGCACCAGTTTAATTAATAGGTTACTTTCGATTTCCAAAGATAACATCTATATTGAAATTTCCAATATATTTATAAAATATGAAACAAATTTTCAATCAAACATTTAATACACAAAATAACGAAACAGTGAATTTTGTGTATCACAATTTTTCATCAGTGATGCAAAATCTCACCAATAGGCAATGTTAGGAAGTATGTTAAATTGTTACACCCACACTCTTAATTTACTTCCGTACGGGGGATGTTTGCAAAAATAATGGTTGAATATTATATTGTCACCCGATCTTAGTAACTGGGCAAAATTTCATCAATCGGCAATGTCAGGAAGTATGTTAATTTAAGGATGCAAGATTTTGAGGACAAACATAAAAAAAAAAACATTGTTAGTTAAAGAAAAGCAAGTAAGGAACCAAGAATCTCATCTTAGTTGTGAATTTTCAAGAAGGCAACCAAAAAAAAAAATATTGAAATTATTATTCCATAATATTAAAAAAACAAAAAATACAACATAATTATAGAAAGTAAAATCCCCCCGCCCCAAAAAAATGAACAAAAAAATCTTACGTGTTGTTTAAATTAAATGTATAAATTACTTTAATTTCATTAAATGTATGTAGTCAATTTTTTTTTTTAATTCAATAAATAGCATTACTTCTTACAGGTGGACCCTAAATTTATCTAGAACTGTCTTATTGTAATATATACAGAAATAACTAAATCCTAATAAATTAAAATTATAAAGATACTTTCTAAAAGTGATCAGGAAATCATAAATGGACTAATGAGAGAGCGACTGATTCAAAAGATAATCTTAAATTATCCTGGAAAATGTGGCGCAGCTTTATTTGGTAAGGATCTGTAGGTAGTCGAGTCCCTTGTTATTGAAGTTAGTAATATATAACTGGGTAAAAGGTTAGGCTTTCAAGATTACGATATGTTAGTAAGTCTAAAAGTAAAAAAGATCATGATAACAAAATATAAAAGCTATAAGAGTATATAAAAATATTAAAAAATTATTTTTTATCTCTGAGTATATTACTAGCATAAATGTTACGATATCAAACGAAACTAGGTCTGATATAATCTATACTGTTCAGAAATTTTCGTTGTGTAATAATTATTTAAAAATAAGTAAAATATAATAATAAAGATTATTTAAGATATCAAAAGATTAATTAATAATATAGACTAAATAAATCTCGTATAATTTTTACGATGTATTTGAAATTAGGTTATCTTTATTATAAAGAATGTATACATATTTTCTTTTAATAGTTAGTTACATACAATTGTATGAATATTTTGTGTAATATTTCATTATTACTACACTAAATTACGTCATTTTTTATTCTATTACTGTACAGCATGAAGATGCAACGTAGGTGAAGGGAGAAAGACTTGTATTTTAAGTAAGAATTATTACTTTTTTTATTACTTGATAATCAAGGTGAAAAATAACATTAACTCAGTTTATAAATAAACCTGTGTGAAACCTGTGTGATGAGATGTACTTACATGCCTATATGACTGACTGCTTATACTCGTATTTAACATTTATAAATTGTTATTATTATTAATATTACTAATACTAATACTATTATTATAATTACTTCATTTTGTTTGAAAAAATAAAATAAATCTTTTATGATATTTGTTTATTTTACAGTTAATTACACAAAAATTATACCAGTTTTTTAATAAACAAATTTTTAAATAAATATATACAATAAATTTTGTTATTTATAATAACAAAACAATTTACTAATATATATACAAATAAATAATACACGGAAATATCTAAAATGATAAAGATGGAAGTCATTTTGTTTTCAAATAGAAAAAACAAATTTATTTTTGAATCTAATGAGTGCAGCGTTATATGATAATATTTTTTCCGGTAAATATAGCTTGAATACCTATTTGAAAGGCGAAAGTATAGTGAGCATGCCAAAAATGGGTTGTCCAGTTTTTGCAAATCTTAAACTTTTGGGGTACAACTAGTTCAAACTAAATCAAAAATATGTTTGTAAGTATTTCACGTATGTATATATGTCGCACTGCTTTTGGTCTTATATCTCAGGGTTGACCTAACCGATTTTCTTAAAATTTGGCTCAAATGATCATTGCTCTATGTATTAAGTAAGAGGTTTTTTTTAAACTTTTACTTTTTATTACTTGATAATCAAGATGAAAAGTAACATTAACTCATACCTGTATGATGAGATGTACTTGCATACGTATATGACTGACTGCTTATATTGGATATTATTATTTTTGCATATTATTTTTTTTTTTAATTTTTTCGCTAGCCCATGTTTATGTGAATTTTTTCATCTTAAGTCAAAATTATCCTAAGTTAAATTATGATGTTTTGAGATTGGCCATTACTCTGGTAGATATATTCATTAGATACATTACAAAAAAAACACCTTATACCCCCTGATTAACAAAGGTGATGATTTACGTGGATAGACAGATAAAATTTATTCCCTCCAAATAAATAAATAATTTTTTTCCCGTTATGAATCAAGGATAAATCTACAAATTTTAAACTGTAAGTTTGCATGGAATGTAACGTAAGAAGTATGAAAGAAAATCTATTAGGGTACTTTCTGAACATATTGAATTGATAACTTTTAGTATACTTTAAAAGAATAATGAATCTTTATACAATTTGATAAAGGGAGTTTAAATATTTATTCTTAATAATTATATAGATTTACTTTTTTCAAGGTGTTAAATCGTTTTTTTTATTACCAACATTTTTAAATGTACTCGTAATTACAGAAATTCTAAGTATTATTGCAATTCAATGATTAGAAATTCAAAAACTTTAACTGTATTACATTTATATTTTAGAAGATTACTGGAAAAGTGAAGAATGTAATATGATTTATAAAATGAAATGGCTGAAAGTTAAATACAAGAAAGACAAATTGAATTGAAAATAGAAATTAGAAAATATGATTAATTTAACTGATATTGTGAAGTAGAGAATATAAGTTACACAGTGATAAATTATGTTTATTAAAGAACAGGAAGTAATTAACTGCATCAACTATCCGTTCAGGAAGTTAGGTTCAGCTCCTGATGACTGCGGTTGCGTTTTCCTTGCTCCGAGTATTCCTGATTATTATTGCGGTTTTCCTTAATAGTTCTGTTACTTTTTCGTTTTGTTGTTCGTTTTTAGTTGTTTAGTGATGTTTTTAGTAGTTTTGGTGAGTTTTTTTTAATTTTTTTTTTTGTTGCAACACTTTAGTTTACGTTAAACTGAATTTCGTAGTATGTTTATTTAGTTGTGCCTTCGTTTATTCTGTTATTTTACAATAATTTATGAGTTTTTGAAGTTAATTTTCAGTTTTTGTCGTGTTACTTTATAATATTAAGTGTTTAGAAATTTATCTTTAATGGACTATCCTACAATAAATAAAGTTTATTTACCTAATTATTCAGCTGTTTGATTTGTTTACTAGTTTATATCGACGTGTGTCATATTAATAACGTTTTTCAGTTAATTACTGTTGGTTTTTGTTTGTAGTTTTTTTTTTTTTTTTAATTTGATTTTGTTGCTGGATTCATGACCGATCCAGAACGATCAGAAGGTGCGATTCGACCCGATGAGGAGGGATTTTCTCCGGTAGTGGGACGACGATCCCCCAGGAAGGGAGCTTCTCGTATCAAGGTGCGGGAAGTCCTCTCCAACAGTAGTGGCTATGAAAGCCTAGCGGAGATGGTAATAGAAGAGATTCGACGTGCAGATCGGATGGTGTCCAAGCGAAAAGAGAAGAAGGGAGAAGTGTCGGCTCGGCGACGGCAGACCGATCCAGAACGGTCGGAAGGTGCGATTCGACCGATGAGGAGGGATTTTCTCCGGTAGTGAGACGACGATCCCCCAGGAAGGGAGCTTCTCGTATCAAGGTGCGGGAAGTTCTCTCCAACAGTAGTGGCTATGAAAGCCTAGCGGAGATGGTAATAGAAGAGATTCGACGTGCAGATCGGATGGTGTCCAAGCGAAAAGAGAAGAAGTGTCGGCTCGGCGACGGCAGAGGGCTGTCGACTCACCAGTTCTGGCCTCTGGAGGTGCGTCGGGTAGTGGGGCCCTTGAGAGAGATTTTCCGGCCCTACGAATGAAGTTGGGTGACGACATTCAGGACGACGGACTGAGACTTTTGATGACGGTGGGGAAACTCAGACTGCAGCTTTCCCCACCCCCCACGCCAAAACAACAGAGGAGAAGAAAAATCTAAGGCTGGCAATAGGAGTTCCTTGTCCTCCTGGGAGAACGCCTCCGATCTCGAACGTGGTTCTCTCTCCCGTATAGAACGGGAGTGCCAGGGGAAGTGAAACCGGAGGTAATAGAATAGAAATAAAAATAGAATTAATTAAGATGTAAACTTCACCATTAGTAAAGTTTTAAATACATAAAAAAAATTATATATAATTTTAATTTCTACTTTTAGCAAACTGTTACCGTAGTTTTTCTACATTCTTTTTTAAATGTTTTTTTTTGAACATGCAGGATTTGCGTTTATTAGGAACAATTTATTAGTCATACAGTATTTTTTAAAAGTCTATCTTTGTTTATAAAAAAAAAGGTAAAATAAAATCAACTTAAAAAGATTAAATTGATTAGAAAAAACTAATATTTATGGGTAATATTTATGAAAAAGGGGAATTTCCATCAGACTTCAAAAAAAGTGTTATAGTCATGATACCAAAGAAAGCAGGGGTAGATAAATGTAAAGAATACAGAACAATTATTTTAACTAGTCATGCATCAAAAATCATAACTAGAATTCTATACAGAAGAATTGAGAGGAGAGTGGAGGAAGTGTTACGAGAAGACCAATTAGGTTTCAGGAAAAGTATAGGGACAAGGGAAGCAATTTTAGGCCTCAGATTAATAGTAGAAGGAAGATTAAAGAAAAACAAACCAACATACTTGGCGTTTATAGACCTAGAAAAGGCATTCGATAACGTAGACTGGAATAAAATGTCCAGCATTTAAAAAAAATTAGGGTTCAAATACAGAGATAGAAGAACAATTGCTAACATGTACAGGAACCAAACAGCAACAATAACAATTGAAGAACATAAGAAAAAAGCCGTAATAAGAAAGGGAGTCCGACAAGGATGTTCACTATCTCCGTTACTTTTTAATCTTTACATGGAACTAGCAGTTAATGATGTTAAAGAACAATTTAGATTCGGAGTAAGTGTACAAGGTGAATAGATAAAGATGCTACGATTTGCTGATGGTATAGTAATTCTAGCCGAAAGTAAAAAGGATTTAGAAGAAACAATGAACGGCATAGATGAAGTCCTACGCAGGAACTATCGCATGAAAATAAACACGAACAAAACAAAAGTAATGAAATGTAGTAGAAATAACAAAGATGGACCAGTGAATGTGAAAATAGGAGGAGAATAGATTATGGAGGTAGAAGAATTTTGTTATTTGGGAAGTAGAATTACTAAAGATGGACGAAGCAGGAGCGATATAAAATGCCGAATAGCACAAGCTAAACGAGCCTTCAGTAAGAAATATAATTTGTTTACATCAAAAATTAATTTAAACGTCAGGAAAAGATTTTTGAAAGTGTATGTTTGGAGTGTCGCTTTATATGGAAGTGAAACTCGGACAATCGGAGAATCTTAGAAGAAAAGATTAGAAGCTTTTGAAATGTGGTGCTATAGGAGAATGTTAAAAATCAGATGGGTGGATAAAGTGACAAATGAAGAGGTATTGCGGCAAATAGATGAAGAAAGAAGCATTTGGAACAATATAGTTAAAAGAAGAGACAGACTTATAGGCCACATACTAAGGCATCCTGGAATAGTCGCTTTAATATTGGAAGGACAGGTAGAAGGGAAAAATTGTGTAGGCAGGCCACGTTTGGAATATGTAAAACAAATTGTTAGGGATGTAGGATGTAGAGGGTATACTGAAATGAAACGACTAGCACTAGATAGGGAATCTTGGAGAGCTGCATCAAACCAGTCAAATGACTGAAGACAAAAAAAAGAAGAAAAAAAACAATAAAAAACAAATTATTTTTTTTAGTTTCCTTCTTTTTTTTAATAGTTAATAATAAGTTGATATATAATTTTAATTTAGTAACAGCTTCTAAAAGTCAACATTAAAGAGTAATACTTTTTTTAATTTTTATCTTGGTACTTTTTTAAAATCGATTTTATTTTATCAAAAAACTGTGTGTATCAGCTATTTTAACGAATCTCTAAAATCACGGTCATATGTTTTATTCTCCTTTTAGAAATTCCAGTATAATTTTATACCAGTCAATTTTATTATATTCTGAACATCTTCATACGCTAATTTGTAATAATATTTTCATTATAACATATTTATTCTTTATCCCGTAGTTAAAAATTAGAGAATAATTAAAAATAATCACATAAAAATAAAATCCATGGTAATACAGCGGAAGTTTCTAACTTATTAAGAATACCACTAACATCCGGTATTCTTGGAAAACAGTGCTTACAATATTGCTAATACAATAATATTATTTTTGAATCTGATTAAATCTTCCACAATAAACTACGATCAACAGTTCAGTTTCGTACTTGATTGTAGTTTTAATTTTATGCATTTATTTCCGTTTGAGCTCAATTTCTTATTAATCTCTATTGCTGTTTCTATTACTACTATAAAAAAAAAATAATAATCAGAACAGGACTTCAACAAGGAGATGGTTTATATCCAATACTCTTCAACGCTGTCCAGGACAAAATTATGAAGACCACCTGTGAGAAAAATAACTCAGGCGCTATAATAACTCAAAATAAGGGTCTTAAAGTCAAATGCTTAGCCTTCACAGATAACAGCTTTGCTAGCGGGACCCGAATAAGAAGCAATTGCTCAAATCAATGAACTTAAAGAAATTGCCGAAAGAACGGACTTGAAAATTTACTTCGCAAAAACCGGAATGGTAACTATCCACAGAGAACTTCCAAAAACATTAGAAACAAGTACAAAAAAATGAACACGGTAAACCAATTTATATTTAGAAGAGATCATAAATTTTAATGGAGGATCCAAACCAAGGAAATTCAAATTAAATGAACTAAATTTCACGAGTAAGAAACACAGAAAAACCTGTCTACCAACGTTAAAATCAAATATTACAACTCCGTTGTTAACCCAGTAATCCTATATGGTATATAGACAGCCAACTTACCTAATCTATAAAATCATCTAAAAATTTAAAGAAGAATATTGAAAAGAATCCATGGACCCAAAATCACAGAACAAGGATACCGCTTAAAGTCGAACAAAGAAATTTATGAAAAACTAGAAAAGCTGGAAAACACAGCGCAAAAGAAAAACTTAATATTCAATTGACACGTTGTTAGAATGAGCCCTTCCAGAATCAACAAACAAGTTTCTGAAAAACTGCTCAACATCAAAAGTATGGAAGGTTAAACCAAACAAAACTAAAGAACTCCAAAACTTAAAATTAATACCATGACTGCTTAAATAGATATTTTAGAAAACCCTTTAACTAAATTAAGATTCTTGTGAGAGATAATAAAAAACATCCTGGTAACAAATAGACAGAAAAAAGAAAGCACTTCAGCTTCAAAGAATGAAAGACCTATGAAAATGCAAGAAAGAAGAGAAGAGAGTCAAAAGGAAATGGTATTTGCGTAGTCCCTGATTGGTCTGTTTGCGCACAAAAAAAAGAATATTATTATTATCCGCTGTTTATTCCAAACAAGGTAAACTTAAGATAATAAATCTCTCTCTGCCCGTCTTCCACGCGCGCGCGCATACACACATACTCACGTACTCAGTTATGCATGCACTCATATAAATATGTAGAGTAACTGAAAAATTCTTCATTACATATTTTGCAGTTAAGAAATTAATTTCAATAAAAGACCAACGGACGTGGTTGAAGAGAATTTAATAATTCCGGTAATTTAATTTAAATAAATAATTAAAAAGACTTAATTTTACGGTTTTTATAGCAAACATCTCAAAATTTTACAAATTAATTTATAAAAAAGTAAATTAATCGAAAGCTCTTGATAAAATGTGGTTAATAATATTAAAAAGAATGATGTCATCTTAATTAAAGAATTTAATATAAAAAAACAAGGTGTAAGAATTATGTTTCCTTGTTAACTCCTAACAGTAGCAATTTAGTGTCCTTTCATACATAAAAGATCCATTTATAAGTACACATCCCATGGACATAAAGTAAATTGTTTAGTCTTGCATAAGTGTGGGTGTGATTCAATTAGTAATTACGTTCAAAGCATTCAAAATGGCATAATTTCCATTAAATAAGACTAAATCACATTTAATACCTATTAAATTTCTATTGTATACTATAAAGGCGATTGGAAGTTAAATTTTGGTGCACTTCCTTTCTTTACGACAGAGAACTCTTACGTTTTTCTGTAGCAAGACCTTTGCTAGTAATATTATAGTGTAATTAATGTAAACTTACATTTTCATTGAAACATAACCTTGAAATTTTATTACTTTAAAAGGTCTATTGTGCTTGTACCGATACTTAATTCAATTATTCGTTATCATCATTACATTCGTGAGAATATATATACGCATACAAACACACATGCATACTCAAACAAGTTTGACGCGCTTGTTGGCACTAAATTACATAAGTAATCACATTTTTTGAAATGATTACTTATAGATTTTATTAGACTTATAATTGGGAGTAATTAAATATATATCTACACAAAACCAGTCACTGCCGAAAACTAAAATAATTACCGTTTCTGGTGATCGTTATTATTCATAATTAATTAAGTTGTTGAAAATGATATAAATACTTACGTTATTAATATCGAAACGATTCATTTTATGATTGTCTTATTAGGTTGTCAGCGTTTACCATTTCTTTTATGTCCAAATAATAAATTCCTTTTATAAAATAATAGACAAAAGATTTTCTTTTATAAAAACAAAATGATTATATCAATGAATTTTTAAGTAATAAAAATTTAAAAAAAAAAATTTCATTGGTAATCATGTTTATAACTATGTACTCAAATAATTTTTATCAACATCTTAATTGTGATTAATTTTGTAGTTATTTTATTTTAAACATGTCCTGATTGACTGATTCATCAACGCTCAGCAAAAATGGGAAATAAATTGATGAAAGTCTGTATACACGTTTTTCTTAGGGCACACTAAGATAGAATTTTTTGAAATTTCGAGTTTAAAGAGCTAAACTGGATTTTGAATTTTGTTTTAATCCCGGAAATTTTTTGGTAACAAATGGAGATATCAATTTTATTTTGGTATGTTTAAAATTCTTCTAGATTTTCGAAATTCGATCTTGAAAGGAGTGAAGTAAAAAAAAAAAAAAAATGGTAATAACAATGATGCAGATCTTTTTCCTATTTCACTAGATTGGGGTATTAAAATACTCTTCAGATAAATATCTGAAAATATTTCAATTTTCAGGGTTTTTGGATTTCGATTTTTAAGGTTGCGAGGGTGTACGGCGCGATGGCTCAACTAAGACAGCCACTATTACTGTACGTGTAACGCGACTGACTACTCCTGACCTTCGGTTAGTTGACTAAAAAACAAAATAAAAATAATTAAAAATGTAACAAAAATAATAAGAAACGACGTACGGTTACCTCCTATTGGTGGTGTTTGTCGGGTAACGCTAAGAATCGGGCAAAATACATTTTTACCCGTACAATACGGGTAACCAGTTATAAATAATATATTTAAGATGGAGACCAGCTGTTTTGAAACCCACATTCTTAGACGACTCAAATTTTCGGGTTCTGCGCTGACCTAACTGTTAAGAAAATACAATACACTGATAGTTTTTAAATTGAACAAGATATTTAAAATTTATTTTTATTTAGCATTATCATTCTTACAAGCGTGAGTTTAATGAATGCAGCAGGGTCCAAGGGGTAGAACCCTCTGGCTAGACCGGAAAGGCGAGCCATAAGCGGCTAAATATATCGCTGACACGATGGGAAACGCAAGTAACCATTTCGCGCAGGCACAGCCGCGACAGGGATGCTAGATTGGGGATTGTAATACATTTTTTCTTCATTTTTATTGGGCTTTTGCTTATCAGTTTATATTAGATTATATCAATTCATTAATAAGTTGGACTTAGACGAAGATTGTTTAATTTTCTAATCTTTTTTTTGTTTTTCTATATTTAAGCGTTGGACAGCAATCATTGTTTATCGTATATTCTTTCAATATATTAAAAAAAAATTACCGTTTCATCAGGGTTTAAATGGAAAAACAATATTCTTGAATAAATAATTATTTTAGTTGCATATAAATAAGTTTATATATATATTAGCGTTCCCCTTCGCAGCTTCGCTCACAATTTCACGTGCAATATTTTTTTAATAGCAACTACAATATTTTTTATAACTTATTTATATGCAACTACTATGGTACTACATATATATGTTATATATATATATGTAGTACCTTAATGTAGTACTTTATGAATTTTCTTTGATATATATTATTTCCTGTTTATAATTTAATTAATATAAATCTTATTCACATCTATCTGATAATTAATCGTGTGTTTTTATGCTGCTCTGATCTAGGTTTTGTCAAGGTTTCCTTCCATTGATCCAGGGAAAATTCTGGAGCACTTTAATTTTCTATCTTAGAAGTAGCAACACTATCCATTCCTTACGTGATCTATACAGTCAATTATGTACCAATCAGAATAAAATATACAATGATTTATGTATTAATTTGATATATAAAATTTCTAAGTATTAATTTTATCCCTAGTAAAAATAATTTTTTATCGATTACTATTTATTTACATATATAATAGTAATAGTATAATTACTTCTTTAATAGACTTTATTACCCATCAATTAATTCATTTGAGATTTTTCTAAAAATAGTTTTTATTAACAAAAAAATGATAATGTTTATCAAAAAAACAATTTCTTTTAGAGTTTTCATCCCAAATAGATAACATTTTTAACACGTGGAAAGGTTGCTAATAAAAATAATTTGCTAAAAAATTATATTCAATTTAAAAGCCAGAAACTTAGAATGATTAAAAATACGTGTTATTGGGCAAATGTTTAAACTACACGTTATACATTATAGACTCAATCATACCAAAACGTTTAGCTGACCATTAACGTTATATCTTGTCAGGTGAGATAATATTTTATCGCAGGAGATTGTTGAACTAAATTTACATTAAGGATAAAAATTTACAAGAATCTACTTTCTTTCTACAGTGGTTGGCATAAAGGTAAACATTTAGATTAAACAAGTAGCACATATTGCTCAGATTTCAATCGTTTAAATTGGTATGACCAGTTAAAATAAATTAAATCTGAATGCTTTCTGAAAAATATTTACATCATTTTTAAGTTAGTCACTAAAATGTTAACTTCTTTTTTAACTTAAACCCTAAATTAATGTACAATTTTCTTAGTTCTAATTAAAAAATGTAAACTACATACAATCAATCACATGAGTATGTTTACAATAATTTTTTAAGGTAAAAAAATTTGCAGCGTCTTAAAATGTTGAATGATTGAAATAAAATATAGAAGAATTTATTTATCCTAGTCTGAAACATGAATTTAACAACGAATGAGGAAATTACCTTTTCTGGTTGGTGAAAAGCTACTCTTTTCTGTTTGATTACGTTCGTATTTTGTGTGTGATTTCCGTGTGATTGAAGTGCGGTGTTATGTATAGCAGTTGATCAGAACTACGTATTCCAATTGGTTTATCAGTTGGTTTACAGTTTGGTACTGTACTAAATCAAATATAAACTGGATTTTTGTTTTTAACATTTATTAGTGTAGAATAAAATTAAAAAATACATTTATTGCTTTTCAACGTGTGACTAGGCCATCCTTCTAACCCCAATCATATAATAGGACATCAATTCCAGAGGAGGATAAATTTGGCCTGAGGATATTCTAAGGTATCGCAGTAAATTTAGTCCAGTTGATTCCAAGTTCTAAAAGCTGTGGGAGGTCTGGCGTTGTCGTGTAGAATAATCTCTGATTGGCAGAACACGCCTTTCTTTTTTTTTGTTTCTGTAGACGAGTTTTATTTTTTCAAACATCTGACATTAATACTCAACATTCACAGTTCGACGATTTTGGAGAAAATTGAGGATCAATACGCGTTTTCGGTTCCAAAAGATGGTTACAAGGAATTTTCCAGCTGACGGACGCGTATTCGTCCGTCACAGACAAAGACTCTTGCTGATTTCGGCTCGGGAGTATAGTGTAGGACCCATATCTCATCACATGTGAATATTCGATGAAAAAACTATTTCCCTTTCGTAGAAATTGATTCAAAACTTTTGGTGAATTTATTATCGGGCCTGTTTCTGATTTTGGATTAAAAGTCTTGAAACCCACCTGGTACAAACTTTAAAGACCTTGAACCCAAGCTGATTTTTGAAAATTGGACGAACACTTCCTCGACCGATATCAACTTCCGATGCGATTAATTGACGGTAAGGATAATTTCTGTTGATATAAGTATTAAGTTTCATATAATTGGTGATATTTGTGGTATCAAGATGCACATTTGGATGTATTTTTATTTGGCAATTAAATGTTTTTTTTAAATTAGTTTCTTTCATTAAGAGTATTCGATAACTACTATATTTTGGTTTAAGAAACCATTACTTTCTTTTCAGTCAATTAACTTTTAATTTTTTCTTAGAATTTTATTCATTTGATGAATGATTTTATATTCTCAGTTTGAATGTTATTATCCGTAACACTTATATTTGGAGTTTCTTCTACTTTAATTTTCTACAGTTTATTTTAAATTTACTAGCCCGCTCATAGACTAGGGTACGTAATAACATATCTCCAAACTGCATACGCAATTTAATAAACATTTTGGAGGGTTTAAGTCAATCATTGGCGGGAAACTTCACAAATGAGATGCGAAGGCCGAGGCGGTATTCGCATCTCATCTGCTTCTCTCCTCATTACCACCTTCAGTATCCCTCTGCACCAGCTCACTTGTGTTCATGAAGCTGTGAAAACAAAAGGTTGGTTTATATTTGACTAAACTTGTATTTTAGATACCCATACATACGCGTGCGCGCGCACGCACACGCAACAAACATTAGAACTTGGATTTACGCAAGTTAAATTGTAAATACGTAATAATTCTTTACGACAGTATTAATCTATTTTGTAAATATTTACTATTTACCCATTTTAACGGTAAATCACAGTTTATATATATCTGCGTAATTTTCATAATCGATAAAGACTATGTTTTGAGTTTGTATTATTTATTCCTTCTAGCTTATCGGATGTCTTTTAATTTTAACAATACAAGAAATTTCTTTCAATTTAATTTTTAAATAAAAAATTTACCTACGCATATTTGCTTATTGGTAATGTAAGTTAAATTTATAACATCGTTTTTATATACAAATATAAATTTACATATATACGACCGATAAAAACCGTTATTGCGGTTGATAATATAGTTATAATTTTTTTTTATTAGCGGCGTATCAAAAAAAAATGGTGAAAAGACCCTTAGTTTATACAACAAAGAAATCTTTTTTTACGCTCTTTATCATATATAGTAGGATTTTTGATATGTATAAAATTTCTCATATATACTTACCACGTCTTCAATGTCGATGTTCGATATTTATTTTAATGGTATGCATTTTCAAAAAGTGAAACGATCCTATTCAATGAAAAAAGTTTTCGTACTTATTTTGTTACTTATTTTTCATGCGCAACTATTTTGAATTCAAACAAACATTATTACTATTTTAATATTACTCGCTGAGAGGGCGATAATCAATTAGAAACTTTTTTTTATAAAGGAAATTTCTTAAAACTGAAAATTCATATTTTTAAAACAAGTAAATGTTATAAAAACGAATTGGTTTTTCGTAATTTAACAAAAATGAACAGCATTTTTATTATGAGACTGCTATGAATATGCATTAAGACTTCCATCTTTTGCATGTATTATCAATGCGAAATAATAATTAGAGCCAGAGAACTTAATTTCCAATCCATATAAATATAATACAGTTCGTAAGTAACAAATACATTTTAAAAAGAGGAAATGATACTGCTAATGATGTGACTTAAAAATGATGTGCTAACAAGTGACTTAAAAATGTATATTTACCGATTAAAAAAATAAAAACAAAAGGTAAATTTCAAAACCATTATTTACCTTTTGCAAAATTATACATAAATGATCGAATACTATAAAACTTCTTTTTTTTTGAGTGACATCCACACGCAAAAGCAAAAACAGGAAGCCATCAGCGTGAAATCCAGACAATCTGGATTGTTCTCCATCCGTATCCCTTATTAGTACAATATGAAAACATCAATTATTTTCTACTCCAGTAGTCTCCAAAGTGGAGTGCAAGTATCCCAGGGGGTAAGCAAAATTATACTTGAGGGTACGCCAAAGAAGCAGAGTGATTTTTCAGTCCTGTTACCCAACTTTAAATGTAATTTAAGAAAGGGAAATTCGGTGGAATAAAAAAATGTATTTGCTACTTACAAAAGAGATTTAATAAAAACCTATTACTTACATAATTGTTAAAGAATATACTCAAAATGCCCACCCCTTGCGGTTATACACGCACGGACTCTTTTCAGCATATCAGCAGAAACCTTTTTAAGAGTTGCATTGGAAATATTCGTGATTAAGTCTGTAATATTGACTTTAAGTTCATCAATAGTGTGAGGATTGTTTTTGAAGGCCTCGGACTTAATACAACCCCACAAAGAGTAGTCGGGAAATGTGAGATCTGGGGACCTTGGAGGACATAAGCCCTTGCTTATTATTCGATCATCAAAGAACTCTTGCAGAAAATCTATGTTTCTAGAGACGTGTGGCATGTAGCGCCGTCTTGCTGAAACTAGCAATGTCGTTCTTGAGGTTCCAGGAGGGTCACAAATTGGCGCACAATATTCCTGTATACTTCATCATTTACTGTCTGTTGGAAGAATATGGGTCCGACTCTACGATGACAATATATCGCACACCACACACCAATTTTTTTCAGGATGCAAAGATTTGTCTTGTAAAGCGTTAGGATTTTCAACCGCCCAAATTCGACAGTTTTGACTGTTCACATAACCATCGAGATGGATCCAAGCTTCATCACTAATGAACACTGTGTTTAAAAATTCGATTCCGTTATCGTTTACGAGAGACCTAATCCAACGGCAATATTGTAATCGCTTGTTTAAATCTGGAGGCTGAAGTTCTCGGACTAATCGTACGCGATACGGATACAATTTCAATTTTTTAGCAGTTTTCTGAACACTCGAATATGACAAACCAACTTGCGTGGAAAGTTTTCGTAAACTTTCCCGTGGAGAATTGAGCAACCTTGTTTTCACATTCTCTAAAACGTCATCTGTCAACCGAGTTGGTCGACCACTACGTTTTCTGTCGCAAACACAACCTGTCTCTCGAAATCGGTTTGCTAGCATAGAAATTGACATTTTTTCTGGCGGAGGAACACCAACAAATTTAATTTGAAATGATTCTTTTACACTCGCATACGAAATCGTAGAAAAATATTGTTCAAGAATGAAAACTAGTTGTTCTATGGTAAAAGACATTCTGTTCGTAACACGACCGGAAACGGCACAAACGTTTACATAGCACAAGGAGAATCAACTCACACTGCCGTATCTATACCGGTAAAGTAGCGCTACCAACTTCGTGTCACAAAACAAAATTTCCCTTTCTTAGAAAAAAGTTACCAGACATTAACAATTGGGTAACAGGACTAAAAAATCACTCTGTAGTATATAAATAATTTGATTTTTGTCTACACAACAAACAAACACACACAGGCGCGCACGCACTCATTACACTGTTCAATTACAAAAAAAAACCACTACAAAGGGTTCAACAGCTCTTAAAAATCCAAAATAATTTGATGATAATAAGAATAAATGCTCACAGGTAAACTATATTTGAACTGCATTTGAATAAGACCCTATCCTGTTAAAATAAAAACAGTTATAACAGTTAAAATATTTTCGATAAAAAAATGTTCCCTCCTTTAATACAGATTTTTTTCTATCAGAATGTAATCGGTAAAGTATCACTAATCAAAAATAATATATTGCTTATGATCCAAATAAAATTATTGTGAGTAGCCTTTTTTTATCTTGATTATATACACACATATATATATATATATATAAGATCTCTGTTTAGGGTAGTCAAGAATATAAGAAATTAATTTCTCAAATATGGTACCGCTGATATGTTAAATGAATTAATTAACAAATAATATAATTTACCTACCAACACGTTGATATGTACTCTAAATCTTTCGGTTTAATTGGAAGCCATCACCAGGATTAAAATTAATACACCATGTTTTTTTTTAAACTTTTGACTTTAAATGTATTAATTTTAATCCTTATGATGGCTTCCAAGTAAGCCGAAAGATCTAGAGTACATATCAACGTGCTGGTAAGATATAATAATTGTTAATTTATTCATGTAAGAAATTGCGGCTGAAAATGTTTTACAATGAATTTAGTTTTAAGCATGATGACATTACATCTACTTGTAGATACAATGCAGCAATAATGTAATTTATATTTGAAATTGAAGTCAAGTCGGATTTGAATACTAGATGGTGGATACCGGTATTCTTTGATGATTGGGTTTCCATTAACCACACATCTCAGGATGGTCGAGCTGAGTCTGTACAAGACTACACTTCATTTACATTCATACATATTATCCCCATTCATCTTTTGAAGTAATACCTTACGGTGGTTCCGGAGACTAAACAGAAAAATAATGAAAATTGAAAGCGAAGACCTCCCGATTTGATTATTTTTTTTCCGTTGGTCTGTTGTATTAAACAAATACATCAGATCTTGCGCACGTGCACAACTACACAAAAGCACCACATACATGCACAGACCCACAATCGAGCGCCGCACTCGAAATAAGCATGATAGATCCTTAGTTTAATTTCTAAAAACGTAAGCAGATTTTCAAAAAATCTACTTACAGAAGACGGAGTTTAATAAAGAAAGAAAGTATTTCTTATGAACTTTTATAATTAATTAGATTATTAATAATTTTTCAGATTATACGCAATACATGTATTAAAAAAAAATATAATGATCAACATTTAATTTTAACAATATTTAAATTCATACACTTTTAAATTGCACATAAGTCGTGGGATATCATTAAAAAAGTTCGGTTTTATAACAAAAGTATAAGTAATATCGTTGCGTCATCCAATCTTTTTTTTAATGCACTGAAAAATCAAGAGAAGTGGAATCAGAACGTGTAAACAATGTGTTCCGAGAACAAATTCAGCAGAACTGAGTGGTCACTAGTTCTCGTTGCGCTCTCATCGGATATTAAAAGGAATAAGATATATAGTCTTATAAGTGGTCAAGCGATCACCATTTCATATAAAATAAACTACCATTTTTTTTTTTTTTTTTTTTATGTTAACAGTATTGCTGTTTAACTTCATGTATTATAAATATTGTCTATTAACAACTAAATATTTGTTAGAAAAGCTTTTACAATTTTAAATAATAATTAACAAAGAATTAAATTTTATCAGCATTAAAGTTAATAAAAATTAAACTGGTTTTTTTTCTTCTTAAAGTTACAGTTGAAAATACAACAAATTATCTTCTTATCAAATAAGATAAAAGTTGACTGTTTTGCATTTATTGACCGTCTAACAATTTTTACAGAAAATATTAAGGATGTTAAAATCCAAATAGATGTACGAAAATAAGTGCTAAGAAATTTGTGATAAGTACCTCCTTTGAAAAAGAGTAGTTCGTTGAAAAAAAAAAAGAATATAGAACTGCAAGATAAAAGAGAAAATATGAAACAATTCAGGGAAGGCAAAAATTTAACTACTTGATCCGACCAACTGGCCAAGAAAATGAGTCACTATCAAGAAACTAAGAGCGGGACTAGCAAATAAACTGTCAAAAAAAATTTACAACAAAAAATTCATTTTGGTCAAGGAAAAAATAGGAGATTGTTGTACAGTAATGAGGCCAGAATTATTGTACACAATAGAATGAAATTCTCTGAACGGCATTGGACATAAAGGATGAAGAATAAGAAGAGAATATAAAGAAAGATTCTGGAACCCGTAGTAAATGAAAGAGGACAATACAGATTAAGAACTACAGAAAAACTGTATAAAATAGAAGGAATGAACAAAATAGATGAGATGAAAAAAGAAGACAACTACATCGGACAATTACACGGAATGGATGGAGGAAGTCTAACTAAAACTATCTTCTATAAAGAAAAAAGTATAAACCAGTGGAAGGAGAATACGATTACGGGTATTGAAGAGATGAACTCTGAAGAAAAAACAACTCTGGACTGATGAAAAAGCAGAGAAAGAGTCAAAAAGTTTGAAGATTTTCAGGATAGTAACAGAAGACGATGAGTGGACTACTCAGAGGAGAGCAGGGAAGGCAGAATGAAGTATCGAGAGGATGTTAGATAGGAAAGAAGATTAAATCCTATATAAGGATTATTACGTGGTTTATAGATGCACTGAACGAAAAAACTGTAATTATCATTGAAATTTTGACTATCTGGTGAGAGTAAGGTTTGTACACACTTTTGTACTCTTTATTTAAAAACGTTACAGAAAATCGAATTAAGAACTTTTCCTCCTGTTATTGAAATACGTTAAAAATAATTTTCTGTATTATACGGTTTTATATACAGTTGCATTTTATAATAATATTAAATTTCTAATCTTTTCAATATTATGTGTCTATGTCTAAATAGCTATATTAAAACTGACTAAAACATTGTATTAAATTTTGAAATATTAACTTCGAAAATTAATTTAATTAATTTTCTGCCCGAGGTTTGTGACTAATTAAAAAATAGTGTCTATTCCCTTGAATCTTTTTTCTTTGTTTTTTCTTTTGATCCCTTGCTGAAGTTTGGATAGGATAGACTCCTAAGCATGTACGCTGCTATGGCTGCCAGTGGTTTTCAGATTTCACTAACAAGACGGCCATGCTGGGCGATTCATGGCCGTTGTCTTGGCTTCATTGGTTTAAAAGTAACTTTTTTTTTAAATTAATTAAAAATAACTTTAAAAGTTATCTATAATCAATTAATCTTCAACCAAAAATTGCTCAAATTTTTTCTAAGAAAATGAGAAAATATTAATTATTGTCAGGCAATTCAGTGAATATCATTTTTAGATTTTTTCGCGTTTCACGCTGGTGTATATTCGAATAAGATGAAAAGAAGTAAAAAATAGATAAGTTTAGTAATATTTTCTTGAGTGTTTTAAGCAAATATTAATTAATGAAATACAATTTTTTCAGGTTAAAAGTGACCGATATAAAATATTGATAAGAATTTGAGTATTGTATAATTTAAAAATATATATATTTACGTCCCAGTTTATTTAAAATCAACATATTTATTTTTATATAATTAAATATTAACAGTTCTTCATGGTGGTTGTAGCTGAATTAATAAAACTGAGCAATTCCATTACGTAACGCAATTCGCGGTGGTTTCCAAATGAGTAGAATCAAGTTTATTACAGATTAAAAACTGTCGATTTTTTTATTGATAGCTACTGTAATCTAAACTAAATCCACAAGTACAGAAATCCGACAAAAATAAATTTTTAAAAGCATCTTTTCTTCAAAATTAACCTTATTCTTTTTAACATAATTTGTTAAATCTTTAATAATGTATAGTAGATAAAGTAAATAATATCTAAAGTTGTTTAAATTGTTGCAATTTAAGTATTAAACTATCTTTAATTGTGAAAAATTACAAAGTTTTAACAGATTACATTTTTGATGACTTTGGGTTCTTTCATGCAGGATGTTTTTTATTTTTATATTTTGTCTTTTTGGAGTTGAAACTTTGTATAAATATTGAGTCCCGAATGGATATAATTCAGTTCTCAGTTTTTATGAGATGGAATTTTTTAATTCAATAATAACAATAAAAAAAAAACCTATCAAAAGTTATTAATGAAATAAAATTTTATGTACTTTTAATTTAAAAAAAATGTGTATATCATGATACTTAATAGGCGTACAGAAGTCATGTGGTGTCCCATCAGATTTTTTTAAAGTAAGGGATAGTGAGATATTTCACTTTTTTTTTGTATATTTTTTATTTTTTCTTATATTTTTCTGACTCATACTGAATATATAATTTATTAATTGGAAAAGAAAATTGCTAGTTGATTCCTTAAAATCATACATAATTAATACTTATGTTCATTTATAGAAAATGTGAGAAAGTAATTTTACTTTCTGGTTCACGTTCCCTTTTACCTTGAGTAATTGCCTTTGTCAGCATTTCACCCACTTTTATTCAGACTATGCCCTCTAGCCCCTATATATTCCATTTCTTCCCCTTCATTGCAGTTTGAATATTTTAAAATTTACTTTCATTTCTATCGTTAACAGAATATGTTCACTTCCTTCACTGGCACGTAGAAGCCTATTAGGCTTCTTAACAACATTCCTGTAACTAATTTCAACCCATAAATGATCAATCTGAAAGCAAGATCCTTCTTTTGGTCTTGTCCAAGTACATATTCTTCGTTTTGATTCTTAAAAAAAGTATTTGTAATGAATAAATCTTTCTGTTGGGAAAATTTGATCAGCCTGCCTCCCTTACATATTATATTAAATTTATATGATATAATTATAATAAATATTTAATTGTAAAGGTTTTTTCTAACTAAATGTACTTTAAATTATGTGCTACTTTTATAATTTAATAAAAGTTTCTATATATATATATATATATATATATATATATATATATATATATATATATATAATTTTAATTTATATAACGTAGATAAAGTTTCACCCTTAAATATTACTTATTTTATCAAATGGTTCTAACTCAAATTATTTATTTTTGGGATGAGACATAACACCCCAAACCCTCATGAGGAGAACTCGGGACTTTTAAATGAAAAGAGTATGGCTGTGACAAATAATTTTAAAGAAAATTAAAAATATTGACGTAAAAAACTTTGGACTACGATAACCGTAACCAAAATGGCGGGAATTTAATATTTCTTTTAGCTAGTTTCAGGTGAGGATCCCACCTGAAACCTCATAAGTAACTGCTCTTTAAATAACTAAAAATCTTCCATTCTCAAATTATAAGTTCTTCGATATAAGAGTACTAACCCATCCAAAGTTCTCACGAAAGCAGTAATACAAAATGTTAAATACAAAGGTTAAGTATTATGATAATTTAAAATTGTATTTAAAAAATAAATTTTGACGTAAAAAACTTAGGGATATGAAAAATCTAACCAAAACGGCGGCCATCTTTGAAAACTAAATTTCACAAGTGTCAAGTAGTGACCTCATACCGAAAAATAAACTGTTTCGGGTTAGGAGCTTTTACTAAATTCCATTTTTTCTATATTTAATGGTTGTAAAGTTATTTAAGTGCGGTCATACGTTATTTTTAACACTGAGTGCATTACGCAGAATATACTTTTTTCAACACTTAATTATTTTACAATTAATTAAATTATTCTAATAAATACCAAATACCCGAAAAAAGTTTAAAAACTAAAATATATTTATTTAAGGGGAGAAAATAAAATCGTTTAAATATGATTATAAAAAAAAATTCAAATTTAAGTTATTTTATTTATTTATTACCTAAAATAACATAGATTGTAATGTATGAATGTGGTGAAATGTTTTGTTTTGATACACTTTTTTTTTAATGAAGTTAAAAGTTTAAAACACAAATAAATATTAGGCCTATTATAATCTATTGATTGATATTTAGATAATTTTTCAATCAACTTCTTCGATTCTTGGTCCAATATTTTGATTTGAAGGTCCACTACTGCGAGAACCTTGGCCTTGACTCTGTCTTACGTTATTTTCGAAAGATCGCAGTACTTCTTGTAATTCAACTAACTTTTTATTAAATTGTTCTGTTGTAGCATATGCATTAGCTTGAATCCACATAATAGTTTCATTACATTTACTAACAATTTTTTGTCTTTCACTCTCCGATATTATACGTTTAGAATAGGATTCTTCTGCTGTAGCTTTGAGTCTGTAACAAAAACTTTCTAATTTATTACGTGTTTCAGCTCTTTCCCTAGCAACTTCATCTTCAGATTTAAATCTGTCTGCTTCTTGAATCATTTTATCGATTTGAAATTTAGAAAGACGCCCTTTATCGTTAGTAATTACAATGTCACTTTTTTTACCAGTAGACATATCCTCAGCAGTTACAGTAAGAATACCATTTACATCTACATCGAATGTAACCTGTATTTGTGGAACACCACGTGGTGCTGGTAAAATACCAGATAATGTAAATTCGCCCAATAGATTATTATCTTTGGTCATTGTTCTTTCACCTTCAAATACTTGTATTGAAACAGCTTGTTGAAAATCAGCATATGTTGTAAATACTTGCGAATGTTTTTTCGGTATTGGACTATTTCGATTTATAATAACAGTCATTACTCCGCCAGCCGTTTCTATACCCAATGAAAGAGGTGTTACATCTAACAAAAGAAGATCTTTCACTTCGGAATATGTTGATGATTGGTATAATATTGCGGCTTGAACCGCAGCACCGTATGCTACTGCTTCATCCGGATTTATTGTTTTATTTAATTCTTTTCCATTGAAATAATCTTGTAACAAATGTTGAACTTTAGGTATTCTCGTCGATCCTCCGACTAAAATAATCTCATTAATATCTTTTTTGGTCATGCCTGAATCTATTATTGCACGTTCAACAGGTACAAGAGTTTTCATGAATAAATCTGAATTAATATCTTCAAATTTAGCTCTAGTTATACTGGTATACAAATCGACACCGTTCGATAAAGAATCAATTTCAAGACTAGTTAGTGTTGTCGTTGATAAGGCTCTTTTTGCTCTTTCAGAAGCTGAATTTAATCTTTTAAGAGCTCTTTTGTTATCTGAAATATCGATGTTTGATTTACGATTAAATTCCTTTATAAAATGTTCAACTAGACGATTATCAAAATCTGAACCACCAAGATGTGTATCACCGGCTGTTGATTTTACTTCAAATACTCCATCAGCTAATGTTAACACTGACACATCAAATGTGCCACCGCCGAGATCAAATATCAGCACATTTATCTCCCCTTGGTCCTTCGTTTAATAGAAATAAATACTGTTAGTAATTATGTTAGCTATATTAATAATACTTAATTGATAACAAGGAATAATAATTTTACATATATTATAATAATTATCTTAATATTTTTAATAATTATCTTAATCTGAAAATAATATTATATGTACACTGACTCTGAGTAATAAATAAAACGCAATCCGCGACGTTTAAATCAATAGGATTTGAAGTTTTTCAACTAAGATTTATTTCCGTATAAACGTCATAATTAGGAATTCAATTTCTGTAATAAAAATTTCAACTGGACTAATCCAAGGTGTGATTAGTTAAAAGGAATGCATTGAGTCATTGAAGTATTAAGAGAGTAAATTTGTTTTAGTAATATTTTATTAATTTATCAAACATGGTACCACTGATATGTTAAATGAATAAATTAACAATTAATATAACCCAACTTACCAGCACGTTGATAAGTTCTCTTTCGGCTTACTTGGAAGCCATCATCGAGGTTAAAGTTAATGCGTTAAAGCCAAAGTTTAAAAATCATAGTTAAAATTTAAAAACAGTCATGACTGTCCCGGTCCTACTAGTATACTGAAGGAAAATACATATACTCTGTTGGATTAAAATAAATGAAATCAAACGGAACCATGTTATCAAAGAGATAATTATTAGATTAAATATCTTATATTTAATGTATAATATATAATACATATTATATAATATAATATAAATATATTATTTGTATACTTATTTATATTTATGTTTAGTTATGTTTTTAAATAATATATCGTCTTAAAAAATATCTGTTATTAATTGAATTTTTATTATTACTATATATATATTTCCAAATATTCAATTTGGAAAAATATCATATATATTGTAATAATAAAAATCCGGACCTCGGGATAAAAAGCCGAAATGCTACCACTCCGCCACGGGGATCTTCCAAGAGTTATTCATAATTTTATAAATTTACCAATACAAAAATCTCAGAAAAAAATCCAGGGTTTCAAGAACGAATTTAGCTTTATATAAGAAGAAAGCAAAGGCAGTGGATTGTGATTGAATGAAAGATAATGTAAAATAATAAAATAAAATTAATAAGAATAAATTAACAAATAAATAATAATAAGTAATAAGATAATAAAGTTGCAACGAATTAAAAAATATATTAAACATAAAAGACAGTTTAATATAAGCAAGGAAAGTTTTCATTTAAAAAATCTGCTATAGTCAAATAAATTTAAAAAATATTTGTGAACGACATTAATTATGTGATTAAATATGGAAACTAGGAAAAATATTGCATTAAAAAATAAAATAAAAGAATAAAAGTGGCGTTAAAATTGATGGATTGATAAAATTCAAAATGAAGTGACTTAAGATAAATAAGAGAGGAGAGAGATTTGGGGTAGAATTTTGTAAATAGTTGAACTAAAATGGTGATATTAAAACATTCAGGTTTAATTAATTTGATTATACATGGATGTCTAGAAAGTAAAAACTGTAAAGGAGGTCACAGCGATTGGGATATATATAACACATAATTGATGAGAAAGAAATAATAAATAAGTTGTGGTTAAAATACTAACACATAACAAAAAAAAAAAAAAAGAAAAAGGGAGGGGTAACATCAAATCAGCTGGTTTTGTTATAGTATCAAAGTGTATTACAAAAATAAAATTTTTAATTTAATTCAACGTTGAATTTTTAATTGGCAAAATTGATTTTTAATGTAATATTCCTTACTGTAGAGTTTTTGTCAGTTCCGGATTTACTTTGGACGAGGCCCCAAGCAAATCGATATATTTGTGAGGCCCCCCCTTCCCACTATGAGGCCCCCCGGAAGTTCCAATTGCCTATTATCCTACAAAATTTAATTTGATAAACATATAGGTTATGATAACAGAAATAATCAGACACAACCTGATACATTTTTTAATGTATTTTATTTACTTTAATTTTTCGTTTGAATTTTTAAATAATATGATTCGAATACATACCTTGTATCTTTGACTCAAGCAACGAAACAAGATGCTTCAAGAATCTCTGCCGGTTTAGACAAAGACGAACAAAACGTTTGACCAAGGCGTCATCTTTTTGTTACACATAGAAATGACGCGCGGGAAAAAATGCTTTGCATGACAAACCAATTTTAAAATATACTGTCATTATAATCTATGCTATAAATATAAATGAAGCTTTTACATAATTGAAGATAGCAATTACAATTATACATAAGTTATAAAAGTAATACATAAAATATTATAAATATATTCTTTATTTTTTGTTAATTTTACTTTTATTTTTCAAAAATCTTTACTTCCGAGGCCCCTGTCAAAGTGAGGCCTCAAGCAGCTGCTTGTTTTGCTTTATGGTAAATCCGTCACTGATTTTTGTTACCTATAAATATTTTTGAGCACTAGTAAAATATAGTCTACTAGCGCATGATATGACTCATCAGTATTTTCTAATTATTTTTACATAATTCGTTAAAATTAACGTGTTTATTTTCAATTTAATTCAGTGTTGATTTTTTAACTGATAAAATAAGTGTTTGTTATCTATAGTTTTTTTTCAATTTAACAAGCGTTTTAGTAATGTTTAACTGAACAGAAACAGAAGAACGAGCAGAAATTGTTAGTTGGTCTATACATACACTAATTGAGATACCTACAATAAAAACTCAAGTAATATTAGAAAAAAATAATAAATATTGATTTTGACAGCTGAACGCTGAAAAGATTCTTTAAGACCACGTCCGCGTACGTGTTTCACGAACCAATGTACCAATAAAATGTATCTATAATTGAAATGATAAATATTTTAGGAGATACAAAATCAAGCAGGGTTTTTTTAATTTCTAAGGAATAATAACTATATATTTATAGTTGTAGAAATAAAAAAAAATAGTAAAGTAATATGTTATAGAGGTACTGATTTTCTTCCTTTTTGAATTAACAAGCACTTCTTACAACACTGAAAAAAGTACCTAAATATACAAAGTACAACGTAATTCTTTATTAACATAGTAATGGATGAATTTTAATTTTTATAGGAAGAAAACAGAGAGGTTGCTAAAATAATTTTGCTAGGTTTAATAATAAATTAATAATTTTTTTCATCTTAAATAATTCAGTCTTATACTCATTCTTTGGAGAAAGACTTTTACAGCAGGATTTCCTTCACATCTTTTAATGTGATTTTTTGGAAAAAAAAGATGTGCACGGAAATTTTTAGCCTGCAAAAAATACCATACCTGAACGAAATTAGAACGGCCAGAACACACTGGGTGTATCATGGAGATAATACAACGCTGCAACACAAACTGGTAATAAAATAATATGTTTACTAATAGTAATATATAGATGTGTGCATAAGTGGACCGTTCGTTATCATCGCCTATGAATTTATGAGACACCTGGGTTCGAGACTACTAAAATTATTCCTGTTTGAGAGTTTGTACCCCAAGCGCACGCTTGCTGCCAATGTAAAAACGCCATTCCCTCGCCACCATAGCGAAGAATATTTTAGAGCGATTATGACAATAACCAATAAAGGAGTAAGTAAATTTCGACTTTTACTAACTAATTAGCACTATTTTGTGAACATTTTAATAAAATCGCGATAGTATTTCCTTGTAATACAAATTTATATCTGCTAATAGAGACTGAAATAAATCATCATATGTAGTTCGTACTGCATTTGTGGTATTAAGTTTTGGTATAGTCTGATAGTTATTAGTTACAGTTATTCGTTATTTGTTATTATTAATTACAATTATAAACGTTACATTTTAATCATTAATTAGATTTTTTTAACATGTTTATCTGTTTTTTCTGGAGCGACGCGTCAAGGCCGTTTATTTTAAAGTGCACAAAATCGCAACTACGATTCCAAAAAAAAAGTCAAGGTCCGCTCGTTATATTCTCATTTACATTAAATGTAGCATGCAATAAGTAACTTTTACTTCAGTTAATTTGTTTAATGGTGTTTTTATTTATTAATTTTTCGTTTATTTAAAAATTTCATAATGTAAGATAGTATAAAAATAAATGTTACTTCCTATTAGGTATAATTTTGGTAACAAAATATTTTAATTATTTCGTGTATTATTTATTAGGTGATAAAACTTCCTTTTTATTAATTCCTAATTTTGTAGTATGTTAATAACCCCCACTTTATATCTTTATATTCCGCATATCAAAAACCGTCAACTATTTTATTACGTTTGATGTTTACTTGAGGAAATTCCAAAGAGTGTAACTAATTAGTCATTTAATACAAAAATGGTATGAGCCAATGCAGAAAAAAATTGTTTTCAATTAGATTTTTAACAAAATGAATAAGGATGAAATTTATTACTTACTTTTCGTAATAAAATTAATAAATACAGAAAAAAAATAGTTCAGATATTGTGAATAAAAATTGATAAATTTAGTTTGAATAATTTTTTTTTGGTTTTTATTATTATATAAACATGAATTATATTAATTAATTGAATTACTACTTCTGCATGGAAGTGGATAGGATGGTAGCATCTTCGTTTCTGGAATCTACCAGGTTCACATCCCCGATCAGATATGGTATTTTTAACCTAAAAAATCTCTTTACTATATTCCTTCTACAAGCGTTTTGGTGAACTAATAATTCCTCAAATATATATATATATATATATATATATATATATATATATATATATGTACCACAATTTTATTTGAATATTTATTTGTATAACTGGCACAGTTTTAAATATTTCTTCATATTACAAATATAAAATAAAATAAAAGTCTAAATACAGAGAGTACAAAAAAGATTATCGGTGTTTTATAGCTATCTGATATTTATATAACCTTCTTTAAGTTACAGTAATGAATCACAAATAAAATGACAAAGTAACACATAACTGTTTTTCCCAACAACGACTCAATGAGAGAACCTTTCATTACGCGGCACACATCCAACCGATGAGAGAGGGAGTTCCATAATTTATCTAGTATGTCTGACTAGATTAATGGAGCAATCCTGTGTCCCAAATCGGGGATAAACGATCACCTACTAGGAATATAAAACAGTCTGCAACTTAGTTAATCAATTGTAAGGTGTTAGATCCATAATAAAAGAAAAATAATGGTTGAACTAGAACATGATGGTAACAATGAATTATAGGTTCATTTATAGGCGTAATTATAATAGGCGTAAAATTATAGGTATAATTTATCATTATAGGCGTAAAATTCCTAAGTATCTATGAAGAAACATAGAAAAATATCATGGTGCGGGCACCATGATATTGGTAGGCGGAAGAAAAAAAAATTAATTAAGAGTGTTAAAACAGACAGAGTCTCTTGTTCTAGGGGAACCCGGAGAACTCCTGCCAATCCGGATATTAAGCCGGTGGGCGGGGAGGCGAATTCGAGGTAATGGACACTCCCCTGGGTCGAGTTATACTTGAATGTTAATCCAGCCCAGGGGAGTGGTGGGAAAAAAGTAAAAAAAGTATAAACGGATATAAGTTAATCTTCTCCACAGAAAAAGATTAACCAAATTGTTATTAAGATAATAATTACTATTATCTTTTCTGCTAATATGACAATACTTTCTATGTTTAGTACTGCTCACCTTTCTTAGCTTCATTCTTTTGTCTCATGTTGACGCGTTTCGGAACCATTCCATTATCAAAATTGTACTGATTCTTGTTAATCTTTACATAGCGCTTAGTCAACGCCCCTCTTTGATAAGGCAATAAGGCATGATGCCAAATATAGGGTGAGGCTATAACTAAACGCTATATAAAGATTAACAGGATTTAAAACATCAGTACAATTAGTTTAGACGATGGAGTGGTTTCGAAACGCGTCAACAACACACAAAAGAATGAAATTAAGAAAAATGAGCGTTAATAAACATAGAAATTAACCTAATTCTTTACAGATTAAATGAATATATACAATCCTGCTCAATTTCATGAATTGACGTGAATATTGCAATGGGCATGCACCTTAGAAAGATTGAATTTTTTACATATGAAGAAAAGCGATTTACTCAGCAATTTTTTTACAGATAAGAATATATCATTGCTAAGGATGAGAAGTGTCAGTCCAAACATAGAAAAAACCAATGAAATATTAATGTAACTGAGATAATGGTCAATTGTGAAACAAGAATAATCGAATACAGAATATTTATTTAATTAAATACTTATAGTTTATATGTTTCAAAAATATGCAAGTCACCTGCATTACGTGTTTTAAAATAAATTCACGTGCCTGATGTAGTAGAAAACTTTAACGTATTATACCGTATATCAGTCTAGTTGGTAGTTACAGTAGACTATCGCATCAAAAGATGAGAGGAGTTTAAGTTAGAAATCGATTCTTTCTGTTTAAAAGTACATTAAAATTTGATCTTGTCTGTTCTAAGGATAAAATACAACTATATATTGATTCATTGTTTCAACTATTTCTGATAAATGTCTAGTACTAACTTGCTACAGCAACTCTTCAATTTAAAACTCTGTAGAAAAGAGAAAAAAAGGCAAACTTCAAAGAAGTTTCCTGAATGGAATTTATCTACACTGTGAAATTTACCATAGAAAGTTTTATTAAAGTTCAAGAATATTATATAAATAAGAAAATAATTTTTAAAATATTGAATTCTGTTGAGTACGATGTGACAATGTAGAGCAAGTACGTTATTATGAAAATGAATATTAAACACACGCGTACACGTGCGTTAATAATTATTAAAAAAAAAAAACTGGTTGATTTTTATACTTATAAACTGTTGAAAATTTTTAACATAAAAATTGACCCATGATGAAATCACTATTATATATATGAAAATAAATTTTTTAATTTTATATTTTATTCGTGAATTGGTGTACCATATTTGACCTAAAGCTTTTAATTTTAAGTTATCATGTGTTAGTATAATTATAGAAAACTGTCAAGTCATATACTAAATTAAAAATAACCTTTATTCTCTGTGTAGATGTAAGGAGATATTGACTCATCATGAAGATTTAGTACGGCACTGCCTTCTATTGTCAGCATTTCTTTTAGATCATTTCTTAACTTACATATTGTGGTTCAATCTTCTTCAAAATAGTTCTTGTTATTGTACCGCTATTAGCTTTAATTCTCTCTTTGAGAACTTCCTAAAATTCTGTTGCTCGAACAGTAAAACCGATTTGGTTTGGTACTTCAGAGTTGTTTGATGGATTTGTGAGTTTTTTAATGGAATTAATAGCTTGTGGTTTTTTACTTGGAATATTGAATATAAAAGAGATAAAAACCTTCAAATTCACTTCATAAACATACATTTAAATAATATTGAAAAAGGGAGTACAGTTTCTTAAAATACTGTTCATTCGCCTTTGCATGCTAGTCATTAGAATTCTTATGACTGGGTTTAATTATGATCAAATTTGATATCTGTGGGTTTTACCGAGGAAAATAATGTTACATTTTTCAAAAGAGAGCTCGTGGTAATACTATTAAGTTATCGTATGGTATATCAAAATTTTATGGTTATCCAATAAGTATAAAATGACACTTAGCGTACAAACAGACAATAGTTATCTAACAATCGATTATATCTTTCAATGATTTATTACGTTGTGAAATTCATTTATTGGTAGAGTCACAGTTGTAAGTCTACAAAATTTTATAAACATAAGTTTGAAATTGTTATCTCCGTCGATTGCGGTCTTTAAATTCTGGAAGTTTCTACCAGCTTTTTGTTAGAAATACCGACAACGATTGATGAGTCCAACACAAAATTAGAATTGACGAGTCTCGTTAAGTAGGCGTAAAATCATTCCAGGACGTGTTCTCCTGCAGCAAAGGAATTTGTTGAGACAAAACACATTTTTATAGTCGCTGTATAGAGCTGTTCCTCTTATTGTCATTGTTAGAATGCAAGATCGGTTTTAACAATCTCAGATTTTTGGAATTCATAATGATCGAAGATGGTTAACAATTAGGAACTCCTAATTGTTAACCATAAGCTGAACTTTGTTGATCCGAAAAAGCAAATACTTGTTCAGAACATGGAACGGATGTCGCGTTCATATAAAAATCAATGAAACGTATAAAACTCATATAGAATTACTCCATGGTGTTTTGTGAGAATTTCTGTGCCATTTAAGAGTTAAGAATCATAGTATGCCACTAGAATGTTACGTATGAAGTACTGAGCCTTTCAACGTTGGTTTTAGTTTTAAACCAAGAAAATGTCCTTAGAAACAAAACTGAGAGAGTAAGTGGCTGAAAACTAAAGTCATCGCTTGTTTCAACAAATAATTGTTAATGAAGAACTACAAGTGCGTGGGTTCATTCTTGTGGAATAACACACATATGTCTCTGACCCGCGCCTTGAATCGTGAAATTATGAAACTGTCAAGAAATGCAAAAAAACCATATCCAACTTTTTGGCTGATTATCATCTTCTCTTCTTGCAGCACAGCTCCAGAGCTAAGATGACAGGAAAGTAAAAAATTTGTCCTAATTTTTTTAACCTTATTATCTGATATTTATAATCATAATGTTGTCGACTTTTCTTTTGGAGATGACTTCTTTTCTTTTTAAATCTCTTTTATGAGATGTAAAAAGATTAATATTTAGAGAAAATAATCACTACGAATAACATAAAGAGGATAACTAATAATTCTGCAAACATGTTTTTCTTAAGGATATGATGAAAAAGAAATAAATATATATATATATATATATTTAGTTATTTATATAAATTTATTATACATTGCACCTTTAATCTATGCGGGTGTTAAGTTCCGAAAAAATTCCGAATATATTGAAATAACGTAAATTGAGACTCATATTTAATGCAGAAATACAGGGTAAGTTATAGTGTAAATGATATTCGTAAATTACTGTACTCAAAAAATACTGTAGTTTATTTTATTATTACAGTATTATTGTATTATTTTAATGATATTACAATGCACGTATTTAAAAAGGAAAAAATATGTACTATTTGTTTTCTCCTTATAGTGGCGCCATTTAGCAACTAACTGACTAACTACAGCGACTTAACTGATTAACTACAGATCGGCTGCGGGCATTTTCTTGAAAAGTACCAAAACTATTGTAGACAAATTTTTTTTGAAGATTTTTATAAAAATAAATATAGAAACACCACGCTTCTTGATACAAACGATGTGTATATATAATACGTAACTGTATTAATCCTTTTACTTCATTATATTTCTGTCACCATGGCAACAGATATGTATTTAGGTAAAATTACTAATATTTTTTCTTTAAGGAATGTCTGTAAAATACTTAATATTCTTACAAACATGAGGGTACGAATGCGTCAAGGGTTCAGGGAGGCGGAGCTCCGTGACGGTCGGGCGAGTTTATCGTGACCTGACCGGTGAGTTAAAATTAAAATAGCTTTGGCACTTATTATATTCCTGACTCAAAACGAGAAGCAATTTTATTCGTTACTTTCATGAAAGTTATATTTTGATGAAAGTTAACTTTTATCAAGTTGAATAGCGTAGCGGATAAGTCATGTAATACTTTGCCAGCCCTTTTTTTTGTTTTAAATACTGGACTTCAATACTTATTTCCATCTCTGTTTTAAGTGTGTTACCGAAATAAAAATTTCGACTGTACATAGAAAGTTACATTCTAACGATTAAAAAAAATATATAATTAGTTAAGATATAATCAAATTTCTGTGAATATTACATTGTTACATATAGATAATATTTAATAAAATTCAATACACCATTTCAAACCAAACATTGCACACAATGGCTGTCTTTTGTACAATTTTTTATTTTATTTTTGTATTTCAATTAAATTTATACGACAATACTATTTAATCATCTAATTTAGAATAAGGAAGGATGCCTAAATTAAGGTAGTATTATTGGTAAAAAAACCCTCATAATATCTTTTGTAAGTCTACAAAAGATATCATGTGGTAATTTAGTTTAACCTAAACTATAAATTATAGGATTATAACTAGCAACATATTCATACCTTTTTATCTAAACCATAAGCAATAGCAGCTGCAGTGGGTTCATTAATAATACGGGATACGTTAAGACCGGCAATTGTACCTGCGTCTTTTGTTGCTTGTCTTTGTGAGTCATTGAAATAAGCAGGTACGGTAACAACAGCGTTATTAATCTGCAATTAAATACTTTTCTTTATTCGACATATTATAAGTATATAAACAAGTATATTATTTATATTACAAGTATATAAACTTAACTAGATCGTGTGTATTTTGATAAATGATTTTTCATTTTCGTCTGAAAATATTTCATACGAACATAAAAAAAAAAAAAAAAATTGTTTTAGATCTTGCTTGTCGCTGGTCCCATGAATATATATTTTTTTAATTAATCCATTGCCAAAAATCTCTTTCCAATAAAAAAAGGAAAGATCCTATTCCGGTTTTAAATGGCAGTTGTTTCATTAAAATTGCAATGTTTCGTTATAACATTTTCCGTATTATTTTCATTGGTTGAAATTTTTTTATATTCTGAAAGAGTAAATGATATAAATAATAACAAGAGATATATATCAAAAATATGACTGCCAAAAAAAAAAAAAAATAAAAAACATTGCTGACAAACATTGCTTATTAATATAGGATAATTAAAGAGCGTGCGGTGACAATTTTGTATGTAGTATTTGAATATGGTATAATTTAGTTTTCAATTTTTTTTTAATTTACTTAAAATCATAAATATATATATATATCCTATAACACTCCCGGTAATATAAAGATTTTTATGCGTGGTCATACATCTTAATCGGTTCAGCCATTGAGCTGGTACGGTGGAACACACACACACACACACACACACATATATATATATATATATATAAAATGTATATACACCCTAAATACAATACACTCTTCTTTGGGCAGTCGTGTAAAAAAAATATCATCAATAATTTTGTTAAGAGTAATCCTCGCTCATTTTAAAATGAATTAAATAATTTGAGATATACAATGAAATTGAATTGATGGATCGAAAATTAAAATTAAATACATTAAAATTAAATACATTAAAATCATAAATAAATTTGATTCGTCAACTGCATTTGATTGTGAAAATTTTATAGCATTTTTCGTCCATGCTAAAAATAATCTTGTTTTACAGAGTGATCATAAATAATTCAGCGCCTCTTTCAAACAGTTTTGTTTACAACACTTATTAACTTCAAACGATTTCCACAAAAGCACCTTTTGTGGCACGTAGAAAGTCTACAAGATATTTAGTTTCAGGCCTCACATTACGAAGAACATCTGGAGTTATTCCATAAATTTCACCTTCGATTCTTCTTTTTAATTCACTTAGGTTGACGTTTGTGTACATCCTGTCTTTGAAAAACCAAAAAAGAATGAAATTAGGTGACTTAATGTCATAAATCGAAGTGGCCAGAGTATTGGTTCATCATGGTCAATCCAAGATTGAGGAAATTGTTCGTATAAGTAGTCCCTAACATGTATATTCCAATGTAGTGGTGTCCCATTTGTTTGCAGTAAACGTTGGATTACCGAGTCCAATTTGTGACACTCTATTTTCCTGTAATACGAGTCTAGATAATCGTTGGCTGGGCGAAGAAGAATGGTCGATTACTTCACAAGCAGTCAAGATATACCGAACGTTAAATTTTGGGCTATAACCGTTGTGTTTGTCAAACAGCAAAAGGGTATTCCTTACCTCAAATCCGACAAATATCGTGACAAAAAATATGAAGGTAGCTTTGTCAGAGTTGATTGCTTTTTCTAAAAACGCATTATCTTCCTTCACTTTCTCAAGAATATCCACGGCAAAATTGTAACGTTGTGGTTTATCGTCATCTTCAATTTCATGCACCAACTAAATTTTGTATGCATAACGTTTTAGGCGCTTGAGTAGAACCTTCAAAATTTTCGATTACGGCATTTTCAGTTCTAAACTCGCACGGCGATTTGAATTACCTGGGTCTATCTAATAGTTCCTCTTACTCGATCACAACTTCCTGAGACGGGAGATCGGCCAGCACGTTTTTTGAGTACTACACTTCCTGTATTCTTAAACTGCTGATACCAATCTTTAATAAAATCTGTGTAAGAAGAATTACACATTGCTGTACTTTAAACTAAACGAAAACATCTACGAACAGTAGATGACATATTCGCTTTCATGAATTGATAATGCACACATTGCTCTCTCCTGCACAGAGCCATTTCTCAGATGATGATCCTTTCTGTCGGTACATCGTGCCGGCGTGTTCATTTAGGATCATTAGTAACTCTCTAGTATCTAAACTGTTTGAAAAATATCAGCACTTCAATTACTTTGTTCATTTTTTATTAACCCTTAAAATGTGCTCAATAATTTATGTTAACTCCGTATTACGAATATTGTAGGCACTGTGTCCCAGAAGACCGGACTTCACTAACTGATGAATATCAAGGATGTACTTCTACTAAATCAAATCAATTTTTTTTTCTCATTATTAATGGATACAAATAGCATAAAGATCTATTTTGTAACAAAAAATAATAATAAGTGTAACATATCTTTGTATGTCAATTTTTTCTGGCAAAATAACTAATTTTACATTTATTCCATACTTCATACTTTTTTAACGAATTTTTTGTATAATGAAATGAATAGCAAAGATACATTTTCATATCATGAGTTGAAATTCCAAATCTATTCTATTTTTTTGTTTTACCTATTAATTTATAATACATACGTATATATATATATATATATATATAATTTTTTTTTTAAATCAAAATTTACCTTATCTCCAAGATAATTTTCAGCAATTTCTTTCATTTTTACTAAAACCATAGCTGATATCTCTTCAGGAAAAAAAGATTTTGTTTCCCCTTTATATTCAACATTAATAATTGGTTTGCCATCTTTATTAACAACTTTGAATGGCCATAATTTAATATCTTGCTGAACTGATGGATCATCAAAGCGTCTTCCAATTAATCTTTTAGCATCTTAAACAAATTTTAAAATATCTCATAAATAGAAATATTATTCTTTTGTAAATATTACTAATCTTTTTAAAACAAAAAAATTACACAGTTAAATAGTCAAAAATTATTTACAAAAATTTAAGATAATAAATTAGATACTATTTATGATTTTAAATTAATTACCGTCAGAAAGTACAGAAGAATTAATAGAAAAATTAAAAGTACTTTCGGTGCATAGTCATCTATATTTTTAGTTTCCTGGTTGTATTTGTATCTATGACAGGAAAATATACAACGGATAGGTCAAAATAAAATCTTAAAAAATTGGGATCATTTTAAGTTTTTTTCCTACGGAGATATATTTTTTTTTTTACGTACTTTCTATGTTGGTCTGTAAATGGTTTTATAAATCTTGATCCTCGTTGACTGATTTTCTTCAAACTAAGTAGACAGGTGCTACCTTCATGAGGGTAGAATGTATTACATTTTTTTAAAATTGTAAAAGATGCGGGGGTTGTTTCGGCCGAAGTAAAATTAGGACAATTTAGCAAAAACATTTTCTAAGAAAAGTTACATTTTTTTAACGAGATCACAAATTATCCAAAGATTTTATTTAATATTCATCTCCTTTCTCAAAAAAATAACATTATATGTTTTTTCTTATTTTGTTAGCTATATCATGGTTCAGAAAAGTTAATGGGAGTTTCTGCATCGATATTTTCTACATAGGTAGGCCTACAAAACGTTTTATTAAAATTTATTATTAGTAATCTAACTCGTAAGTTACCCATTGCATTTAAAATGTTAATTTTTTTATAGCGTAGGAAGATTTGTAAAGCATAGTATACAACTG
Source organism: Lycorma delicatula (assembly GCF_047948215.1). Lineage (NCBI taxonomy): Eukaryota > Metazoa > Arthropoda > Insecta > Hemiptera > Fulgoridae > Lycorma > Lycorma delicatula. The sequence continues at coordinate 74,927,375 of NC_134462.1, read as the reverse complement.
ATTAACATATTAACATATCAACAAAAGTCATTCTGAATTCACTTGCTGTACTTTTATATATATGTATATGTTTAAAATAGAACAAGAATACAAAATAATAGTCCCACCGTTCAACTTTCATTAAGCCCCTTCACAAGTATAGAAATAATCAGGTATTTTGTATTTATTTATTTTACTATATATCATAAAATTAAAAATAATTATTTTTACATAAAAATATGAACAAAAGGAATCATAATTTTGGTTATTATTTCTCATTAAAAAACTATATTATTACAAAGAAGAGCTTAAAATGATTCAAATGAAAAAAAAACCTTTCTGGCGTATCCAGAAAAAGTTTTTCTGGCTCAATTTTTTCAATATATTGCGGGGTTTTTTGGTTTCTTATTTATTAGATCTCATAATCCTAAAAAATTTAGGTGATCTTATACGAATCATACTCATTCCCAAACATCAAAACTATTTTTATAAAAAGTAACAAGCTTTCTAAGAAAAATGAGGAATGAAGTAGTTCTCTTCATTATGCCACAATGTAGTATTGTACATCAGAAAGCCTATCACCGAGATTCATATAGAAATTAAGTAAAATAATTTACAAGAGAAATCTTTCTCCACTATAGGGAACTGACTACTGTGAATATTAAAAAAAAAAAAAAAAATCTGATTCATAAGATGGTAGGTGATAAATTCTGAAAAGAAGTCAGATTACTATATATCCTTTCCTGTCAAGAAATAATGTACTTTATAAAATCTCTCAACTTAGTAGGGGTACGAATCTTTATGGCAAAAAATATGTATTTGTTGGTATATTTTTAGATAATATACATAAGTACTTACAAAACGTGTTACATTGTTTCTTTAGACAGTCCAATTTTTCCTTTTTAAAAAATTTCGTTTATTATTTTTTTTTAATTTAAAAAAGAATTTATTAGTAAATTTAAAAAAATGTCTTTTAAATAATTTCCATGTATCTACTGGTTTGATTATTTTACAATTACACGCATTTAGTTTTTGGTTGTTATTATTATTATTACTACGATTGCAAACGTCTTTTAAAGACTATGTTTCATTAACTCTTTATTTCCGCACGCTGTTAATAAACAAATTCTATAAGAAAATACGATTTAAAAAATAACATAAAAAAAGAAGTATTGACGGAAACTAAGATGTTATGCCATAAACTCTTTTTACTCAATTGACGACATTAAAAAAGATTATAAAATTCAAAAAAAAATCTACATATTAGAAGAAAATAGGAATTCATTTTTCGTATTAATAAATTTTGTTTTAGGATAAAAAAGATAAGATAGAAAATGTAGAAGAAGAATGGGAGAATGTTAAAAAGGAAATTCTTAAATCAGCAGAAGCAAACTTAGGCGGAATAAAGAGAACTGGTAGAAAACCTTGGGTTTCAGACGATATATTGCAGCTGATGGATGAACGTAGAAAATATAAAAAATGATAGTGATGAAGAAAGTAAAAGGAACTATCGGCAATTAAGAAATGCTATAAACAGGAAGTGCAAACTGGCGAAAGAAGAGTGGATTAAAGAAAAGTGTTCAGAAGTGGAAAGAGAAATGAACACTGGTAAAATAGACGGAGCATACAGGAAGTTAAGGAAAATTTTGGGGTAAATAAATTAAAATCGAATAATGTGTTAAACAAAGATGGTACACCAATATATACTACGAAAGGTAAAGTCGATAGATGGGTGGAATATATTGAAGAGTTATACGGAGGAAATGAATTAGAAAATGGTGTTATAGAGGAAGAAGAGGAAGTTGAGGAGGATGAAATGGGAGAAACAATACTGAGATCTGAATTTAAGAGAGCATTAAAAGATTTAAATGGCAGAAAGGCTCCTGGAATAGACGGAATACCTGTAGAATTACTGCGCAGTGCAGGTGAGGAAGCGATTTATAGATTATACAAACTGGTGTGTAATATTTATGAAAAAGGGGAATTCCCGTCAGACTTCAAAAAAAGTGTTATAGTAATCATACCAAAGAAAGCAGGGGCAGATAAATGTGAAGAATACAGAACAATTAGTTTAACTATTCATGCATCAAAAATCTTAACTAGAATTCTATACAGAAGAATTGAGAGGAGAGTGGAGGAAGTGCTAGGAGAAGACCAATTTGGTTTCAGGAAAAGTATAGGGACAAGGGAAGCAATTTTAGGCCTCAGATTAATAGTAGAAGGAAGATTAAAGAAAAACAAACCAACATACTTGGCGTTTATAGACCTAGAAAAGGCTTTCGATAACGTAGACTGGAATAAAATGTTCAGCATTTTAAAAAAATTACGGTTCAAATACAGAGATAGAAGAACAATTGCTAACATGTACAGGAACCAAACAGCAACAATAACAATTGAAGAACATAAGAAAGAAGCCGTAATAAGAAAGGTAGTCCGACAAGGATGTTCCCTATCTCCGTTACTTTTTAATATTTACATGGAACTAGCAGTTAATGATGTTAAAGAACAATTTAGATTCGGAGTAACAGTACAAGGTGAAAAGATAAAGATGCTACGATTTCTGATGATATAGTAATTCTAGCCGAGAGAAGAAACAATTTAGAAGAAACAATGAACGGCATAGATGAAGTCCTACGCAAGAACTATCGAAAATAAACAAGAACGAAACAAAAGTAATGAAATTTAGTAGAAATAACAAAGATGGACCACTGAATGTGAAAATAGGAGGAGAAAAGATTATGGAGGTAGAAGAATTTTGTTATTTGGGAAGTAGAATTACTAAAGCTGGACGAAGCAGGAGCGATATAAAATGCCGAATAGCACAAGCTAAACGAGCCTTCAGTAAGAAATATAATTTGTTTACATCAAAAATTAATTTAAATGTCAGGAAAAGATTTTTGAAAGTGTATGTTTGGAGTGTCGCTTTATATGGAAGTGAAACTTGGACAATCGGAGTATCTGAGAAGAAAAGATTAGAAGCTTTTGAAGTGTGGTGCTAGGAGAATGTTAAAAAATCAGATGGGTGGATAAAGTGACAAATGAAGAGGTATTGCGGCAAATAGATGAAGAAAGAAGCATTTGGAAAAATATAGTTAAAAGAAGAGACAGACTTATAGGCCACATACTAAGGCATCCTGGAATAGTCGCTTTAATATTGGAAGGACAGATAGAAGGGAAAAATTGTGTAGGCAGGCCACGTTTGGAATATGTAAAACAAATTGTTAGGGATGTAGGATGTAGAGGGTATACTGAAATGAAACGACTAGCACTAGATAGGGAATCTTGGAGAGCTGCATCAAACCAGTCAAATGACTGAAGACAAAAAAAAAAAAGTTTTAGGATATGCAATTTATATTTCATTACGTAAAAGTTAAAAAAAAAACACCTTTAAGAACCAAATCTAAGGTATATTTTTTTAAGAAAGTACCGTTTTCGTATATGAACGCTGTAGCGCAGCTGTAGCCGTTCCGCGCATCTCCTCTTAGTAACTACATGTTGACTACATTGACTTAGATCAAGAGACCTTGAATGAATGTTAGTCTTTGTTTACAATTCCTTGTGCCTGTTTAAAATGCCTATGCCTATATATAGCACCGCGATTGTAAAAATGCGTGCTGTAATTCATCTCTTAAATTCAAGCGGTAAGAAAGAGGCCGTAACTCATCGACAGATTAGTGAAGTGTATGGAAATGATAGTATGTCCGAGGGAATGGTGAAAAATGAATTAAAGCATTTAAACAGAGCCGTACAAATCAACATGATACGGCAAGGAGTGGGTTATCACCACCTGTCATTACTGATAACCTGGTGCAGAGAGTTAATAGTAAAGTCCGACAGAATTGGTAGTTTACAGTTTCATAAATATATATTTAATTTCCTTTAATTTCATAAGTTTTCTCCATAAAATTGTGTTTATACGCTTAATTTATAGGAAGCTCTAACTCACGCAGGCTACCAAAAATATTGACTAAATTGCACAAAAACAAATATTTAGCCTGTGCTTTGAATTTTCTCATATATCAAATTTCAGATACAGCAATGAAAAGGATCTGTTTTTAAGTTGAATTTTTACTGGTTACAAAACATAAGGGTGTCACATTACACCAAAATCAAAATAACAGTCCGTAGAATGAAGACACTTAACAAAAAATTTCAAACAAACAATGACAGCCCGGAAAAACATATGGACTGCGTTTTGGGATAGACAGGGCCGTTGCTTGTTGAAGTTTTACATTGGGATAAAACGATAAATGCCGAGACATATTGTAAAGCCTTGATTAGACTCCGTCGAGCAATCCAAGATTTAAGTTTTGACATTGTCAGTACGGGAATCGTGCTGCTTCATGGCAATTGTCGGCCAGACGCTTCTCATCGCGCCAAACATCTCATCGAGTCATATGGCTAGGAATAACTGATCTACTGTGTAGCCCTGACCTGGCGCTCAGTGACTACCACTTATTCGTGCATTCAAAGCAGCGCCTTGGCGGTCAGCATCACTCGATAATGACATGAAAACAGCCGTTCAACAACGGTTACCTTCTCAGGCGGCAGATTTCTATGAATCTTTATCCTACCCGGTTGGTCTAGTGATGAACGTGTCTTCGCAGATCAACTGGCTTTGAAGTCGAGAGTTCCAACGTTTAAATACTAGTAAAGGCAGTTACTTTTATACGGATTTGAATACTAAATCGTGGATACCGGTGTTCTTTGATGGTTGGGTTTCAATTAACCACATCTCTCAGAAATGGTCAGAATCATCTCAGAAAGACTACACCTCACTTACACTCATACTTTAGAGGATGCTCTAAAGTAATACCTGGCGGTGATTCCCGGAGGCTAAACAGGAAAAAAAAGGATTTCTATCTTTTTTTGAGATTTTTTTTGAAGAATGTGATCACACGATGCAAGTATCTTAATGTAGGCGGAAACTAATTAGAATTGTAGTTAACTTCCAGGATTTCAGATGAATACACATTTTTTTAAAAACTTAGCTTGTATTTTTTTATATCAAAGCGGTACATATTTAAAAAAAAAAAAACATGCCTATTATGTATTCGTACCCTATTATTATTATGTATTCGTATCTTTTATTACTATTTATTATTTATTTTACTTTAAAACAAATTTATTACATTGTCTCTTTAAGCTATTAAATTATCAAAAACGTTTATTTCAATTTCTAATGAAAAATATCTTAATTTTTATATGGATAAAAAATATCTTATTGTAAAAGTTCTTAATTTTTATGTAAAGGAAAATATAGCTCATTGTGTGTTTTATATTTTATTTAACCTTGACTCTAAATTAAAGGGTGAACTGTCACATAACATACCCTTCCAATACTTAATACTATGCTGTAGCTTAGACCGAATCGCAACAAAATAAAATAATAATAAATAACAAAGCTAATTTTTTTAAAAAAGTAATTGTATTGTATAATAATAAATAAATAATTTTATTTAAATTTTTTTAAAGTAACTGTGTATGGTCAAATTAATTGTACTATCTTAGAAATTATCTGAGTTTTAAAAAATCTATTAAGAAAAACATTATTAAGCTAAAAGTATATGTAAAAAATATTGCAAAAAATAAATAATTTTATGAAATTCATTTTTATGCAAATCATTTGTTGCTTATTTATGAAATCAATTCTTCCTGAAAAAAAATCAAAATACAATTTTTTTATTTTTTGGTGTACTGATTTATTTACAAACAAGTTTCCTGTACAACGAAACTATAAATCAATTGTACAGAGTAATCATGAAAGAAAGACATCCAGCGATAACTTCCAAGGTAATAGTTAATAATTTACTAATAGTTAATAGTTTAGGTAAACTATAAAGGTTTAAATAAAGAACAATATAATCAAAAGGACAATGAATAAAAATATAATTACTCATAACAAATTACACAATTCGACAATTAAAAAATTAGTTAAATACTAATTTTTATAAAAACAAATATAAAGACAGATCTTCGAAGACAATTTTAAAATCATATAAAATACGATCGTATATGATGAGCGATTTTAATATCTAACAAAATACAATCCATATAGAATTATTCTTTCTCTAGAGATAGAAGATGATTCATCAAAATCGATTAAGTTTCGAACATAAAACAAATAAAAGTAGTTCTATTTTAGTTCTAAAGTAGAATTAAAGTAGAATTTTTATTGTTTTCAGGTGCAATGAAGAATCTATGGAATTCTACATACACAGATCAATTGAAACATGATTTGCTATTCAAATATGTTTGCACAACCACCTCAACATTTAAACATGACAACAGTTAAAATGGAATGTATTATAAAACAAATAGAAATAGTAAGAATATAAGTAATAGTAATAGTAAATATAATAGTATTATAAAACAATTAATGATAAAGTTTCGAAGTTTAACGTAATCAAATCGTTCATAGAACCATTTCATACACTTCAATTTGTTTTTGATTTCGTTTTTTATATGAATTAACCATGCTTATTTAAATAAAATTTAACAAATGACCATACATTTTTGATATATTATATCAAAATTCTGTGTATTACACATTTTAAAGATATTAATAAAAATTAAATCAGTATTTTATACGTTTGTTTTTTTTTATTAATGTTTTTTATTTTTGAGTTACAATTCTATCGTAGGTTAAGAAAGTCGGGTTTATAAGTACTCCACTACCAAACCTATGTTTTACTGTTCTTTACGGCACACATAAAGCCTATCTATGTCTAGCCCGGTGGTACACTTACTTTATGTAGCAGAAGATAAAAGCTTTCCTGATTCTCTATCCAGGCCCTTACTTTACCACTAAGTGCAACATGAGACTCAAACTTCCCTTTGCTGTTTGTTACCATTTCAATTCCAAATAAAAGGTTGAAAATAATCTTAACCCATTACGACAAACTATAATTGATTTTAGGCCATAAATTATTATTATTTATTTTTTTTTTTTTTAATAACGTAACCGAATTTATGTTTATATATGTATATATATTTTGTAATGAATTATTAAATCTTTTTAATACTAATGAATACCATGAATACGTTAAATTAATTTCAAACTTGTAAATAATAATTATTTTTGTTACCACTCAACTGCAGATGTATGTACTGCAGATGTATATACATAATGCACACACTAGTTATAATTTCGGCAATGCAACAGAAGAGAGATTGCATTGATTTTCATAAAGTATATGCAAACGATTTATCCAAATTATTCGAATATAGAAAAAGATATGAAATGTGCAAAATTGTGTTAAATTCAATTTTTTTTTTAAACAAACAATTTTGTTTAGGAATCCGTACCTTGTTCAATACGGTATAACTTACAAACAATTTATATTAGAGTTAGATAGGAGCGGTAAAGAGTAGAAGATAAAGAAAGAGAAGTTCTAATTTAAAAATGATTAAGTCAATCACATAATTTTTCCTTGCGTTTCGATTTTTATGTTAACTTGTAAAACAAGTTATTTATTATCCAAAAAAGAAAAGATAAATTAGTTGAGATTCTGTAATGAATTTTTTGTGATTTAGAAAAACAATGGATTGGTGGAGTTTCTAATTGGCATGGATTCATTTTGTTGAGATTAAATTTGAAAAAAATATATATATATGTGTGTGTAAAACAAGTATTATGAATGTGCCTGACAGAAGGAATTAAACTTTGACTTGGAGGGATGATAAAACAAAAGCTGCAGAATTCTATCAACTAGGTAGTAAAATTACAAAGAATGGACGAGACAAGTAAAAAATCTGACCAAGAATTAAAGCAAACTGGTAAAGCAAGGAAATTTTTCATGCAAAAAAGAAGGCTGCTACCATCAAACACTGATCTAATTACACTGATAAACATAAAATTTGGAACTGAAAAAGGGAGTAGGTGTTCTACATAGTATTTTATATGCCGAATCTGAATATGTATTTCGAAACAACCCATCATGTAACGTTCTTAAGTTACAACCCCTTAAATTTATTTGTTCCATCATTCTGGAACAAACAATACAAATAAGTTATTACTTCTGTATGTTTGCTTATTCACATCTGATTTATATTATGATGCATGCTGTAGACCTATAATTGACACATAACAGTCGGATGATATCATTTCATGTCAACCCAGATATGTCAATGAATCATATCAGTATGAATTCAGCTCTTGCTATGACTCGCTGTGTTCTTTAGTTGTGGTAGTGGTTTTATCATACACATATTATAAAAATTGTTTCATAAGTGATCCCATAAATTCTGTGTGTGTTTGTGTGTCATAACTCGAATAAGTTCTTTACCGGTATCACATGCTGTAGGAATGAAAGAAACATATGAAAAGTATGTCAAAACTTTTAAAAACTATTAAGTATGATGAACACTCATGGCAAATCATTGCTGACCTGAAAACGATAGGGCTTCTTCTCGGTCTCTAGAGTGGCTTTACAATATGTATGTGTTGCTTGTATTTGTGGGATAGTCGAGCTGCAGATGAACACTACGCAGTTAAAGACTGGCCAAAAAGAAATCAGTTTATCCCAGGAAAGGAAAATTTTGTCAATATTCTCCTTGTTGAAGCAGATCGTGTTATTTTACCCCCTCTACACATAAAAGTAGGCCTGAAAAAGAATTTTCTAAAAACATTAGATAGAGATGGAGACGGCTTTAAATATTTAGCTTAGGGTTTTTCACAATTAAGTGAAGGCAAATTAAAAAAGAGAATATTCATTGGACCACAAATAACAAAATTAATTCGTGAAGATATATTTGACAGGAAACCGAATCCTAAAGAACTATCAGCATGGAAGTCATTCAAATGTCATTACTGGTTTTCTTAGAAACAAAAAAGCCGAAAACCACGATCAGCTTATAAATGAACTCTTAGTGAACTGCAAAAATTTAGGCTGTCCAGAATATCATTGAAAATTCATTTTTTACATTCTCATTTGTAATTTTTCCCTTTAAACTTGGGTGACATCAGCGACTAACAAGGAGAGAGGTTTCACAAAAATATATTGACAATGTAACAACGTTATCAAGGCAGATGGGATGATCTATGATGAGTGACTACTGCTAGATGATAAAAAGAGAAGATTTCACTGAATACAAAAGGAAAATAAGAAAAAAGGAATTAAGATAAATGTAAATGTCTATAAAATGAAGGCAGGAATTTTAATCGTAATTATTGTTATTATATTTTTAATCTATTATTTAAGAAGTTTTTCAATATTTTAAATGGTCATTACTAATATCTGAGGATGATGAAGAAAAACTGATTTCATTTTAAGATTCAGCATAAAAAATACATTATAATTCACCTACTTTTATTTCAGTTCCAAATTATTATTATTTTTTTTGACCTATGTTGTTATAAAATATTCTTAAACATATTTGACTGAAAACAGTCATCCTGTATAGCATCAAAAAACTGACAATATGAATGACAGAAAGTAAACGAATAGAGGCCTTTAAAATATGATGTTACTGGAGGATATTGAAAAAATCGAAATTGAAAATTTTTAAAACGAAGAAACAAAGTAAGACCATTGTGGAAGAATGTCAATGAGACGAACTAGATTAATAAGAATTCTTAAGACGTCCAGATTTACGTCATTTAATTATAAAAAGATGTGTACAAAGCATATGTTACTGTGAAATACCGAAATTAGAGAATTTTAATATTTTCCAGTGAATGCCAATAATACATACCAAATATGTCGGTGAAAGACCGAAATAGTTGTTTGTATTATTATACATTTGGACCTTCGCCGGTATATGTTGACAAAAGCAGATAAGCTCTGATGAGGTTCGAAAAGATAACGAGAAATTTACCACATTCATCATGAACTGAGGTGAAAGTTGAAAGAAAAAAAATGTACAAAGGACAAACCATCTGACCATTTATATGTATTGTTATTGTTCACCCATGTAGTTAACATATTCTGTATATTCTGATCGGCCCTTATAAAAATATTTAATAAAATTTTCAGCATTTTATAAATTTATATTTTTATAAACGCGGTGAATTTTATTAATCGCCTTCAATGTTGGAGAATAACCATATATAATTTGTATATATATCGTTATTTAGACGAGATTAGCGAGCTAAATGGGCGTAGGTTATGTTCGACTTAAATTTAAACTTCTTTTTTTTACGAGGGTTTCTCGTAAACTTAGAAATTGGTATGGGTGATTTTTTTAAAAATTTCTAGTTATCGTTTTGAGCCATATCAGAGCATATCTGTGTTTATCGACATATACCGGTGAAGGTCCGAATAAGCAAATATTTCGGTCTTTCATCGACGTATTTGGTATGTGTCGACATTCACCGGAGAATATCGATATTTTCTATTTTTGGTCTTTCACGGAAATATATATACTGCACATAAAAAAAAATGAAGTGGATGTAATAAATTATATATTTGTATATAGATGTTAAAGATTAGTACTGAATAGAAGAAAATAGAGAAAACCACGAAACTATTCAAATTATTGATGATTAATAAAAACATAACCGTCGTAAATTACGTGACATGAAGGGTCAAGCCGCTCTTGAAAACTGCTTGATGATTCTTAAGAATAACAAACAGACCATGCCAAACTTACTAGGGAGTGTGTAAAGTGAAGTGGTCTGCCGTTCATTGACTTCTTCATTGAGCCGATTATACTGTTGCCTACCAACATGCAGAAATGCAGTCGATATTTGCGTAACTATTGACTTCTTTAGTTCATTCACTACAAGGAGTAGTTGCTTATAAAACATCATTACACCTAGAGAAAGAAATTCTGATTAGTACCTCTTGTTCCTGAGATGCTTCATGATTTACAGATATAAAAAATGACTGAGACAAATAGTAAGCATTAATAAATAAATAATTACAATCAATTTAAAATAATTTTAAATATTAATACGTGTTTTATATATTTAAAAGAAAATTTAGAATGAATCTTCGTAAATTCTTCATAACAAATTTAGAATTAACAATTATTATTATACTTTCAGGAAAAATTAATATTCGCTAATAACACATCAGTCGTAAGCACAAGACCTGCTAAAAGGTTTTGAATTGCGTAATGGACACAGACATAGTAAACACACCCACACACGTACATACATATATTATTATTTTATCACAATAAGGAAGAAGAAAAACTTTTAAAAATAATAATTACAAAACTTTACCGTAAACAGTGTTAGTTGGATTCATTGCTGCCTGGTTCTGGGCAGCTTCACCTATAACACGTTCATTTTCTAAGAAGGCAACGCAACTTGGTGTTGTTCTATTACCTTGATCGTTTGCTATTATTTCAACTTTACCATTTTTATAAGCTCCCACACATGAATATGTTGTTCCTAAATCTATGCCAACAGCCTGCTGAGGTGATTTTGATGTACTTGCTGATGCCATCTGCAATATAAAGGGTATTAGGTGTTATTAATAACATTAAGTAATTATTTTAAAGTAAGCTTTTATAAAAAATGAAAAGTGAACGGATCACATCGAATCGCAGTAATATTCCATCGAGTCCTAACAAGTGGTAACCTAGTCGCCTACTAAATGTTGTTAGCATAACACTGCAGATATTGCTTAGGGTTTAATGAAATTCCCATGACATTAATTCAAGGAAAAAAGAATAAGGTTGACCCAGAAACGGCCGATCGGATTATCAAATCCAATCATCAATCGGATGAAATCCGATCTGAGTATCAAACATTTGATTTATAATAAAAGTTACAGGTTTATCAACTCATTCTTTCTTTATTTTTTGAATTGAATAACAAAGATTTAAAATAGTATTATTTATATTAGATTCCTTATTACACATTTTCCTAACGACCAAATTTAGTAGCGTTCTAAATATGATTGCTTTTTACTAATATAGAGGAATAATCTATCCCCAACTACTTCAGTGTAGTGGTTTAAAGTATCTTAAATTAACATAAATGAAATCACAGTTTCTCAAATGAGAATAATCACTTTGGTTTCACACCTTTATAAAAAATAACAACTCCGCACCTCTCATGACACATTCTGCCAAATTTTAGAAGAGCCCCCCCCCCCCCGCCCCAAGCGCTTAGTATTATTTATTTTAATAGTAAAATTAACAAGTAAAACAAACTATTAACAATTAACAAGTAGAACAAACTAAACATGAGAAGGCTCACTCTCCGTCTGATGCCGTTGAAATGAGAGACGCACCAGCGCAGTTTAAAAACCAGCCAAACCTGCGATTATAAAGCCACCAACTGACGTAAAAATAAAAAAAATCTTGACTTATCTAGCAAAGAGAAACAGATCACTCCGTCGTCTAGTCACAAGCCTAAAGAAACTGTGACAAGAAAATCTGAGTCTACGGAAATGGAGGTGCAAGTCATTATTGAGAAAGCACCAGTCGTAGAGGATATAAAACCTGTACCAATAGAGCCTCCAAAAGCGCAAAGAACAGCTGCGGTGAGAGCATCTATTTCAGCTGGACCCAGCACTGCAGTAGAGATAGAATGCAGCTTATCAGCCGCGGAAAGTGCATCGCTTGCTAGTTTAGATTCCATAGTAACGATGCTAACAGCACCGACGAAGCTTTCATCACCTGATGTAAGCCGGCGAACGTCATTGGCATCAGATAGAGAAAAAGATGCCATGTATGAGGCCTCAGACACTCTCTCGTCAGAAGTTGAGGCCGTTCGCAGGATGAAAAAACGGTGCAAGAAAGAATGGCCGAAAGGAAAGCCTAGGAAGTAATTTTTTGGATTTGAAGTTATACAAGAATGTAAAATTTTGAACATTTATGATTCATGAAAATGTCAATTACTGAAGTTTTTTTTTTTTTTTTTTTAATGGGGCTAATGACCAAAGTAGTCGATACCAGTTTAGTCGATAGACAGTTTTGTCGATATGACTAAAGTTGTCGAATTGTTCTCGGGGGAAAAATGAAATGGATCTAATAAACGAATAGACGTTATTAAGAAACATAAAATTTTAAGCAGTAGAAGGTACAAACCCACGCAAGAATTATCTTCAGTGATCGTAAGGTAAAAGTAAAAGGAAAAATCAGAAAGATTAAGAAGAAGGTTTGGAATAGAAATGGACATCAAAAGGAAGGAAATTACTTAAGACAAAAAAATAATTTAAAAAATAGTAGCGATTCCTAACAAAAGAAGAATAATCAGTTTCTTTATTTACCCAATTTAAAATAATCGTAAGTAAAAATTTGTCAACAATGTTGCTTAACTCTCCCAGCATTTGCATAAAGTTTAAAATACAACGCTTCCTCCTCCCTATAATAGTACAAAAGCTAAAAATGTATGTACCTTAGATTTAAAAAACTTTTTTAAATACATTAATAAAATATTAAACAAATTGTAATTCAGTTCCGTAATGTTATAGGCTTATATTATCTTAAAACGATTAAAAATACATAAAAATAAGCATTTCGGAAAATTTATAAAAAAATATATTTTTAAAATAATTCTTGAATAAATATAAATTACGGTATATTAAAAAACAATATATCCTGACTCAGAAATTGCTACACATTTAGAACAATAAACACAAATTGGGAAACTAAAACTGTCAAAGTTTAAAAAAATGCATAAAAAACCAACGTAATATCGGTAGATAAAAGGTTTATAAAAAGATATTTTTCTTTAATAGGTTTAGCGACAAGTTTTTCTAATAATAATCTAAAAAAACAGGAGTAAACGAGAGAAAGTTTTATAAGGGAGTTAAAATTATAGAATCCCCTTATTTTTATGCCATTCTTTCATCCACTTTTTTCAAAATTTCAAATATTCACCAAAATATATCCCTTCCATATTAAATGATTGTAAGTTAAACCACTTCATATATAATAAAATCAAATATAAGCTTATTTTTCCTACATAAAAATATAACATAAAAGATTATAGATTATATTTTTATATTTTTGACCTTAACGTGATCTCAAAATATCGAGAAACACAAATGTTTAGAGTGTTATTATTTGAGAAATTACTAAGCACCTTTCCGCTGTAGTTTATTAAAATAAACAGCAACCAGCAGAATAAAACTGGGATTTAGCTCACAACTTACAAAGGTAATTAATGTGATGTATTTTAATAAGTTTAATCCATTTACAAAATGGGGAACAAATTACAGAAGTTTAATACACTTCAAAGATTTCAAAATAAAGGGGTAAAAAAATAAAATAGCTCAAAAGTTTCGAATTATAGAAGAAAAAACAAAACAAACAAAATTAAAAGAGCAAATAAAATTCTGTCTTTAGTAAGAGAGAAATTCTATTAATTTTTTTTTTTCAGAATATAGTTAAAAATTATGTCACAATGCTAAATAAATATTAACAAAAATATTTAATCTGGCTAGATATTATTAAATTATTTTATAATCACTATCTTTAAACTAATTTAATCATTACATAAAAAAAAAAAATTATTTACCGTGCTCTCAGGTAACTCTCTCGTAAATGGTTTCCAAAAATCATAGTTCAAAATGGAATTAAAAACTGGTCTAACATTGTGTTGAACTTCTTCAAATTTTAAAAAAGTGTGTAGTAAAACGCTTTCAACCGCATTATGTAATTTTCGAAACATTTCTATGTAAAATGAACATTATTTGTTTTTGTTTTGGTTAATCTTGTGTTACATGTATCATTTTGTATTATGTGTATTATGGATGATTATGAAGTATTCATGATTTTTAAGACCAAAATAAATGGCCTTAAAAGTTGTTAAATTTAAAAAAAAACTACTTACATGTTTATAAACTAATACACACAAATTTAAATAAAAGTTTTATAAACATAGAACATGTGATTATCATGTGGTGTCCCATTTATGTTCGTTCTTAGATAATGAAAAAATTAATAAAATCAACACAAAAACAAAATCAATTAAAAATAATATATTTTTTTTAAATTATTTTTTAAAGTTCAACGTTTTTTAAAATATAAATTTCAAATTATTATCTACAATAATTTTACTCTTAATTTAATTCAGAAAGTAAAAAAGAAGAATATAATTAGTATTATTGCTTACTTTTTACTGGAGTATTTAGAACTAGGGTTCGTTCGTAAAAGTTTAATTATTTTTTTGGTTATCTTTTATAAATAAAAAAAAATAATAAGAAAAGGAATCAAATACAATCAGAAAAGCTTGTCCAATGAAAAATAGTATATAAAGTAAAAAACTTATGCTAATAAAAATAATAAAGCAACGAAAGCAGGTAATAAACTCGGGTTCGAATCCCGGTCAGGCATGACATTTTGATACACGCTAAAAATCGTTCATCTCATCCTCTGAAGCAATACCTAACGGTGGTCCCGATGGTTAAAAAAAAAATAAATAAATAAAACTAGCTGAGGAGGTAAAACTTTCTGGAACACCAGAAAATTATTAGTACTATTACCTATTTACATATGGGTAAAGATATTTACATATATTTACATTAGGTAAATATATGTAAATATATTTACCTAGTTTACATATAAATACACAAAAGATAAAATGAAGAATAGCTTTTTCAAATCGATTTTGATTTTCTTTTAAAATAGCTTATTTTTAAATTTTGGGCACATTATCGTAATAGTTTTACACAACTGCCCAAAAAGCAGTGTAATGTATTTAGGGTGTACGCATGTATGTATGATTGTTCTGTCATAGCATAGGTGGGGGGTTTCCCCATCGCTTAAAAAAAAATTAAAAATCACGTTGTTTTTTCAAAATTATCTACCGAAAATATCTTCACAGTTGTTATATAGGAGTTATTTTTTGAGGGGGGTTTGGGAGCGCAGCCCCCATGTCAGTAAATATAAAAACAAAAATGGATTTTCTGTTATCAGATAACGTATCTAAATTGCATGAAAGTTTTTCTAAAAACATTAAGCTCTTAACTTGGAGTAAAGTTGATAACGTCAAAAATTTTCCAGTTGAAAAAAGAACTTTGGAAACCTGGAAAATCAAAGCGCCGAGCGAAGCGAGGTCTTTGATTTAATTTAGGAAGGTCCGGCGAAGCCGGGACGAGCGGCTAGTATGCTATATAAATGTGTGTATGTGTGTGTGTGTATATAGTATGCATAAAGTGGAAATATATATATAGTTTAATTTTAACAGCTTACAATTTTCTCGTAAACTACGCACAATACAAAAAAATTACCTAAACAAAGGCTACTGGAATTGGCGGGGGTCACCGTGAGGTGACTTAGGTTTGACCTTGAACTTGATCTTTACCTTATTTCAAGGTTAAAACGATTTTCTCAAATGAAATGACCCATTTTTTATCCCACCAATGAAAAGAGAAGAAAATTTTATATTGGAATATGTAGTCATAAATATGATCTTGAACCTTTTTTGAAGGTCAACCTGCTAACCATCAGAGATAGTGTTATACGGGTGATAGTGTTACATGGACATAGTGTTATACGAGTTACACGTTTTTGAAGGTCGTACAATACTTCTGGAATATTTATATTCCAGGAATTTATCTCGTAAACTATGGGAAAGAACATAAAAATGACTTTACACTATCTCTGACGGTTAACCGTATAATCACTTGTATGCTTACGCGTAAGTTCATATCTAAATGAACAGTGAAGAAATAAACGAAGCAATTTTTCAAACTGTCACCACGCAGCAAAATCAATACGTCGAACGAAATGAAAAATGTCATTTCTTAGATTTAGGCAACGGGAAGTTTATAGTTTGCGGGCATTTTAACCAAGGTAGCGATCGATTTGGAGCAGAATCACGCGGTCACCAGTGTACGGCAAATGCCGTGACCGCCATTGCATATTCAGCGTCCTGCCCTAATGATCGTCATCAGAATTGGACAGAGTTTTGCTAGTTGGTGACAGTTACTGTGCTCGGTTTAATAGATAGACATGCTAGAATAGCTCAATACGGAAGAATTGTTGCCTCGTGTGATTATCTGTGAACGTGTATTTGACATTCAAGTTCAACCGTATGTACTTGAAGGACTTATCAAGCCCATTGCGCCTGATGAATTGTGTCGTTAGTTATGTTGAACACTTTTGTAAATGTTTCTGTTTTTTTTTTCAGAAATCTGGAGTTTTATTTTTTTTTAAATAATAAAATAAAAATTACGTTTATCATTAGTCACAAAGCGATCTATTCTTTTGTTATTACACTCTGTTTAAAGATAACAGAAATATTGTCTTGTTAGGATATTTTAATATATTCTAAAATTTAAATTAACTGTATTATTTTCCCAAGCCAATCACGTGTTCACATTTTATTTTTCACATTAATTTTAATTTCATTAAGGTATTTTATTACGTGTACGTTTTCAAATGTATAGGATTTTAATATTTTGTTTTTTTTTGTTTTAGGTACTTGTAATATTAACATACTTTTTTCACTTGAACATATGTATTTATTTTTTCTATTGTGATCAGCGTAACTAAATTTTTATTTATTCAATTGTATAGATTAATTCAATTGTATTATAAAAAAGTTCAACTGTATTATAAAATGATTTATTTATATGTGTATACAATGATTCAAATCAAAAATTGATTGTAGATTTTTAATTTAATTATTATTATTATTATTTAAATTTATATTTGCGTATAAATTATATGAAAAGTATGTCAGTATATTTTAATTATTATTTATCTGCATTTTTAAAGGTATTTCCTATATTTTTAAAACCTAAAGGTAATGTAATATTAAAAGAAGAGTAATATAATTGAGGGAAGTAAATAAATACATTAAATTCTGTTTTTAACTGATCAAAAATAAAAGAAGTAAAATCCTTAAGTCGCTCAATTATATTTATAAAAGATTTAATTGAAAAAATATTTTAAATATATATTCATCAAATAAATTGATTATGTAAAAAAATAATATACATGTATTAAGAGTAAAAATAATTAAATAGATTAAAAACTAGAATAAAAATAATTAAAGCCTTAGCTCACGCTTAGTGTTAGTCTCTTTACATTATTTCATTATTCGTTTTCTTATTTTTTTAAGAGGTACGTTCTTCCGATTTGAAAACATTGTTTTTCAAACGGTAAGAATATATTAACACATGCAATATATATATATATATTAACAAAGAGAAAACGTCAAAAATTATGTGTACCGAAGTGTAAAAATGGACTAAAAAGTAAAAAGAAAAGTTTCAAGTTTTGCATAACTTTCCTGTTACGCTGGTCAGATCATACAATAACCTGCACAGCTATTTCATTTCCGGCTTCGGCGGAAAATCTTTGCAGTTTAGTCATTAAAATCTTATCTTTATTTTTATAATAAACGTCTAAAGATCGGTAACAAAATAAAAGTTTAAGCAAGGTTCTTGTTTTGGCAAAAACAAAAACCTTAGAAACAAGAAACTTTAAAAGCAAGAAAAGTAAAGATTTTTTTTAAAAATATTTAAAAAATGTACCGTCATAAAAAAATTACATATATTAGAGTAAAAAGTAAATTCAAAAAGTTACAGAAAGCCTTAGATCACGCTCAGTATTAATCTCTTTACGTTGTTTCACTGTTTGTTTCCTTATTTTTATCAAGAGGAATGTTTTTCCTATTTGAATACATAATTTTCCAAACGGTGAGCATTAAATTAAATAAAAATTTTTTTAATGATATTGAAATTAAATTATGTACATTTATATTATATAAATATATGTATATTAAATTTTAGAAAATTGATGTTTGCAAAATAAACTTAAGAGTAAGTAATAAAATAAAAAAAATTAATAAATATTAAGTAATTTTTTTTGACTCGGTATTTTGTTTAAAAGATTTATAGTACTTCACATCAAATTTTCATTAAGTTATGTAAATATGTAATAAATTACCAAGATATTTCATTAACGTTGTTATATGGATATTTTTTATAAACAAAAAAATCTGATGGGACATCACATGACTACCTTGCACGCCTACTGAATTACATATACACATTTAAAAAAAAAAAAAAAAGAAAAATACATAAATTTTATTTCATTAATAACTTCCGATATTTTTTCATATTTTTTTTTATTGTTATTATTAATTATTTGATTATTATTTATTAATAATCAATATATTTAAATTAAAAAAAAAAAAACGGAGATGAAGTCTGATTCGAATTGATGTGCCTTCCCCTTATAAGATCCAAATATTTCATTAATTAAAATTTCAATCGGGTGTAACTCTGGAACCGAAGAAAATAAGTACTACTTATGATATACCGTTTAAAAGCTCACAATGAGGGCTTATTACTGCAGTTAACAAAAAGTCCAAAATCTAAATTCTTTTGGATTTTGTGCTTTTTTGGACACTTTTGGTTCAGTCGATTGCAATCAAAATGGAAGGTGCACAAGTAGATGTTACAAAAGTCCTAAACCCAACATTTCAACCTCCTAGCTAATCGTTTTTGAGTTATGCGAGATACGTACTTACAGATATCACGCCGAAACTATTCAAAATGTATATTTCCGTTGAAATAAGAAAACCGAAATTTTTCGCGATCACAATGTACTTCCTTTACTTCGTACAAGAAAGTAAAAATGGATGGCTAAAATTTGCTCACTTGTTTGTTTTCAAGCTTTGTTCTTCATCATATTGACTGATAACGGTAACTTTTTTACTTTTTAGAAAATGCTCCTTTTATGGTTTCTTTACAACGTTTTTTTTTTTAGATAAATTATGTGGAAGATTTTATAAATCAATATTTCATGACATTTATAGACGATTTGAAATTATATTTCCATAATTTATTTTAATTATGACAGCGTTACATTGTTATAGTGTAATGATACACAAAGGGATTCACGAAAACTGTAAAAAACTTTACATGTTCTATTGATGAAAATAGAGAAGAAGATTTATATAAACATAGGGTCGGAAACGCTTGTTTGCGAATTAAACTACAAAAGGTACAAAATCTGTTTCCTAGAGATCTTCCTGCACGTTTAAATTTTTTTCATTGGATTCTGGACAATGTTAATAAAGATTTTGTTTTTTGTTTACCGACGAAACCACATTTATTTGAAATTGAATTTTTAATTCAAAAAACAGTCAATTATGGAATTACAAAAATCTACACAGCACAGTCGAAACTTTATACTAACACCGATTCCATGTAAACGTTTGGTGCGGTATTATATGCGAAAAATTGCTGTGACAATTTATATTCACTGTGGATGTTTCGGATGCTTCACAATTCTGCAGAATAATTTGCTTGATCTATTGAATTATTAAAAAATAATTTATTTTTTAATTTGCTTGTTTTAAAAAGGGAGCCAAATTAAGGATTGGTAAATTTTTGCCAGGTTTTTAAGTTGGCGCTATTTCTAAAAAAAAGTCGAAATTCAATAAACACGTTTAAAAATATATCTTTGTGTTGTTATCAAAATCGGCATCATAGTTTTATGAAAATTAAAATATTTATCTATATAAAATAATACATATATATTTAAATATTTAATGATAAAATATTTCATATTATTAAAGTGGTCATCTTAATAATCGATTAATTTTTGTGCAGCATACAACCACGGATGCGGTAAGAAAAGATAGAATAAGTAATTTTATCGAAATATAACTTATTACAAATATTATTGCAAATGCAATTTCTATTATAAATTAAAACAATTTTTAAATCACTAAGCGTTAGCCGTTTATTAAAGGTAAAATAAAAAAAAAAGTAATTAAATAATACTTTCACAAATGTCCACGAAAATATTTTTTTCTATCAGTTTATTACATTAATGAAGAAAAAATGCTACCGAATTACAATACCGGTATGAAATAATTTTTTTGTACCTTTAATCTAATGGTAACATCCAATTTATTGAAAGATGCGCCTTAAAGAAGCGCATAATACCATTTTTAATACGAGTCATGAATTTAATTAAAAAGTTCATCGTACAACAGCAGCACTTAGCTTTTATACTTGTAGCGCTACCTGTAAAATATTTTATAAACTAACTATTTATCTATAAACAGTATTTTAAGCATGAAAAAATATGCATTACTAAAAAAAAAAATTGTATTAATTTGATTCGTAATAAACATAACTAAATGTTTCTATTGAGAAATAAATAGTATATTATTTGAAAAAGTAATAGAAATATTATTAACTATAAAAACATCTAATGTGGACACCACATGACCTTGTACGCCTATTAAATTACATAAACACATTTTTTACTACACTTCATTTAAACTTATTTCATTTGAAAGTGAGAGACAACACTCCAATAAAGAGGACGGACAGTTACCCAATTGCAGGGGGTGTTCACCACATGCATCACATTTTTTGTGTGGTGTCCGTTTCAGCATTTTATATTAGTTTATATATTAATTTTGTTTCACATCTCTGAAGTAGTGTGGTATAAGTGAGAATGTGTCGGATCCGTAACCATGTACATATTGGTTCGAATCTGACATCATATACAAGTACTTTTTAATTTTTTTAAAATTTTAAATATATTGATTTATTAATAATTATAAACCTCTGTAAAAATTTTTGAATTAAAATTAAAAATGCATAAAATTTTATTTCACTAATAACTTTTGATTTTTTTCATATTTTTTTTTTTTCAATCAGACGTTAATAATTATTAATAAATCAATATATTTAAATTAAAAAAAAGGAAATGAAGTCGAACTCGAACCGATGTGCCTTCTTGTAAGATCCAAATATTTCATTAATTAAAATTGTATTTGGCTATAACTCTGGAATCAATGAAATTAAGTACCACTTATGATATATCGTTGAAAAGCTCTCATTGAGGGTTTATTACTGCAGTTAAGAGAAAGTCAAAAATCCAATTTTTTTGATTTTGGGCTTTTTTGGACACTTTTGGTAAAGTCAATTGTAATCAAAAGGGGAGGTGCACAACTATATCTTACAATAGTTCTAAATCCAAAATTTCAACATCCAACAGCTAATCGTTTTTGAGTTACGCGAGTACGTACGTACATACAGACGTCACGCCGAAACTAGTCAAAATGAATTCAGGGATAGTCAAAATGGATATTTCAGTTGAAATCTGAAAACTGAGATTTTTCGGGATCCTTTAGTTCCTACAAGAAAGTAAAAAGCCGATAGATATTATTATGATTTATTGTATAATATTATTTAATTATTTATTTGATTTGGTTAAACTACAGGAACACAATTTTATATACTTTTATACATTAAACTACTATTTTAATATTTGTTGAAAATTTATAAATTATATATCATGTTTGTTTCGGGTGGTTTTTCTTGGTATTTGATTGTGTAATAAAATAACAAAGACTTTGCATAATTTATGAACTGAATTATCACATAATTTATCAGAATGCTTTAACTGAATTCTGATCTTGCTATTTATTTCACCTCAAATAATTTTTTATTATTATTTTTTTTTATACTTATATTTTGATTATATTTTCTTCTACTATCCCCTTCCAGTGGTATATTTATCTAAATATTCTTCTTTTGGCAAATAAAATAATAAGTAACGAATCTAAGCAATGAATTAATTAACTAACCTATTAATATTTCACCCATGAATTAAAGTAATATCTATTTTTTTATCATCCCCTTAATTAAATAATATTTTGTTTGTTTCTACAATTGTACTTTTGTAAAAAGCTTTTTTCCATTATTAATAATTTATTCCTTACTATTAATAATATTAACGCTTCTTATTCATTACTACTGACAATTAAGTATATAAGAACTGGCATACTACTCCATAAATCATCACAGCAATCATCACTCTAATAGTATCTAGACCTTATAAATAGTTGATGTAAACAATGAGTAATCAACTAGCCATTAGTCAAATGATAATAATTACAGATTAATACACAATGTGTTTTTAAATAACATCGTTATTTATTAGTAATTTAATTAATGTTTATTAATAGCATAGTTACTTATTATGTTATAATTAACCACTTATGCTTTTATGCTTCAGTTATTTAATTTCAAAAAGGTTATAAAAAGGGTTTTTTTAACACTGAATACTCATAATTATTATGTATTAACCACCAAAATTTATTATTATAGTCTCTCTTAGTGTTAGTTATAATCTATGTTAAATTATAACTATGCCTAATTAGGTTAACGGCTAATGTATTATGATTTTTTTGTGATACACTTAAGATTTTTCTTTCCAGCAACTTTTGTTTTCTTTGTTTGCTACATTGTGCTAAATAAGCCAAATGTTTTTCCTTTTTTAACTTGTTATTTATTCATATTTTAATATCCTACTTTCATCTTGAACATACATTTTAGGCTTCAGGTACAATGGAGCGGCAAGTGAGTTTTCCTATCAGATGTGCGTAATGAACTAAACTCTTTGAGCCCTTGATCTAGCATCAAGGACTGAAAAGGACAAGGGTTAACCAAGAAAGGCTGAGAAACATCTATGGTAAAAATAGTATAAATATCTGAGTAAATAGTGGCTTTTTACCAGGAAAGAGTCTTGAACATAAATTAAGAGTAAGGGTAGTGATTTACATGTTCGCTACTGTAAAACCCTGAGGTAATGGGATCACCTCATCACTAAACTAAGAAGAGTGTGTGAGAATTAATATATTTAGTAAAGAAATGCCAAGGAAATTTAAAGTTTGACGAAAAATATACTTTATAGTAATTTTGACATATAGTGTAAAGATTTGGAGGAAAAAATTAGAAGCTAAGGAAGTGAAATTTCTTAGAACCATGGTAAGGATCATGTGTAACAAAAAAGGACTGTGGAAGAAATGTAAAAGAAGTGTTGGTCAACATATAAAGAGCAAGTGTTAGGGGTTAAGAGAGTGAGGGAAGAATTAGCATTGAAAACACTGGGAAGTAATGGCAATAGCGCATGAAAAGATCATCGAAAAGTGGCTGTGTAAAGCTAAGGAAGTTACTTGAGTAAGGTGGAGGTGTAGAATTAAAAAGGCTTATGAATGACGATTAAGGGGGAGATAGAACAAGATTGAAGTTTGTGAGCTATTGCTCAAAATAGGCTACTGAATAATGGGGAAAAGATAAGACATGTTTTAAGATTAAGTATTTTAAAATATAGTTAACTTATATGGTTTCAAAATATTTATATTTTATTTGACTCTATTCATTAGTACAATAAAATAAAAACTATATTCCAAGGGATTTGAATTACAATTTATAATTACAAAAGAAGGAAAAACTATTTATATTTTAAAAAAACAAAGAAAATTATGAATTCTGTACTACAAAGCATACAAAGTTTTAAAACATGACAATCTAAATTCTGAAAATATATTTTTGAACATTTTTTTTTTACAAGTTAAAGACTCAAATTACTAAAATATGTATATTTCATACACCTTCAATTAATTCACAATAGGTGTTGAAAATGTTTTTTCTAACTTGGGTACAGGTTCTGACCCATTTCATGTCATTTATTTTTGCAATGTTAGTTTTCAATTCATTAGTCTTTTAGTAGGATTTTGCTAATAAATTTCATCAAAGGAAAAAAATCTGGTCTTAAATCAAGATGTTGGCAGCTGCAAGTTATTTGAGATCAAGGAATGACAAACAAATTGTACTATATGGTTATTATTTTATTAGTTGTATGACAGCTAGGACAATCCTCCTGAAATCAACATTCTTGTTCATTATCCTTTAACATCACAATAAACTGTTTATTTAAATAATGATGAACTTGACCATCTAGAGTACAATAAATTTTGATAATGGAGTTATTCTGAAACGCATCAACATATAATAAAAATATGAAGCTAAAAAAGGTAAAGGTAAACAAATTGTTTACCTTTCTAACAACATAGAAATTTCTTTCAACACAGAAATTGACCATATACAGTTTAAAAAAAGTAAGATAAATGACTAATTTATATAGCAGCAAGAGATTACACACTAAATATCAATTTTACATATTTTCTGACAAAAAATTTTTTTGTGAAAAGTGTAACAATTTTCATTACTATATATTCAGCAATTTTTTTTTTTGACTTGTACAACCCATTTAGGTGAAAACAACTCTTTTCACTATAATAAATTTCTTAGTATTTTAAAAGATAATCTTATAAGATACATAATGAAAATGTTTATAAATTTTGTAAACATGTAGCTTGGATGAACAAAGATTTAATCAAAATCAGATATAAATTATTATATATTTAAAAATAAAATTTACTAATAAAGATAATGACTGGAAAGATTCTAAATTAATAGATAATAGGTACAAAATCAGATTAAAAACTCAAAGCATGTGTGAGTCAAGAAAAGATTAGATGATAACAGAAACAATCAAAAAGGGCCACGGAGAATGTTCAAAATGTTAACAGGTAAGAGTAAACAAAATGATATTTCTGAAATAGACATTAATGGTGCTAAGATAAATGATAAAAATAAAGTGGTAGAAGATCTGAATAATTATTTTACAGACTGTGTGACAGAGATAAATAAAGAGATAAGTATCAAAAAGTCAGTCAATCAATATATGAAATATTTTCTGCCGGCAGATAAAAATAGACATTTTTCATTAAAGGTCATAAAAAAAAAACTTTTAGATGTAATGTGAATAATGGACAATAGAATAGATGGAGATTTAGTGACTAAGGTTTTGTTAATGTTTTTAATCTTATAAAAAGTATTTTACTGAATATTGTAAATGAAACACTATTAACAAGAAACATAAGCGATGTATAAAATGTTTTGTAGTTACATCAGTTAGGAAAGTATAAGGGACTAATAAGTGGAAAGAAATAAGACTGATCAACAGTATGAGTGTAATAAAAAAAATATCGCAATTTGTGTGAAAAACAATTTGACACGTGTGAAAAATTGCGAGATATTTATAGATGAACAGTCAGATTATAGGTAAAGTCATTTATGTGAGGCCACATTGACTTTTGTCTGAATCAACGGAAGCAAGCACTCTTTAGATAAGAGAAAAGTCTTGATATCTGTAATTTTAAACTTTAAAAACAACTGATAGACAATTATTGTCAAAGAAATTAAAGTTTTATGGAATGAAGATAATGTATATTGTTTGTATTTAAATAATAGAAGACAAAGAACTAACTTGTAGATAATAATCTCTAGTGAGAAAGCTGTTAATTTAGAATTAAGGAACTATGTTAGAAGCATTACTGTTTATTACATATAAAAATGATGTTATGATATGTGTTTCACATAGTAATGTAAAATTGTTTGCTGAAGATACTTTGATATATATTGAAGTGACGACTTAGATAGTACTGCATAGAAATTTTAAACAAATTTAAATAAAATTACCAAAAGGACGAATCTCAATAAACTAAAGTTAAATGCCAATAAACAAAATTTATGGTATTAAATAACAGAAATTAAAAACTGGTTTCAGTAAGAATAGATAACTGAGATATTGAAAGATTAAAATTTATTAAGTATTTTGGAGTTATTGATAATAAACTGAAATTTGACAACCATGCTGATCAAATATGTAAAAAGAGTAAAAAAAAATTTTTGTCAGGTAGAATTAGAAATAAATAAAATTACGTTGAAACTGTTAATTTATATAACAGTATGGTGATACCTTATATAGATTTTTGTGCCTCTATATTGCTTGTATATAATGAGAGCCAAATTGACAGAATACAGAAGTTACAAAATAGAGCAAAGCAAGTAATTTTGAAAGTTAATCAATTTACAAATGGTAATTTAATGTTGAGGACATTGTATTGGATAAATATTATGCAAAGGATATCATTCTTAAGCTTAATGTTAATCTTTAAAGTAAGAATTGAAGAGGTTCTTATGTACTTATTGTAAGACATCACATTTGTCAAAAATATTAAATGTATTGTATACATATAATTGGCACAGGGACTGAAAGCCTATCTACAAGCATTTTGCATGCGTTGGTCTCTGTTGCAAGGAAACTGCAAAACACTGTTATTTTCTATATGTCTTTGTGGTGTGGTAATAAAAAAATAGGTTTCATAAACTTGCTGTAGTGTATGTAATTGTTGTGTTTTATTCTAAATTATATATTGACGTTGTGATCTAGGCCTACTTCCTGTTGTATAACAACTAAGAGTAGTAGAATCATTCATGAATCATACATGACTAAGTGCTATTTATACATTTTTGTAAATACAACATGCAATTCTAAGAATTTCATTCACTTATTTTTAACCTACTGTAATCATTGTACTGTGAAGAATCATATGTCACACATCGCTTGTAATTATGTTCTAGAAGTGGTTATTATTGAAACACTTATTGTGGTGTATATTTTAGTTATCGAAGTGAACAGCTGTTAGTGATTTATTTATTATTTGTTATATTGTTTTCATTTAAGGCTTTGTCATAAATTCATTCATTTAAATTTTTAATATTTCAATATAGTTATTTTCCTTTAAAACGCCAAAGTTAGGAAGAAAAGGTAGAGTAGTTCATAGTCAGGCGGGGAAATTGTATTCAGTGTTTACAATTTCTTTCACAAAACAATGCTGGAACTAGAATAGTGAGGAAAATTGAAGTGCTGAATACGCTTGTTCAAGCAAAAAAATTATTAAAATAAACAGTCCATATAGCAGAAAGGAGGTCAAATTAAACTGAGAAGCCATCTGTGTTTGTTTCACCAAGAAGATGTGTAAATTGCCCCAGTACCATGTTTGACACGGATGCTTTATAAATAAATTTTATATAACTGAAAAATATGTTCCTACAGTAAAGTGAATTATGCAAAAAGCCCACGAAAGTGAGATTACTTTCAAAGGGAGTGAAAGGTCTTTAAGGAGAATATTATGTAAAATGGGATTTAGACGGAATAAAGAGAAGACAACCAGAAAATACTGATAGAATGGCATGACATTAAAATGTAAAGAATGAAATTTCTACAAAAAACTTCCCTGCTTCGGCAAGAAGTAATACTGATTATATATACATATGAAACCTAATTCACAGTAGTCATGCAATACCAAATTTGTAGGCAGACAGAACAAACTTTCACGAGGGACTGAAAACACCAGTATCCAAGGGCTCATTATTAATAATTGCTCATACTGGCTATAATGAAGGATTCATTAACAACGCTTTATCAAGTAAAAAAAGAGATTATCACAAATCGTTGGATTCTGAAAAGTACACGAAATGGTTGTGGGAGAAGTGTATTCCCAACTTGCCACCTCGGCCAGTCATTGTACGAGATAATGCATTGTACCACAACATTCTGCTATAAAAGCAGCCAAATTCTATCTCTTTCAAAAGGGATGTGATAAAATGTTAGCTGAACAACAAATTAATTGTTCTCCTGTTATGATGAAGACTGAATTTTATATCATAAAATTACACAAAGAAAATCAAAAGAAATTTCTGGTAGATGACATTTGTGATCATACAGTTCTACAGTTGCGGTCTTATCACCCTGATTTAAATTCCATTGAAATGATTTAGAATCAAGTGAAAGGGTAAGCAGCTGAAAGACATACAACTTTTAACATGTCGAACGTTCTTAAGTTAGCTGAAGAGGAATTTCATAAAGTGTTTAAGGCTGAGTGGAGCACCTGCGAGCATGTTGTCAACACTGAAAAAAAATAGATTAAAGATGAACATTTATATGATGTGCACATCTACAATTCCCAACTTGCAATTTTGTGATAAATGTGAATTCAGAATCAGACATGAGCTCTTTAGAATCTACCAATGACAGCGACTTTGGAATTTGCGAGCTACAGGAATAAAGTGAGTAGACAAAATAATCATATAAAGTACTTTTAAATGATTATTATTATTAATTGGGATACTAAACTAGTTTTAATGAAATAGTATCGTATGTATTTTTGGTTATAAAAATCATCTATATAAACTGATAGTGTTAACAGTCGGCCTAGTACTGTGCCAAATGCTTGCTGAATGATATTAGTTTTTTGTGCCAACTTATATACCGATAGTTCTAGCAGTTATTCTTTAAGGAATAAGCAGATTTAAGGATTGAAAGAATGAAAAAAGTAGCAACTCAAAAATCGTTGTTACAGTGGGTTGAAATTATTTAATGGTTTCCCAAGAGAAGTAAAGGATGAAGTTGGGATAGTAAAATTTAGAAGTGTATGTAGTAATTATGTAAACTTAGAAACCAATAAGAATTAAGGTTGGAAATATGCAATTACTTACTTGCACTAATTGATTTTGTTCATGAATTGAACAAAATAATAATGTAGAGATGAAATTTTAATTTCTTTATATTGAAATAGTAGTTGCAGACAATCCAGTCAGTAAATTTGACTTTCTAAGAGACTTTTTGGTGATTAATTTAAATGCTTTTTTGCGCCCCAAAGAACTTAGGAATTAACATTCATGGTTTGATTTTGTACTCATTCAATATCAGAAAATTTAGTATTAAACATTACATTGTTTATTTATTGGAAACTACAAATGGCAAAATTTCAACTAGTATCAAACTGTTTGTTAACTGTAACAAACATTTATTGTGACATAAGTTTCTACATACTTATCCTTAAAAAATTACATAGCCAATGTAACATAAAGTAACACTAGTAGAAGACAAAATTGTTTCAACTGTTATTTGCATGTAATCCTCCGTTCAATGTTACCATCTAATAAATGGAATAACATAAATTTAGATATATACCTTTATTTTAAAGGTCTTGTCCCTTTTTGAAATGCCTGTAATCACCAAGGTTCAACACAGTGTGTACTATACCAGGCACATGAAATGTAAATATAAATTACATTGACTTAATTAGTACTGGCTAGATGTAACCACAGTTGTAGAAGTATGGGTAAATAATTAGCTCTTAATCTTCAGAATCAACACTAATGAATGATGTTGATCTCTGTGGAAAAGTGGTTGCAAATCTGATCATTAAAAAAATAAGTATGAAAAAATTAACAAGACATCATTATATACTAAAATATGTAGTACGGCTATTTTAATTACAAACATAAAAGAAAAATCAAAGATTGATTAAAACATGAAAATTATTATTAAATAGAATTATGTACTTCAAACCACTCTGAGCAGTTCAAAACTTGAGTGTAGTTAAGCAAGCACAATTTACACATTTTATTTTTAGAAACATTAGTCAGTTGATTGGGTTGATGATATTCTCTTTTACTTTCTGTTCAGTACTAATCTTAAAAGTTCAAGATATTACTACATTCTACATCCTCAATTATCTGTTTTATATATAAGGGCTGTACAGAAAGTAACTTATGCTTTGAAATAAAAACCAACCAAATAAAAAAAAGAAATTTTATTATATACATTTAAAAGAGAGAATCTTAAATTATTTTTCTACACAGTCGACAATTAAATTGAGGCGCTTATCATAACGATGCACAAGCTTTTCATTACTTCTCTGTAAAAATCTGCCACCTTAGATTTTTGGCACCCATCTTGCACAATACTTGTAATAACCAAGCTTCCCTGATACAATTTCATGCAGTAATCTTCGTGAAATTTGGAGGAAATGAAGCAAGAGTTTCATAATCGTAATGTGGTGATTTTCAGAAATTTTATCATTGATTTTCATCATCAGTTCATCAATCACAAGGCAAGGCCAACCACTGCGGTCCTCATCATGAACATTGGTGCGGCCATTTTTAAACTGAATGCACCACTATCTCATTCCACTTTCACTCATTATTCCATCTCTGTACACCTCACAAAGTTGCTGATGAATTTCAATTGGTTTGTAGTATTTTGCCAGTAAAAACCTAATTACTGAACATACCTCACAACTCGCGGGATTTTCTATTGAAGCGCACATTTCAATAATTCACAATGAACAAATTAGAAAAATCACACACGACACGCTATGATAGCTTGATGCGTACTGAGGTAGAAACGTTTTGACGCCAAGACGGCAGCTCTATCCCCACCCATCCAAACTATGTACTAACTTAAATTACTTTCTAGATCGCCGTCATATATATAATGTCATTTAAACTTTGTCTTCTACTGTTTTTATGTTTTATGTCACCATCAACAATTTATTTCTTCTCAAGATTTTGTCACAAATTTTTCTCATTTCCATCTTACGACATGATTTTGATTTTATTGATTCACCTTATTTTCAACAATCTCCTGCAACATTTTTATGATCACTAGATTTTTCCTTTCTCTTGCCCATGATCACTACCATAAAAACTGTACAATATATTATTAAAAACCCTTTCTTATGCTGAGATCTGTAAATTAATTAAAAATAAACAAAAATCATCTTTCCTGATTACTGTCTGCTTTTAAATAAGCATTACATTATGTATCCTTTGTAATTTTACTACCTAAACAAACAAAATTCTGCTACTTCTGGCATATTGTGTTCTTAACAAAACAGAAACAGTATAATGAAGAATTAAACTTTATCTTAATATTATTTAATTACTCATTATTATACCTTCCTTTCTGTTTTATTTCAATACCTTGTTTTAGAGTCATTTATTTTCAAACTAAATTCCTCTTCTAGCAATATATCCATGCAATTCAGTATTTCTTCAATTAGTTTAGTTTCTGCCAAAAGAATAATCTGAAGAATAACTGATGTTAAAATTTTTCTTTAGGATAATGGAAAAAGATTTTCTAGAATTCTCCTTCAAATTCTATTTTCCTTCTTCTATATACAACTTAAAAAGTAACAGTAACTTCGTTTTTAAATCATAGCTTACCTTTTTTCAACTTCAACTTTTAAAACTGCTTCATGATTTTTGTACAGATGCAGTTAAGTCAAAATTTTCTTTTAATTTTAAGTATTTTATTCCAATCTACATTAACAAATAAATATCTAAGTAAGGGCTATCAATATACTTCTTTTAAGCCTATCTTCTAGAAGTAATTTGTGGGACATTAGGTTATCTTTTTTACTCATGCTCTTTTTGAAATTGTACTCATCATTATCTATTGCAGCAACCAATCTATTCTCTGTAAATTATTCTAATAAGTATTTTTGATGCATGTGATATTAAAATGATGGTGTGATGGTTCTTACATTTATTGTTTTTCCAGCTATAGTAATGATAATGCATATTTACATCTCATTACATTTCTCTCCGTCTTATTTATTTTCAAACTAAATTCCTCTCCTTGCAGTAAGTCCAGACAATTTAGTATTTTATCTATTAATTTAGTTTCTGCCAAAAGAATAATCTGAAGAATAATAGATTTAACATTTTTATTTTTTCTCTACCTTATTAAATTTGTTCTTCAGTTAATACATTTCCTATTAATCATGCTTTTTTCAATTAATTCGCTAATGTTATTTTAATTTCTTGATATAGTTTCCTTCCTTCATGATTTTTTTGCATTTTTGTAATTTACACATTAATTTTACTGTGTTTCTTATTAATCATAGTTTTCTATTTATTGTTTCTTTTCTACCCGCCACCTATTTTAATTATTCCTTTTTTTAAATTTATCCTTTTCGTTTACAACTCAATAATCTGCAGTAATAACTCCTGAAACTATAATGATGATTTGTTCAAATTTTAATAATATCATTCTCTTTATTCTGTATGTATTCCAGTGCTTTGTTCTCACTTCTTTTTTAAAATTCAATATACATTTCATCCTTATTGACTTGGCATAAATGTTTTCTCCTTCTCAGTATGTTTTGCAGTTCAAATTTTGATTCTAAAACATTTGTCAAATCATTTATGATATCATATGATCGATATAATATGATATTTTTGAGTAAATATTTGTATTTTTATCTTTTTTAATTTTTAAAAAGGAGGTTCATACATTATTTTATACCTTGTGCCAAGTTTTAAAAAACCTGCTCGTTCATCCTGTAATCTGGCCCATACTCTCCTGGTATTTTTCTTTCTTCTCAATCTACAATGACAGTCTAGCCTCACTTTGTAATTAATCATCATCTTTTATATGTTTGATTAGATCATCTGTTTCTTTATAGATAAATTTATTTTGCTCTACGAAGAAGTTGGCATTTAATCTGCACTATTTGAGTGTATTTGGGTTTTGAATTGATCCTAACTAAAATAATTCTTTTGTTATGTTGCTTATAATAATTAAATATCTAAATTTCAATTTATTATTTCTACTACTACTGTTACTGCAAACATGTGATTTTTTAATAGTGATTTCTACCTTCCTGGTTGTGGGATAGAAAGTGGTGTAGCCAGTCAAAAACTTTCGCTTTTAATTATTGTATTTCTTGATAATTTGAGATCCCAAAGTCCATTTATAGTAAAATTGCTTTAAAAAATTTGTGTTATTTTGGTCATATTATGTATTTCTCAGGAGTGGTTTTAGCAAACAATTATAAGATTTAGTATGTAAATTTCCAATTAGGGAGATTGGTTCTATAAAAAAAAAAAAAAAAAAAAAAAAGATGATGACAGCAATGAAATATTGAGGGGTGTTGTACAATTGTTTTAGAAAAATGTCATTATCGCACCCTGAAACATTTATTTTATAATTTGCTCTATGTTTGACTAACTGATCTATCAACTTGAAATTTTAAAAATACTTTTTTCCAAATAATACTTTATTAGAGTAGAAATGATATCGCCTTTACCAGAGGATGTAGAAAGTACAAACTATCATTAAATATGTTAGTTATATGATCATTCATCTCCTTTTTTTATATTAAAGTTTCACTGATCCCATTTACACTAATTCAAAATTGTTAAAGTTATTTTTCTGTAAATGAGATTTACTGATGTCAATACCAATGTAACTATCTATCAGTGGATTTTAAGAAAATACAACTCTCACTTTATGGGATGAATTTTGTAGCATGCAAAAATTATAAAGTCTGCAATCTGAATGCAGAGAATTGTGAATGAGACAATCAGATACTAACACCACTTTATTATGCAGGTTAACAAAGTGGTAACTACATTTTATAATTATTCAGGATTAATTATTTTAACATGATTGAATACGTAAAATTTCAAAACTTTTTATTGGTTCAACACTTCATTATTTTCAGAAATCTTTTAAATAAAATAAGCGAAGATTATAAGGATAATAATATTCAACTTTATCACTGAGGAAGATTTACATTTTCTAATTCTTGCAAATTACAGAAAAGTTACAGCAACATCATTCCTAATGTTTTTGACTAGCAGGTAAATTTGATAACATTGAGTAGTTAAACATGTAGACTAAAATTTGATTTCCCTACTTGCAAATTTAAATTCTGTAACAAGAAGGTATTTTTTATTTTGAACATGACAGAAATTAACTGATATAATTGAATACTATTTGACTGTTCAGGTAATTGTTGTAACTAACTATACTGAGGTACTGTAACTAAACTATACTTCAATGCATAAAAATGGATGGTAAGATATATTGACACCCATAAATATGAATCAAGTATACCAATGTTGCAAAATTTAATAACTTATCCTTATGTCTATATTTATGAACGTGCTAAGAAAGAATTGTAACTTATTCTTAAAAAAAGTAATATCTACCTTTACCAAACCAGACAATGGAATTTTTTTCATATAATTCAACACAATACTTCAGCTTATGAGAAAACTTATTATGCTTTCCTTGTCATTTTTAAAAGATTGTCAAACCATTTGAAAAATCTTCCCTCAAATTTATTTAAAATAAAAGTTATAGAAAAAATATTATTCTATTGTCATATTTTTATACAATACTAATCAAAAATAAAATCTGCATCCTGTTTGTGTATATATACTCAAAATAATTTTCAATTATTATCTATATTTAGTATTTTTATGTATTTTTCTTAACTTTATTTCATGTGTTTGTATTTAAATGATTAATAAACACTTAAATCAAATCTATTTTGTATCTTATAATTTATTTTTATATTTTAATTTGTCTTATAATGATGTGATCTGTATAATGTATATTATGTACTGATAAGTATAAAAGATTTATTTATTTGGAAATATTTTTAAGTATACAAAATAAGAATGAAGTTTAATGCTTCAGTGTTAGATTTTTCTTCTTCTTGCGTAAAAAAAAGAAGATAAGCTTCCATTTAGTTGGAAATATCCTGAACATGTTTAAAAAAGATTCTGAAGGAATAGAAATTAAGTGTAATCAACCAGGTTTACTTATTCATTTAGGAAGAAGATTTTGACATGAGGATGGAATTATATGAGAAATGAAGCAGTCCTCATTTTTCTAGCTTAGTCGTGTCAACTGATGAACTTCAAGTTGAATAACGTTGTAAACCATCTGAGTTGTGTTTTTTGGTGTGATGAAAATCCTCACATAATTACAAAAAAGAAATAAAATGAACTTTGAGTTCACCTTTGATATGGGATTACAACAAAAAAAGGAGTATTTGGAACATTTTTTCCTTTAACATAACTGTAAACAAGTAATCTATATCTTGAGATCTTATGAGATATTGTTCCTGAGCTATTACACAGCCCGGTTTACAACTGCAACAGTTTGACATGTTGACAATTGACAATTGACATGACAACAACATTTGAATGTTAATTACGTCCCAACTGCAAATGATCTGGACAGCTGCCAATTGAAAACTCAGTTGATTTTGTAAATCAGGATAAATTTTTTTTGTAAAATCATGGAATTCAGTGACTAATCACATAAGAGCTGAAGGATAACACGTTCTGTAAATAATTTTTTTTTAAATTTTTATACTACCAAATATAAACATTATTTTATTTTTTTATAAATTATATTATTTAGTAATTGTAATGCTAACTTTTAGCCCATTGCATACATACATACATAAATATATAATTTTGTATCTATTTACATTGTTTCACTGTTTTTAGTATTTTAAATATATTTAATGTTAGGCTATCCCATAAAAAAAAAAAAAAAAAACAATTCACTGGGTGTAAAATTTGTATCAAATGATTGTAGCCACAAAACAAATGAACTGTTGTTAAATTCAAAACAATCCTAATGCAATCCTAATTTGAGAATTAATGTAAGGATAATAGATATGTAAGAAGTAAGGAACAATGTGGTTACAATATAAAAAAAGACTTGCCTATAGTAGGAACTTAAAAAACTAACATTTTCTTTCTTAAATCAGAATTTTTAAATTAAAATTTATTGTAAGTCATTGTTTTACACTTATAAATATGAATTATGAACAACAGTACATGGTAAATAAAGAATTATGACTTAGAGCATATTTAATTTATGAATGTATTATTATTCTTTAAAAAAATACTCATTTACACTTAAAAAGAAAAAGAAAAGGTACACTTTGCATCAAACTAGTCTGGAAAAACAGAAGTGTTTCAGTCTATGAGAAAGGATTTTATGGTTCCATTAAATTTAAATAAACTGTCAACAACTTAAAAGACTGAAAAAATCTGAAATTAAATGGTATTAAAAAAATAATAATTTTAATAATTTCAACCAAATTGTTATTTATGTACTGGTTTTATCTAATTATTGTCTTCATCTCGAATTTCTCCATTTCTCTTTATTGTTGATTATTACATATTTTATAACAAGCTCTAAAGAAAATTTTTGTTATCCACAAAAAAGCACATCAACCCATTACTGAAGATCTATAATGAATATATAAAATAAAGTGCTTATTTGATTATTCAAAAATGAAAAGAAATCTTATGAAGTGATATACGAATATATATATATATAAATTATTGAATGATTAGCTCAGAATACAAAAACAATTAAGAAATCTATAAGGCCAGTGATGTGAATGATGAAAAAATGGAATTGTAATTTATCTAATGTCTTTGAAAATTTTTATGAAAATATTAAAATTAACGCTATGAAGTACTTGGTTGTGTGTGTATAAAGGACATGAACATAAAACTCATCCAAACGGTAAAAAATATTATTTTCCATTTGTAATGGGAAAAGTTGCAAAAACCATATTAAATTAACTATTCGTAAACTATGAACAGGATTTTAATATTCCAACTACCTGTACTTTGGTAATTTTGGGTTGACTATAAATTAATTTCTAATTTGTTCTTATTTTTATTGTTATGTTCCTGAATATGCTAATGTTTCAAGAACAGTTCAGTAGATGAAACAAAAGAAGAAAAAATGGTAGATATTTGATGGGAATTAAACCTGGGATTAGGTTGTCAGGTAATGTAAGCTAGAATAAAAGAGATATGATAGTATTAAGAATATCATTTTATTAAAAAAATGTAACTTAAATCTATATTCCTATTGATTTAATTTCAGTTGGTCTTTGAAATCTCCCTTAGTTATACTGGCTCATTTGTAATAAAAATTAAACAAGTTAAAAACATTCATTTGAGTGAATTTTGGCTCATTTCATCAATAAAACAAGTAGATCATATCACACAATTATCATCATTAAATGTTATGAACAATATTAATCTGTACTAAAATTTCTATTAAACACTTAATGAAACATAAATTTCCATTAAGATATATATTTTATAAAAACATATATAAATTACATCAAATTAAGGTTTATTAATGTTTTTTTTAATTTTTTTTATTTACTTTTAATACATTCAAATTACATGGGAAGATGTTCTTCTAGACGATCTTTCGGGAGCTAATTAGGCAACGATTTAATCCATAGAGTTAATGGATTGTATGTTGATAGAAAACATACCATGTATAAAAAAATATAAAGCAAAACCAAAAGTTCATTTAGTAATAGAAAATACATAATTTTAACTAACAATCATACAAAATTTACACTATTTTCAAAAAAATATTTTACTGTGCTATTTTCAATACTGCAATCAAAATATTTTGCTTGTTTGTCATGCAAGTTTGTAAGAAATTAACCAAATTCAAATTAAGAAACAGCATCCAGAAATATATGTAAGTTAAACTATAATGATTCTACTGTATATATCACATTCTGGATTTTTAACACTCATAAATAAAAAGAATACTTACTACATGTAACCAAAAATCAATGTTTTTATAGAAATAGGGTACAGATGCAATGAAATGAACCACAAGGTGCAGATTTTACACTTTTTCAAATTAATGTGTGAGGGCACGTCAAAAATTATCTACACTTTTTGATCTACAATTTATTTACACAAAAGTGGGTTCAACATGTACATCAATTTTTTTACATAAGACATAACTCACATTGACTCACCTTATCAATGTACTTCATCCAGCACTCCACAAGCTTGTGTATTCATTCCAAGAAGAAGGTGTTTGGTTTGTATTTTATAAAATGGCTTTACAACCATGAAGCCACTATTGTACCCTTCCTGTATGACTAAATATGTGGAAAGTCAACGTCCTAAAGAAGCAGCTGAAAGTTGGAAGGAGCAAGACCTGGACTGTAGGGAAGGTGTTAAAATTCAACTTGATGGTTTGAACGGTCTGGCAAGCCAACTTGCCAGACAGGTGGGTGTTGTCTTGGTAACCATTGCGCATAGACTTTACAGAAGTCTAGTAGTTGTGGATAATTTGATGAGTAGAACCATGACTAATGTTCAAAGAAGATGCTACTTCATCGATGCCTATTTGCCATGCCAGAATCATCTTTTGAGCTTAATGCATCTTGTTCGTGGTGGAGGTTGACGGGTGTCTGTGCTCTCTTCACTCTCACATTCGTCCGGCCACTTTAAAATTTTCCGATCCATAAAAAAATCCTTTCATGTGATAAAATACAGTCCCCATATTGCGATAAAAGTTTATCACAGTTGAAAATTTATGATGAATTTCAGCCCCTTTCACACCCTCTGACCAGAGAAATTTAACCCTCTGACCAAAGAGTGAACATGTTTGCATTGTAATAGTGGAAGGCAAATGATGCAACCGGGATCAAATTCCACACATATGACTCGACTGTACCAACTCTAAGCACACATGTGTAGAAG
Organism: Lycorma delicatula; assembly: GCF_047948215.1. NCBI lineage: Eukaryota > Metazoa > Arthropoda > Insecta > Hemiptera > Fulgoridae > Lycorma > Lycorma delicatula. The sequence continues at coordinate 74,888,667 of NC_134462.1, read as the reverse complement.
ACAGTATGACAACCTTGAAGGTGTGTTAAGACAAAAGTTAAGATAATTTTTGATTTGCCCTCATAGACAGAATATAGAAAATTACAAACTTGACTAAATACCAAAGGTGTTTTCAAACCAATTTAAGAACAGCACCAATAACAGTAATGCGCACTAAAAATTTTACTGAAGAATTCTTGTAGTTGGATTTGAAAAAATCTTGATGAAATCTTGAAAAATCCTCTGGATGATTAATTTTAATGTTATTTGAGATTAGGTTGTTAATAACTTTTTAATATTAAACAAAAGAAAAATATAAACATATATGTACATATATCCATATTTGCCAAACCAAGTTCTAAGACTTATTATTATTGCTTACACTAATGTTTCAAACTGATTTTTCCTAAAAGGGTAAACATAACAGCATGAATGGATACATTAATTCTGTTGCTTTACAATAACTGTCCAAGTTTTCCTTGTGACTGTATTAAACATAAGGTAATGTAGAACAAGTGGGACCAGTCTGAGTTGCTTTCTTTGGAAAGCAACTCACTATATGGTCAATATCAGTGGTGAACAGAGTAAAGGTTTACTTTTTGGGCTGATTTTAGAGAATGCCCATCAAAATAAAGTTGCTATTTTGATGGACTTAGGATGCTCATATGCAGTTATACATTTGGCTTAGTGAAGAAGACAATGGAAGACCACTTTATATCTCTTTTTCCCTTATAATCCTGGCATAGGATGTTTTTTATTCTTGAAACATTTTCTTTAATTTTTGGGTGTTGTGGATTTGTCACACCTGTCAAGTAACTGATAACTATAATTTTAAGTGATTATGCTACTTCAAATACAAGTACTTCCACACAAAATCACATTTACACTTACCACATAGGAGTAAATAAATGAAAAATTACACTGATAGACAAAAATGTTTTTTAATGTTTCTCTAAATGTGATACCATTTCTTGAATTGCTTTTTTGCATACATTACAGATATGTAAAAACAATTTTTCTATCACCTTTAGTTTTAAATAAATTATGCTTAAAAAAAAATTAAGGAAAAATATAATTAAAAATCTATAAAATATATGATTTTGCATGGCCGTACCTATGTTAGAGTGATTTCGATGATGTTTTTCTTTTATAAATATCCTCAGGCACATCCTGAATTAATGTCTAACAGTAATCGGCTAGTATGTTACTATTCCATTTCTCTTTAGCGGCTTCCCATCATCGAAATGTCTAGGTGGAAATGTTCACCGTGTTCGTCACTTACATTTCCAAGGTTGTCTCCAAGGTTGGAAAAAATCCAAATGTGAGTGCTGGAAATGTATTTTCAAAGACCCATTTTCAATTGCATCCCATAGTTGTGTATGAAATAAGAAACTAACTAAAAATATTGTGGTAATTATCAGATTTTTGTTTACCCAAACTTCTTTAAACTTTTTTTAAATGAAGCCCAAGCTGCACTTTCTAAATTATTTAAGATTGAGTTAAATACATCATCTTTGACCAACTCTCTTATTTGAAGACCAACAAATATTCCTTCTTTGATTTTTCCTACACTTACATTTGGAAATATTTGCCTGATGTACAAAAATCTGAGACTATCCTTCTTCATTGCCTTTACAAAATTTTTCATTAGTCCTAGCTTGATGTGGAGAGGGAGTAAAAATATTTTTTTGAATTTAACTGAGAGCTCATGAATATTATTTTTCCCATTTAGAGTTAAGTTGTCTCATTTCTTCCAGTCTTTGGTAGCATAATGTTTATCCCTGCTTGGCTGTCTCATTAGCAAAAAAAACAATCTACTTAGTATAGCCTAACTGCATGCCGAACAAAATAGCTATAACTTTCAAATCACCACATATGTTCCAGCTATGTTTTTTATAATTTATTTTTTCAAGAACATCTTTCATCGCATTGTATGTCTCTTGACTTGTCTCTAAACTTGAGGCAACAGTCCTCAAGTTTAAGAACTTGTCCTAAGTGCAACATAATCTCATCAATATTTGTGCAATAAATCAAATTATTTTCATCAATAAAGTACTGAGAAAGTTATTTTTGTCGGCTTTGAAAGCCTGAAATTTTTGTATTTTTTTGAAGTAAATTCCAACCTTGGAGTCTTGTTCCTAACAGTTCAGCTTGATTTTTTTTATTAATTTAAATCCCTAACTAAGTCATCTAATTCACCTTGTGCTATAAGATGTGGCTTATCAGAAGATAATTCAAAATTAAAATCACTGTTATCTTCTTCAGTACTGCCTGATTCTTCATCACTGCTTTTGAAACATACATTCACAGGTGGCTCAGGAACTGGAATGATTTCTCTGTGAGGTACAGGCCTGATTGCAAATTGTAATGAAGTATATTTTACAGTATGATTAGATTTTTTGGAAATTCCAGACACACATTTTAAACAAAAGTAACAATCGGTTACATGATCCTTTGGTTCACCAAATGTACCTTCCATGTGCCTTTCAGCCATCTTCTTAAATATACAGAACAATTAGTGCACAGTGTATGATGAGCCCATGTTTTATCCTGATCAACAATTTTACACTGAAAGTACAAATGGTATGCTATTTTAATTAAAGCTATAATATTTTTTCTATTTGATTTTACGGTAAATTCACCACATACATAACGAAAAACATCCACATCATTTACACAATTTCAAGATGTTATTACTGCACTGTTAACAAACTTAAGACAGCAATAAGATTGAACAAAATTAATTCATTCCTAAATCAAGTGCTTAATACAAACAATACAGCTGTGTTTTCAGCTACATGTTTTGACCTGTACAGACATGATTAATCTTGTCCATGAAGGCTCACGTGGGTTGACTATTAGATATGATGCCACATATCATAGTATGTGACTATGATATGATTTAATTCTTTGTCTAGTATTGTTTATTTATTTCTTACAAATTATGTTAACAAAGTTAAACAATAAAAAATGAGCTAACAAAATACAATGTAGGGTCTTAAAATGCATACTATACGTTGAAAAATGAAAAAATCCTTTAATTAAAATTTAAAAATTTTTCACAAATTGTGGGTGATAGAAAGATTCTGAGTTCATATTCGTTTTCAGCTTCAAAAAACAGATTAAAATCATGTATCACATGTATAATGTTAGGAAACAAAAAAAATATTTATCAGTGTTACCAATAAACAGTCAGGTAGCATACTTATATAAACATAAAATATAACACAAAGTCAGTTCACTCATTTCTAGTTTCCTGGTTGGAATATTTTTCCATTTGGAAAACAGTTACATAAATTATACAAAAAAAAATATTACACTAGAATATATAGAAGGATGTTGATGACAACATCCTTCTATATATAAGATGATCAGAATTTATAATTCACAATTTTTTCATGTTGAAATTTAATTGACAAAACAAACAATTTATAAACTTAACAGCAAGTGGCTTTCACTTAATGTTGCTTAGTATTAGTAGAGAAATTAAACATTTTTTTCAAATATTATACAAGAAAAATTTTTGTTAATAATTTTTAGCTTATTTTACTGTTCAAATGTCAAAAATAAACGAATAATTAGGAAACAAAAGGAAGAGATTGAGTATGCATTAATGCTATTCAAGTTTTACCAGAAGTAAAGCAAATTTAAAACACAAGGCTGTATTGAATTCTAACTTTATATGGAATAGCAAGTAACATGATTGTATGAATTATTGTCTACTGCTGAAAATGTTAAAACATAAAAAACCACTGCAACTTAGCCACCCACCTATTCACAACATATCTACCCACACAGCATAAACAACTTTTATTTACATGTTACATTAGCTAATACTACATGTTTGACACAAGCCAACAACTACATTGAAGAAATCAATACAATTCAATAATCTCGCCCAGGTAAATTGCTACTTACCCACACTTTGATAGCATGCTATGAAAACAGAATAAAATCTAAATCAGACCTATGGTTACATAGGTTACATACTTGAGTTACAATGTTACTTTCAAAACTACCAAAAAAAATTCATGTATATATCAAAGAAACCAAGTGTATACACATACAATTTAGAATAATATTTAAATTATACTAGATACTAAACGAGATAAAGCCTGCGGATATTCACCCACATATAAAAAAAAAAAAACAGAATTAATCTTTTCAAATCATACATCTAGATTAAAAAGTCATAATATAGATTTACATTAAACCATAAGATAGAGAATTAAAAAACCAATGTAAACATTCTTGAATAATATAAAAGATTTACATTAAATTTAATAAAAACTAATAAATGAAAATTCATGTAATAGCTTGTGTGTATTATTTAACCTCATAATAAAAAAATGGTTTTCTATTTTTTTTAAAACAGATGTTATTAATTTATTAATAACTTATAAATATTAATTTATAGCCAGTAATGAAGAAGGTGTAAATTAGCAACAGGATCTTCTGGATGAAAAATATCCCATGCAATTAGAAGCAACTAATTAATTAATAATTTTTAATATTTAAAAAAAAATTATATTTTATATAATATAAAAAATATACATCAATTAAAAAAAGCAATATTATGATCTAAAACCTTTTACAAAATTGTGCTTAAAATCTAAACCTAGGTAATCATTTCAGTTGTTTAACAATCATCATCAATAGATGTGAAAATATATGTATGGTATCAGTTTACAAAAGAAAGTTGAGATTTCAAGAATGAATATAGTTTTTATTTTGCATCACTCAATATTTAAAAAATAATCTAGAAGCAACAACAGGTAAGTTTTAGTTTACACATTCCACAGTTCATAACAGCTTGGTCTGTGCAATCTGATGTAGAATAACAACAGCTGCTATATGATGTAGAATCATTACCATTGTGTAATCAGTGAGAAAGCAAAGTGTGCGTACTGTTTGCAAAAATTCTTTCACACAGAATTCAATTTTTTCCAATCAATTTTTAACTATTTATTTCATTCATATTCATAAACATTCATATTCATAAATTAATTTCATATTCATATTCATAAATATTTCTTTCATACATTGCTAAAAGCACTGCTCATTATTGTTTGCGAGAGACTGAAACTTCATTTATAAAGAGTTCAATTTGTTATGACCATGTTAGAATTAATTTCTGCTGATTTTCAACCCAGCAGCCCATTTTATTCTGATGAAGTAACATTTTATGTTCATGGATTGTCATAATTGTTGAATATGGGATCTAGAATATCCGAAAAAATTGGTGAAATTTACCTGCAGGAGTCTGAAAGTGAATGTCTAGAGTGGTATCATCTATAATAACATTTTAGGCCATTTTTTTCCCAAGAGCAGACTATTTTGGGCATAATGTACTTGGACAAGTTAGAGAATTTTGTGTTTCCACAGATTGAAAATGAATGGCCTAATTTTCCAGTAGGATGGAGCCCTACATCATGCAGTTGTGTAAATTGCACTTAGTGATAGGTTCCTAGGAGGCTGTATAGGTAGATAAGCTCCCTTGTTTGGCCACCATGAAGTCCTGATTTGATGCTGATGGATTTCCTCTTTTGGAGTTATGTAAAAGACATCATTATATTAAGAAAAATCCAGTTGCTTGACCATCTGTGCCGAAGAATAACAGTAGCCTTGGAAGCGATTCCTAGACATGTTTATCAGAGTATGGTATGATGTGTATTATCAGTTTAATGTCATCAGGGCTGTAAACAGTGATCATATTTAATTATACTGCAAGGTACAAAAACTGTGGACTTTATACGTTCATATAATAAAACATATTATTTAGCAGTTTTTTACAGACATTACGGCCTTTTCCTGCATCCTACTCTCCAAGCCTTCCTCTCCTGGGCCACTTCGTCCAACAAACCATGCTCCTCCATACTCTTCACCCCACCATGACCTTTGTGGCTTTCTTCTCCCTCTTCTATTTGATGCCTGCCATTCCTAAACTTGATAAGGCAATCTGTCTGGACCCATCCTGCACATATGACCATAACATAGTAGCTGTCTAACTGCTACATACTCTATCAAAGGCAATATAACCTTCATAATTTCTTTTACTCTATCACTTCTGACTTTATCCCATCAGTGTAACTTGACACACTTCCTCCACTACATTATCTGTACAGCTATTAGTCTCTGTTTTATAATTTCATGTAGAGTCCATAGCTCAGATCCATATGCTACACTGCTTTCAACTAAAGTTTTAAAAATATTATGTTTATTTTTCATAAAACTGTTTATTATCCTATAAAACTGAATGCAACCTTCTTACAATTCTACTTCCATTTATAATCTTATTCATAATATCTGTAAGATCCCTTCCATGCTAATATTATCCCAAGATATTTAAATTCATCAAAATTTTTAAATGTTATATTAAAAAGAAGATTTTACTTTTTTTATTTACTATTATTTTACAATAGTGGTTATCAACATCTCTATTACATTAAATATGCTTAATAAAGATGAGGAAAAAATTTCAAAATCTAACATTTTTTTCATACATTTAAATTTAAATTAAATTAAAATTTTAATAATTCTTTATTAAAATCTTGGTATCCTATTTATTTGATTCTACTCATATTGTATTATTTAATATAATATTACAAAAGAAGTTAAAAAAATATTAATAGTTAAAAAACTATTTTTAAAAGTGTAAAATAAAAAACACACTGTTTATAGTAGTACCTTCTAACTAGTTCTTTAAATTATTGGTAGGTAGCGTCGCTAGTAAGAAAGCAGTCATCTGCTATCACGTGTTCAAAAGTGGAACTATGAAGTAGTTTTTGTAGAACAATTTTGCTAAAATGTTCTCCATACAGTATTTACTAATAATGTAATTCTCTCTTCTTAAAAACGATTAATTTTTTGTAATTTTTTAATAAACTTTAATGCTGAAAATGTTTTCTAAAAACAACAACAGAACAGACTAAAAACTGAAAAATGTTTACATTTGTAAGGTCTACGTTATCATGCTACATAAAAAAAAAACAAAAACAAAAAGAGAACGAAAATTAAAAGCGATATTTCTTATATCTTTAATAAAAATATCTGTCAAGTTAAAAAAAAATATTTTAAAAAGAATTTTACCCTAATTTGATACATGAATTAATTAATTTCCCACTCAATTCACTGACTTCTTGATTTAAACAATGCTTTATACACCAAAATAATTTCTTAAAAATAATTTATTTTAAATCTTTAATTTTTAGTATTTTAATAGCAAAGTTTGTCGGTTTCATCCAGAAAAAACACTTTTAACCAGTTTCTAAAGCAATTAAAAAAAAAAGAATGTTTATTTTGTATACTACAGATACTTATTACTGCTTATTAAATGATAAGGTAATTTTTTATAATTATTTATTTAACTTTAAAACTAGTCACAATAAGTAAAAATGATAATTTGAATAAATGCCGTAATGAATGGGTATGACGTTTTTAAAATGATGGTTTCAAATAAGTTAAATATTTCAATACAAGTATGGAATTTTTAATGAAAATCTTATTCACATCTTTTTGATCCGTTCCAACACTATTAAACACAAGGTTCTTTTTTCTATTTCACTTTTAATCTTGCAAAAGAAGTTGTGTAAAACCATCGTAATCCGGGTTACTGGAACTTTGGGTTTCCCATTTCTAGCGATCTTTTTTTATGATTATTTCACCATATAAGCTCGAAGATTGATTTCATGTGAGTATGAAATGGAAAATTTTATAGCATATGAAAAAAGTCAAACCTGACCCCGGGATTCAAACCCGGGATCTCTGGATCAAAGGCCGAGATGTTACTACTTCGCCACGGAGATCAGCATTATTTTTATAGCTAGTATTCAAGTTTAATTTACTGATTATCTTAAAATAAAACCTTATTAAATTCAATAAAATACCAAATTAATGAGATGCAATTAGAAATTAATGAATCCTTGAAATAAATTGATAGGAAAGATCCATAATTTTAGTGGATCTTAAATACCGATAGACCATAAATACCGATTTTCATTAAAAAATTTGTATGAAATCAATTTTTTTATATAGAAGCAGGTTGGACGCAGTAAAGTCGAGAGTTCCAGCGTTCAAGTCCTAGTAAAGTCAGCTATTTTTACACGGACTTGAATACTAGATCGTGGATACCGGTGTACTTTGGTGGTTGGGTTTCAATTAACCACACATCTCAGGTATGGTCGAACTGAGAATGTACAAGACTACACTTCATTTACACTCATACATATCATCCTCATTTATCTTCTGAAGTATTATCTGAACGGTAGTTACTGGAGGCTAAACAGGAAAAAGAAAAGGTTGGATGCAATAAAACAGCATTGTATTTCAAATTTTTTTCCGATGATTAAAGTGCGATTCGTAATTAATCAACTCATGACATATTATATTCAATCGACTGACTTATCTAATCTCCTAATTTCTGGACCGAAACGCTAACTCTCAGAATATATTTAATTTAATTATTACAATTAAAAGTTTATTATTATAAATAGAAATACATGAATCACAGCTAATTACAAAAAGTTTTTAACAAATATTTTCATTTAGTTTATAATAAATAATTTAAGAGTAATTTTAGAATTAATGAATTTTCGATGTAACCACTAAATCATCAGACTTCTGTATCTCAGTTAATTTTATACATATATAAAAATGAATGTTTGTTTGTCTCGTATGCGTTCCGATACCATTCATTCGGTTACGATGAAACTTTGGTGAATTGTGCGCATGCACGCAAAATCAGAATTAGTTATATACGGCTAGGAGGCGTTGGGATCGAGATATTTCGAAAAATTGTATTTATGGTCCGATTTGGCTGAAATTCAGTACATGTATTAGTTACGTGAAAAGAAATATTGTTGCAAAAAATTGACCCGGTAAATGGCGCTGAGGTTGAGATATTTAGAAAAATTGTATTTATGTACCGGTTTGGCTCATATTCAGAATATATATTAGTTACGTGAAAAGAAATATTTTTACAAAAACTATACTCGCTAGGTAGCGCCGGTATCGAGGTATTTTCGAAACAAACATACAAACAAATAAATAAATATACAAACAGATTTTCTTCTGCTATATATATATATATATATATATATAAGGCAATGTTCTTATGTGTGTCCGCTATAGACTAAACTACTGGACCGATTTACGCATGGGGAAAAGGGAAAACTGGCAAAAGGGAAATACAGAAATGGGAAAATTTTTAAAAGGAAAATTGGGAAAAGGGGAATAGGAAAAATTGGAAAAGTTAAAAAGGGAAAAAAGGAAATGGAAAAGGAATAGGGAAAAGGGGGAAATGGATGGAAATGAAGGAGAGGGTACAAAGGAAATAGGGAAATGGTGAAAAGGGGAAAAGGGTGAAAAGGGATAAAGTGAAACATTAAATTTTGTGAATTCCGTAATGTTCAGTTTTTTTATGTTTTATCAAAATTTCACTTGTGTTCATTTTAAATATTCATTTAAACTCTATATATATATATATATATATATATATATACTCAAATCTAGCATTTGCGAGGCATTGCCGCTTCTGCAAGTGTATGTACAAAACATAAAAATGAATGTTTGTTTGTCCCGTATGCGTTCCTATACAATTCATCCGATTGTGATGAAATTTAGTGAGTTATGCTCACGCCCGCGAAGGTTTCTGAATTAGTTTGGTCCCGCTAGGTTGCACTGGGATTGAAATATCTCGGAAAATTGTATTTATGGCCGATTTGGCTCATATTCAGAATATTTATTAGTTACGTGAAAAGAAATATTTTTAAGAAAAATGAAAAAAGGGAAATAGGGAGAAAGGGAAAAGAGAAATAGGGAAAAACAGAAGAAGGGTAAATGAAAAGAGAAAAGGGGTACATTAAATTTTGTTAAGTTCCGTAATGTTAATTGTCTTAATGTTTTATCAAACTTTCATTTGTGTTTATTTAATATATATATATATATATATATATATATATATATATATATATATATATATATAAATTTAGCAATGGCAAAGCATTGCCGGGTCAGCTAGTTTATAAATATAAAACAATATTAAATTTACACTATTAGAAGAATTTTGTGTGTGTGTGTGTGTGTGTGTGTTTACTCGCGGGACTAACGCTAATACGAAACCGAGCAAAACAAATGTTACATTCTAATAGAGGACCAAAAATGACTTGACACATTTTCAGCATACATTCAGATTATCTCGGGGAAGGTTTTAAGCTGCAGGTCGAGGACTTAGCCCCTTTGGAGGGATATGAGGAAGTATCCGGGCATCACACGAGAACCAACCGACTGGATTGATTTCAAATTTTCAGGATATATTCGTGTTACTCCAGGGGAAGGTTTGAAGCCATAGATTAAGACCCTTCTGTGTTAAGAAAGAGGGAAACGTTGGAGGAAGAGTGCTTTTCATGCTTTAATTGTTATTTATCGGTATTACTGTCACAACCATGGCGATAAGGAACACAGCGGAGGTCCAAACGTTCTGTCCGTCCTGGCTAGATGCGAAGGGCTCGCTTTACTTGCCCTGACCAAGAAATATAGAAATACATGCAATTATCTTGAAAGTAAAGAATATTTTTATTATTATTTTCATATTTAAACAAGTAAATTTAATGAAATGATATTAATTTTATACATCTTTGTAATTTATGAAATTACAAAAATGACTGAAATTTCAAATGATTGAAAACTTGTCGTACGGAGAATGAAATTACCTTATTCCTCAACAGATCCATATTTATTTTCAAATTGTACACGTAATGCCATAAAACCTGTAGAAAATAAGGGTAACAGAGTTAAGGAGTCAATAAGACGGAAATGTTATAGACCTTGATAAAATTGTGTACGAATTTTCATCCAATCGGTGTGGTTCTTTCTGATTATTGTTATCTTCCCGGAAATTTTGATAAAATAAAAAAAAAAAAAGCGTGAAATCATTATTCTTAAATATAAACGTAATGGTAATAACAAAATATTATTGAATTTAAACATATTTTTTGATAAAGTAAGATTTGTAACCTATCAAATAATTAGATGATTGCAATTTATAATTTGGAAAATTTATTAACAGTTGATTGATGAATAACTCAGTTAATCTTTTCTATTCTGGTTTATTTACAAAAAAATATAACAGGGTCCAGAAAATTACAAATGATTGAGGGTGAAAAATTTATGTAAATTTTAGTTTCATTCCCAATTTGAAATAAACTGGCATCCACATTAAAATACTACTTCTCTAGGCATCTCATTTATCCATAGAATAGTAAATTAAATTTATTACATATTTTCAATGAATTATATTACTAAATTCAGTAAAACGTAACAGTTTTAAAAATAACATAGAAGACGCGAATGATCTAAAATCTCAAAAATATACTTGTTTATTTATTTACACAATTAAAAGGAATGCCAAAAAAATTTGTACTGAATAAGAGAGACTGATAACGCTCTGGAGACCAGTAGGATTCAAAGGAAATATTATTAATTATGATGTATTATCAATTAGTACATTTTAGTCAATCCGCGACCGGTATCAATAGACCAAATCTTGATATATCATGAATGAAAAAATAATATACGTACATATATTATTAATCTACCTATTCCCTAATTAAACCTTGCTCTCAATTCAACTTACGGACAGCAATATGTATATAAACAAATACATGAGTAGGAAACTGATAAAATGCTTTCAACGAATAAGATTTTAAATAAATACTATTGTCCGTTTTTAAGTAACACACATTCAATCAAATCAGCAGTCGAGGTCGAAAGGCTGGTTTTCGATTTTGAGAGGTTTATTTAATAATATTGATATCAAAATGAGATTATAATATTATTTTTTTGAATGAAAACACATGATAAACAGCAAAATACTATAAAAATTAATAAATTTTTATTTATCATTTACAATCAATTTATTAATAAAATTGTATTTTAATATTTTAATATAAAATAAGTTAACATATTATATAAATAAGTGATAAATGATTAACTGAGCAGTTCAATTTACCTCGGTGTACTTATAGTTTAATCAGTATACTAAACAATATAAAACCTATGCAATAAAAATATAATAGTTAAGATGGCTTTCCTTTTTCTTTCTGTTTAGCTTCCGGAACTACCGTAAGTTATTACTTCAGAGGATGAATGTGGGAGATATGTATGAATGTAAAAGAAGTGTAGTCTTGTACAGTCTCAGGCTCGACCATTATTGAGATGTGTGGTTATTGAAACCAAATCATCAAAGAACACCGGTATCCACGATCTAGTATTCAAATCCGTATAAATTACTAGTATTTACTTAGTAATATTTCAAACTAAATCGTAAAGATTTGCCAAGAAAACTGGATACCCCACTTTTGACATGATCACCATACTTTCTCCTTTAATATAGCTATTCTTGAATATATTTTCCGGGAAAATAATATAATCCGAGAATGTTAATATATTTGTACCGCAGATTGGTTGAAATTTACATCTTGCACTACAACATCCAAGTCGAAAATGTCTAATAGTTTTACTGGTTTCCAGCAATTTATCAGTCTTCACTATTTTCTGTAGAGTGTATTGCATATATTTAATTAAAACAAACAAAACAAATTAATTCTAACCTTTACTAGTATTTCAAACTTAGAACTTTCGACTTCGAAATCAGCTATTTACGATGTCGAGTTCACCACTAAACCAGCTACAGGTGGGCTGGATAAAATATTAGGAATAATATTCGTAACTTGTAAGAAACATTTTGTAAAACTTTAGCGTAAAATAAGATAATATATTCATTACTATCGACGCCAAAGTTAAAAAGTAACTTTTCCGCTTAACTTTTTTCAGAATTGTTTTTAACATAGATTTTAAAAATTAACTGTGATAAATATTTTTATTTGTAAACTCAAGAATTTCAGTAAAACATTTGTGTTTTACAGTGTTATCTTCATTTTAAGTCAAGTTAGAAAGTTAAATTCTGGACATAAAAAGTTGTAAATGATCAAATACCTAAGGATTTTCTTTGAGCCTATGTTTGTTTTAATTAAAGATATGCAATACACTCTACAGAAAGTAGTGAAGACTGATAAATTGCTGAAACCAGAAAAACTATTAGACATTTTCGACTTGGTTGTTGTAGTATAAGATGTAATTTCAACCAATCAAATATACTCAAATTCTCAAATATATTCAATTCTCGGATTATATTATTTTCCCGGAAAATATATCCAAGAATAACTATATTACAGGAGGAAGTATGGTGATCATGTCAAAAGTGGGGTATCCGGTTTTCTTGTCAAATATTTACGATTTAGGGTGTAACTAGCTCATCTGGATAAAAATATATCTATGTATGTACGTACGCGTATGTGTATCGCGCTGTTTTTGGAGTTATATCTCATGATTGACCAAACCGATTTTCTTAAAATTTAGCTCCAACTTTTCTATATATTGGGCATTGATTATATTAATTTTTTTTAATTAGTTAAGGGGATGGGGGAATATTGCAAAAAAACAATTTCCTTTTTCTTCAGAAGTATTTCAGAAAAAACTTTATTAAAGTAGATGCATTACCTACAATGAATATATAAATAATCCAAAAACAATATTTTCAAAAATCAACTTCCACTTCTTAAAAGTGGATAATTTCTTTAAAATCTTATAAGCTAAATAAACTTTCAGGCTTTTCTTTTTTAAACAATATTTTATGACTGATAATTTCCTTGATGAAATAAGGTACAGCTTTTACGTATCGCGTTAGTTTATTAATTAACATTCCGAATGTAACATCTGTGGCGCGAGTGGTAGCGTCTCGGTCTTTCATCCGGAGGTTCCGGATTCGAATCCCGGTAAGGTATGGCATTTTCACACGCTACTTGTCATTCATCCCATTCTCTGAAGCATCCTAACGGTGGTCTCGGAGGTTAAAAAGAAAAAAAAATCCGAATATAACTACCAAATAAAGTTGTGAAAATCAACAGTATATTTTGGTTTAGTTAAAATCTCTTAAGTTATAATTCCCTGAATATTTATATCTTTGTTAAAATTTTAAGAGGTGTATAATCGGAGAACGATGTTGATCTCGACCCGGCTTGCTGAAATGTAACTTTTAATACGTCGTTAAAATAATAACGTGTAATAATAACGTTCCTCCACCTTTTTAACAAAAAAAAAATATATATATATATATATATATAAATATTAATATGACGTTAAATAATAATATCCAACCTCCGTGGCTGAGTAGGTAGCGTCTCGGCATTTCGTATGGAGGTCCCGGGTTCGAATCCCGATCAGGCATGACATCTTTTCATACGCTACCATTTTCCACCGAGCCAATGACTATAGCTGTTGATGCTCACTCTTCTATGTAATAAAATTATAAGAAAAATCTTTGGTCATATTTACGGAATATGTAATAAATTATTCCAAATAACTATCAGTCGAATTTAAAAAACTTCCTTTTTTGGTACTAAATATTCCGTTGTTCGTAATATAAAAACTCATATAAAAATTTTATTAATCAAATATATGAAAATCTATAACCATAGGGCAAGTTAGTTAGTTATTAAGGAAATGTTTATTATATCATGATTAAATCTTTGAATAAAAAACTGTGCATAGGTAACACATTATAATTGATTGGCTCGTCGACAAAAGGCTAACTCCGGGTTTTATATTTCTCACTGTTACTTTAGAAATAACTAAGAATAAACATAGGGTTTTTTTAATTGGAAACAAAAAAAAAAAAATGAAATAAATTAACAATAATTTATAAAATAACTGACTATTAAATACAATTTAAAAATTATATGAATTTATTATTTCTAAATAATCCAGTTATAGATTAATTTATTTATAATTTTTTTTTAATTATATAATTACAAAATTATCATAAAAAATATCAGAAGGGTTAAAATTAAGAAAAACAATAAGCAGGAAATATTTTAATCATTGACAAAATACGTTTTAATAGTTTACAACCAATTTGCTGTAAAAACTGACTCGCTGGTTACACATTTCTCACAATTATATAAAAATTAATTGAAATATCATCATTTTTAAACTGCAAATAAATAAGATGCAACCTAATGCAAAAATATAAATTTTTTTTCGGTAATTTAAGTGTAATTGGAAATGAATCAACGATATACGACGATGCGATTGACCGTCGTAAGCAGACTATTGTATTTCAGTTTATTTTTAAAAAATGTAACAGGTATGCGATAAATTTTTTTAATAAAAAGACAGACATAAATATAAATAACATAATGCAATCAATAAGATAATAAAGAAATATTATAGATTGCATTTATATAATATTAGGTAACAGATTAAAGGTAATAGCTGTGGAGATCGAGGATTTTCTTTTTTTCTTTTGTTATTAATGCTGATGTAAAAATTTTGCAAGTAGTTATTTTATTTTACTGTACATATATATTTTAATAATAAAAAATCTATACATTTTTATGAATATTTTTTTTATACCGCTCTATCTCAAATTACCTTTAAATTCATTATTTATTAGAGTAATCTACTACAATTTATGTTACGGTACACTTGTAATATCTGAAAATTTAATTATTGTTTTTTACATCAAATCATACAAATTTGTATTAAATTTATAACTGGCCATTTAGAAATAATAAATCTCATTATTTATAAATTGCACTTAAATGATTGTAAATAATTATTTTATAAATTTTTGATAACCTATTTATTATTTTTTTTTTTGTTGCTGTTTCTAATTATAAATAAACCATGTACCTGTTCGTAGTTATATTTAAAATAACGGTGAAAAATATGAAACCAGAAAATTTATCCCTTTTATCGATGAGCCGATTAAATAGTGAGTGTGTTATTTGGGCACATTTTTTTCAATTCCAATTAAATAAAATAAATTTGAATTGTATTCAAATAAGAATAAATATTTTAATTTAAAAAAATAATAATATAATCTTTGGCTCTACTTTTATCTTTCCAGGTTGGTTCCTATAACTGAAAATATCGATTTTTTTTTAATCCCATAATTTTCAGATCAGATCTGTCTTCGTAATCCTTTTTGGTTCTGCCTTTTTCCTCAGTTATAGAGCGTCTCATATCATCTTATTACATTTTTGAAAAGTTATTTAATTATTTTTGAAAGTATAAACTTATACATGGTGATTTATGAAGTATGTAAAAAAATTTCAGGATGTTATATTGATGAAAATAAAGAAGAAAATTCACATAAATATAGGTTCGGAAACGGTTCATTAGCAAGTATAAATATTTCACTAAATATTTAGCTAAATATTTCACTATGATTTCTAAGTCTTCCATAAAATTAAACTTGACTTAATTATTGAACCCAAATTAAAAGAAAAATTTTATGGTTTTATTTAAAATATGATCTGAAAAATTGAAATAAAATTTGATCTGAAACTACATTTTTAAAAGTTTCCGAGAAATTTGGGTTAAAGATCGTTTGTGTTTGTTATTTTTCTAAAATAATTAGTTCCTTGGTTTTATAATATTGAGAATTTTATTTTGTTTAATACTCAAAATCTTTCACATTATGATATGTTTTGTTTTTAATAAACATCTTATCTTTGGATTAAGTGTCTGGGCTTTATTCATACATTTTACTCAAAACAAAACTCTCTACAAATTCTGTTTAAATCTTTTATGTGTTTATTATCCATTTAACAAAGTAATTTTACGCCCCACATAAAATCGTGTGTTTTGATCCCACTCTTTTGTCTTTTACCCCAGATTTCTCAAAAACAACTAAAAATACAGTTCTGGGACCTACTTTTTTTTCAATTTTTCAGGTTATATTTCATATAAAACTACTAAATTTATCCCTTAATTTGGGTCCCAAGAATTATACAGTCTGACTTAATTTTAACAAATGCCCAGAAATCAGAACGAAATATTTTTTCCAGCCGATACTCACTAACAAAATATTTCCTAGGTAAATGACCTTTTCTTAATTTTCAATACTAGAACATGTCCTGAACGTCTGTTACATACTTCGTGAATGAGTTCATATAAACATAACTTTAAATTTCCCTAAATAAAACATTAATTAGTAGGTAAACTTTAAAATAAATTACCTGAAAAAACCTCCTTACATAGCTATATTAGTAATCCAGCACTTCCAAATGAAAAAAAATATCGTTTTGATTATTTTCTTTCCTTCTGTTTGTTTATTCTTGGGATCTTAAGATAAATTCTATTTTATATTTATTTTAATACTACAGCAAAACAGGTTTTGGTGCACCGTATAAAGCATGACATAAATTTTCAATTGGTATAAAATGGTGTGGGAGAAACATACTGTTAGATGTGATATAGATCTCCGAGATGTAATTTGTGAACAAATCTCCGGATGGTTTTGTCATAATTTTATTTTAAATAGTGGAATGCAATATTTATACGATAAACATTACAGCCGAGACAAAATTGACATAACCCATCCTTTACTTTAGTAAAACCAATGGAATTTTATTTATTTTTTATCTTCCTTTGATTGTTTTATTTAAAATAAATTTTAATGTTTCTTATTTATTTTTGAAATTTAATTACATACTTCCGTTTAGAGACCTAAAATTCCATATTTAGGCTCTGAACCCCAACGGATTCGAGTACTATTACCTTCCCTTGATTTATTAATAAAAAGAGGTTACTGATAAAAAAAAAACATAAAAAATATGTTAATCCCTCTTTTTCTTTAGCAATTTAGTTTAGAGGAGAAGAATTTTGTGGTACCGTATATCTACTGACTATGGTGTTTGTCAACACGAACGTAATAAAACGATTCGTTATTGTATAAACAGTTAAACAGATATTGAAACTTAAGTATGTGGAGGGGGTTTGATCGGATATTTACAGATAATTTAAATACAAAAGAAGTTTTTCTTAGGTTTACTGTTAGCATAAGAAATTCCGTTTGGTTAGTTAGTATAAACTGGACTTTAACGTAGACGATAGAATTCACTTGTGTGTACCTACGCTTTATATTTATTAATAATTAATAATCGGCCAGGAACACGATTTAAAATAATATATACTATATATAATTTATTAAATAAACAAAATTTTCATTAAAAGATAAGTCATAAAAAACATGATATTCAAAAGTTTTCTTCTTTATTTTTTACTAGAATCAATAGAATTAGATCAAAGTACAACAATATTTAATAATAAACAAGTAGATAAGAACTCATTAATTTTTATCTCGGCTGCCGGTCAGTGCTGCTAATGTTGACTGACCGGTGATTTAAACAACATTAAAGGTTGAGTTAGTTAATGTGCTGATGTGAAGGCGGAGAAGATGGTTGTAACAACGTACGAAGAGGAAGGGTACAGGTAAAGTGAGGGGGCGGTGCGGTGCGAACGCGGACTGAATTCTAATCACTCACTGATAATAATTAACGTCTACTAAGAGTGAGGTTTAGATGACGAACAAGTTATTGGCATCACATCCATCTTACGAATGGATCTATCTATCCCTGGGTAATTGCCACATAAATTTGCCTTTATCCTTTTACTGCTTTTACCGTCCTATCGACCCGCCCGCTATTCTTATTCTATCTGTCAAGTAACAACCCCTAATTGAATACAACATTTACGAGTCACTATTTTATGTCTGATCCTGTTATACTTTTATAAGTATCGATATGTGTGCGTGTGTATAATATATATTTACTTATAGAACATCAGGGTCACTAAACTTTCAAGTTAAAATACGGGGCCTAACTTTCTAATTAACTGAGAATATCAATTCAAAACTAATTAAACATTCTTATACAAATCTATTTATTTATTTGTTATAATGATACAAAATCGGTTACTAGCGTTACTTTCATTGATATAAATAAGAAAACACTAAGATAGAATGAATCTTCATTAGTAACATAATTGTTTGCTTTTAAAACATCAATGTCGGTGGTCTTCAGGTAATATCCATTTCTGATTATTTATTATCTTTACACGTAAAGGTTCTTGGGTTTTACTGGGTACGGCAAGTTAAAAATTATCCAATTATCGTATTGTCATTTGTTTTATCCTAATAATAAATTTACTTATTCTTAATTAAAAAAAAAAATATATATATAAAAATTGTATTTTAATCAAAATGATATAGTTAAGTTAAATATGAACTATGTTAGGTGAGATATTACTAACCTCTGAAGATGCTGTAGTCAATCTAAGTTAATAATAATAAGATTGTCTGAGTTAATCTATGCCAGGTTAACGAAGAAAATTCAGGAATGAAGTAGTTTTGTTGCCTTATTCATAATCATAATATACTGTTTTTCATATAACTAGCCAAATTCTTAGGATTCCAGGATATTCTCAGCTCTAAAGTAATACTTCTTCACTCTCTTCATCATGTACCGGCTGTAGAATAAATATTACTCCCCGTTTTCTCTAATCTATAAAATAAAATAAGTTAATTTTAATGAACTTTTTTTAACATTTTACTTTTTTATTATTCATAGATTAATATTTAATTAATATATTATAATTAGCCTTTTTCAACGGATTTAACTTTCTTGTTAAGAAATTAGGTCAGAAATTATTACCAATTAGGTTTATTGTATAGCCACTGGAGAAGAAATAAAAAACGATTCATCCATCCCCTCCCTGAGAACAGCTCTTCGCAACATATTATACTAGTTACGAAACGGTATCTTCAGCATGGATTTAAGAAAAATTATGATTTACTAGAGAAAAACAGCAAACAAAAAGATAAAATAAAAGCCCTTCTACGGGCCCTTCTCGTTGTTAAAAATTTCTCAGTTGATTAGAGAATTTCTACCCAAGGTGGATGATGAAAACTATACGGTACTTATCAACTTTTTTTTTAATGACTCGTTTAAAGACATATTGGAGAATAAAAAAATTATGACTATTTGTAAAATTAGTCTGTATTAATAAAATCAATACTCGTTGCACATCTTTAAAACTTTATTATTAATTTTTATATACTCAATACGTCTTTCATTTTTTTACTTTCCTCATTGTTGGGCTTATCTAAATCTCGATCATCCCTGAATTTTATTTATACTTTAAAAAAAACTTTTACATTTATGCATTTTACTAAAATTTAACTCGTATTTATTTTTTTTATTTTATACAGTCGAATCTCGGTATCTCGAATCCCAAGGAAACAAGAAATTACTTCAAGTTATGTGTAGTTCTTATTATACAGGTTAATTTTCAGATTTCTTCGATTAAGGTTATAAAAAAAAAAAAAAGGTTATAAATTATTTCGAGATGCAGAGATCTAAATGAATAAACTTTGAGATGCAGATGTAAAATCGTTTGTGCTGTACTGTATTTTCTAATTTTTTTTGTCTTCAGTCATTTGACTGGTTTGATGCAGCTCTCTCCAAGATTCCCTATCTAGTGCTAGTCGTTTCATTTCAGTATACCCTCTACATCCTACATCCCTAACAATTTGTTTTACATATTCCAAACGTGGCCTGCCTACACAATTTTTCCCTTCTACCTGTCCTTCCAATATTAAAGCGACTATTCAAGGATGCCTTAGTATGTGGCCTATAAGTCTGTCTCTTCTTTTAACTATATTTTTCCAAATGCTTCTTTCTTCATCTATTTGCCGCAATACCTTTTCATTTGTCACTTTATCCACCCATCTGATTTTTAACATTCTCCTATAGGCACCACATTTCAAAAGCTTCTAATCTTTTCTTCTCAGATACTCCGATTGTCCAAGTTTCACTTCCATATAAAGCGACACTCCAAACATACACTTTCAAAAATCTTTTCCTGACATTTAAATTAATTTTTGATGTAAACAAATTATATTTCTTACTGAAGGCTCGTTTACCTTGTACTATTCGGCATTTTATAATAGCAACTATAAATTTCTACGTACTGTGCGTTAAATCATTATAAAATACTGAACTTATAAACAAATATTACTGTGTGAAAATGAACTTATCTGAAGATATGTTTAGATAAATTGAAATAAACAATAAACACAGTAATGTTCGTTGTTGACTTGTAAAATATTGTATCCAGTTTAAATACAATAATCAAACATAATATTCACCTGTTATCAGTTAACTCAAATATATACAAAATAGAAAATTACCTATTCCAAATCACATACAAATAATAAAAACAAAATTCGCTCAAAAATACATCTGTTATAAATCTAACTTGCAAATATACAATTAATGAATAAAGTCTAAACCAGTTGTTCCCAAACGTGTCCGAGTCGTGGCGGCCTTTTTGAATTAAAATTTTTCAATGGCGCCCTACCCTAAGTAAAAGTATATCTTTTTATCTCTTACTCGTAAGTAAGAGATAAAAATAAATAAAACTCGTGTATCTTTATTATTTTTTACTTCATTAGCATTAAATTAATAATTATAAATTTCTTGGTTCAATTAATTATGAAGCTGTTACAATATTTCGCGGCTCCCCTGTCGAAGTGGCCGCGGCGCAGAGTTTAGGAATCACTGCTCTAACCCAAACTCAAATATTATATACCAATATAAAATTTCTTTTTTTGAAAAAAATTTTATTTCAATTTTAAATTAAATTTTCAACCTCAAATCTAATCCTAGACTGTTAAAAACAAAAAAATCCTAAATTATTGTTTATTTAACTTACAGATAAATATTTTGCATGTAAATTAATTTTTAAATTAATAATTTACAAAGTCAAATTCAAACTCAGATGTTATAATATAAAAATATAAAGATTCCTCAAAAATAGCTTACACATAAAAAAAAAAAAATAAAAGGAATGTTTAATCAATCTATAGGGCTACTTAAAATATCCCTCTGTATGAACATCTTAATATCACAAAAATGTCCTACAATAATTCATTACAAAAGTACAATACAACTTTAGTTACCAAAATCAACAACCATAATTTCATGTTTTTACATTTCAGATACACCATACCTCCTTTTTATAAATAATTCCTTATAGAAAACTTTAAGTCATTCATCATCATCAGTGTTCAAACTATTAATCAGCTTTACAGTTTCACTTAATAGTCTCACAGAATAAACATGAAAAGACTTATTATAAGCACTCGTTCAATAATGGGAAAATGCAATAAATTAATAGGTATTCATATATCTACTTGATACAAATCCCAAATATTTTTATAATTTAGAAATAAATACAATGGCTTCTTATTAAGTAAAATATTAAAAGCCAAAACAGCAACATAGTAATCATAACTATTATTTATCTTTAAGCAGTTCATAGATTTATAATATGACAGTCATAAAGACAGTCTAAAGACATATGACTTCATATGACAGTCTAAAGGTAAATTATGATTAAAATGTATGCAAGCATTCTGCGCTCTTTGCAAAACAGAAGTTTTTTCACTTCTTACATCAGTATAAACAGCGATACATAGGAAATAGAAGGCAATTTACTAATTTCTTCTTAATTAAGCATCGAGACATGATAAACTTCATAATTAATACAATCCCTGATGTACCTTCTTACTGATGTGAGTAATTTGAGTCTTCCAGGTTAGGTCTTCACTTATGTGCAAATCAATATCTAATTACTCTTGCTCTTTCCAGGGGTTTATTGTTAACTAATATAGAAGAAAGTGAATACAGTTAATTTTGTTAAATAATTTACTATGACCTAAGAACATATCAAAAATATTTATAAATATTTAGATCTAAAGAATGATCAGAGCACCATCTAAAAAGTTTATTTCGTTCTTAATTAATTACATTTATAGGTTTTTTCTAATTGCTTAGATGTACAACTTAAGTATATTTGCAAATCATCAGCAAATAACATTAACCTTGACCTAGAAAACACTCTTGTAACCAAATTTATATAAGGTGAAAACAGCAATGAGGAGAGAGTCGATCCTTGCAGTGTTCCTCCAAAAAACTCTGACCAGGATGATGTTCTTGAAATAGTCCAGACATGTTGACATCTTCAGGTAAAAATGATTCAAACGCTTACAAATCACTTCTAAGAAATTAAAGCATTGGAGTAGTACCATCACAAAAAGTATTTGGGAAACAGAGTCAAATACACATTTGAAATCAATCAAAACAAAAGAGTAATTTCTAGTCTGTCCATGGCATTTCTCACATCATCAAGAACTCTGATTAAGGCTGCCTGGATATTATGAAGTTTCCTATATTCTGACTGAAAAATAGACAGCATATTGTTTTTTACAGATGTAATCATTAATTTGTTTATACACTAAGTTATCAAAGATTTTTCCTGTAACACAAAAAGTATTTATAGATCTTTTTTTCTGGCATAAGTTTTTCTTAACCCAAAAAATTATAACTGATTTCCATAAGATGGATATTCACTTTCTTATATTGAGGAATTAAAGATGGGTAATAAAACAGGACTATTACAGGCAGCAAAAATCTAATCATTTTTATAGAAATTCTAACAATCCCACAGCATTTAAAATCATGTGATTAATCACATTAACAATCAAAATCATTTACAAAATTAAAGTTGAATGTTATCTCATTTTGATATCTAATTTGACAATCTATCACGTTCTCTGAATTACTGTACACATTGTTCTAAATAAAAAGTAATTCATTTCATCAATAGTGACTGCAGGATAAACATTAGCTTTCTTCACTTTATCTAAACCTAAGTTTTTAATTACTTTCCACAATTTGGGTTATTACTACTGAAAAAATCATTAAAAAAATTACTTTTGCTATTTTTCAATATCTGTTTACACTTATTTCTCAATTCCCGATATTTATCCTAGTTCTCAGCTGATTTAACCCCTTTTGAATAGTTGTGATACACACAATCACGAGTACACATTATTTGTCAAATATCATTATTAATCCAAGATGCTACTTTTCTTGCTATTTTGATCTTTTTAAATAGAGCATGCTTATTGTGTAATTCTGTAATATATTTAATGAATATATAACTTTACCATCAACATTAGGAATTCTATAAATATTATCCCACTTAATCTTTACAGCATCTTCCATAAATAAATTATAATTAAAATTTATGAAATCACACCCTTCCAAAACATTAAATTTCTTTCGATCAATTTGAATTTTAATAGCGCACAATATTGAATTGTGATGAGACAACCCAAGTGCCTCAGTCTGATCATAACATCATGGCTTATTTATATCATTTCTAACAATTAAATCAATAAGAATAGCAGCCATTCAAATAAAATGAATTGGACCAAGAGGAACCATTCAAAATTTAACTGATCAATCAGTCTAGACAGCTCAGCACTAGAAAAATTCATACAAGACCCAGTCATGTCTATTAAAATCACTTATTATTATGTACATTCATCATTTGCTGTTATTCTACTTAAAATTCAAAGACTATACTGATGAAGTCAATTTTTGGTGGTTTTTAAATTGCAAAAAGAAGGAAATTTTTATTAATCTATAAACAAATAAATTCACATTTCTTGACATAATTAGAGGGAGAAATATTTACAACCACTGTCCATTAAGAATAAACCACCTCTCTTTTACTAATGTATCATTTCTAAACAGGGTGAATTATTCAAACATACTGCAGAAGCATGAATCCATTACTCAAGATGAGTATCAAACACAGCAACTGCATCAACTGTTCCATCACTAAGTAAATTAAAAAATTTATCTGAATGATTTATTAGTGATTCACCATTTATATTAACTGCTTTAAAATCTTGAATAAAATTAATAAAGAAATTGTTAATTTTATTATCGTGGAAGCTAGTCATTTTTTAACAAACAGAAAAGAAAATTTACCTAATTTATGAGAGACTCCAACAAGAAAATAAAACAGAAACCAATAAAATGTTAAATCACTAGATTCCAGCAATAAATATATTATAAACAATAAAAAATAATAGATATTCATTAATGAAAAAATAAACAGGTGCAGATATAAACACTGAAATCGCAGCATTGATATTGCTGATACATATATAAAGAGAAATTAATGACTTCAAATATTAAAGCAGATACAACAAAAATATGTATAAAATCCAAATCAAATTGTCAGAAACCAGTCAAATCTCTGCTTGAAATAATATTTTTCACTTTATCATTGTAGTCTCTCCTTGAAAAAATGTTTACATTTCTATTCCACAAAAATTAAATTCTCTTTCCTTCTGACATTTTTTAGCATCAGCAAACAATTTTCTGTTATAAGCAAAAAATGTCTCATTTATAGAAAGATTATGGATCTCATTTTCTTTACAGCCAAAATTATGAGTTGTCAGCCTTTTTTAATTCTTATATCTAGCTTGAGGCTTAATTTTTTCTTTGTCCAAACAACGTATAAAACATATAACTGCACAAGGCACATTATACTTTACCTGCTTTTTCAATCTAAAAATATTAGTCACAGAGTTCTCTTCAGTATTTATACCCAATTCCCTTCGAATCTTTTTAACAATCTCAATTAAATTTTCACCCTCCTTTTCAGGAACTCCATCTAAGTCATTATAGAATACTTTTTGCTAATTGTAATAAGCTTTAATCTTCAATTCTTAAAATTTTGGTTTTAAATTCCAATTTTCTTGTTTCAGTTCACTGATTTTTCCCAGGGCAATGTTTGAATCTATCCTGTTCTCAATAGAAACAACAGTTGAAATTCAATGTCTAGAACTTCATTAGTTTTTTCTAAGAAAATGTACAGTGTTTATACCCGTTTATTGTCTTTAACTTCACACTTATCTGTTCTTCCAAAACTTCTTTATCACCTAAAGCATAATTTTCATTGTTATTTAATGATGCTACAATGTCACAACCAAATAATATTCCCGTGACTGCTACATCCTGTCTTCTAGTCACCATTCTTATCGGGGTTACAAATCTTCTTAAAAATAATCTTATGCTATTTTTTTAATTTTCTAGCCAACCATTATTCACTTTTAATTGTACATGACCCAAACTTTTAGCGAAATGTTCTGCCTTTTCTTTCAAAAGTGGACCTTCCCAAAGATAGTTTTCTTTGCTCAGTTTGAACCACTCAAACATACACTTTTCTACATCTGGAAATTCAGTTTTTCCTTTTTGCTTGCATTGTAAATTACCTTCGTTGACTCATTTTAGAATCTTTGCCTCATTCTTCAACATTGTAGATAAAATGCTAGATAGAATTTTAAACTCAGCAGCAACGTTTTTTTTTCCTTTCCCATGCATTCATTGGTTGGATAATTTTTAATCTATTTCAGATAGTTAAACTGTTCACCTTTCTTTTAGCATTCAGCCACTGAACTTAACATCAATAAGCTGTACACCACAACACAACTTTTGTAAATAAAGATAATAAGCAAAATATGAGACAATGACCATACGCAAGTGATAACACACTATACTGACAGTTATCAGCAGCAATTGACAAGTTTCAATATACTTGTTTACCGGAATAGGGATTCAAGTCAGCCAGGCTCCTTGGCAAGAACTTACAAGCTTTTCCTATAGAGGTATGAATATTAGATTTAACTTTGTGTATGTTTTGATTTAGACATGGTTTGACACTTACAGAGGGATTATAATTTCCCCAAAAATTTTTTTTGAGTTATCCATCCTTTTTTTCGAGTAAGGCAAGTTTTTTATCAAGGATAATGAAAAAAATTCATTAAAATGGATTTTGATTTATCAAGGTTCATGTTAACGAAAGTTGATTATAGAACATATAGGGGAAAAAATATAAATACCAATAATACACCAGAGAAAATTTACTAAATGCTATGCAATATGATATCAGTGCAAACATAACTAGAGTAAAACATAATAAGGGTAAAATGTCTATTGTGGGGCACAGATATAGGTGTACCAATATCCTTATAAAATTAAATCACATTATATGCAACAAGACAAAGTTTTATGAATTTAGGTCAAACCATTCATAGAATAAAAAGAAAATAGATGTCAATTCACATCTGTATGTAAAGAATGTGGTAATCAAACTTTTGAACTCATGGGAGAACCTCAAAATGTCAAGAA
Organism: Lycorma delicatula; assembly: GCF_047948215.1. Taxonomy (NCBI): domain Eukaryota; kingdom Metazoa; phylum Arthropoda; class Insecta; order Hemiptera; family Fulgoridae; genus Lycorma; species Lycorma delicatula. Next base: position 74,861,731 of record NC_134462.1, on the reverse strand, counting down.
CAGATAAAAATACCATACTCTAATATATACTATAAAATCTTGGAAAGTAAAACCAAGATAAACAGTAATTTAAACTTGATTATGTTTCTTTTAATAATGAAAGACATTTGAAGAATTCTTTTCATTTAAGTAATTTATAAAAATTAATTTTTTTTTTCCATTTATATTAAATTATTTCTTTTAAATGATTATGAATAATACATTGTTTACTTTATACAAGTTAAATTTATCTAACATAAACAAACAGCATGTGTCAAAAGTTTTCTATGACAATATATAATATTTTATTTATGTATTTATTAAGAAATAAAATACTATAAAAAATTTTCTATTAATTTCATATATACAGTATTATTTAATAAAAACAAAGGATCTAAATAGATAATATAAGGCCTTAGTTGTTTATTTTTGGGTGTGTAATAAATTAATAAAAACATAAACCTGTACAAATAAAAAATTCTTGAATAAAGAATTAATCCTTTTATAAATTTACTTTAATAACTTCTCATTATATAACTAAGTAAGCTACATTACTATTAAATTTATGTATTTTTCAAATAATTAATTAATTTAATAGAATATATAATGAAAGTATAAATGAATAAGACATATACCACATTCTCAGGATCAAATATATGTATCTTATCATATAATTAGAGATTTTATCAAAAAAGAACCAGTTTTAACAAAGACAGGATAGAATTAAAACTTTATTTTATGTACTGAATTGTATTTGTATGTATTTTTTTAGATTAGATAATATTTTTCCATAATTGGAGGTTATTTTATTTTTTTAAAGAAATTTTAACGATTAAAAAAGGTTTAATCATAGATTTAAGAATTTAAATAGTTATTTTGGTTTAACAGTATAATAACTGTATAAAAAATACTTAAAATAAAACTGTATAACCGTATTAAGTCCCTAAAAAATAATTCAAACTTGAAAAATAGGTAAAGTTTTATTTTATCAACCTAATGATTTTACTAAATAATATAATAGAGATGTAAATAGAGTGAGTCAAAACTATGAAACCCCCTCAACAACTTTATAACCTACCAATATTGAATAATGTAACTTTCAGGATAAGGTATCAGTCAACTACTTTACCTTTTGACGAGAAATACAATTTCAACCCCTTCTTGAGATGAAGGTAGCCAAGGGGTTGTAACCAAAATATTTTAGTTGGTAACACTCTATGTGTAATAATTTAAGGCCTTAATTTTTAAGGTCTCTTTAAGAGAAGAAAGATGGTATAAATAAAAGGTTGGTATGATGTCTATACCCAAAATGATAGCAGGATAAATTTTGGATTTTAAAAGTTTTTAAATTTAGTAAGTTCAAATAAAATTAAATAAAAATTAAAATCTAGTCTAATTTAATTAAAATTTATTTTCAAGTTAAATTATAAAAAAATTTAAAAAAAAATTATTTTTGAACACAAAAATTGTTTTTTTCCAATTTAATGAGTAAATAAATAAAAATATTGCCACCTAATCATGCTGGTTGTTGATGATCTCTTATCATTGTTACAAAAATGAAAATTACTTCATTGTTGTGTAATATTCCATTTAGAGTGTTTCATTCATTACTACATTAAGTTTCTTATGAGAATTGTTTGTGATTGGTTGGCTAATTGATTTTGCCTACCTTTACCGCGTTTGCAAGCTACTTTTGTTATTTACACTCTTTTACCTTTTTTCGTAATTGTTTTTACTGAACTACTGCTAACATTGCTATCAACATGTAATTTAGTGAACAGAGGAGAGGGTCACACTTTTAATGATAAGAGGCTTTGGTGATAGATTTAGATCGTATAATGAAGTTTATGAATTGTTCAGTGCAACATTTAATAATCATAACCATATTTCAATAGGTACAGTGTCAAAACCATTAAATGATGTATAGAAGCAGGGAGCATTCATAACAGGGAAAAACCAGGGAGGCCTAAATCTGCAACAAATAACAACAATTTGTTAGAGATTATGTAAATAATTTACTGAGAATCCTCATTCCTTTACTCAAACAGCAGCGTGAGAACATAACAGCCAAAATTCAGTGATTCAGACATTAGAAAGTGAAAATTTTATACCCTTTAAAATTCGTCCAGTACAAGAACTGTGAAGATGTCTACAATTGAAGACTAGAGTTGTATGAAATTATGATGAAAAATATTTGTGTAGATCCTAATTTATTAAACAAAATAGTTTTTAGTAATGAGGCCACAAGTTTTTAACGGTAATGTAAATTAAGATGATTGTCAATACTGGATAGATATTAATTGGTACTGATATCAGAAGGCACAAACACAGTATCCAGTTAAAGTGTATGGGCAATTATTGTTGGTGGACAATTAGAGGGCCCAATACTTATTGATGGAAATTTAAAAGCAGTGAAATATGAGGCTTTGCTTTCTGACCAAATCAACATTCAAATCTAACATTCAAACCATACATAGCTGGCTCCAACTTTCAAAATATTTGACATCAACAAGATGGTGCCCCGCCTCATTTCGGTTGTAGGTACATGAAATTTTAAATGTATTTTTCCCTGAAAGATGGATTGGCCAAAGGAGTCAAATAGAATGGCCAGCAAGATCACTCTGTCACCATTGGATTACTTTCTATGGGGCCACTTAAAAAGTATTATTTAATGATATCAATGATTAACCAAGATACCAATGATATCAATTATTAACGAAACAGAATTTGAGAATTTAATATAGCACTATGGAATTATTGAATAATGTGTTAGTCCTTTTACAACTGACTGGCACACTGTCAAACAACAGAAGGAGTACATTTTGAGCATTTTTTTAATTGAAATAAAAGTAAATTTTATGCTTAATAAATGATTAAAAAAAAAAATTACTCGATAGTACCCATTTAATTAAACTTTTATTAATTTATTTATTTGTGATAATTCTTTAAATTAACAGTGTATCTTTTTTCAAAATTCATATTAATCTCGCTGCCATTTTGGGTACAGACATCATACCAACTTTTTATATATACCATTTTTCTTGTCGTAAAGAGACCATTAAAATAATTATTACAAGAAGGGTGTTACCAATTAAAATATTTGAGTTACAATATCTGGGCTACCCCTACAAGAAGGGGTTGAAATTCTATTTCTCAACAAAAGGTAAAGTAATTGACCAATACCTTATCTGATAGTTACAATATTGTACTTGGAACAGTTTTTAAGTTGTTGAGGGATTTTCATTCTTTTGGAAGGTGAATGGAAATTTCCCTTCCATAGGTAAGAACTGGCAGGATGCATTGATTGAAACGACAAAAGGAAGTTTGTTCTTGAAAACGATGTTAAGTCTCCTGAATGCCTGCCAGCAAAGCTTTGGGTGTGTATCACCCAAGCTTTGAGTTGAACTTGTTCAATTACTTTGTATTATCTTCAGTTGACATCCATTGGCCAAGATATATGTAATGACCTACCTGATTTAGTTCTTCTACACAGACAAAAATCTTTCTTTCCTTAGCAAAATTATTGAACATGATTTGGCTCTTTTTAAGGTTTATTCTCAGACCGTAGAGTTTGCAAACCATGCAGTTCCTGTATGTGTCTTTATAGTTCTTCTGGTTCTTGTGAGAGCAGGACTATGTCATCTGTAAATGTCAGGAGGTTTAGATATGCACCATTTATTCGTATACCCTCTTCTTCCCATTCCAGCTTTCTAAATACCTCCTAAAAACTGGTTGAGAAGCGGTGATAATGTTGCCTTGTAACATTTTTGTACATTTATTTCTGCGTTTGTTGACAAAGATGTTAACGTTTGCATTTTCTTATACTAGCAAGTTTTTGTAGACTGTGATTAATCAGTACTGTGGAGCATTCTATCAAGAGAAAGGGAAAATGCTCAGTTTTTTAATACTAGATATATTTCTGCATGAAATTATTTTTGAGTGCCTATTTTTAACAACATTTTTACTTTTCTTTTCCTTCAATATAATTTTATTACTGTAATAAACAGGTTCTGCAAATATAGGTCCTAATAAACTACTAACTGATTAAAAATCTATATACACAGTAGACAATGCTTAAGATTAAAACTCAAGTAAATAGTATAATTTATTATTTCACAATACTGATAAAAATTCTTTGAAACTGATTTCAAAGCAAAGATTCCCAAGTCATTGAAATCTCTACCCCATCTGCTTAAAAATATCTACTGTATTTATTTAACATGTTTATTGTAAAGTGTAATCATGATAAATCTATTTACAGTAAAAATATTTACATATAATTAATAATAAAAATAATACAACAGATGACGGATAGTTAAAAATAATGTATTAGACAACTTGACAAATACCTATTACAATAGATATATATCTTGTCTCAATCGATTTACGTCTTTTCCAGTTAAGTTCATAGAATCAACAATGGTTAAAAGGGTGGTGACCTGTATTGGATGACTGAATAGCAGCTTCTCAATCCTGTAGATAAACCGGAAGTTAGTTTAAACAAGAATTGTGCATTAGTCATTGTGTCTAAATGTACAGAAGGCTGAAGTAAGCAACAGCTGTATGCAAAGCAGGTGCCTGATGCAGCTAATTGCTGTGAATAGCTCACATTATACCACCTTATACTACGATGATCAATGCATCTTAAGACTATATTATGGTAAATAATAGTTTCAATATGATACAATAATATATTTTAAGATTTATAGTGATCAAGATAAAATAATAATTATCAGAAAGAAATTAATTAAATAGAAAAAAAAAGTTTGTCAAATAAAAAATAATATCTATTTGTAATTATCAAAATGCCAACACTTAAGTAAAAATTACTTTAAGGAAAGTAAAAAAATCAAAAAATAGAAACCGATAAGCCATGTACATCACAATGGGTAACTCTATAATTAACACCACTAATCTCAGAGACGGTCAATCTTCAATTATCAAGCCAATCTTCTATTTACTTTTTTTTTGTTCTTAATCGTATACTAAGAATAAAAAAATCAGAGTGAATTTTAAGAAAAACTTAGGCTTCTGTACTTAATTCTAAATAACATAGAATCAATGAACATGCACAATAGAAATAATATAGTTTTTTATGATTACGTTATTAAATACGGGCTATGAAATTTCCGTTGCAAAATTTTTGATGTTGATGTTGATGTTTTAAATTAAACAAGAAAACCTTTTGAAATTTTACTTATAATAAAGTTTTAATAGTGAAATTTATTAAAATACAGATAAAATAATGTAGAGCGGCAGATCATGACTGTTGCAAACGATAACAAATTCCGCTACAACTTCTTATAAAAGAAAACGATAAAAATCATAGCGAGAATTGAAATTTCACCTTGTGGTATTTTATATATCCCTTGATAACATGTTATTTTTAGTACAAATAATCATATGATGTTTCCAGTATGAAATTAATACCACTGCAAGAAAATAAACGTCTTCAAATAAACGTCAGAAATAAATTTCCGCGTAAGTTACGTTATCCACCGACGAAACCTTTTTTTGCTGTTTAGCCACAGGGAATCACCGTCAGGTATTACTTCACAGGATGATATATATGAGGGTAAGTGAAGTGTAATCTTGTATAGTTTCAGGTCGACCATTTCTGAGATGTTTGGTTAAGTGAAACCCAACTACCTAAGAACACCGGTATCCACGATCTAGTATTCAAATTCGTATAAAAGTAACTGCTTTTACTAGGATTGTAATGTTGGAACTTTCGACTTTGAAATCAGCTGATTTGTGAAGACGTATTATTTAGACATTAGACCAGCGTTCAAGTCTTAGTAAAGCCAGTTATTTTTACATGGATTTGAATGCTAGATCGTGGATACCGGTGTTCTTTGGTGGTTGGGTTTCAATTAACCACACATCTCAGGATTGGTCGAACTGAGAATGTACAAGACCACACTTCATTTACACTCATACATATCATCCTCATATTCATCCTCTGAAGTATTATCTAAAAACGGTAGTTACCGGAGGCTAAACAGAAAAAAGACATTAGACCAACCCGGTGGGTCCACCGACCAGTCTAAATTATTCTTACTTTACTATCTGCAAGTTGTATTAAGGTTGAATGCATGTTTCTATTACTATTTTAATAAACATACAACAATTAAAAATATAAAAAGTTTGCGTATTTTATATTTTGTCTATCTTCATAAATCTGTTAGTTACTGAAATAATTAAACTATTAAATAACAGTTTTAATAGAGAATGATATAATTTCCCAAATAGATTGTAATATCACAAAATATTTTCAGCAGATTAACGTAAATTTTTCTCATGATGTTACCTCAGAAGAAAACATAAAACATAATTTAAAAAAAAGTTGATAATTCTTTGATAATGAATGAAGAATTTCATTCTTTGAATGAAATTTTCTGAATTTGACTTGGAATAAATAATCAGTGTAAAGTTAAACGTTTTTCGGTAAAGTTATTAAAAAGAAAATTTGGTAAATTCTGCTTATGGAATATAAAAAAAATATATAAATAATTTGTTAATTAAGTTTTAATGTAAACTATTTTAGATAATAAAAGTCGTATTTTTCAAAATTCGTCGAGAAGAATTTTATTTTAGATTTACAGTACGCACATGACAAGGTCCGATTTGGTCTGATCTTCCAAACAAGAGGATGTCTTTCTGGCAAAATTTTTATAATAAAGAAAGTTTAGGTTTCTATTAACGATTGTAGTAGAGTTGAATGTACGTAAATAGAAGCGCTACAGCAGTAATAACAACATTCAACAAATTTTATTAAAATTAGTTTTATCATACGTGAAGCAGAAAGCAAGAAGATATATGCAGGCAAAATGACTGACTGATAATGTGTGCATATAATTCTTTTGTTTAGGTAGCCGGCTAAATGCTGCAACCGCAGACCTGAATTAGGTACAACCAGATAGATCAATACAAATAGATGTATTTAGTGTGAAATACCAATAAGCACGAATTCATAATATATTGAATTAATAAAGTTTATAATATATAATAAAAAGATTAATTATTTCAATTGTTTGAATAGTTGGATGCTCTTCTACATTTTTTTAAAAATCTATGCCAAAATTTAAGCCTCAACATACTTATTATGGCTTACATTAAAAAATTACGTTTCATATAAATTTAAAAAAATTATCGTTATATTTACAAATTAATATATCTCTATCTACAAAGCAACTTTTCCTGAATGATTCATCAACGCCCAGCAAAAAAAACTGAAGCTAAATTGATTAAAATTTGATTAAATGTCCTTGTTGTAAGTGCACACTAAAAAAGGATTTTTTGAAATTCAGAGTTTAACAAGTTAAAATTAAGTAACAATAAAATTTACTATTTTTTTAATTTCTTAATAAAAAATAAAGATATCAACTTGATTTATGGTGTATGTAATTTTCGTGTGAATGTATAAAAACTAATTTCTAGATTTTTCAAAATTCGACCTTGAAAGAGGTGAAAAAAGGTAAAAAAATTTGAACAATGATTGCAAATTTTGTCAATTTCCGACTATACTTTACGAGATATTCACTAGATTGAGGCTTGTAAATACTCTTCAGAGAAATATCAAAAAACCATTTTCGGGTTTTTTTGAATTTTGATTTTTTAAGAGGTGCGACGATGTACGGGGCTCAGTGACTCAACCGACACATCCATTTCAACTGTTACCGTTTGTGCGACTTCCTGCACTGTCTCCGGTTAATTGATTAAAAAAATAAAATAAACGTAATTAAACATTAAAAAAATAAATGAGAAACGAAGTACGGTCCCCTACTGCTGGTGTTGGTAAGGTAATGCTAAGAAAAGAGCAAAGTACATTTTACCCGTAAAAATACATAATTCAAAATACATTACCCGCACTTCGTACCGGTAAAAATGTAGTTATAGATAATATCTTTAAGATGGGAGGCAGGCAGGCAGACACGCAGACACACAGACACGCAGACACGCAGACACACAGATACACACACACACACACACACACACGTAGATGATGCATCACAAAGTTCCCTGGGACTTTCCTAACCTATTCTACTCGTAAAAGTAATGGAAAATGTCATGATTCCTTAAAAATCAGAGAGACCGACATCTAATTATGTGTAAAACGGAATACCAAATATTTGTAAAGTTTTGATTAAACTGTATACTCGTATATTTAATCCAAAACATACATAAGACATCTAATTATGTAATATACTTCATAAAATTTCGTTTAAAATTGTCAGAATTTTTAATATTGAAACAATACAACTTCCATCAAATATCCATTTATTTATTTTTTGTGTTAACTGTTAACTGGTATTATATTGATCAATGCATCTTTGTTGATTTAGGATGGAACTGCATTTGTTGTTCTTATAATAAAAGCATCTGTAGCAATATTACATCTTTAGATAACCAGGCTAGAATTATTATTAATAACAACACAACTGCGATATAGTAGATAAAATACTGTATCGAGGATGTTACTCTAAACCAAATATGACTAGTCCGGCGTAGCCTCGAACTTTTTTTTTCTGTACGAAAAGAAAAGCGATAATCCTTTGTGCTCTGTTTTAATCCTCTGAAACATGTTTAATCTCATTTATACGAGTTTCAAGAGTAATTGGCAATTTGATAAAACAAAAGGTTTTTTTTATTAAAAAAAGAAACGTATAAGTAATAATTTAGGAAAATCTACTGTAGTGACAGAATTTACTTATTTATTAAAATTAATTATTTCTCGTTACTGCTTTTTTTAATTACCCTCCTTTATTACTTTTGCTGAATAGTTCGCTTTATTAAAACAATTTTTACTGAAAGTTTAATTAAAATTTTTTTAAAAATATTAAAACTACATAGAAACGGCATAGAATACCCCTTTATATCAATAATGAGATGGCAAACGCATATCTCTATAGTTTTAATATTTTAAATTAGGTTTTTAATTAAAATTTTATAAAAGAATGCTCTGGTTACACAGAAACCTCTGTAGATGCACTGAACGAATTAATATAAAAAAGCAGTAAGTAAAAAAAAAGGTTTTAATAATTTAATTAAACAGAGATAAAATAGATGAGGTAAAATGCTTATCTCATCCAGGACTGCTGTAAATCTTGCATACTGAAATCAATGGAATACGTTTTTTTATCCGATGTGAGATATTGATCTTTAGCATCAGTTAAAATTACGTATTTAATCATTGGAAATACCTTTTAGTAAGAGTAAAAATTTCAAAAATATAACCGAAATTGAGAAAAAAGAATGCTTTAAAAAATACAATTATATTTTATACTTAAATGAAACTTTCAAAATAGTGTATAATTTATCAATTAGTTGTTTTTTTCAACCTGAAAAATGAAAACAAATAATCTGAGAATTATAAAAAAATAACTGTTATAAATTACATGTTAGTCGTGGTGAAAAAATGGAAAAATCTATATGTTAAATAATAATGAATTTTAAACAGAATGATTTTTAACCCCTTCACATTTTTTACTATCCTTTTCAATAAGGTTCTACATTAAAAATAATAATTTTTCGACTTGTACGAAATTAACTAAAAAACCCAGTAATATTTTTTTCCCTGCCTCCCAGGGCCGGACCCGTATTTAAGCATAAACACAGCCCTGAGAGGTGCCATAGCCTCTAACCACTGGGAAGGAACAGCGCTCCAGCTAGACCGTTCCCAGCCGCCCCAACCCAGTAGCCTAAACTCGGTCCTTTGATGTCTGGCCTCTAATGGGGGCTTCCCCAGGTTGCACCCTCGCCGGGACTCGATCCTTTCAGCTCTGGGGGATCGGGAATCCCCCTGCTTCCTCACTACCGACCATCCAAGCAAGCCCAGACGAATGACGCTCCACAGTACTATTGAGTCAATAAAACATTACGCGAAAATAATTTGTTGGAAGTGGTAGAAAACAATATACTGGTCAATACCAGCTTAGAATTATTTTAAATAAACTACATACAACTAAGAACAGTTAACTCCATAAATATTAATTTCCATTTTATTATTTTTACTGCTGTTACATTACTGCCTAATATTATCAGTTAACGTTATTACATACAAATTTTATGTATGTTCATTTTTCCACGTGAATAGTATCTGATTCTTTTAAAAACTTAATTAGATTTAACCTAAATTGAAAATTTACATTAAATTTTAATACTATACTTGACCTCTGAGTTTAATGGCACACTCATAAAAAATTTTCGATCTATCAACACCAACTATCCTTGCAGCCTATTGTTGGGCGGCGGGGGGGATTTCTAATTTACGAATATTACGTTAATCACGTAATATTCATAAGTGAAAAATCAAATCTTTACTTAAAACTTTACATTTACTTTTTAATTAAATTTAAATATAATTACTAAATCAGTTTTAACTATTTGTTAAAAAATGTTAATGAAAAAAAATCACTCTAAAAATAATTATGGAACTCAAATTTTAATAATGCATTGTTATCTATTTACTACACTTCGTTTTATTCAGACATTAAATAAATAAAGCCAGGTGGAATACAGGTGTGGGAGGTCTTGACCTTATATCAAGTATAACAATGAAAACCTTCAGCGAACTTGACCTGACCATGTTGTTAGTTTAGATAACATCGTATTGAACATTATGTTATTGAGCTGTTGCTAACTGTCCTCCCACGTCATGACCTGATCACTTTAAATAGGGTTTATTCATTATACTATATTATCGTCGAATATATAATATTAAATTATGGCTCATTTCCTTTATAGAAAATAAAGTTGCTGTACATCAAATATTAAATAATCAATGAATTTAATTTCCACATGCCCTAAATGAAAAATTATGCAGTAATATTTTAATGTAGGGCATAACCTACATTAATAAATTATTATTTGAAATAATTTAATTGTAAACATTATAAGGAAGAAATATTTAAAAAAAAGTAATTTCCGGTAAAGAAATAAATAATTACACATTATGACAGTATTATATTTTTAAAAAGTAAATTATATTTTTGCATAAGCATTACACTCATTAATATGAAAATATTGTAAATTTTGTTATCATACCGAAAATGTGAATGTAATTTACATTATGTTAATAATAAATAATTTTATAAAGTTGCAAGTAAGATAAAAATCTTCATCAGAACATAAATTTATCGATAAATGAAATAATAAAGAAAAAAAATTAAAGTAACAGATATTTTACAGTAATAAATATTATAAAGTATTTTATACTTTAAAATTTTTTTATTTAAAGGAAAATTTATTAAAATATGCAATGTTAAACCAGTTAAAAAATCTAAAAAAAGAAGGGTAAATTCAATTTTGTGCCGTGGTTTTAAAGTTCTATTACTTGTTTTAAGATTTCATAAAACGTAATTTAATCCAATAAAAGAAGGAAACAAAAAGAAAAAAATGTTTTTCTTTTGCCAGGCAGGCAAGCAGACAGACAGACCCAGACCCAGACCCTGTAGCTGAAAGACTGGTAGGCGAAGGCGAATATTTTTTCTTTTGTTGTTACACTGCAGCAATTGAATGAGAAACAATTTTAAAAATTCGAAAATAGTTTTAATTAAAGATTATTTGGTTGAAGTCATAAGTTATAGATGAAAAGCTAAAATGCGTGTAACTAAATGTAACATCAAAATTAAATTTTTATTTTATTGAATACATATTGTTGCATACATTTTTAATTAAATTACTGAAAAAATCCATTATGTACAATCGTAGATTGGAATTTTTGGGTAGGCTATCACTTCCACCTTTACAGAACGAGTAATTATAACTAATGATTCACTTATTTTACAGCTAATCAGAAAGTAAAATGATATAATCGTCCTTATACCACTTTTCCTGTAACTAGTGTGGTACTACAATAATAATTTTTTTTTAATATTAAAAAAAAATTAAGTTGTAAAACCATTTTAACGGGAAGTTATGTTTCTACGTCTGAATACTTAGTAAAAAAAACTCGGTAAATATTTAATATAATAAAATGTGAAGATGTAAATATTCTAACAACTAATTGCTAAAAGATATCTGTGTTTGAACCTTAATTAAAAAACAAAATTATGTTCATTTTTCAAAAAGATACAATTACTGTACGTTTCGACCACCAGTGTTTAGACCAGGACTTGTTATTTTATCTTGAAAAATGCCTCTTCATTCAGTTTCTATTTGTCTGCAGTACAAAAAATAAATAAATAAAAATTATTGAAATGTAAAATACTGAAATTTTATTCTTTTGAATAACTTCAACTTTATATATATATATATATTTTATTTTTTTATTTTTTGTAATTTTTACAAAACCAAAGCTTCCTAATCTGTAAAACATTTGCTTTAAATAAAGTTTTCAATGAATAAAATAGTTTTTAAAATACCTTTAATAGTATATTCCCTTATTCGTTGTAAGACAACTACAATAAACTATGTAACAAAAGTACTCAAAACGTTCATGCTTATTAAAGACCAGGTTATGAAATAACTACTTTAGAATACAATCGAACAAAAAATTTAAAAAAAATTCTTGCGAAGTTCTTCACAAGAAGACTGACTAGTTTGCCTAGTCCTCACTATTTCGCAGTCAGAAACGCACTGATTTTCAGAGAATAACGCACTACATACATACAATTAATGAGTACACTCTATACACAAGCATCAAGCATCAACTCGCTCACCACTGTGACTCAATGTATAAACGCGGATGAAAAATACGTAATTACACAGTCAAAATAACCTCAAATTAAGATTATTTTGTCAGTTGTTGATCTTAAATTGAGCGTAACTCAGAACGACCCAACTAATTTTCATTAATTTCTCACGTGCACTACTTCAGATACATTACTACAGCATACCTAAATTTAAACGAAATTGATGAAGTAGTTTCAGAGATTTTCAAGCTAATACTTTTTTATACATAGGAATACATTCAAATGTGTATCACGAAGTTTTCCCAAGACTTTTATAAATTATTCTATTCGTGAAAATAATGGAAAAAGTACATTATAAACATGTGTCCTAAAATGCTTCGTTTGCGAGTTACGGCTAGTGAAAGATTTCCGTTCGATTTCAACTATCCCAGTGAAATGAGTTCGTATTGAAATTTTTACAAACTTTTTTAAATTGAATAAAATAGGTCCCAAAACCATATCATCAGTAGTTTTTGAGAAATCTGGGGTGAAAACCAATAAATTGGGGTAAAAAACCCTGTTTGTTTAGTTTGACGTACAATAACTTTGTTTTAAGTGGTAATAAATACATAAAATATTAAAAATAAATCTTGTAGAGAATTTAATTATGAAAAAACTGTTTAAGATAAACTGAATAAATCAAAGAAAAGTTAAAAAAATTAAAATTTTATAAAGAAATAGTACACTAGACCTAAGTGTATTATTGTACGTACCAGTTTAGAATAAATGTTTTGAATAAATGCCCGCCATTTTCAACACATTTCTTGGTATGTTTCTGTACTGTTTTTGTTGCTCTTTTTAGTTATTTAGAACTGTTCTTAAGTGGCTCAGCCGCATCTATAATGCGGACAATTAATTCCTCACGATAATGCATTTTTGTTTTGTACGGAATATTTTTATCTGTAAAAATCTAATGTGATAAAATCTAAACGTAATAATCTAAAGGTGTTTAGATCAGGCGATCTTAGTGGAAAGAAAAGTGGATTTCCACGACCGATCTGTTTCTCAGGAAAAAAATGATTTAAAAAATTATAAATGAGCAAGACAAGTTGGTAGACGCGCCAACATCCTGGAAGTATTCTTTGCGTCTCAGGACTAGAGGTTACATCTTCAAGCAGCTGGGGAAATTCTTATAAAGAAAGTGCAAGAAGACCTCAGCATTTAACCGGCGACACAATATATTTGACGGAAAATCGGTGTTAAAAATTGCCTCCCACCGTTTCATGAGGATTTACTTCTGCCCATGTATGTTCATTGCATAAGTTGACGCCAGCTCGAGTGAAATTTACCTCATCGGTAAATAAAACATTCTTTTAGAGTTGTCGATTTGTAATCCACCGTTTGCAGAACTCTAAGCAAAGCGGGTCGTCTCTTAGGTGTAGATGTTGAACTGGATGTTTATGATAAGGATACAACTTGTTTTGTTTAAGTGTCCTTCAAACCATTCAATGCGTAACTCCAATCCGCTAAGAAAGACGTGTACTGACAACTTGACGACACTGAGCTGCATCCATAATGATTTCATCAATAACAGTATCGTGCTGGATAAATCGTTCGTAGCTCGTAAGAATACTACAGGTCGTGGACCTGTTTCCTGAAGATTGCGAAAATCGTGCTAATTGTTTTGGGATCTGGAATCCTGCGATTCGGAAAACGTATTTCATATTCTACTGCAGCAACTGAAGCGTTATCATTACACACACCAAAATTAATACCACATCAGCGTATTCCTATGTTATAAATAAGTATAATATTCCTTCAATGGCATTTGTTCACGTTCAAACTAAAATTCACAGAAAACCTTCGGTAACGACATCACAGTTCACAGTATCAGATATAATTATGTATCTTACAGAATAATTTAAACTTAAACACTAATACAGTATTGTACATTGTTGATCAGATGTCACTACTTACTTTATTGTCAACTTTGAAATAATACATTTTCAAAATATTTATTTTATTTTGTTTATTAATAATTACTTAATTATGCAATTTTTATTTATTTACTTTTATTTTAGAATTGTTGTGTAATTTCCGTATATCTTTAAAAAAAGTTTAAAAAGATTTAATTTTTATTAAATCTTTTACAGTAAATTTTGTTTCTACAGATTTTTTCACATTAACAAAAAAGAATTTGGTTTTGTTTATATTGAAAAAGTACTTTTCTGGCATATTTAGCAATGTACTCTTTCTAAATAAAGTTCGAGTTTTTCTAAATTTTCTTTGTTTTATTCAACTTATTTTACAGTATTATGTTATGAATTAAATTCTCTAAAAGTTTTCTTTAAAAGTTTTATAAGTTTATTAGTCATTTAACAAAGTTATTGTAAATAAAACATAAAAAAGGTTTTTTTTTTATCCCAACTGATTGGTAATAATGATGCTGTTATACGTGCTCGGGTAGAATGAATTCGCCGAGCTGAACTATGAATCGAACAAAATGGCGGCCATATTGAGCAACTGCTTTGAAGAAATATTTGCAGCTCTTTCAAGTAACATTTTGATGTTTAATCATTTTACGAAAAAAAACAAAACTTAGCGATTTTTATTTTTAAAAATTTATTTTTTATTCATTTTCTTCTATTACTGATAAGTTTTTTATTGGTTTTCATTTAGAATACGTTGTTAATACTTTAATGTATATTGTTCTGTTTAAAATTGTATCACTTTTCCGACCTACTTTGTGTGTTTTGTTTTTATTAAAGTTGAACTTCTCAAATTTTTGTTTAATTTTTATAGACGTTATTGACATTTAACTTCTGAAAATTAAATTCTCTACAAAGTGAACTAGATTTTTTTATTTATTTAAAAATTAACAAAGTTATTTTATTTCAAACCTAAAAAAGTTTTATTTTCCGACAAAATATTTTCATACTTTACCCCGTTTTTCTTAAAATCTAAATGATATGAAGGTCTGGAACCATTTTTATTTAATTTCATACACCAACAACCATAAGAAAGTTTTACCCCTCGATTTGTACCCCAATTATTTTAGTACTGTTTAATTTCAGAGGGAGCAGAAAGCAGGCTAAATGATTCGCGTGCCAAAACTCTGTAAAGGACCAATTTACTACCCATGATTATATGAACTTTTTTCTTATTTTTGGCTAGAGAATCATTCCCGGACAGATTGTCGAGCAATTTTGAATCATTGTATATATCCATTAAATGCGATTTTATAACCAACGTTCTCTGAGCGTTGGTTATAAAGACACAAGAAGAAGAAGAAGAAGAAGAAGAAAATTATTAAATAATTTTGACCATTAATATATTTGGTTTAAAATCGTACTTATTGCATGACAAATTTAATAAGTAACATACACGAGTCAAATTATGTTTTCCGACAGGGTAAAAACGTTTGTTGTTTTTATAACATTATATCAATTTTTATTTTTTCAGAAAATCAGAGAAAAATTACATTAAATGAATCTTTTACAAGCTTTAGTCACTGACATGATAAAACCTGTCATTCAATAATAAATCCCTTAATTTTGGCCATACTTGAAAAAAAAAACCAACTCTAGTATATTTGCCTTTATTCTTTCTGTTAAACTAACAAATCAATCGTGTTTTTGACACTAATTTTAAAAGGTATTAAAATAAAATATGAAGGTATATATTATATAAAGGTATATGAAATGTAAATGTATTAAAAGGTGTTAAAATGAATACCTATGTCAATTGTCATACTATTACTTCTCTCTTTTTGTTTTTATGAGTCAATCTTTACTCGAATAAAATGAAACAATTTCATTATTAATATTTTAGGCTACTGAACGAAAATTAAAAAAAAAAACTAAATGATTCTCGTGGTAAAACTCGCTAAAGGACCATTTCATGTTTATATGAATTTTTTTTCATATTTTTGGCTATGGAATCAGCTCCGGAGAGATTGCCGTGCAATTTTGAATCATTCTGTATATGAAAAAAACGCATATATACATGTAACATGTATATATGAGTTTTTTTGTTTTAGTGTTTTAGAACATTTAAAAACGTTTTTCTGGACACCTGATGTAAAGAAAGAAAGTTATTTTCATCCTATTAATACCTCACTTATAAAAAAATTATTAAAAACGTGTCAAGCCAATTTTGGTCAAATACAAGTAGTAAATTTTTTAATTTAACCCAAATTCTTTGATGAAGTTTAAAAATGTTCTAAGAATTGTAACTTGTAGTTAACCAATTACATTAAAAAAATAAATATATTTTTTCTATGCATGAATATTAATTATACGAGTAATTCAGAAACTTTTTTTAGTTTTGGAATGAAAAAAAAAATAACTTCCACTATTTCCATGTAGGCTTTGATTTCCAGTTGGTTCCTTCATAAACAGCTTTCCATTAGTAAAAAAGTTCATTTTAAAAACACCGTTTAAACTGATAAATGTTTACTATTTTTAATAATTTGGTGAAAACAGTTTACCGGTTCATAAAATATATACAAAAAAAAGAAATAATTTAAAGTTGTCTTACTAAGACCCGGAATGTTAATTAAGAAAAAAACTTACTTTTAGTCAACAATACTTAGAAATTTTATTTTAATATAAAGTCTAATGTAGGAGGTTAAATGTGGAATAATGTGTAAGTCAAATGAGCGCCATTGATTCATCGGTAGGTGTCCACTCTTTTAAAAGAATTTTCAAGTACATATTCACTTGTTTCTAAGTCAGTTTCGTCAACACAGCGGCGAATTTCGTTTTCAACTCTAAGAGCGTCTGTGGGTTATTGGTACACATTACTCTTCAAATAACTCCACAAAAAATAATTTCAAGGTCGCAAGATCGCACGAGTCATCTTCAGAACGAGAAATTATACCACCTGGAAATTCGGTGTACAATAATTAGAAAGTTTCACGTACTGTGTGGTAAAACTTTCAAAAAGTTGGACACACTATGTTTTGGATGCATTAATTTCTTAAAGTTATTAAAAATTAATATTTATGCTATCAACCTGTTACAACAATATACCTTCCACGTCTATATTTTTCAATTGTGAAAAAAGTTTCTTAACATCGCACGATAACGAACAGAATTCACTGTAACAGCAACACAAACGTCGTCTCGAAGAAGTAGGACCCAATCACTCCTCCAGCCCAAGTGGCGCACCATACCGTCATTTTTTGTGGATACATGAAATGTGTGGGAATTAACCCTTGGATTTTCACAACCCCAAATATAACAACTTGGTTTATCCTCAAAGCTGTTATGGTGAAAATGAGCCTCGTCAGTAAAGATTATTTTCCGTTGGAATTTATCATTCACTTGTTTATGTTCCAACATCTAGTTGACGAAGACTCTTCATTGTTGATTTTTTCTAGGAAGTAGATCTTGTGTTAATTGAATTTTTTAGGCATTAAGCAGAAGTTTTTTGACAAAATTCGTTGTATTGTATCCCGTGAAGTGTGTAATTGTTTGCTCGATGTTAAATATTGTTGTTTTAGGATTAATTGTTACACACTCTGTCTCATTGCAGCGATGTTTTGTGGAGTCTGAACGGAACTCGGAACTGTGTATCACTTTGAGGGAATATATATTCCCAAATTTTTTCATCAACTCTTCAACAAGTGAACCAGATGGGACACTGCGTTTACCAAAATGAATATGTCATTTTCTCATTGTTTCAACCAGACAAACCCCATTTTTGTAATTTTGTTTTTACAATAAATAAACCTTGCTGTAATGTGCAATATAACGTTTTTAATAATCTCTAAGTCTCACTAAAACAAATATAAAATTTGAGGGATTAGAATTTTGAACTTCAAAAACAGCGCTTAATTTAAAACACCAGTTCGTATCGAGACACTGTGTATTACAAAAATACTATTTGTTACAATGTTCAAATAACAATAAAATTTAAAAATAATTATATTAACTGTTTTTTTCTCGAGATATTAAATTTTTAAATATAGAATTCGAAAGATTTGAGAAATCATTGTTATTCAAATTAGAACCAATACTTTTAACATGATCTGCAAGTGTTCAAAAAATATTCAAAATAACATTCTACAAAACATTAATAAATCTATTAATATTTTATTAATATTATTTTAAAAAGAATGTTTTCTGAAAATTCTGCTTTGAAATTTTACTATTTTAACTACAAAAGTCTGTTAAAAATTTGTTAGAAAGATTATGCCTTAACAAAACAAATGCCTATATTAAAGCATATTTTATAAGAAATTATCTTAGTTATTAATCGAAATTCACCCTTGAAAACAATTAGGAAAGTTCTTAAGTGTATCTGAGTGTGTAAGTACACATATCTACTGAGGTATCCTTATCTAGACGCATTAATTACGATATTTTTTTTTTTTACCGTAGTGTTTAATTTACAATCGGTTCCAATTTACAGAAACCATAAGTAAATTTGGATACAAAAATAAACCCCACGCAAACGGGGATTTCCATTGAAATCCCTCAAAGAACTATTTATATATACAATATATTAATACATTTTATACAGTACACATAAACATATACTAAACATAAATAATTACATAAAAAGATGAATCCAAAGAACATTGAACAAGTTCAGAACACAAAAGCAAAGTAAACACCACGATAATAATTTTAATGTTTTTTTAAAATTAAAACCTGAAAGTTACATCAGTAAGAAATATATCTTCTAATCATATTCCTAAATGAAAAAAATTAAATTCACCAACGCTGAAAATCATTTTATAAATCTAAATGGTATAAAACTTTGAAAAAATTTACGTTTAAAAATTTATATATAATAGGATTGTTTAAACTTTCAATTAAAGTAAAATTTATGAGGTAATTTATTCAAAAATGTATTTTCACCTGTTGTATTGCTTTTACTAAAATAAATCCTGATAAGTAAATTAAAAAATAAATTTTTCTTTAAAATAGTAGAGGTGTTATTTCTTTTCTATTTTTTTTTTTATGATACTACCTGATTAAATAAATCTTAAAAATTTATTATTTGTCAAAACATATCACACTGTTAGGTATTTCAAGCGAAGGAACAGCAGATAGAGATACCGTTTCAAGCATTTAACGTACTCTGTTTAAATAAATTTATTCAACATTTTTTGTTAACACAGGTTTTTTTTTGTTTAATCCCGTAAAAGTTAGTAAAAAATGTAATAATACAAATTTAAATACAATACCTCATTTTATGCTACAAATCCTATACGCGCTAATGTGTAATTGTGCTTTGTGTGATTTCATGAAAATGAAATCGCACAAAATATAAAAAAAAATTTTATACTTTCTGTCCGTACTATTACGAAATATTTATCCCCAATAATAACATCTCATACATAATATAACAACTCACATACAATGAAAGGTTACGAAGAGAGTATTTTAATAACATGGAGAATTAATAGTAACGTTTAGGAAAAATACATGATTTTAATTTTATGAATTGATTAAGAAAATCATTCATGATCAAAATTAGTAGATGAAATAACTGCAGATGATGTACAAGAAATATTATTTTTTTTATAATTAAAGATGTATTAATTCAATTTATTAATATACAAGTTTGTGAAGAAGAATAAAAAAAGGAAAAGTCTACAAAAGTAATATGCCGAACTTGAGAATGTAAGAGTAAATACATACTCTGATTTGGACTTATTACAAAATCATGAAAATTATAAAAATTACATCAAGTTTTTAATAATATGCATGTAAAATATTTTGTAAATAATATATTGTCGTGTGTTCCCAGCTCAATCAGGCTACTGAGAGATTGACAATTAGAATATTTTTGTAATTACAGTTTATTGGTTTAAAAACATAAGTAAAACAAGACAAATCAATAATAATGACAATGGTAATAATAATAATAATAATAATAATAATAATAATAATAATAATAATAAGCGACAATAATAATAATACAATTAATGAAATATAGTAAATAAACAAATATTAATCATAGTGATCACGACTACCAGAATAATAGTAACAATAATAATAGACAATAAAAAAATCTCACAATAATAATTAGAATAATCACAATTATGGCAATAGTAAACCGTAATAATATTAGATGTCAATAAAAAAAAATGATCATAAATGTCAATTAAAGAAATTACATACAAAACAGAATTTAAAGTAATCGTCAGGATTTACTCACAAGTAGATTAATAATGAAAACCAGAATTCAGTCCTATTGACAAAAGATATAGCATGACCGCTAGTCTTAACACTTTTAACCATTAGTTTTCTATTATTAACAATAGTGCAATAGATAAGACACGTATAAAGTTTTTTCTTTGCAAATACCTTTGCTAATCACAAATAAAACTACCCTACAATTATGAATAAAAACCAGAATATGAATAAAATTTAGTACATTATCTCTTCTACTTATAGTCTTACTGTAATTCCCTGAACCATTTCTTGTTTTCGTGTGCTGGAATTACTTGTGACGTTACCTTAATTACGTAGAACGTGTACGCCTACAAATTTGTTTCTTCACTCGCCTCCTCGCAGAATACTCTCGCTTCAAACTCTCATAATAACTCCTCTATCGTAGCACTCCCGCAGACTCTCATCTCGGAGACTGACGTCATAATGACTCGCTTAGACTGATTTTGCAGAACTCATTTCAAATTGACTTTCCCGGAGTATTTATACTCCTCTCTTCTTTACCTGCCGGACCGGACCAAACTCGAAGCGTGGGAGTGATCGTCCGCCCTCACATTTTCCCATGAAATTCCTACCCTGGTCCGGTAACTCTTCTCACGGAACAAGTATCTGTTTAGGAGTGTTAGTGGGCAGTATTACAAAAGACAATGTAACGGACCTGTTACCTTTACTAAAAGGGTTTCTTTTTAGCTCCTTTCTGGATTCATGTTATATTATCATATTTTCTACTACTTTCTTCTTAATTGGCAGGAATCCATTACTCAGATCTGTCATACCGGTCTTGTTGCAATATAAAAGAGTGGGGCGAATTGTAATATAGTTCTCAAATAAAATCTTTGTATGATAGTAACGAAAGAATAAAACAATAGACTACATTCATTTTTGAAGTCTTGTGATAATGAATTGCATCCTTGTATCAAAAGGTTGGTATTATTTAACAAAAAACTGATTAAGTTGGAATGATAGATGGCTATAACAATAGATAACATTATATTTTAAAGATGTATTCTTAGTATGCTTAATTGATCTTGTTTTTAATATTAGGGCTAAAATGAATGATAAATATTTAATAAGTATTATTTAAACGTATGCATATTCAACATTTTATTGGTTTCAAAAAAGAGAAGGTTCTCAATTAATTCATTAATATATATTTTTTGTTTTTTTTTTCACCACGTGCACCAAGATTTTTTAAACATGAATTTTTTTTAAACAATATATGATGATACCATGTAGGTCTCACACCATTACCGAGTGGTACTGAACCATTACAAAAATACTGAATGAAAAACTCCGATTTAGGAAGTACAATGCATTTATTGCTTTTCAAAAACCTTTTACATTGGATACACGTCTTAAAGTATAAATGTGTATATCTTTCATCAGCTCTTTCGTTTTCCAATTTTTCGCTAACTTACAACAGTTCATTGATGTGAATGTTCTTCAGGCGTTTCATTACAATTACAATTATACATCGACGTTAACTTTCTATTTTTTTTTTTTTTTTTTTTTTTTTTTTTTTTTTTTTACAAAACCGACTCTAAAAAAATTGATTGCAATTAAAATAATTTTTCTACTAAGCCATCAATACAATTTTTTCAACTTATTTCAATTATTATACTTATTTTTCTTCTGTTTAGAAATAAATTATTAATGGAGTTAACGTAATTTAAATTGCAAAATTTCCACAATTTAATACGGTAGTATATACATACTATTGGAAAAAAATGACACTGGAAAATGGAAAAATTCTCTTTCTTTAAAAAAAAAAATAGTTTTTTGACTTACTGTTCATCTAATGTAATTTTCTGGATAAATTTACGACTAAACCTCTCCCAAAGTTTAGTAAGTTAAATGATAAAATATTCGTTTAATTTGGCTCAGTGGTTATTGAGCTTTACGAATATTGGTATAAATTAGGAAACATACTGACTCTCTGATCCATACATAATGATAACATATATTTTAACTGACAGATCAATGAGCAAATTAAGCGGTACTTAGACAACTTATTGAATCGTTTACGTAAACGATTAATTAGTTTAAGAGATTGTCAAAATAGATGTTAAAACAAATCACACAAAAAAAAAAAATCACTGGATAGACCAATCTAGGGGATTTAGATTAATTTAAAAGCTAAACTATTAATTACAACTTGATCTACTCACACAGAGAGGTTAATTATTCTTTAGTTTTAATTTTTCTTAACCGTTACTTAATCAAATTCCACAGTTATTTTCAGAATTTTTCTTTGTGTACGTGTTATGTTCTATATCCTAACGGTTATTGAGTAAGCCGACTCAACTCGAATATTGTTCACTACGAAAATTAAACAGTCATAAATAAGAATAACCGGCATCCCATGCCAGGTTTAATAAGTGATCTTAGCCTTCCTAGCTAAGATAAATGCACTTTTATAAATTCACATGACAAAACGTCCTGATATTCAGGTGGTATACAATACTATGAACGATACCTTCATTCTATTCACTACAAGGATTGTATGTTTATAATGAATATCATTACTTTCAGAAAAAGTAATTTTAACTTACGCTACATTTGAATCAATTATTGAATAATGGTTTTTGTCGCAGCAGTCTATTAAATTTTAAAATTTGAACACTTAAAAACTTCGTATTTAAAAAAATTATCCAAGTCCTTAAATAGTAGATAATTTTTTACCTACTATTTTTTGTCAATTTATTTTTTAAATTATTTTTATGATGAAATAGAATGCATATTTTTTTACTTTTAATAAATATGTCATTAAAAAAAGGTATAGAACAGCAGCTACTACTGTTTCAAATATAAATTTTATTACTCAGTAATTAATGAGTTAATTAAAAAAGTAATGTATTATTACTATTTAATAAATAGTAATTAGACTTATGTTATATTGTTAATTATGGTAATAATTACATTAACATTTTCATATATTGATCAAGTTATAATAATAACCTACCTTATGTAATTTAATAAGAAATTGTGTAACGGATGTTGTACTTTTAAATTGCAAAGGGTAAAAGTAATAACTCCACCTCTTCATCCACAGTAACATTTGACAAAGATGTTACTAAGTATCATTAGAGAAAAATTAAAGATTTTAATTGAACTTTATCCCTCTCTCTCTACATCTCTCACGCCCGCGCTTACACACAATAACACATACACACATACTCACAAACACACACACATATGCATACAAGCAGATATACGCATTGAAATAAACTAACAAACCAACAACAATAATCTCCTCCACGCATTCAAACAAGTGAATTGGTCTCTGAAAGTCATTAATTGTCGATTTACCTTGCACGATTCAAAACACCAGCATTTAACTATTATCCCTGTTCAAACGTAATTCATACCTGCTTACTTGTGTGGCCCCGACTTCTATTACTAACACAGCCACTTCTCTCTAGATGTAATTCCGAATCTACCTTTCTCTCTTCAATTTTGTCCCATTAATAACTGCTGAATCGTAAAAATCATGCAACATGAATATTCCAAATTTATTTTATTGCTTAATTACAATGAATATTCATTCATTCATACTGTTTCTCTCGTTATAACTTTCTTTCTTTTTTATTTTTCATTGTTAATTCTATCCTGCGTCGGCCAATGACCCTCAAGAAAACAGTAGTTACTACAAAGATAACAAATTATTATTTAAATTTTCATCGTAATGCTCAATTTACCATTGTACATTACAAAATAAAAGTACAATATAAAAATAATAATAATAATTCTTTATAACTCTTTTTTCATAATTACTTATTTTCAGTTACATAAATAATACAAAGAGGGGAAAAAATTAAGAAATTACCCCGAAATGTACAATATAGTTTTAATTCCCTTTTTAAACTCGAATAGCAAAAATTATTATGTGTAAAATGGCTGTGATTGATCTATTTATTGTATGACTATGATTAAATTGAAGGAAAATGGTAAAATTTTGAATTGTTATCTATGAAATTAAAGATAAAAATTTGTGTAATGTAAATAATTTATACTAACAATTAAAAAATATTTATTAATATTGTATTTAAATACATAATGATTTAATAAATAGTATTTTTAAAACCCAGCTAAGTTGACTGCCTGAAATAAAAGCCCTAAAAATTTAGAAAAAAAAGTTGGTTTTATTGGGTGGTTATACAACCGTTACTGCGAAGTCACGTATTTTCGAACCAATCGATTTATGTTATACTCTTCATGTTGTAATGGTAACCTACTGGATACTAAAATTTTTTGTACTTATAATTACGTTTTATTATTATTATTTTTTATTTTTGTTTTGTGTTGTTTGCTTTATATGAGCATCGATTTCCAGGGGGTAATTAGCCCTCATCACAGTTTTAAAAAAAAGAATAAGATCATCAGTAGGAGCATCAGATGTTTAAGGGTTTATAGGGCCCTTAGCTTTTAATAAAACATAAAAATTAAAATTAAACAAAAACCATTCAGAGTGCTCAAGGATCTACGTGTTTAACAAACTCGCCTATTTTTCTTAAAGCAAGCATCTTTTGTGATTGGACGCCGATGATTGTTTTGTTACCAAGACCGCTGGAATTTTTGCATATTTCTATTACCGGGCCACAAGCGCAACTATTTATTTACCTCACGAGCGATAAGAAAAATTCTTACCCTCGCAAAAAAAATTCCTATAAATTATCCTCGCGATTCTTCCTATATCAAAATTTTTTCCAGTTTACTTCTACGATACGGCTGGTTCTAAACGAAGGTGTTGGCATGAACTTTCTGCCACGCATATTGTTCAATTTGCATAAGTTAAATTCCCTTCTGCATCAAGGCTAGCCGCCGGGATACACCCTCGCTCAGGGCTACCAATTTTGCAGATCCGGTGGAACGGGCATATATTTTAGCAGTTATCGGATGCGCAATCTCAGCAGTGACTTCAGGCCTTTCTTCACCGAAGGCGTCTCTGTTATAGCTGCAATCACATCGACTCTGGCAGCCACATTTCCAGCTCTAAAGGCGGTATAAGTTCATTTCCAAAATCGTTTTCAAATGTTCATTTCCTGTAAATGGCCGAAAAAGCCACTTCGTACAGTGACCTGAAGGTGGAAATCAGGTGAAATTAATAATAAAATTTCCAAGGAAAGTACTCTGGTTCCCATCATTAAACTCATACGAGTATGTAGAACTGTTACCGCCCTGGACGTGGAACGTAGATGGTGTGTTCGGGACGTTACAATTATTTCAGCACAATTACTACTACAATTATTTCTCAGCGAAATTACAGTTATTATTATTGTTATTATTATTATTACTAATATGAATTGAATGTATATTGCAATTATTTTATTTTTTTATCAGATTAACTGGTTTATAACTGAGAAATAAAAGTTTTTTATTTATATTTTAATAATTTTTAAATATATTTATATTTTTTAATATTTTCTCAGTTAAAAAAATATTTAAAAAAAAAATATATTTTTTTTTTTAAATATATATATTTTTAAAAAAATATACATTTATATAGTCAGGTATTTGCAAGACGTTATCAGTTTTAATAAACGAAAACTTAAGTCATAAGAGAAGTGGTGGTGGTATAACGAATATGACCCGACAAAAATTTATACATTATATTGTATGGTCAGTAAAATACCATTATTATAATTAATTTCATAGCAAAAATATTTTTAAAATTTCCACCGTCCAAACTTTTAATTCCAAAGAATTTTGAATAATTTATACGATATTTTTGTAATATTATATTTATTTATAAGTATTTACATTTTTAATATTTTCTCAGTTAAAAAAATATTTAAAAAAAAAAATATTTTTTTTTTTAAAATGTATATTTAAAAAAAAATATACATTTATATAGTCAGGTATTTGCAAAACGTTATCAGTTTTAATAAACGACAACTTAAGTCATAAGAGAAGTGGTGGTGGTATAACGAATATGACCCGACAAAAATTTATACATTATATTGTATGGTCAGTAAAAAACTATTATTATAATTAATTTCATAGCAAAAATATTTTTAAAATTTCCACTGTCAAAACTTTTAATTCCAAAGAATTTTGAATAATTTATACGATATTTTTTGTAATATTATATTTATTTATAAGTATTTACATTTGAATACTATTAAAATACTTTTAGTCATAATGCATTCAAATGACAATGTTCCTATTTCATATACAACATGATTTAATCAGTATCAGAATACTAGTAAACGAAGATTACTTTGTAAAATATATCATGATCGTGTTAACTGTCTAACTGCTCACCCAGTAATGGAGGTTGCTGAATAAATTTACGCCCAAAACTTACCTTAATTTTTCAGTAAATATATAAACAACAAGCTATATACAGCCTACATTAATTAATGATAGGGCTTTAAAGCGATATAGTGATTTTAATTTTAATGCTATTTTGTATTTTTTTAAATAAACTAAAGCATCTGAGCTCAATTTTGATTTTTGTCTGTTATAGTTTCCGCAGATTATGTTTGAGAGACATAATTGTATCCTTCAAAAAGAGAATTGTTATAAAGAAATTTGGAAATTTGTTACAAAGAACTGTCAAAAGAAACTGTATAAAGAATTTTCTTTCCTTTTTAGTTGACATATAGAAACTCAATTTAATTTCTTTTGCGTATTTAGTAATAAATTAAACATAAGAAAAAAATAAGCTAATATATTCAACTCTGTGAAACTACACGTACAGGTAGAAACTACACTGAATAAACAGGTAGAAAAAACATAATACAACAATATTAAAAATCTATATTGATTTTATTTTTCTCCTTATCTTCAGATGTGTTGTGTTGCCTGCCTCCGTGGCCGCGAGTGGTAGCGTCTCCAGCTTTCATTTGGAGGTCCCAGGTTTGAATCCCGGTTAAGCATGGAATTTTCACACGCAACAAAATGACCATTTCATAAGCAATGGTGGTCCCGGAGGCAAAAAAAAATGTATTCTAATAATAATGTAGCACTATATATTACTTTATGGTATTTTGAATTCAAATCGGTTACTGCAATACTGTATTTTCAATTTGGCAGTAAGGGAAAATGCTTAAAAGACTACAATAACCACGGTTTACCGTTCCAAAAAATAAACAATGTAAAAATGAAATTCAGCTATTAAAGTTTAAGTATAATACATACTCAGAACTGTACACGTAAGAAAATTTAATCTGAAACACTGAACAAAAGTACAATAAAAAAAAGGAAAACTAAACATGTATTTTAGCTGAAATTAATCGTTCTCCTTTTGACATTTCTGAGGGTGAGTCTGAATTGGTTTCTGATTTCAATATTGAGTACAGATATTATCTTTATTTTTTTATCTGAGTATAGTAATATAATGTTGATGAGATTTTTGACTTGTCTTTTATTTTTTAGTGGTAATTACCGTTCCAAAAAAAAATGTGTGAAAATGAAATCCAGCTATGAAAATTTAAGTCTAATATATTCTGTACAATACATAAGCCGAACTGTGTTTTTGCTTTTCTTTATTTTATTTTAACCCACAATATTTTCAATTTACCTATAACATTCGGTAATATTTTAATCGTGTTACAATATTAACTCGTCACACAGATTAAGAAAAACTGACTTAAAACAATTCTAAAAGAATTAAACACTCCCCATTTTCTGTGAATTTGAATAAGTTTGTCTTTAATTAGTTAATATGGAATTTAATCACATTTTATTTTATTTTCTTTTATAATTATTTTTATAATTTCTTATAATGACTGATCCTCTATAATGTACTGATCAGAAAAAAAACTTATTCAATCACCATTTTTTACATATTTATTTCAATGCATTTCTGGGAAAATAATTGATAATATTTACCACCACCCAAAATGTATTTTACCTAATTTATAAAGCATCTCTAAAATAAATATTTCACTGGAAAATTTCATTTCAATAAAAATATTTCACAAAAAGATTTATCAGATTTTAAACTATTAAAATTTCATGATAAATTAAAAAAAAAAAATCTGCTGTGGACACCACATGACTTCCTTGTACGCCAATTAAATACATTTACATATTTTTTTTTAAATGAAAAGTGCATAAAATTTTATTTCATTAAAAACGTCTAATATTTTTTCTTATTTTTCTTTGTTATTATTGAATTATTATTCGCAGTATAATTTTTTTTTACAATCAATATATTTAAAAAAAAAAAAGTTAAAAAAAAGAGATGAAGTCTGATTCGAACCAATGTGCCTTTCCTTAAGATCCAAATATTTCATTAATTAAAATTTTATTTGCTATAACTCTGGAACCAATGAAAATATGTACCACTTATAAAACATATCGTCAAAAAGCTCTCAAAAAGGGCTTATTACTGCAGTTAATAAAATGTCCAATTTTTGGGGAGTTTATGGTTTTTGGACACTTTTGGTTTCGTCGATTGCAATCAAAAGGGGAAGTGCACAACTAGATGTTACAACAGTCCTAAATCAACGTACATACGTATATACATATATACGTACAGACATCACGCCGAAACTAGTCAAAATGGATTCAGGGATGGTCTAAATGGATATTTCTTTTGAAACCTGGAAACCGAAATTTTTCACGATCATAATACTTCCTTTACTTCGTACAAGGAAGTAAAAACGCTTAAGTCGTTTCGTAAATCTTTTATTTATTTTACAGCACGCTACTATAAAAAGCAATTAAAAGCTTTTAAGCTGTCTTAGTGTAAATATAAATGTTTAATAAGACAAATAAAAATTATTAAAACTCTTAGATATATATATATATATATATATATATGTTCTGGAATATAATTGTGTGGTGAGCGCTAGTGTATATAGACCGTATAAACATATACACACCTCGTTTAATATAAAAAAAATCATGTAGCATCTTAACAAAACAAAACGAAATGAATGAAAAAAAAGAACCATACACCTGAGGGTAAAACTTGTCTTTTGTAGCTTGTGTAATGTAGTTAACTACATTGCTGCACGCGATCATACAACTAGTAAGAACAGTTAAGTGAAATAGGCAACACCCGCAACTTCTGAGTGGAATGTAATAACAC
Source organism: Lycorma delicatula (assembly GCF_047948215.1). Classification (NCBI taxonomy): domain Eukaryota; kingdom Metazoa; phylum Arthropoda; class Insecta; order Hemiptera; family Fulgoridae; genus Lycorma; species Lycorma delicatula. Next base: position 74,831,906 of record NC_134462.1, on the reverse strand, counting down.
GTTATTTAATTATTACAATACTCGATAACTACTTGTGTAATGGAACTCAAAAATTTTTATGATATAATCCAATTATTTTATATACAATTTAAAATACATGGTCAGTAATACTTAATTACAGTTACTTCAGCATAAAAACAATAATAATACAACAAAAAATATGATAGAATGGTTATAATTATGTAAAAAATATAAAAGAAACTCTAATGAAATTGATTACGTCTTTTTGTATAACAGGATCTAGTTAGAATATTATTTGGCAAGAACTTCCTTTTCCTGTTCTTAATTTTTATATAAAAATCATTTACTATCGCATTATATTCAATATAACTGCAATAATTTTATTTTATACGTTCATTATTAACAACATCGAACAATAATTTTTAAATTGAATTATTCTGAAAAAACAAAAATGGTTAAAAATTGCTAAACTACTTAGAAACTTTCATAGAGCTCAAAATTTAATCATTTCCGTTTGATAAAGTTGAGAATCCTCAATTATCCTTACCAAATACAAAAAAATTTTCATAATTTATCATCTTCGGGGAATAAAAGAATGATAAAGGAAAAAATTATAAATTACAGACTTCATAAATATTAAGTAGAATTATAGTTAAAATTCTCTGAGGTATTAGTGAATTGTTTAATAATAAAAATAATATAATTTTGTTTAAAATTAATCATTTTACATTTTTACTTCCTTGTACGAAATAAAGGACTATTTTTGGCGTGATATCTGTGCATACGTATGTATGTATTTATCTCGCATAACTCAAAAACTATTAGCCGAAGTATATTGAAATTTTGGATTTAGATGTTTAGATGATGATTTTGGATTTAGAAATTTTGGATGTTGTAACATCCAGTTGTGCACCTCTCCTTTTGATTGCAATCGACTGAACCAAAAGTTTCCAAAAAAGCAAAAAATCAAAGAAGTTTGGATTTTGGACTATTTCTTAACTGCAGAAATAAGCCCTCATTGAGTGCTTTTCAACGACATAAGTGATACTTTTTTTAATGGTTTCAGAGTTATAGCCAAATTAAATTTTAATTAATGAAATATTTAGGTCTTATAGGGGGAAGGCACATCAATTCGAATTAGAATTCATCTCCTTTTTTTAAATTTCTTCTTTTAATTTAAATATATTGATTTAATAATTATTAACCCGCGATTGTAAAAAAAACGTTTACAATAAATAATTATACAATAATAAAAAATAAAAAGGAAAACATCAGAAGTTATTATTAGTGAAATAAAATTTTACGAACTTTTAAAAATGTGTATATATAATTTAACAGGCATTATTACATATGTGCATATGTAATAGATTTTGTAAAACATCAGATTATTTAATATAAATTGAAAATAATTTAGAATCGGAATATTTTTGGATTTTCTAGTTTAATTTTATTTAATTATTCTGGAATTTCTGTTTAATTTTATCTACATTAAATTTAACTACAGTGACTGAAAAATTGACTTTCACAAGAAAAACATATACACTATGGCATATATGCCCGATCATCAATAAATTACAAAAATTTCTTATCTTTTAATTCATTACTAAAAATTACAGTATTGAGGAATCTAGGTTTACATCTGGACCGTTGTCTGAATTGGAAACATCACGTGAAAAGGAAAACGGAACATTAGGTTTAAACATATATATATATATATATATATATATATATATATAGATTATTAGGCAGAAGGTCTAAGTTATCGTTATTAAGTACAAAGTACTTCCGAAACCGGTATGGTATCCAGCTTTGGGGAACGACAAGTAAAAGCGCAATGTTATAATTATCCAGCGGTTTCAAAATAAATTAATTAGGAACAGAGACACGATCTGCTTTGCTCCTAAATGTAACATTTACCTCGTGTAAATGTTACAAACTGAGGTTTGTAAGGAACAGCGAGTTTTTCGCTCAAATTCTTTCGTTTCATCACTATATAACGTCTACTTGATCGCCTTTCGTCTCATCGTTATATTTTCAGAATTGTTGATTATTTTTGGTGTGTATTTTTTGTGTTTATTTCATATAGAATTTTTACTTTTTCTCATTATATGATATATTTTTCATACATATAACCTATATCTTTTCTTACATCGATTCTTTTTTTGAGAAGTTTGACTGGAAAATGTATCATTCAATCTGTTTAATTTACTCATAAATTTGCTTATATTTTTTTGTAAATAAAACTTTGTATAAAAAAAACTATTGCAGATTAACAGTATATTTAGAACCTGATTAACCCTTATATATATATATTTATTATTTGCCTTAAATTATTAGAATTAAAATAAATTATTTTCCTTTCAGTTTCTAACAGAAAAACAAAAAACCCGCAAATGTCACTGTTATAGGTTAAATGTAATATTGCAAAAACTAAATTATAGTACAATTATTTTTAAATTAATATACATATAAAAAATATTGTTATCACGTTAAAAAGGACACACTAAAATAAATATATACACATTTATATAACAAGAAGAAAAAATATTTTTTCTATAAATTTGTACCTTTATATTTTTTAAAGTATTTTCCTTAAGAATTCAGTTATTTTTTCTATAGAAATTTTCTTTTTATATGTTTAGCTGACAAATGCCATCGTAATACAGTTACTTTCATCAAATTTTTCTCTTTTTTTATTAATTCAATGAAAAAATTATGTGATTAATTTATCGACGTATATTAGATTATTTTCAGACCCATCGGGTTGGTCTAGTGGTTAACGCGTCTTCCCAAATCAGCTGATTTGGAAAGTCGAGAGTTACAGCGTTCAAGTCCTAGTAAAGCCAGTTATTTTTACACGGATGTGAATACTAGATCGTGGATACCGGTGTTCTTTGGTGGTGGGGTTGGGTTTCAATTAACCACACATCTCAGGAACGGTCGAACTAAGAATGTACAAGACCTTACTACACTTCATTTACACTCATACATATCATCCTCATTCATCCTCTGAAGAATTATCTAAACGGTAGTTACCGGAGGCTAAACAGGAAAAAAGAGAGAGATTATTTTCAAGTTAAAAATCGCACTGATATTCTGTATTCGTTTCAATACATTTATCCATTTTTTAATACAGAACGGTGATTTATTTTTTAATTAAAATTCATATCCAGTAGATACGACAACAGCGGTTTCCCTCGTCAATTGTATTAAATTTTTACATGAGATTTTTCAGTTACATGTATATTCTCACATCTGCAAAAAAACCAATGTTTTCAATACAAATAGATGATTATTAGAAAAAGAACCATACATCATTAAATTTTATGTTAATCTGTAATGAGGTTTTTTTTTGTAAACATTTTTTTTTTTAAATATTCAACTGCAGCATTGTTACCTGCTAAAAAGTGTTTGTTATCAGTGAAATAATAAAATAAATTGAGTCATAAAAATTATAACTCCAAAAGAAATAAACTTCCATTTTTTAAATCTTTATGCATAAATGTGATTAAACCACACATGTTCAGAAAGGTAAAAATTATTGAATTAATAAAACAAAGATTAAAAGATTGAGTCGTTTTACTGCACTTATTTTCTACATATATTAAATAATAAATAACATCAAAACAAGTATTTGTATACTTTTTAAACGTGTTAATATACCTAATGGTTACTGTGAAATATTACTTTAACAGTGTTGATATTCTGATGTTCAATTATTAATCTAATATTTAATTTTCAACGTTATATGTAATTGTAAGTTTTCGATACGAATGATCTGTACAAAATTTTTTTCATTCTAAGTCGCTAATGACTTAAACCAGTAAAAAAATAAAAAATATATCAAAGTACTCTGTTTAAAAATTAATATAAGATATTGTTAATGACACTCCGAATAAATTTTGAAATATCATTTAAGGAGAATTCCTTTATTAAAAATATTTTCAAATTTACTTTTTAATTTTTTGTTAAAAGTAAGAAAATTATTTCCTTTCTGAAAAAAATATTTTTCATTATCGGTTGAAATTATTTGTATTTTTATGATTTATGTTCCTGAAATCCTCTGGTAAAGTATTAAAACTGATAATGGCTCATTTTGAAAAAAACATATTTGTCATTATTTTGAAACAATAAAAAATAAGAATAATTTATAAAAAAATACATTTTTATTGAGGATATAGGAAATATTATTACAAATATTTTTAGGTATTATTTTCGATTGAATTTTTTTATTTTGATAAGGTAATGGATGGAATGCAAAGTTGGCGGGAGTTTATAGATTCTCCCTACGGATCGCAGAACCTGGACAGTATCCCTTACTGCTGGATGATTCTATCGGGCGTGTTTTTAAAGGCTTATTTTAGGTGACGGGTCTAATTTTTCAATTTTTGTCTTATTTTATATTTTGTATTTTTATATTTTTAAGGTAAAAACAATCACAAGTAAATTATTAATTTAGCTCAATTCCTTTCAAAATACATTCACAGTTATTTTTCCATTTTTAAAAGAAAAAAGAGAGGGAAAACTTTAGCAGAATAAATCTTCTAATATAAAAGCTACATCTCCAAACTTTATAATAGTAGTTAAATATTTTCTCAAATATAAATGGACATGATAAAGGTAAAAATTAACGTGTATACACACAAATGGACACTCAGTAATAATTTTTGCTATTAAAATTTTTAATAATAAAATAATGTAATTAAATGTACAATTAAACATGCGTTAATCTATATTTGTAGTAATACTCAACCTAATGGGAATTCAAAGCTTCAGAAATAAAAAAAAATAATATAAATCTGGCGAGAGCGTCATAAGTATTATCACTTTATTTTTTAATATTTTGATAAAGAAATTTGAATAAATTATTTGAAAAGTTTTGTATTTTTAATACGACAAAAAATTTTATAGAAATATAAGCTTTGATAATTATATAACATCGTGCTTTATGAAAGAAATATATTGTATAACTTCAATCAAGTTGAATGATATTTCACAGAATTTTGTTTCTGATTTATACTTCAAAAACAGAAAAACAATTTTTTTTTAATATTTTGTTAGAAACCTATTATTATATTTCTTAAAATAATGTTTTAGAGAAAGTTTAATATAATGGTCAGTTGAAAAGAAAAGAGAATACGTTTCATATAACATAAGAACGGCCTCTAGCGGTAGATAACAGAAGCTTGAGATGTTATGAGATTTTACGTAGCTTAAATAGGTTAATTAGAGGTCTATCACTTGCCACTACATTGGATTTGCGTGTACGAAAACCCAAGAGCCACCAATTATACGGTCGGACTTCCCTTCTTTACTGCTCTTACAAACTACAATTCTTTAACTTGCACGAAATATCTTCCTAGTTTAGTTTCCTTGAGGTCAAGAACCCGGTTTGTAACAACTAAACCAAAACTTTGGAATGTAAAATATATTTATTTTCTTAGAAAAAAAAATTGGAATCATTTAAATATGTTTTTAAGATTTAATCCTCGTAAGGAGAATATATTATTTCTTTTTATATTTAACCGTCATATTTTAAACTGATAAATGAATATATAAGTATAATGGAATCATTAATCCCAACCATATTTATGAAACTTTTAAAATAAATCTTTTCGTAAACAATTCAATGATAAATTTTGTCGGTAAGAAAAAAAAATTGTGTGAATTTATTTTATCTATAATTTAAGACAAATAAAAAATCGACTTAATGAAATAAAAAATTTGCAAATAATAGATTAAAAATACATCCTTGATGTATTATGCTTGACCCTATTATATTCCCATTCACTTATGGTAATATAATAATATATATTTACATATCTTATATAAACAAATGTTGGGGTAATAACGAAACTCCAATATGAAATATTGAGTTTCATAAATTCAATTTCATGAATCAAAAAATAAATAAATAAAAAAAACTAATTTTTTCCTTGTATTTATCGAAATTTTAGAGATAAGGGATTTTTATTGACTAACAAAGGTATAAAGTCGTACTTGAGCACGCTCTCATACTTTTCTTTTTTGCTATGCAAAAGAGAATATTTTTAAACGTAATTTTTTTAAACAAAATTATTTTTACTTTTTAGAAAAATTTTTATTTTTTTTTATTTTTAAGAAAAGCATGTTTTTAAAAATTATTAAAAAAAAATTTTTTTTATAATTTTATCAGTATTTAAACTGACAAGGAAGCTTTTAATTTTAGTTGTTTTAATTCTTTAGCATACAAAAAAATATTTATGTGTAGTTTTATTCTATATTATAAGCTGGAGAATTAATTTTCATTATTCAAAATGATTTCAGTTATTTATAACTTTTGTTTTACCATTTATCGTTCGGATTCACCGTAAGGTATTACTTCAGAGGATGAATGAGGATGATATATTACATGAATGAAGTGTAGTCTTGAACAGTCTCAGGTTGATCATTCCTGAGTAAGATGTATGTTTAACTGAAACCTATCACCAAAAACACCAGTATTCACGATCTAGTATTCAAATCCGTATAAAAGTAACTTGACTTTACTAGGATTTGAACCTAAATCAGATTAGCGTACATATATTTTAGAACATAAATTTACACTAGATATATTAAAATCCTCTTCAAGAACTACCTGATCTACTCATATTAAATCGACAGTCAAAATCAATCGGATCGATAGCTGCACCTTATCAATTCCGCTCCCTTCCTCAAGATGTTCCCCTTGAATTTCAAAATTATATATAAATGTTCTATATATAAAATATAGAAATATATGAACTATGGGAACTATGAAATATTGTATCGTCACCTGACTTACGTTGCTGTGTAAAATTTCACCATTGAATGAATTAGGGAAATGAGTTTAATTAAGGCTGCAAGATTTGAGGACACGGTCGAACCATTATAAGTTAAAGAAAATTATGTAATAAACATTCATTTTTACAAATAAATCGGTAAGGTTATCTTATTTTATCCTTTCAATCTATGTGCTTGTATACCTTCGGTAGTCAACACAAAACTCTTCTCTCTAAAACGTCTTCTATGAAATACGAAAAAAAATTTTTTTTATTTTTTGGTTGATGAAATTAGGCAGAAGTTTTGAACCTTGTACGTGTGGAATGTGGAAATGAGATTTTGTAGCTCAAGAAAAATGCCATGCCTGATCGGAGCGGGGTCAGGCTTGAATCCGAAGTTCCGGATGAAAGTCTGAAATGCTACTTCTCAGCCACGGAGATCGGCAGTTACTATTTAAATCTGATACTCTAATTACATCGGAAAAAAGTTTTATTTGTCTTATTTGCCCACTAAATCAGCTTACTCCATAAGGTAAACAAGCTGTATACATTATTTTAATAAAAATTTATACTAAGTATATATATAAGGCCTTTAGTATAAGGCCCTTATATTAAGTATTAATTGCTTTAAAAAAAAATATTTGTAAAGCTTTATACGAATACATACGTTATGAAAGGTCAAATAAAATAAAAGAGGTGTATGTTTAAATAAAAAGAACAAGTTTGTTGTTGATAATATTAATCATGAAAAATTGAGTTGTTTTTCAAGAATTATACCGTAAATTTTAAGAGCAAGTTAATGAAAAATATTTCATTTTATACCATTTTAAACCTTGTAATTTTATTTACGTTATTATTAAGTAAGAGTTTCAATTTATTCTAAGAAAACACGCAGGATTAAGGTAAATTATTCATAAAATGTACACTATTATTCATTTGATAATGCAATTTTAATATTATGCAAAAGATATTAATAAATTTTATAAAAAGTTAATACTAAATTATATTAAATAAAGAATTTTATTAATCGTTTACCTAATTTTTTAAATTTACAGTCACTTTCAGTTTTGCAATCATTTAAATAAAACATTATTACTTCGGCTCTTGATGAAAATTAGAAAACATTTTTCTTTTATAATCTTCAAAATAGTATAATGAATTGTATGTTTTTACAAGAGTGTTAATATACATAATATCAATTAACAACGGGAAGAAAAAAAAAATTTCCATTAAATCGGGTGGCATAGTCATCCCATGTTAGGAAAGTACAGTTACTTCACGTAAACGTGCGGTACAGTGCAGATATTATACAATACAATACTAGTTTGTACAGCTGTTACACCGTGAAGCATTATAATGCAACTGTATTCTTCTCTAATATATGACCGAGAAAATTAGCAACTGTAAGATAAATTTTTCTTTTATTCATAACTCTTTTTCCTTCCCGTTTTTAATTTAAATTATCTATCTATTGTAATATTGTTGTAAAAATATATAATTAAAAGAAAAAATATCACAACTTTATCAAGAATCAAAGTACTTACTTTTTAATTAATTAATTTTTAGCGCTAAAAACATAATCACACTAAACCAAATAGGACATTTTTTAAAAATTCGTAAAAGAAAAATAAATCTACAATGTACATATATATTATTTATACATAAATAAATAAATGTACTTGAATATTAATATATTTTTAAAATAATATTTTCACGAAGTTTACGAGGAAATAAAAATTGCATCAGTATTGAAAAAGGTGAAAACCGGGACACTTTTTATGAGTAATTCATTTAAATTAATAAATTTTTCTTTAAAATAAATTAAAAATGTCATAGAATAACATAAGAGCAAAGTTTAATACAAGCGTTTCCTAAAATATAACATCAGGGACAAGTTTTTTGTCATGACATCTACTGCAATACATTTATAATAATTACAAATAAGTTGATATGGCTCTAAAATACAATCAAGGATAATTATTTATACAATCATCAAAATTACCAACTACTCATACAAAAATTTAGAACTAAACTTGGTTCTGATTGAGAAAGTATATTTTTTATAGTACTTTACTCTGGTTAACCTAAAAGAAGGTGATTAAAAAGCGTTGATTAAAATTTTTCTAATAAAACAGCTAGTATAAAAAAAATGTTGCCTTAAACTTATTTATTTTGCTTGTGAGTTAGAAAATGGATGAACAAAAAAAAGCCGTTATCATCGCTTGAAAAAAAAAACAAATAAAGAAACGCAGTACTAATCTACAAAGAAATGCTGACTAATACCGGAAACGAAAGCATAAGAGAAATATATAAAAACTAATTTTTAGCAGCTACATAAAAAGCTAAATTATATTAAAACATGAAGATGTTGTAAAGATTACAAAGAAGTGAAACGGAAAGAAAAAAGCTGACAACACAGTTGTAGGACTTTCCCGTCACGTGGCTTTTTTCTGATAAAAGACTTATACGCAAAACTTAATTTAAAATATTTATCGTTTTATTTAAATATAATGTTTTTTGTTTATTTAATTCAATGATTCTAGCTAAAGCACGCGCTCATACCATATTTCATCTGCACGATTGTATTGGTACTAGCGGCCACTTTAAATACTTTTTTCCACTTTAAATATTATTCATTTACTTAATTCTATCGCTCATCTGTAACGTTACAACATAGCAGACGAGTATTACATTGTAGATACCGGTGTTCCTTGGTTGTTTGGTTTTCAATTAACCCCAGATCTCAGGAATGGTCGACCTGAGACTAAATTAGAATACACTTCATTTACATTCATATATATCATCCTCATCCATTCTTTGAAGTAATGTCTTACCGTAGTTCCGGAAGCTAAACAGAAAAAGAGAGAGAGAGAGAGGGAGAGAGACGACAACAGCAGCTGTACCTCAGTGCTGCACTAGCGCTCCTTGTGGTGAGAAGGGGTACTAATGATGCAGTACACCCACTTAAACACTAGTTTATTTAGATAATTTTTTTCGGGTGGGGGGGTCAATTTCGCAAAAAAATATTTTTTTGAAATATTATTTTTTTTATTGTCTTAAGATCTTAATTACGCGAAATATTGAGATACCGAGGGTGACCTTGCCCTACAACCTCACTCCCTTGACCTTTTAAGTTGAAAATTTGATGGTATCACTGCCCCGTATATAGAAATAATCTGACCAAGTTTACCCAAAATTGGTCGGGTAGTTCTGGAGGTATAAGGTGATTCAGAGGACGACACCGAACACACACGTACATACGAATATCCGGAAAATTTCCATCCGATTTTTTGGGTTTCTTAGATGTCAAAACGTAAAAATCGGGTGAAAACCGCAAATTGGACTGATTGCAATACTTTTCCCTGCTAAAGCTATAGCTCTGCTATAGCGCTAGACGGGAAAGTAAAATCTAAGAATAATCAAAATTAAAAACGTACTGAAAAATCCCTTTTCTGACAAATACTTAAGAAAAACATCAGTGTGAATTAAATATAAAATTAAAAACAAAAATAACCTATTTTTAATGGATGATATTGAATTTCAATATCTTTGTTCAGTTAATTTTACTTTGTTGATTTGTAATTTAAATTGCAATCGATTGTAGGATGTGTTATTAATTAGAAGACAAAAATAGAATAGGTGGCAACAGAATATGAAGACAGTTTTTAGGAGTTATTAGTATTAAAATATAACTGTATAGTCTCAAAATTCATTAAAAATTAGACTGAAAGTACTTAAATAAAAAAACAAAAGCATGCATTTTAGTAAATACAACTACAAAATGTCTATTTTCAAAGAAAATCTGTGAAAGGGTCTTTTTTAAATAAAAATATCATATGAATGCTTTGAAAGGAAAGTATAACGTGATGTACCAAAAAAATCGATGGCAGTCACAACTTAAATTATTATTTTTTCCCTAATGTGTACGTTGCAATCTTTTCAAAAAATGAACAATAAGCAACCCCCCCCCCCACGGGGCCCAATGTGATCATAATGAGATATATATATATATATATATATATATATATATATAGCATGTAAATGAGGTGTAGTCGTGAACAGACTCAAGCCGACCATTCCCGAGACGTCTTGTTAATTGAATCTCCAACTACCAAAGATCACCGGTATCCATTATCTAGTATTCAAATCCGTATAAAAGCAAACTAACTTTTACTAAAATTTGAACCTCAGAATCTTCGACCACGAAAATTAGCTGTTAAATAACTAATTTGCGATGACGAGTTAACCACTAGAGTAGTAGCCTGGTGGCTCATTTAAATTTCCTTTTTTTTTCTTCAATAACAATTATAATTACAATCGGCTCTCCTGTTGAGCCATAAGTAAGTTTCGTGACAAAAGCACGTGATAAGGGGGTCCTTAAAGAACCCCCCCCCAAAAAAAAATTAATACACAATAAATAGTTCGAGTAAACTAAATGTTCAATATGAAATTTCAAGATCAGTCATAAATCACAAAACATTAATTTCAGCACCACATAGTCCAATAAAAGAATAATAAAAAGAAGAAGAAAAAAAACAAGAATTAGAAGAAAGAGTAGCAACAACGAAATTATGTACTCACTTTAATTAATAGTAAAAAAGTTGTTGTAACCAGTCTTACAATTGTCATAACTGAAATATTTATAGTAGACTTGTTTTAGCGTAGCATTTTCCGCTATTGAAAATAAAAATAATGTTAAAAGTTGGAACAAAAAAAATGTTAAAAATTAAAATCTAAAGAAAATAAAATTTAAATAAAATACATTATAAACTAAATTTTCAATCTATTAAGTATAAGTTAATAAATACTGTTTAGATAAAAATTTGATAAAAATTAACATTTTTTATTTTCTATTATTACTATATCAAACTTCATTAATTCCTTCTCCAATTGCTTCTTATAAACAAAACGAAATGTAGAAAATTAAAAAAAAGATGTATTCATTGAACCGTTTTAAACAAAATTGTCCTTTTTTCAAATATTTGATTAAAACAAATCAAGTTAAGATTAAATTAAATTAAATATTAATTACTTTATCAAATAATATGTGAGAAAATGATAAAAAATCTATTAACTGGCCAAGGAGGAGGATACTTTCTGTACATTTTTTAATCTGTTTACTTTATTTTTTGTTTTTTGTATCATAAAGCACAATATTCTATTTCTGAGAACTTATGTGATTAGTATAGAGTAAAGTAAGTTGAAAAATAAATAAAATTTATTTATAAATTTAAACAAGTCTGATGATGATACAATTATTCATAGTTGAGTTAAAAATTGTTCTGTTATTCGATTATTTATTTCAATTAGTCGGAATGATGATTTTTTTTCTGGGTTGATTATGTATGATTCAAATTCTATTTTTTTTGGAGTCTGAATACTCGTACTCAGTATCACTAGTACAATATCTAAATGACATGTAAATTTTTTCATTTGTTATACAGTTGTGGTGTTTTCCTTCTACAACACCAAAAATGTATGTTTATCTCTCTCTATAAATGCTAGAAATAAACTAAATTAAAAAAATTAGTCTGCTTTACATCAAAATACGAAAAAATATAACAAAATATAAAAAAGTGTATTTAAATCAATTATAATTGGAAAGGAGTTCAATTCTGTGGTAAAGGAGAGTAGCACAAAATCAGCGCAATATAACTGAATATAACTGATTCTGATGTAACGAAATATTATTGATATAACGAATATGCTGATAGAAATGATATAACGAAATATAAGTGATGATGAGAAAGTAAATATTAAAATATGACAACACAATTAATAAAAAATTGTATGTTTCTTTTTTTAGATAGTAAAATTGGAAGTAAAAGATAAAATAAAATATCAAATGTATACTTTCAACGCCAGAGAAATGTTTTTATTGAAAAAATACGATGTCTGATAAATAGCTTTAAAAAAATAAAAGTATAGAAATAATTTGTACGGAGTGTAACGTTTTATAATAAAAAAATCGGTAAATCATAAAAACTGAAAAACAGGTAGGTTGTGAAAACTAAAAAAGTCATATTACAGGAAAATTTAAAATATTTTGTCGATGATAGAGTAAAAATTAAGAGGTTTTAGAACAAGTTGAAGAACAGAGAATTTTATTCTAGAATCAAGTAAAAAATGGATACCCAGGGTTAATGAATTTGAATAAAAGGGTGTACAGATAGATGATCTCTTTGTTTTTTTTACAGGTGTAAAAAAAACAAAGACAAAAATTAGAATATATGAAACATATAATTGAGGATATAGCATGTAAGAGGTATGTATAGACTGAAATTAGGTTCAAAGTGTGCGCCGCGACACCTAAGGGCACTCCAACCACTGATATTAACAATTTTTTTATTAAAGATATCTTGAGCGTTAACTCTCATGTCATTTTTGTTTTACGCCTATCCAAAATGTGTAACCTGAAATAAATTGCTTTCTTCTTCTTTTTTCTTTAGATTGATTAATAAAATTTATATCGCTTAATTTGAATGAATAATAGCGAACCCGGAACGTTACATATTACGGTATTATATTACACCTCATGTACATCGCTTTCTATTTTAAGAAAAATATTGACTAAAAAACAAAGACAACTGTAGTGTATGCCTTAAGTGGTGTAAATTATTCCACCTGTTATGTATTTAGAATATACTCGAACATTTTGTCATTACATACAAAAAAACCCTGATCTATGATTTACCTTCATCTACTCGTATTTACGATAGCATAAGTTAATAAATAATATTACAATATTGATTTATTCGTTTTAATTTTACTTCTAAAAGTATATAATACTTAAGAAAACAAGCGTGTGCGTGCACACATACACAAACGGTTCCTGTACAGATAGGGAGCAACATGTGATTTCCATAAATCGTGAAAGCCGTGAATTTGGATAATTTTGGGAATTACTTGACTAAGTGATTTTTATGAAATAGAAAGGAACAGAGAATTGCATTAAATCAATCAAACAACTAGACAAAAAAAGAAAAATAATTACCGATTACAAATTAATATTTATTACTTTGTAATACAGTAAATGTGTTTTTATAATTAAAATTATTATTATTCAACCCGCAAATAAAGGAGAATTTTAATTCCATTGAATTATTAAAATATATACTATTAGAATACGATTAAATTTATTTTAAATTAAACACTACAATTTACCACTGAAGGAAATGCATAAAATACAAATATTGGTACACGTAAATTATTAGCTGTTACCATAAATGAATTTAAAAAAAAGAAGAAAAAAATCGGGTTGTTTAACACCTCTAACAGGTTATAAAATACTTTTTAAGTATTAAAAACTGGATTTGATACAAATTATTACCCTAACGAATTGAACGCTGTCAGGATTTATAAACTTGTTTTTTTATTTACTGTTGTTATCTGCCATACATATTAAATAATGCAATTCAAAGGCGAGTATAGGCTTTCTATTACACTTCAGTAAAAGCGGTGCTTCCTTTATTTCTTATTTATTTATTTATTTACCAAGTGTAGGTTAAAGAATTAAAGCGATGTGATGCGAAATAAACGTGTGCGGACAAGGGATTATGTTAATGAGTAGTTCATATAGGAACACTTGACTGACCACCTCAAGGCGGATGGATGGACCATTAGCAACTAACAACTTACATTATTAAGAGCAAAAAACAACTTATTGCTAGCAAAAGTTTGTTAAATAATAATGACAATAAAATTAATTCATGATAATTGTTTTTATTGTGTTTTTTTTTTTTAATAAAAGTATTATCTGTTTTTAAAATAAAATAAACAAAGATGAAAAAATCCACTTTGTAAAAGCATCTATAATGAGTGGATCTTTAATACGATCTGATAAAATTTTAAAAAAGGTTTAATTAATCTTATTTGAATTTTGTCAAAATATCTGACTTTTACACAAAACTTTTATAATAATTTATATTTTATTCTTCCTGTTAAAGAAACCAAAAATGTTTACTTTGTAAAAAAAGGCAATAAAAATACACTGACAATAATTTAAATAAAGCTATTTTATATATATATACTTATTTATGTACTAGTATTTCCTGTCGAAACTTTGTTCGCGAAATACGAAAACAGAATTTTAACACGAATACAAAAATAAATTCCTCAATTCCCAATTTATTTTATTCTTTGAATTACAAAAAATTGTGAATTTATTCATTGGTACATTACGAAAAAACCCACTTTAATTGCACCTGTACATACGTATATGTGTACAGTCATAATAATATAACCTTACAATTAATTTATAACAAACTAACTGGAATTACTATACTGTAAAATTCAAGGAATAGAGGTTTTCTTGAAACAATAATATTACAAGATTAAAAAAAAAAGTAGAAACTTGTATACATAAAACATTAGGTACAATAATGTACTGGAATTCAGGTCATATATATGTTGGTTTAACCTTTGATAATATGTAGAGATCATGTTCTGATCTCTAAATTCATGATATTATAATCAAAACAAATTTAATTAATTTTTCATCATAAATAATAACGATGGATGCACGTACTGTAAGGTACGAGCTCTAGAGGTACTGAATATTAGGGGTATTTGAATATTTGAGTGCAATTTAATAGTAGAGACATGTAAATCTATTTTACTTAATAACCAGGTGTTATCCGTAAAACTATTTATGATTCTATGTAAATATATTAAAAAATGGTAAGTATTAAAAAAATACAAAGTATCTTAAAGGAATAGAACACACATACGAAATGCACATAATTTTAAAAAATACAGAAAAATAGCCGGTCGGTAAGATTTTTGTCTAGCTCTTGACTCCCTTTATTCATTTAACTCGTGTTTGTGAAAATAATAATGAGAAATAAAAACTAAAGCCGTTTCAATTAATAAAAACTATCAATATATTGTTATTTCTTCATTCAGCAGTTTGGTCAGTCATGACCCGAAACTTAGAGTAATCTGAAGAACACGGGTTTCAAAATAATCGGGCTCATGCTTATAAACACTAGTTATAGCTGGTTGAAAAATCGGTTTGTTCAATTCTGAGACATAAGGCCAAAATCAGTGCAACACACACACACATATATACGCACGCACATAAATAAATACATATCTTTTTTTTTGTCTAGATGAACTAATTGGACCCTAAAATATAAAGATATCTAAAATACCCTATACCCCATTTTTTACATATCACTATACTTTCCCCTTTTTATAGCTATTGTAAGAGATCTTTTCTGGGATATTAAAATTATTGGTACTTTTAAATTATAAGTTAATTATACTGTACTTCCGAAAGAAATTTTCGGAGATATTCATCACTTTCATTTTTTTTTTTTTTTTTTTAACCTTCGGGACCACCGTTAGATATTGCTTCAGAAGATGAGATGAATAATTTGTAGCGTGTATGGAAATGCCATGACTGACCGGGATTCGAACCCGGAACTTCCGCATAATAGGCTGAGACGCTACCACTCGCGCCAAGGAGGCCGGACTCTTATCTGTCGAAAAGGAAATGAAATGAGTTATGTGAAATCAGCTAATTTCAATAATTATTTTTGAACGAAGAAGGACTTCAGAAGAAAAAAACCTTAAACAATTTTCATTCACAGTAACATAAAGGAGAGTAGTTAATAATAATAATAATAAAAATATTTAATAACGACCTTTAATATCTGTTTTGTTAATCAGTAGGGAAATGTTATTAAACAATGTGTAAATTACACAAATAATATTAAAATTTCATTAGGTAAATAATTAATTTTGTTTTTAAATAAACGATAACACTTACCTTTTAACTCTCACATCAGAATTACTTCCTGTAGTAATTATTCGGAATATTTAATTTTTAATTAAACACTTTATTAAAATTTACGTCAGTAACGTAATTCTCTTTGCTACATGTTAATTTAAATTTAAATGTACATATATTATATCTTCAATGTTTAAGAAATTACGTTTAATTTTAAAATGAATTTATCAAAACACGTTTATGGTATCTAAAATTACAGGACAAATCGGAAGATACATCAATGGAATTCTGAAAGAAAATCGGTTGGATTTTTTGACTCATTGTATTGTATTTAATTGCTTTTTATAGCAGTTAGTACTTCTATGAAAAATACTCATTTGTGTGAATTATTCTAATTAGAATATAACATTCTATACAGTAAAAGTAAACGAAATTCATATCTTACCTTTTTGAAAAGTTGATTACTTCTGAATTAGTTTCATACTATTAAAATGTATTCATTTAAAACACAAATTAACCAATAAGCACATCCCTGTACGTTGAGAGACATGTACTGACAATAATCGGAATCTTCCGTGACTAATCGGTAGGTTTCGGCTTCCCGTAACTGAGCTTACATCCAGTGTTATACGGAATGATATTACTCAGCTATTACGTGCTCTATGAATACGAGTCGTTTGAAAAACAAATTATGCCACTAGTAATTTTGTTTTAAAGATTCATATTATTTAAATCAATTTAATAGTTTGCAAACAAATTTAATAAATTAAATTAATTGGTGCTTCAATCATTTCTAGAATATTCTTTTTCACATTTTTTAATTTTATAATTAATTAGCTTTTAATTTAACTAAAATAATTCATTGATGCCAAAATTTCATTGGTATTTGTTATTTCGACCCCATTCCAATTACTCATCTTACAAAACTCTTTTATTTCATATCATTTCGTTTCCGTCTTACAGTTTGTAATCGAAAATGTAATACAGTATCATTCAATTTAATTTATTTTTGTTGCTTAAGGTAATATAAATTATACATTTTATTTTTCATAGTTATTTACCTCTGAAATTTCATACCGTTTTACAAGATATAATTAGTAATATGAGATTTTAGAATTTATCTACAGCACAACAAAAAACCGCTACAAATTTCCAAGAACTAGGTGTGTTACCAAACAAGTTGCAATTATAAAAGAAAAACAACATGAAACTGACTTTGGTACATTTAAATTTTAAAAACTACAGCGTAAATTATTGCAAAGATAAATAAAAATATTATATGTTGCTAAGCTGAATACAACATTTACTGATCACTTTTGTAATTGTTGTATAATTTATATATCACCGAATCGAGAAAATCAACTATATTTAACAATTTTATAATGTATTATTATATGGTAGAATTCTGTCAAATTCTGCAGTAATTGTTTAGAACATGAATTTATATGGTTTTTTTCTTAAGCTATGACCATTCCCCCCAATAGGGAAGACACCCGCCTAGTGACGTTCCGGTCGCCACACCACCACCCCCGTTCTTAGCCCTGATGGGCTTTAATGGGATTCATCTATCGCCCTCTGACTTTTTACATCTCATAATAATAAGCCTGGCCTTGTTGGAATGCCACCGATATAAATGCCTCGGTAGACATTTACATCGGTGATTTATAAACTCAGTTTTTGCCTTCTCTGTAGGCTTCATCCGAACATCTACTTCGTTTCCCTCTAACTAGCTAACCGAGTTCGTGGAAGCACAAACCCCGCATCTAGTTCTACTTTAATTGAGCCAATTTTGTGAATGTCTCGAAATTCGAGGCAAATTTAGTCACATCAGACCAGAAAAATGTTGTTCGCAACTACGAAATTTAGTCCTAATTCCCTTACTGAACTCAACTTTAGTTCATGCCCCTGACTTAGGTTAATTTATGGAATCTGATCTGATCTACAAGGCAGCGGCGCGACGTTCAGTTGCTTCAACCATTGTCGAGATGCCGCTACACCTCACGGCTGCATGGATTCATGCCCTCGCCAGTGCAGTCGTCATCCTGTCGACAGTGTTGTGTGCTCATTTTAATATGTCCTCGTTAAAAAGGCGCTACACCTCATATATGCTTTTGGAAGTACAGCCGTCAACAGCTTATACAATTTATTAATCACAATAATAACTAACCGTAATTCGTCGCCAGTACGCCTATCTTTGGCCAATCAACTGTGCAGGCGGTCTTACGTTATGACCAACAAAGATCTCGGGGAAATTGATTTAGAACAGCTCGACTTAGAAACAATCTTATTTATTTGCCGCAAAAATTACACAGGATGGACGCTCCCTCAGCAATAATTTTTTTTTTGTGATTAAACAGGTTCCTGACAAATTGTAAAAAAGATAAGTAAGAAATGATAATTTAGCGATTAATTAACATTTATTATTGTTGACCACCTTGACGGAACGGTAGCATCTTTGTCTTTCATTTGGAAAGTAAAAGGTTCGATTTTTGACACACTTAGAATTTTTCTTACTTTCAAAAATTCATTTCACGTTCTAGAAAAAAACTAAGGTAACTGTAGTTAAGCATTAGGCTGTCGTTATTTCGTAAATAAATAATTTCTTTTCCTTTTTTTTGTAAGAGTATAGAAGTCTTGTTTATCTAAGAAATTTCAAGATTATTACATCTATTTGTGGTTAGATCTTAGCGTTCAATATTTCAGACAGTAAAACCTTCCTCACTAACTTTTAATCACTTTTAGTTAAACTTAAGAAAGAGAGTTTCAGGGAGTAAACAAACTAAAAATTGAAGATCATACTCTCGACGACCGATTTCAATTTCTTTCAATATCTTTTTTATTCAAATCCATAGTATTATATAAATATATAATAGAAAATTAAAATTAACTGAAAATTCAAAAAGCAACTTCCATTTAATCCTGTAAAATATATTATTATTTAGAAGTAACCAAATTATTTTTTTTCGTTAAATATACTGATATGGTTCAATATATTTCGCAAAAATTTACTTTTCATTAAAAGAATAATTCAACAATTTTATTTTTATGAAATATAGTGTGAAGGTTGATAAAAATCCGCAGATTATGGCTTATACTATCATATTTTCCAATAAACTGGTTTTCAAAAATTTTAATCTGTAATATTTACATAAAAATACACTCGAAATACCTCTAGTTTTAAGTAGAGGTAAATATAGGTAGTATAAATATATAGGTAGTATAGTAGAGGTAATTAAGTTAATTTTTTAAAATTTCTAACATCTAACTTACAGGATGTCCCACGAAGAAACTAGCACATGTTCTACTGTTGAAAGTAATGAAAAAAGTTCATATAAACGTGAATCTGGAAACGCTTTGTTTTCGAGTTTTCTAGCGAAATATTTCGCCCGAATTTTATCTCTTCTAATAACAAAAAGTCTACTGTAATTTTTTAGACCCAAATTAACAAGGAACATTTCTTATGAAACAAGGGTTTCTTATGTAGTTTGACCTGCAAAATAAGATAAAACAGATCATAGACTGTAACTACAATAGTTTTTAAGATATTCGACGTAATACACAAAGTTTGGTGTCGAAAAACATGTTTTTTTTTAGGTTTGTATGACAATAGTTTTTTTAAATGATTCTATAAAAATTCTAAAAAAATGATTCTATAAAACTTTTTTGTTTTCTCATATAAATTCGAAAGATTTAGTGACAAAATTTGTAGAGGATTTAATTGTGAGAAAATTAATGCAAACTTTCAATTAAAAGTATACAAAAATTTGTAAAGATCGATTTTTATTGAAGCAAAACAGGCGTAAAATAGACAGAAAATCCTATTATTCTTTCTGTATCTTTTCTTCATTCTTTTTAAACCTTATTCGGTGTATTAGCATTTATGAAAGAAAGAGTTATTTTTTATATGTTCGTTTTTTGTTGAACGCTAAGTAAATCATCGTGTGATGAACATCATGAGAATCAGCGTATACGTAGCCAAGGCACTAGTACAAGGCAAATTTCACGTCGCATCCTATGGAAAAAAAATCAGTATTCTTTCCACTTTCAGGAAGTTCAACATTTACGAATAACTGATTAACCTCACTGGTTAACTTGTATCATTTGCTTCTAGACAACGCTGATAAGGTAAATTAAATTCTGTTCACTGATGAAGCAACTTTTATGCAAAACACGAGTCTTCAATTATAAAAATACGGAATGAAGACAATCCACATGGTACTGTAGAGACTAGTTTCGAACACAGGTTTCGCATTAATGTTTGGTGTGGAATTATTTATGACAAATTTTTTGAACCGTTTATTTTTAATGAAAATCTTACAGAAGATGTATACGATTATTTCTTGAAAAATAATTTTCCTGTTTTTTTTTTTTTTTTTTTGGAGAAAGTACCTTTATAAACTAGATTCCAAATGATTTTCCAGCGCGATGGTGCAACGTCACATTTTTCTTTAGTTGCTAGATATCACCTGAATGATAATTTCTTAAACTGGATTGGACTTAGTGGACCAATCAATTTACCACCACGATCACCTGAGTTAATGCCAATAGATTACTTCGTTTGAGGCCATACGAAAACGATAGTAGCCTTTACGAACAAAAATTCTAAAAAGAGTTACTCATTAAAATACAAAATGGTATTGAATTTACACGAAACGATCCTGAGATGTTACCAAAAGCTATCGGAAATATTTTACGTCAGGCAAAGTGCTGTGTACTTTAGAAGGAGAAAATTTCGAACAATTACTGTTACTGAGATTTGTTATTCTCTCACCATTTATCACCATGTATTTTATATTTTGTTTTGGTGTATTAAGAATAATGTTTATTAGGAACAGAAAGACTGATACGATTTTCTGTCTGTTTTGCTTCAATAAAAATCTACTTTTAAAAGTTTTTATTTACTTTTTATTGACTGTATTTACATTAATTTTCTCAAAATTAAATTCTCTACAAGTTTTATTACTAAATCTTCCACAATTATTAGTCATTTAACAAAGCTATTCTACTACAAACCTAAAAAAACTTGTTTTTCGACACCAAATTTTGTGTTTTTTGTCAGATATCTTAAAAACTATTGGAGATACAGTTCAGGGATCTGTTTTATCCTATTTCTCTGTTCAAACTACATAAGAAACCACCAATATTCCTCCTTAATTTGGGTCACAAAAATTACAGTAGGGCTTCATTTTATTAGAAGAGCTGAAATCCGGGCGAAATCTTTCGCTACCGTAACTCAAAACAAAGTTTTTCCACACTTATAATGTTTATATGATCGTTTTTCAGTATTTTCACCAACAGAATGTGTCCTAAAAGTTTCTCCACTTTTTCGTGAGACACCGTATATTTTGAATTATTTTTAAAAATCTGCAGAAGGATCGTTAATTGCGGGTGTTAATTGAGAGTAATGATCGGAGTTGTGTTAGGCTAATACTCTAATCTTATGGCAGATAAGTTTTAAAACTGGTTTTATATCTTTATTTATCTTTGTCAGCTTTAGAGGTATATTAATCAGAGTTGCATGATATTTAACCATTTCATTTTACATCAGAAGAATTCGATAATGGTGATTGTTAGACTTATTAAATTGATTATTATTGAATTAATGTATTATTTCTATTATTATTTTTTATTTTTAATCAACTAAATTCTTGACGGGAAGAGTAATCTTTTTTGGGCAGGGGGTTTCATTTATACCTCATAACCCCTTATATCTGATTCAATTTCTAATTTTAGGATTAATTTATTTCAACCCCAATTTAATGAATACTGTGTCTCGAATTACAACATTAAAGAAGGCATCCTAGAGAAACTTAAAAAAATAATAAGTATTTTTACAATCAAGTTTTCAAAAATGCTTGTTGCAATTTATTGAATTTTTAACTTAGACTCTATTATAATATTTCTGTACAACAATACTGTGGGCTTCACCACGTTTGGATGATATTCACTATCCAAACGAGATTTATTTTTTAAGAAAGATGTTATTTTTTTGTGGATTTGCAGTCCACCGTACGGATTACATTTTTGTTATAATCAAATTAAATAAAATATTAAAACTGGAGTGCCACTCCAGTAGAGGCCATTCCAGGTTTAATTGATTATATCTTTATGATGATCTAATTTATATTAATTTTATAACTTTGTGTAGGTTATATGAGTTGTGTAGGCCATGTGATTTTGTGTAGGCTCATTCTAGCTTATGAATCTCCTACCTGGTGTTCAATTCAAAAATATAATGAAAAATTGAATACAGTATTGCATCCATTACGATATTAATTATATCTACTTGTATTAAGTGTTATATTCGTGACTGTCGTGTACTTTAGTTTACATGGGTGTCGAAATAGTTTTAAATATAATATTAGGCGAGCGATTCAAAAGCTTTTAGAATCGAAACAAACTACTATTTAGCCGACGTAAAATTATTTCTTTAAATCCAAAAACAAAAGATTAATGGCTGTTTAAGAAAAATTGTCAAAAAACATGCCTGGTAATATTTAGACAAAAATAATTTGGTTCTGTTTTATCCTCGTATTTATTAATACTAGTAGGGTTTTTAATATCTGTTGGAAATATAAAAATAATCTTTTGACGATCTTTAAAGAAGTATAATTAATAAAAGAAATGGTTATCGATTATTTTTGACTAAAATAATTAATAATTATTTATTATCATTAAATTTTATTAAGTTTATTCTACTTCTCATTTTTTAGTTATATTAATTAAGTAGAAATACAGAAGCAGTTACAAATAACGATATTTTATGAAAAAAGGTCTTTAAGAGACTCAGGCGAAAAAATTGTCAGTAAAAATCAAAGAAACACAGAAAATATGCGAAAAGTTGTTCACTAAGCGTGAGGTAAGGTACTTTACAATGTATCAGAGTCCACGTAATTTTAGACAATATATACGTTGTAGAAGTCGTTCAAATTTTGAAATTTTATATATATATTTATACTTACGAATCATCTGTACAATGAATCTATGTGTGCACCATCGTGTTAAACACACTGAGCTAAATGTCTCCACATCCTCGACTTGTTGCGAAGCATCTTTGGAGTTACGGTTCGAAAGGCTTTATCTCCAGTCCGCATCTCTGTATTTGTTGCCTATGGACTTTTAAATAACATCTTATCGTTAACATGTTGACATCGTTATCCTCGATGTTGAATTAAAAATTTCTGTGGGGTAGGTTATACAGTTTAAGGTCTATCTGTACGATCTTTAAATTTTACGTGTTCTGAGTTCTATCTTCTTTTATTTTATTTTAATTGATACGGAAGGATTTTTGGTAATGTAATAATTTATTTGCTAATTTGGCAGCTTTAAGTGCTTTAAATTTAGAATTTAATTATGTATTTTTACAGTTAGTAAATGTTAATTTTAGTTTTTTTAAATTTATTTTTATTATTGTAGTGGTTGCTTTTTTTACTTTATTTCAGCGAAAGGTTTTGGGTTATACTCAGTTTCGAAGGGGTCCTATTAAGATAGGATGAGTTTTTGGTTTATTACAGCCTTTTAGAGATGCTTTAAAGTTGTTTAGAAGGGAATTTTATTTTCTTACTTTGATAATTATTTAATTAATTTTTTGTTCCTATTTTAGGTTTATCAGTTTCTTTATTATTTTGAATATTATTTCCATTTTCATTTAATATTGTTGAATTTATTTATGTTTTATTTTTTTGCTGTTCTGGGTTAGGTGTTTATTTTATTATAACTGCTGGTTGGTCTTCTAATTCTATTTATTCTTTGCTAGGTTGTATGGTTAGAATTTCTCAGAGTATTTCTTATGAGGTTGTGCTTTTATTAATTTTTTTTATTTTTATTTTATACTGTGAATCTTTTAATTTAATCGATTTTTTTTAAATTCAGTTGGATGTTTGATTTTTTTCTTTTCCTTTATTTATAATTTTTCTTTCTTGTATTTTAGCTGAGACTAATCGTTCTTCGTTTGATTTTTCTGAGGGTGAGTCGGAACTGGTATCTGGATTTAATGTTGAGTATAGATCTTTTAGTTTTTTTTTACTTTTTTTTGTCTGAGTATAGAAATATGATATTTATGAGATTTTTATCTTGTTTGAATTTTTTGGTGGTGATTATTAAGGTTTTTTTAGGGTTATTTTTATTATTTATTCTTTTGTATGGGTTCGTGGATCTTTCCTTCGTTATCGCTAACATCTTATCGTCTCCGGAGATGTTAACATCTCTGGAGTATGGTTCAAAAGGCATTCTCTCAGTTCGCATCTCTGTATTTGTTGCCTATCAACTTTTAAATACATTAGCCTTGATTATTCACATAATAAGTTGTCGAGTGTAGTAAGATCGGGTTTTTGTGTTGCATATCATTGACCAAGTGGCGGAACTAGTGATTCTTATGAATCAGAGAGATTCAGCTGTTTGGAAATAGTTCATTAAAGAAATCACCCACTCGAAGAGCAAAATGAGCTGGAGTCCAGTTTGATTTATCCATGTACGTACGTTTCAACATATCCATCTCTTGGTGTTAAGATATTAACCATCTTTTCAACATTTCTAAAGAGATTCACCGTTAAAGAACTCCTAAAAAAAATACGGACTGTACATGTATGAAAAGCCAACCAAACCCATAACATGATCTGGTGAATCCTTTCAAACTTATGCACAGAGATAGGATTCTCTAGCTCAGAAAACCATATTTTTGACTAGTAAATTGCAATAAATTGCATCTTCATCAGGAAACAACACTCTTTCTTGTACAAGTTCTGGATTTGGCAATCGTGCTAATTCAGGACGACAGATTGCAATTCCTGCTTCACGTCTCCATCTGATAATTCATTCACAATAGCTGTTAGAAATGGTTTCATATTCGATTTTTTTCAAATAAAAATATCATGGATCTTGAGGTCAGGATAACCAAGGGCATTAAAAAAATTATATCTTACGTATCGAATATCATGTGAAATTTAAAACAGTAACTTGTTAATTCCAGGAAGGGGTACGGGGACTTCTCGAACTTACTATAGAATACAATAATCTGTATTATTTTTTAATTTTCCTACATTTCCCTACTGATTTTCTTGTAATTTATAAGAAAACACTTTCAATATCAGAGTATATAGGAGTATGAATAATTATATAACAAATGAATATTGAGCGATGATAAGAATTTTTTCAAATCATTTACGTAAACATGTATTTAAAAAAACCTTCCTCTAAATTAGTTGAAAAAATTCGCACAATGTTGAACTTGGCATTCAGCATAATATGAACACGAAAAAAAAAACAGTTTTGAGTAAATACAAATAATGAAAAAAGTAACCAGTTGCATATAAACACTGAAATACTGAATCAAATATTTTTGGATTAGGATTTTTGAATCCTATTAAGAAATCTTTCTTGATCGTCACGTTGCGAACTTATTGTATTTCTATTATAATACTCGTAAATAAAACTTATGTCTGGGTATTTTTCATTTGAAAACTAAAAATCATTTTAAGAAAGCGATACTTAAGCACTGCGATTTTCTTCAATTTTGAAAGCAAACGATACTATTCAAATTTAATACAGAAATTTAAACTTTTGATCTACTTTTAATTTTATCTACTTATAAAATAAAAGACTTCAGTTAGAAAAAAATATATACCTGTAGAATTTTCATTTCTTAGTATTTTCGACGTAGCAAAATTAAATTTAAATAATACAATTAAAGTAAGATCTTATTTAATTTTTACTTATATTTACTTTTAATAATTGATTTTGTTGCTAGATATTTTCCAATATTGAAATAATATTTTTTTTCGTGAAAAATTATATATTATATTTTTTCACATTTCAGTCTGATCTGTTTTTAATAAAAAGTCATATTTCTTATCATGTTTTGTCAGCAATACTTATATAGATTTTCTCGTAATTTTTTCTCTACAAATTTTATTTATTCATGAAAAATTTAACGAAATTAATGTACATCAAATCTAAAAAATTGTGTTTTGTAACACTAGTTTTTGTTTTTTACAATAATTTTCTCAAAAATTGTTAGAGTTACAATTGTGGGTCCTATTTTATTCAATTTTTCAGGTTAAAAACCATTTTAAATTTATACTTTAATTAAGTTTATTATGGCTTAATTTTACCCTTGGAGCGAAAATTAGGTCAGAATTTTTCATAAGTCATTATTCGAAAACTAAGTGTCTCCGGACCCATGTATGGAACGTTATTCTTTTTTCAGGAGCATGTCCTGAAATTCTTTTCTGTTTTTTCGTGAAAAACTCTTTTCACAAAATTAATTTCTGTAATTTGGTGATAACTGTAGCTCCATTTACGTAATGAATTTTTTTGGTTTCTATCCAGGAATCTAATATACCTTTATTTTTATTTTAACTTGTTAAATTAGTAGAATTACAACTAATTATGGAAGAACATTGTTAGTAGATTAAGATAATATTAATTTGGTAGTGGTATAACAGTTAGCTAGTGGCATGTGGAAAGGATGAAAAATACTTAAGAGGAGGGTGAAAGAAGAAATAGAAAAGAAGGGACCAAAGGACAAAGCAGTAGAAGAATAAAGGGAAAAAATCGTTGAGTATTATTATAGTCAAACTTTCATATCTGGAGATCTGCTACAGACGGCTATAATGTCAGTTTTATATATTCCTTAGTACTAAAAATACTTTAAAAGAACAAAAAAATTCTAATTCGAATTTTTAAATATTTTTTAAAATATAATTTTTTTTTTTTAAATTCTAATTAGTGCTTCCTTTAAAACAAATAAAAAAACAAACAAATAAAAAATGATAGTATCGTTGAAAATATTTATTTCCAATCGTATTTTTAGTTGATAGATATCGATATATTCAAACAAGAAATAAATATATACATATTAGTAGATGTCTTACATTATAATAATTATTGTATTGTAATCAATAATGTAATGTAATGTATATGTAATTAATAACTACACTGGTATACAAAATTTTGTCCTACAGCAATCGGTGGTTTCTATGTTTCCTGTTGAATACAAAAATGTTAAAAATTTTCCTAACACCCTTAGTTTTCAAGTTACAGTGTTATTATAAACGTTATCGAAGTTATGCAATTAAGTTATTACGCATTTATAATGCATAAATGAATAAGATCGTCTGGCCAACCACATTTATTAACACAAGGGGACCTCAATGATCTTTTACGAGATTTGAATTTATCAAAAAAGGAGGTAGAAGTTTTAGGCTCACCATTAGAAGGTTGGAACCTCCTCCACTACGAAACAAAAGTACAAGTTTTTAAAAATAGACATGAATCTAAGATTTTCATATGTATTTGAAGGTGGTTTTGTTTTTTGTAATAATGTTTCACCTGTAATGGAATCATTTGGTCATGAATACAAAACAGAGGAATGTCGTTTGTTTATTGATTCGTCTAAAGGTCGTCTGAAAGCCGTATTTCAGCTCATTCGGATCGAATTTCCATTAGTGCCACTAGTTTACGCTACGGAACAGAAAGAAACTTACGTGAACATGAAACTTCTGCAAGATAAATTAAAGTATGAAAAATTTCAGTGGAACATCTGTGGGGACTTGAAAGTAATTGGTCTGTTCTTATGTCTTCATATTAATTTCCCAAATACTGTTTTTTTTGCGAGTAAGACAGCAGAGACCGAAAACAATCATTACGTACAGAAAGGCCAAACAGCGTTAACTCAAGGAAAGAATAATATTTTTAATGCACCAAGTGTTGATTCAATAAATGTTTGGTAGTGGTATCTGTAGCTTTTCATCCGGAAATTTTGGTTCAAATCCAAGCCAGACTTAACATTTTTTGTGTTCTTCGAAATTCATAACTTTTTTTTTTAATAAAATCGATTGTAAATGAACATATCCATCGTTGTTGGGGTTAATTAAGAAAATAAATAATTTTGAATGATCAAAGAAATTTTATATTCTGATATCGTATTTATAAAATAATATATTTATAAATAATTATAAAATCGAGGAGACAAGAGTACGATATTTATTTAAATATAAAATTTAAAAATTTAATTTTGTATATTGTATAAAAATTATTTAAGATTGTGCAACAGCCCAAATTAAATATTATTTTACTATTAATAAATGTACATCCTGTTGTAGGTGTTTTTTTGTTAGAGTGCTAATGTACCACCCTGTGTTATTAGAACTGTAGGGGTCCTAATATCAAATCAAAACAGATGATTGGCCTCTGAGAAGTCAATAGGCTATTCACAGTCAGTCACTAAGATATTTCGTTATAGTATATTCAATAACAATCACGGGAGGCCAAGATTTCATAATGTACACTTCTTCTTTGTCCTCATCTAAGTTCACTCTATTGTTATTCCTAATTACTCGACTTCTCATTTAAATGCAAAAAATTAATGTAAATAACTATTATTACAGGCTTATGTAAATTCATTTCAAAAATACTTTTGAAATATAATTCAAATATAAACTGACAAAAACTTTATAACGAAATTACGTTTTTGTATTTAAAAAAAAAATCAATATTTGTGAATGACATTTTTTTATAAATGTGTACACCGGTTATTTATAAAGTTTGTTAACCCTTAAATAACCTTTCAACTGTAGAAATAGAAAAACGAAATTTACCAAATTCTTTTACCACGAAACGGTATACTGCTTCGGTGTGAGACCTTAAACTCAAAGCATTCAGGGGCTCCCATGGGGATCAACTAAAAAATGTTACGTGGAAAGAATTAGATTGTGACACGCCATTTTAAAGAGTATTGAAAAACAAAATTATTGATGAAAAACCACAAATTGGGTTTTAATAGAGATACGATAACCCTAACTAAAATGATGTTCATTTAATTTTTTCACAGTTCCAAAAGAGGCATACAACACACCCAAAACAGTGATCTTATAAAAAATTGTTTCGAGGTAGGAGTAAACGCTCCTAATTCAAAATTTTATTTTATTTTGTTAGTGTATCACCCTGAAGTAGTTATTTAAGAGGCATAAAAATCAATTACAAATAAAGCGATCATAATATTACTAAATATGTTTGATCACTTTTGAAACTTGATGTGGAAAATATTAAATATCAGCCATTTTGGCTAAGGTTGTTGTAGTTCATGATTTTTCAGTCCCCTTTAAAATTAATTATCACAATCTACCCTTTTTTCATTTAAATGTTTTGAGTTAGACAAAGATAATCGAGACCTCCTGCCTAGCAACCAGTACATTTCCTTGAACTCAATGTTAATTTGCTTTCTCTTCTCCCTCACATGTACCTCCAACGTGAATCGACGATCCATGTGAAGACCCAAGTACCTTCCGCTTTCAGAATACAGGATGAAACTGCCAGCAAGGTGATCCTTGGGCAGTCTTCTCTCTTTCTTATGCGAATGTCAAGTAGCTGGACTTAGCTTGATTAACCCTATCTTCCATGTACTAAGCCACCTGCTGATTAGATTTAATTCGGATTGTAGATTAGTTGAATCCACAGTATAAAAAGTAATTTTATACTCTGCAATTTTGAAATCAGTGTAGACATAGGACATCCAGCTATGGGGAACGGCAAGCAAGTCAAATATTGGAATCATACAGCGGTTTCAGAACAAACAAGCGAGATGTATAGCTAAGGCGTTGTGGTCTGCTAAAAACAATATCCACAAATATTTGGATCTACGGTACGTCAAGGAAAAAATGCAACGTTTCAGTTTGAAATATAAACTTCGGCTAAATGACCACGTTAACCATTTGGCTGTAAATCTCCTAGATAACGGAGAGGATGTAAGAAGACTTACACTTAAGCGGGTATATGTTCTGGGCCTTAGTAAATCTATAGTCTAATTATCCCCCCTCCCACACTGAGTACTGTACTCAGTATAAATCCTTCATTCCCTTATGTCTGTTCTGTTTTCACTTTCACTTTTACTTTTTTGGTTGTTTTCTTTTCTAAATGTTTCATTAATCTGGCATTTTTATGATTCTTTTTATTGTTTTCTTCTTAGTTACTCATAGAACAGTTCTTCAAAACTACATCGTGTACGTACTATGTTCTACCCTCAGAAGTTCTACATAGTACTATTATATAATTTTCGAGAAATTTCAATGGGAATTCCTTGTTAATGTTAATTATGTGATATCATTTATTTAAGGTTCTTATAAAAATGTAACCGATTGTAAATAAAAAAAAAAAAAAAGTATTTTGAATTGCATTTTATGGAATCCCTGGGGCTTGAGATGTGGTGTTCTCGTACTAAAAAAGTGTTGTTTAGAGTAGAAGCTTTGCTAAATTTCATTTCTATTTTCAGTCATTTAAAAGTTATTTATACTTCATGAACACAGAGTACTTAATTATAACAATATAAAAACGTTACAAAACTTGCGAAAAAGTGCTGCACTTATGAGAAAAGTCGCTTTAAAGAAACGTCAACAATATATTTTTTTTAAATAAGAAATAAAATACATACAAATGGCATGAAAATATTAGTGAAGAGCGTGAACTAAAACTTTCTAGAACGTATGCGAGTGTATCTTTTGTTTTTCATCCTAATTTTTCAACCAAATTTCTTGATTTTTTTACGCAAAGATTCTTAGAATATAAATCGCTAATCATTAAATAAATCTAGTACTAAACAACAATATCGATAAAATTTTTTTTTTTTTATTATCTAAGAATATCAAGCATTATTTTTTTAATTATTCTGCTTAAATATAAGTAGTTTTCATTGAATCGCCAAGGAATTTTCTCTATAAAAAAAAACCATCAAAAATAGTTCTATCCCCTTTTTTTGTAACACGTTAAGCATGGAAATACATAAAGTAAAATAATAAAAATAACCAAAATTGAAATAAAGTTTTTTATGGTCTCAGCTTATTAGGAAATTAATTAGAATATAATGAATTTTTAATAAATTTCTGGAAATTCAAATAATTCATAAACACACTGACCGCTGTGTCAATTAATTTAAAAAAAAAAAAACAATAAAACAGCTACCAAACACAGTAACAGAAAAACTTTAATAATTAATACCAAAAATCAACTTTTGAGATATCTCGCATCATCAGTCGGTACATAAAAAAAACAAAAATTAAAACAAAAATTATTATTAAATAAAATAAAAGTGCTTTAATTTATTAAGTATACTTTAAATAATACATCAAAAAACAAAAATTAAAAGTGAAGAAAACATTAACCATTACAACTACAAAACTTGAACAACACAATATTATTGTCAGCGTGTTTTATTTTTGCTTGAAATTAATTTTTGTGAATAAATAATTTGTTAGTAATTTTCGTATATAAATATTAATACATATTTTTATATAAAGAAGTAGTTTCGCTAAGCAATCATTTTGCTAGAGCATATTTTACTGTGAATCTTATCTATGGACAAATCGGCAGTTAATATTCTTTTTGAAATTATTATATTATTTTATTTATAATCTTTTTTAAAACTTTTTACGTATCGGATTTTATATTAAAAAAATCCATAAATTATAAATATGAGATTCTTTATTTACAATACGTGATAATATAATTAATTTTAAAATAGAAATTATTTAAGTATCACGCATTAGAGGAATTCGGTAATAGAGCAACATCCTGTTTATGTAAAAAATAAAAACTCATTAGCTTATATTTCAAATTATATAATGAATAAAATGGTTAATGAAAAAAAAAAAATGCAAACTGATGTAATGTTCACAGATGTTTTTTACATAACGGAATACTACAATATTACTTCTTCAGAAGTTTAATAATTAATGTTTGTCTTATTAACTTAAGTTTTTTCTTCAACAAAAAAAAGTTGGGTGTAAGATTTAGAGTAGAAAACGATAGGTTGTTGTAGGATTTGTAAACAATATAGATATTTTATTTAAAAATGAATTATTTATAAATGATCTTTAATAATAGGAAATATATACTTGATTTCAAGTGTGATTAGTAAATATTAAAAATCTCTACTATAAAAAATAAAATTGATATCAAATTATACGTTATTTGATTTAAAAAGTAACTTGACCCTGATATTTAAATGGTGTAAATTGTTCTAATTTTAGTTGGTGGAGGATTATAACTTAGAGAATAGATTTTCATATCATCATAGTTAATTCCTTATCATTTAATAATTTCAATTTTGTTAGTTATTTTTTCATTTGACGGTTTTACTTCCCCTACCCAAGTTTCTCCCTAAGTCAAACGACTTATACAATATATACAAAAGCACATTCTCATATTTGCACAATAGAAAAAGAAAGAATGATAGAAGGCATGTGTTAAGTGCGGTTTGATGAACTAAACACTTTAAACGAGTAGGAGATGTCACCCACACAAGGTGTTTTGAGTGTTTGTGAGTCCGTATACATTTTTCATGTACACCCACCCACCCACTTATTCATAAGACCCACACTTGTTGAATTCCACCTATTGTCACCAGACATTTATTATACACATTAAAACCACGCAAACTAGCGCATCATGATCTTCTCTCTCACACGTTATTTTCACAATTTATTTAGTGAAATAAGATAAATATCATGTCTCATTAGACTAAAATATTTATATATATTATTAAAATAAACTTATTTAACATTATACAACAAACAATTTAATTTAAATAAAAAATGTATTACTTTTACCGGATTTTTAACGTGTATTTATTCACTCATTTTTTTAAAAACAGAATTTTGTTTATCTTTATACAACTTAATCTCTGTTTAAAATTGTAAAAATAATAATACATTATCTGAAAAAAAATCAAGTATATCATGCGCCTACGTTTATATTTATTTTATACAAGTGCGAGATTATTATCTAAATATAAATGGTTGGAATTTGAGATTTTTTTATGTAAATCAAATCTTTAATATTGAATTATATGAAATCATTAATGAAGGATATACAACATAATATCCTTATCAAGGACGTTCCATTGAAATATTTAAATGTATACAGATTGTAAGCGAGTGTATTTTATATAAATATGGGTGTGCACACCCATAAGTGGGTGTTCTGCTTCCGTTTTAAGTCTGTTTTTTTTTTTTTTTTTAAATATAAAAACTATGTAATATTAAATACTGATGTCATATTTTAAATATGTAATAACATTTTTTTTGTGATATTAAAGAACAACAAAACCTAAGTATTTTTGTAACCTGTTTTTTTTTTGCCTTGTGCCAGTGAAGTACAATCGTATTATTTAATAACTTTTTTAAATATCTTACTTTTCTGATGCCAAGAAAATAATGTATAATTACTATAATGGAAAATGTAAAGCGTTTGTGTTATTATTATTATTATTATTATTTTTCTTCTCCCTCGCGGTGATTGCGATCTTAATATGCAACGATCGGCTGTACCAAGTCATTACAAATAATATTATTATGATTCTGTATTAAAGAAAGGTCTGACAATGTTGCATGTTTTGAGTATGACTGATTTCTGGAAGTCTCTCTTTGCATATTGAGTCCTAATTGTATTGAATGTTGGGTGAAAGTGTGAGTTGTGAGGCCCGCGTCTGAATAATGAAAGGGATGATGTCTTTGTCTTGTTTTCAGAGCCGTTTTATTTCTATCGCTAAATCAGTGGTTTGGATGTTTGTATCATTGGGGATGCAATGTCGATTAGGCAGGTGATTATTATTATTAATTTTTTTTTGATTGGATGGTAATGTCTGGTCTATTGACGGGTGAATTGTTTTGTCGGTATAAATGTCGACATCTCAGTACAGTTTGTATTTAATATTTTCGAGTATGAATGGTGGTGTGTATTTATAATAAGAATCTGTGTTTTCGATGTGTTTGTTTGTTGTGGCTAGTGCTTGGCATACTGCGTATTATTATTACTATTATTATAATATTAATATAATTAATATAATTTTATTAATATTAATATTAAGGCCATTCTATTAATATTATTTTATAATTATGCACAGACTCATAACTTGCATTTATCAACATATATATGTAAATTTGCTATTGCTTTATATGATTGTAAAGGCGATGGTCTGATTTTCTTGCCGCAAGTTCGTTTCTTGAACGAAATTAATGTATTTTGTAAACTTTTGTAAATTGTGACTTAAACTTTAATGTTTCCCGCTATTTTAGATTTTCAGTGTGTTTTTTTTCCTTCTTAATATGATATCTTAATATTGCTTTATTTAAAAATAAACAAACATGTAATGCTGGGGATGTTAGGATGGGAATGGATGTGTGAAGAACTCTGTGATGCAGTTGCGATATGGAAGGGTGTACACATTGACCTCACTCTCGAAAATTGCTCAGCACAGAGAAAGATAGGGTAAGTTTTGATTAGGAGCTTATTATATTTGTGATTTTTCTTGATTTTTGAGTAAATAAAGAGGACTTTGAGTAAATTGAATTGTAGGATAATTCCTACAATTTTTTTTGTTTACAAGTTTGTAAATTGAATTTGTAAAAATTTCGTTTGCGATGAGCACTTGTTTTGTTGGTATGACAATAGTATTTTTTGGTGTTTAAAGACTCCATCAAGTAATGATCTGAGTGATCATAGTCTAACTGAAGTTAGATGTGGGAAGAGTTTTTGTGTTAAATCTATGGTGTTAGAGAAAGGCACGAAGGTCACCAATCCCCGCGAATGACTATGATATATTATCACGTGCAAACGGCTAAAAGACGACCTCCGTAAAGTTAGGGCTAGGATGGAGGGTGAGAGTGGTGTAGTAACTGGGATCGTCAGAGGGGGGGGGGGGTTATCTTTCTCTACGGAAGTCAGAATGGCGATCTAACAAATATTTAAAATTCAACGTACATAATGGAATGTGGCAGAAAATTTCGAAATTGTAATTAGATAAAATGCAGTATAATTTGTTGTTGTTGAAATGTATTTATAATCTAATCCAATCAATTATATTTCATCAATCGTAACACACACACACACACACACACACACACACACACACACACACACACACACACACACACACACACACACACACAAAATATTTAAAATTTTTACATGCTTTTCTTTAACTTGCAATGGTTCAACCGTATTCTCAGATCTTGAAACCTTAATTAAACTCGTTTCCCGACGTTTAACAATGGGGAATTTTACACAGCAACGTAAGTCAGGTGATGATATAATACTCCATTGGCAGGAAAACAAGGACAAGAAGGACGGTAAAGAAAATAAATTTTAACATTTGGAATTATAGGAATCTTTTGAAAATCAAGTATATTAGATAAAATATAAAATAAGTTATTTTAAGATGAAGATGAGTAATAGAACAGAAACTTACAATAGATTCTAATAACAAAAATTACTTACACATAAAGTAGAACATCTATATAATGATAATGAGAATCCCGGGAAAATTCGGTAAAAAGAGGTAGCGTTGAACACGAAGTGTATAACGCTAATATTTTTCAAAACAATAGGACACTTCCGTTTTGACGTTGTGTACGGCACAGTAAAGAAACAGTAAAGTGCCATATAACGCGAGAAACGTAATCCAAAGACCAACTGAATTAATCCCAGGAAAAATATTACTGAACTGTATGTATACACTGAACAATAGAAGGAGAATGCATTAAATGTGTTTTAAGAATTCTATTTGTTATTGTCTATGTCCGGTAGATAAATGTCTCGTTTAAATAAATTAATAAAAGTTTGCATATTAATTTTAGTGCTCTACGTTAGTTAATGGATTTCGGAAAATTCCGGTACTTTAATGTACAGGCAGATAGTAACTGGAGAACACGTGTTTAAATCTTTCGTTACAATTTTATTGTTAATGAATTATAAGGGAATCTTGGAGATTATCGCTTTACCAGTTCAATAAAAATAACCTGTAATTTTTTATGACAGGTTGTCAAGAATACTTTGTGTTTCTAAAAAGTACAATTTAAGTACGGAAATCAAAAGAATAATTACCTTCTACTCACAGAGATGTCCAAAATACTAAATTTAATGTCGTTATTTAAAAAAGAAAATTGTAAAAATTACTGTATGTTACATACTGTATAATATTAATGTGCAGTACGTCACCATTTCATTATTTAGATGTATGGACACGTAAATACAGGAGAATTTTTACGTCGTTTTATTAAAATGTCACGGTGCAGTAAATAAATTTGTAAAATCGAGGATTTTATAATATAGAGGTTCATTATATACTGTAGATATTCATTCAGCTGTATATATCTGTTAAATGTCGTTACGGTAATGATTATAGATAAATAGCCATGAGAAAGAAATCATTCTGAATAATCTTGTAATTGTAAAAATCTTTAAGAAAAAAAACGATTTCTATGTCAGAATTAATAAAAAAATTGAGAAAATATTGATTTCTTGACGTTTTCACTAAAGCTAAATAAACAATTTGGTGTGATATTAGTATAGCAAATCAATTAAAATGTTGATGATTTCTACCCTATAAGTGTCACCAAGTTCGCTACAGAAACTGGTTTGTATAATGAACGTCATTAATCTTTTAGTAATCTGTGGTGAAGTCTGTGCTCCAATGGTTTATGTGATTAGAACCATAAGAAGGACTGTAAAAATCTGTAAAAATTAAATTAATATATCCCTTTTGTACTGTTATAAAATCCATTATATAATCAAACTATTTCTATCAAATATTGGGAATATACGTACAATAATAAAATAAAAAATGAGAACACAATGTTCCTCGATTTTACAAAAAAAGCCTCGTTCCGGGAACGTCCTACAACTGTGATTTATTTCTAATGAACGGCTTATACATATATAAATACACAATTTAATTTAAAATATTTAAAATTTTATTTAAATATTTTCGTTAATTTAATTCAACAATTCTAACTAAAATGCGCGCGCATACCGTATTTAATTCGCCCGCGTGTAGCGGTACTAGCGGTGACGGTCGGCACCAACTAAACAAATGTAATTTCACAAAGTAGAACGAATTTCGCTTGTACGGTCGACAGACTGGTATATTTGCAAGGCTTAACGCACCAGGTCCCAAATCAACCGAGCGATCGAGTGCGGGACCACTTCAGACCAAGTTTCTTTTTTACACTTTAAATATTATTCATTTATTTCATTTTCAATTTTTCAAAAATCTATTTTTGGAAATATAGTTATTTTTTAATTGTTACCAATGTGCTTAAGAAAAATATGACCTTAATTAGGCGAAATTACTAGATACTTAGTGGGACCTTGCCATACAATCTCACCCCCTTGACCTTTTAAATTAAAAATTTAATGGAATCAATGCCCTATATATTGAAGTGACTACCCAAGTTTGGTATAAATCAGTCCAGTAGTTCTGGATATAAAAGGTGATTTAGAGGCCAACATCGAAGATATGTCCATACGAACATTAACATCCGGAAAATTTTCATCCTGTTTTTTAGGTTCCTTAGGCATTAAAACGTCAAGAACCAATGAAAACCGCATATTCCCAAATTGAAGAGATTACAACATTCCCTTCTAGAGTTATAGCTCTAATATAGCGATATTTAGACGGGAAATTAAAATCTATATTTACTTTATTTTTTAAAAAGGAGATTCAAACATAAATTTAAAATAACTGTAAGGTAAGACAATATTATAATATATGAATTAGAAAATTTAAATTATGCAGGATTAAATAATTATTTTTAAATTAAAAAAAGAAAAAAATAGTGTAAAATAGAAAGAAATGGAAATATATTTAAACTGTGAAAATATATATAAAAAAAAATACCATAACTTGAAAAAAAATATTTTTAATTTCAAGGAATTTAAAATCTAATTAAGGACTAGAAAAAAAAATTATCTATTTTAGATTACTTTTTCCGAACTATAAATCTAAGTTTAATACATACACATACAGTCATGTTAAAAAAATATATATAACGTACATAAAAAAAAATTATACATACGTTTATTAAATTTTTATTAATACTTTTGAAATAATAATTTGATATGTTATATAATTAAATAAAAGATTAAAGTTAAATATGTAAACAATGTAATTAAATAAATATAGCAATTAATAAAATGATTTTAGTGATCAAGTCTAATGACGTAGGCATTGTTTAGATGGGAAAAGAACGATTAAAAATACATAAAAAAAATTAAAGGGGTTTCATCAATAAAGCTTATTAGTAAAAATTTGATTTTTAAATAAATTATTTTTTAAGAAAAATTAAACGTGTTTTTAAATAAATAATAATTTAATTATGGTTATTTAGTATTTTTCTTTAGTTTTAAACTTTATTAAAACATTTAAACGAATACGTTTTTAATAAAATATTATATTTACATAAAACATGTTTTAGCTATGTTTAACGTTTAAAATTACTTTAAAAGAAAAGAAAAAACAAAATGAGAACACAAAATTATCGAAGATTACATTCCACAACAAAATCTATTCAGGTTTCATGTTGTAGAAAGACGATCGTACATCTGTTACAGTTACATTAATGCCTGCATTCCGAGTCCGCCCACAATATTATTAAGGTTGGTTTTGTTCTTTTCAAACATAAGGAGTAATTTAATTTCAAAATATTTTAGAATAAGTTTGCCCCGAGGTATGACCACCGATTCTAAAAGATGTTTTTGGGCAGCAGATGATTATGATAATAAGGGTGTTGTAGGAGTCAGCCCCCGACACCCTGAGGGTCTGCGACAGTGGCCAGAGCGGAGGTGGTTCCAGAGCTGGTAGCAAGTCTACTAGCTTTGGCCTCGACTTCGAGACTTTAAAAAATATACATGAGACCTGCTTGGTCGACGATTCAATAAAATATCAAGCGTAGGACGATTTGCAGCTCAAGGGCAACCTGTGAAAATTCTTTGCTACCCTGCTGGGTAAGGATTGCATATATGATAATTTAAAATATTTACTGATAAATAAATATTAAAATAAATAATATATTAAATATACGCAAAAATACCAGACAAAAGAGAAATAACAAGAGTAGGATATTAAATATTAACATACGGACCCGATATAAAACCCGTTATGATCGACCTTTAGCTAATTATTGTCCATACATTTTTCTATTCAGTAAATGATTAATTTTTTTTTTTGTGAAATAAGAGGAAAATAAAAATCATACGGTTTTTTCAGCCCGGAAATAACTCTAACGGTTATTCATAGAATAAGGTTACAAACAAAAAACAAAAATATGATTAATGAAATGGTACATTTTTAAAAATAATTTTATAAATATCTTAAATTATTATTTTTTCATTGTAAAAAATTACAAAATGACATACCGTGTTTAATATAAAATTTACAAAAAATAAGTAATTGGTCTAACAATGAACGTACTGAATAAATACATTCTAATCCACTGACGAATACATAATTTAATTTTCAAATTTTGAAGTATAAAAGATAATTTGTTCAAAAATTTTACTAAACAAAATTTGGAAGCTCGTTAAGCTTAAATCATTTTTCATTTTTTAAAGTAAATGCTTTAAATGCTTGCTTCATTGTATTAAAATGAATATCCTTTTTTTATACTTTTAAGGCCGCAAAGGACCAGTTTAGTCAGAATAATTCAAGTCTTTTTTGCCGATCTTTTTGGCCTTTAAGTTCTTAACTTTTACTTTCTCCCAATATTTAGTCATTCTTAATGATCTCGCTTTACGATCCTCTTCTGAATAAACCCTTTTTGTATAATTAAAAGTTCTTAATTTAAAGTTGGTATTCGGATCTTTAATAACAAATTTTAATTTTTCGGATTTATTAAGTAAATCTTCGTAAGTCAAATTTAATTCTTGCATGTCTTATTTAATTTCTTTGATCGATAGTGGCGGATTTTTTAAAGTCCAAAATTGATCGATAATTCTCTTAGAATTCTTTTCCCAAGAAATTATAGAATTTTTAAATTAAAGTAGTAAAAATGACTAAGATTGGATAAAATACGGAAGATTTAAAAATATGTTTAGTATAAAAATTAACAGTTTTGCACAATAAACAAGTCATCTGATTTCAATTGAAAATTTTAAAATTTTTTAAATTAAAAAAAAAAGTTCAAAATATTTCTATATAATAAAAACATAGATAATACAAAAGTATATAAAAATAAAGATTAGAACGAAGTGTTTTATAAATGATCAATGAAAACAGAGTAATTAATTGCTGAAGTCTAAGTACAGATATTTTAAAGCTTAATTATTTAAAGCTAGAATATTAAAAACAAAATCCGATTGCAAAATCCTAACTAATATTATATTATTTTTTAAAGTAATTTACGAAGGTGTATTCTATTTTTACTTTTCCATTTTAATGATGCAAAACTATCTTGTAGTATGGCATTAACATTAATTCTTTAACGAGATAATATCACAAACACAAAATTATATACAGAATATGTAGTATACGCAAATATATAATCTCAGTAGGTCAAAGCAAAATTCTCTGTTGTAACTGCTGACATATTTTGCTCTATGTTGCAATTTCTGATTTTAAATTTTAACAATAAATAGAACAGAGTTTATGTATTTTGGTTATCTCATATAATAGACAGGGGTTACACTTTTGAACATACCTACATTTATCTAAGCGCTTCAATTTAGAACGTGTGTACGTCACAGCAACTGTAAATTATTAAATAATAAAACGAAACAGCACATAATTCTTCGTTTTTTGTCAAAATTCATCTTTGCTATTTCTACTGACGTCAAATGTTTCATTGAATATAAATACAAGAAAATGCAGAGAAGAAATTTTCAAAAAATATTTTTAAACTTCTATTGATATTCTACATATTTTTAATATAACTCAGTAGAATGAAGATTTTGTAAAAATTCTTCAAAATGTTATTAAAGTTACGTATGTAATTAAAACCCTTAGATAAAAATAAAAAATCAATTTATAAGAAAATCATTTTGTTTAAGCTTCATTTATTTTTATTTATATGCTCAATTTTTTCACAAATAAATGATTTATGCTCTTAAAGTCAATTATTTTCGTAATCTCTTCACGGTATTGTAATCGTTTTTGGGGTGGGGGACGGACTGGAAAAACAAATTTAGATATTTATGGTCAAATATTATCTTATAATAAATATATTGAAATACTTTTCAGTAATGTGGATATTAACGTTACAGTAGAAACATATATGGGTAACCAAAAAATACAAAAAATAAAATAATTTTCATTGTAATAGTAACGTTGAAATCATCCAACGGTTTCAAAACAAGGTGCTCAGGATAGTATCAAGGGCTCCATGGTTCACTAGGAATGATAGAGATGCATGGGTATCTTGGAATGCCACGAGTTTTTGAGGAGATATGGAGGGCCAGCAGGGACTACATACTAAAGCATAACAAGCATGTGAATCATCTGGCGCTGAATTTACTTGACAATGGTGAGGAAATAAGACGATTGAAAAGCCTACATGTACTGGACCTCGCTGATTTTTGAGCTCATTGATGATCATTTCAATGCTTGACCTGTGGGATGATAAAGTAGTTATTATGTTAAAGATAGTTTAAATCTTTAGGATTTATAAGGAATTTGACAAATGTTGAACCTGATGGTTGACTCTGAGTTGGCAGTCTGATTCTCTGCTGAAAATTCGGTGTCTATTTTTTGTGACTACTATTTTTATCTGCCAATATCTGCCTAATATTTGTGTTTTTATTTGGATGACTTTAATATTTTATGACTTTATTATTAATCTATTATCTTTGTTTTTGTTATGACTACGTTTGTGTCATGAGAGGTGATGCTTATTATTAATGCTGTATTTGAGGTAGGCTATCTTTGAATGGTTTCCTGACACGTTACTCTAAGCCAAAAAATTTTACTTATGGTCGCAATTCTTTTGATGACCAATTGTAAAAATAAATTGCTCAAAAAAATAAATAAGCAGAAAGCTAAGTTATAATCATCATTAACCAATAAAGGAAATTTAATAAGTCATTAATCGACATGTCCAAAGGTTTATAGTTTTGGCAAAATAATTAGACTGATGCAAAAAAATGCCACTTATTTTCTCAGTATATTTTAATTTTCTTTTCGATAATCTTTATTACAGAAACAATAAACAGTGCTTGCGTCAGTGGTGTAAATAGTAGAACATTATTTGACGTTTAGTATAATACGTTAGGGGAACGTATTTTAAAATTAGAAAATTAAATTTTATTTAGGAAAACGACTCTTTTATGCAGTCAAATGTTACATTTGACTTGTTTTCGTGTAATATTAATTTTAAATTCTTTTATTAATTGGTTTTAAATTCATATTCTTTATTCTTACTAAGTTTGTAGTAAATATTTATGTATTTTATTGTAGCGTAGAGAAAACCCAGGGTGTAGATATAATAAAAGTATGTTAGACAAAGTATACATTAAATTAATAATTATGGTTCAAAAATATATTACGATAAATACGAGTATATTAATCGATACACGATAAAATTACCAACATTATCGGAAACAAAAAATTATTTTTTTCCAGTAAAACCACAAAAAAGACAAAAATTCAAAAAAAAACATGTAATAAAATCAAATTTATTAATAAGATAACGAAGAATATAGAATAAAAAAGAGGATGCTGAAAAGTTATGAAAATAAATTGGAAAAAAAGAGATCCGAAACCGTGTACAAAAAACTTTTTTAAAAATATTTTCGAAAGTAGATAATGATTGTGTAAACAATGTTTACGCAATCATTATCAATAAATTCTGAGAAATTTGTGCACAAAAATAAATAAACAAAAGAAAAAGGATAGACAAAACTGAAGAATAAAAATGTTATAATTAAAAAAAAAAACAAAATCAATAATTACGAAATATTAAAAATTGAGTATTTCAACCAATACTTGCGGAATAAAGAATAAATTTAAAAAAAAACTTTAGAACAAAGAAGTGAGAAGTATCTTTTTAGGCAATCCCAGTGAAAAGCGTAAAAATACCTTAAAACACCCTAAAGCTCTCAAACCTTTAACTCAAATTGCTCAAAAATATTTTAAAAAGATAGAGGAACGTAGGGGAGAAACAGGTGCCGGCCTCCTTGGCGCGAGTGGAAGCGTCTCGGCCTTTCACCCAGAGGTCCCGCGTTCGATTCCCGGTCAGGCATGGCCTTTTTACACACGCTACAAATCATTCACTTTATCCTCTGCAGCAATTCCTAACGGTGGTTCCGGAGGTTAAAACAAAAGAAATGGAGGGAGATAAAAATAAAAAAACATGTACCATAAAATGATACGGTTATATAAGGTAAACGTTAATCTTACTAAATTTATATATGAATGAATCTTGAGTACACTAAGTGAGCTGAAGTTTTGCCCTTGTATTTATCAACAGAACTGTCGGCTGGCTTTGACGGGACAGGCGAGCGGAGTTTGTGTACTATCTAACCAGATGACATAAAGCGATTATTAATAACATGATACATTCGTGTATAAAATGCGTACACAACAGACCGCGACATTATCGCATTGCATACACAACAACACAATGATAAGTACACTGGACACAGTTGAAAAGGAACAACCTTTCGGCTCACGTATTGTAATTGAAAAAATAACCCCTTACTACGAAGAAAATTTAAGGAAAGGAATTAAATCAAAATTTTCACAAAAAGGGTTATAATAAATTAAAAAATTCTATTATCCTATTAGTTATTTGTCCCTATCGTAATTCAGAAGTATAAATACTATGTAATCAATTACTGCAATAGGCTGACAGGATGAACATTTGTAAACAGCAGGAATCACATAACTTTTACGCCTATTAAATTACATATACATATGTTTTTTAAATGAAAAATACATAAAATTGTATTTCATTAATAACTTTCATATTTTTTCACATTTTTTTATGGTTATTATTGAAATATTATTAATTATAAAATTTTTATAACAATCAGAGGTTAATTATTAATAATTCAATATATTTAAATTAAAAAAAAGTTAACAAAAAAAGCAGATGAAGTCTGATTCGAACCGACGTGCCTTCCCCTTGATACAAATATTTCATAATTAAAATTTTATTTAGCTATAACTCTGGAACCAACGAAAATAAGTAGCACTTATGATACATCCTTGTAAAGCTCTCAATGAAGGCTTATTACTGCAGTTAAGGAAAGGTCCAAAATCCAATTTTTATTTGAATTTTAAACTTTTTTGAACACTTTTGGTTCAGTCGATTGCA
This sequence comes from Lycorma delicatula, assembly GCF_047948215.1. Taxonomy (NCBI): domain Eukaryota; kingdom Metazoa; phylum Arthropoda; class Insecta; order Hemiptera; family Fulgoridae; genus Lycorma; species Lycorma delicatula. The sequence goes on along the minus strand of NC_134462.1, from coordinate 74,787,357 downwards.
ATCAGAATGGGAGGTGCACAACCAGATGTTACAACAGTCCTAAATCCAAAATTTCAACATCCTACGACTAATCGTTTTTGAATAATGCGAGCTACTTGTATGTACAGACGTCGCACCGAAACTAGTCAATATGGATTCAGGGATAATCAATATTCAGGGATTATCAGGGATATTCAGGGATATTCAATATTCAGGGATTCAGGGATAATGGATATTTCCATTGAAATCTGAAGACCGACATTATACACACATAAGAAATGAATTTTTCTAAAATAATAATCTTATATTATAAATAGAGAAAACAAATATATTTATTATAAACACCATATTGAGGTCAAAACATTAATATATAATAGTAAGGTATTGGAAAGGGCATCAAACCAGTCTAATTATATAAATAAAAAAACTTATAAATTTCAGTAAAACAATTTTTCTCTTTTCTTAATAAAATTAACCACTGCTGTATCAATATTATAACAGATAAAAAGATAATGTGTATACGTACATATATTAGAATCCATTGTTAAAATAGAGCAAAGGCTTGGCGGGTGGCAGGGGTGTTAAATTGGCGCCGACTCAGTTTGACCGCTGGCAGAGGCGATTTATATTATGCAGTATCATATCACATAACTGTTTGAGTTATACCTTATTGTGTTGTTATACCATGCAATCAGATCATATCACAATTATTATATTCAGATTATATAATAAATTTTCCTCCAAAATTATAAGATTTCTTTTGTTCTTAATATTATTAAACACCCTTCAACTTCTTTTTGTACCTTATATAAAATATATACATATAAAGAATTAATAATTTAAACAATATCTTATTCATTCCATTGAAACTAGTCTGATATTGTATTAATATAAATGTAATATATGAAATGAATTTACATAAACTGCAATTGTTCCTTTGTCATACATAATAAATAAAAGAAGAAATATGTGTCAAAATGTAAATTGCACTATTTTTTCTGGCTTCTGCTAAGCATAATTTTCTACTCAATAAAGCTGTTATATTATTTTATTTTATTATTGTATTTAAATGATTTTATTACTTTTTTTAAAGGATGTTATATTAAGCATAATTACTTCTCTGAATTTTTTTTTTAAACAGGACAGTGGCTAACATAATGTTTTAAGTCGACGAACAAATACAAAGAAATAAAAAGAAGCACAAAAAAAACCATTATACTACTATCAACGCTTAATAAATTACATCAAAACATGTGTGAAAAATAAACAGAATATAATTTTTTAAGAAAAGATTAAAAAAAAAATACTAAGTACTTTCATGGAAGATTCTACTTTGAGGACAGCATGAATAAGGATAATTGCTTTACGAATACATAAACTAGTATTTTTAAAATTCTATTCACATCTGAATTATCAGTATACCTAAACATATTATTCAATTAGTAACATGTAGGTTAGTGACGACAGCTAAAAGGTATGTAGGTACCTTTTAGCTAAAAGGCATGTAGGCAAAATGACGACAGCTAGCCAATTAGCACTGATTATTTTGTTAAAATTCCCATTGTAAGTGTTGACTTTTAACTATGCGTCAATGTTTCGTCGTAAATTATGAACAATATTTTTAGTTTAAGTTATAGTTTTGTAGCTTATTTTCATAACAAAAAATAAATATAAAATTTTGTAATCATAAATTAGAAATTTAATAAAGCTATAAAATGTAACCGATTAAAACAATTATTATTGAATTTTGGTTAATAAAGGATGCAATAAATAAAACGTAATATTTTATCATGCGTGATAAATAGTCCTATGGAGATAACCTTTAATCTGACTGTTTTAATAAGGTATCTTCATCATTTTTACAAGGTTACTAAACAAACTTAAGGCAGGTCCCTGGTACCATATTCATCTCCATTCTCTCCCATTTCCAGCAAAACGTTTTCAATTGATAGCTTCCATTTTTTTTTAAAGTCCATAATTCTTTTCTTTACCGCTTTCCCTTTTTTGTATTTTCTACGTACCTTACCTTTCCTTCTTCTTACGCTGATCCTTTTGTCTTCTTTTACAACAATTTTTATCATATTTTCATCGTACATATTAAACAATATTGGAAATAGATATTAATTACCTTTGCTTACTTCCTAGATCAAACATTTTTTGCATTCCATATCTTCATAACTGTTTTCTCATTCAAATATAATTCTTTATTCTTTAATAATAATGTATATATTACTCAAATTTTGTCACCGTAAATAAAGATAGGGTTGTTATTTGCTCTGTTAAGCGATCAATTGCTCAACTGTGGTTCAAATTTTCTTTAAAAATTTCGTGATTAATAACGAAGAATAAAAAAGAATTTGTAGCTCTTCAGAATCATTTCCTAGATTTATCGTTAAACGAATCATCAGCATTTTGAGTTAAAATCATAAAGAATGAGTTGTCATCATAGAAGAATTACATGTTAGAGTCATGGAGAGTTATAATAATGGAAGAATTACTTTATGAAGTAATTCTTCCATTTGTTATCGTTCTTCTACTAGTATTCTCTTATATTTCAAGACTTACACAACCATCTTGAGCCATACATTACTTAAAACAAATTGGATTCTAAAAAAATATAATTATTTCTAGAAGCAGTACCAGAAATTTTTTGGTTTTGGAATGTTTTAGCTCCTTTATGAAGAATAATAATAGTTCTGGATTATCTTAAATGTTTAAGCTCTTAAAAAAACAAGTTTTTAAATCACTGTTTTTACAGCATTAAGGTTAAACATTCTCCTTGCCTAAGGAAATTCGATAGATGCTATACGAGCTAAATATTAAACGATATTATTTATCGGATCTGTCTCAAAGAATAACATATTTATTGAGTTTAAATTAACATAATTATCATACTTAACAAACCAGGACGAAATTTTTGTATTAGGAGGAAAATTAAGAAGAAAAACTTTACTCCATGTTACTGGGAAAATCTAAAGCGATTTCCACCTGACCTCACCAAGAATATTCCAATAGATCTGTTTCATCAACACGTAATGGATCCTAATCTAAACCGAAGTATACCATATGGAAAAAAAATAATGAAAGGAAAAAATATATGGCCAATTACAAAGCAAAATTATTCATGAAAGAACTGGATAAGACAAAAAACTATGCCCAGAGAAGAGACTAAGTACCCGTTTCTTCCATAAATTCTTACATGATTTGTGTTCTTTTATCCAGAAAGCAGCTCATTAATTATCAGTGACTTTGCAAAGTTGAAACAGGCCAATGGGGAACATTACATATGAAGAGCACAAGTTTTCCGCTGGCACAAATCATTTTTGGAAGGCCGAGAACACGTTGAAGATCAACCTCGTTCAACTTCAAAATCTGATGAAAAACGTTGAGCGTATGAAGGTTCTTGTGAGATCAGACCGTCGTTTAAAAGTAAGGATGCTGATGTGAACTGTTAAATTTAAACACTTTCACCGTACATCAAATTTTTGCAGACGATTTGGACATACGAAAGGTTTGTGCGAAATTGGTGCCGAAAGACTTCACAACGGAACAGAAGGACAACCGAAAAACGTGTGCGTTGATCTTCTTGAGAGGATTGACAATGACCAGAAATTCTTCAATCGTGTGATCACAGGTGATGAATCCTGGATATTTGAGTACGATCCTGAAACAAAGCGGCATAGTGAAGAGTGGCACACTCCGTCATCTCCTCGACCGAAAAAAATGTCGAATGAGCAAATCAAAGATCAAAACCATGCTGATTTGCTTTTTTGACAGTAGGGGTATCGTGCTTTAAGAATTTGTTCCTCCAAGACAAACTATCAACCAAGTATTTTAAAAAGATGTCCTTGAAAGGCTCAGGAAAAGAGTGATTCGCGTGAGACCAGACGTTGCAGACAAGGCTTCATCATGACAATTCCCTGTGTCACACGGCCATTTCCATCAGGGAATTTTTGACCTTAAAACGCATTTCTACGGTTCCTCAACCTCACCATATTTGCACCTCAATTCACCTGTTTTGATTCTTTGTGACTTTTTTCTTTTCCCGAAATTGAAACATGTCTTAAAAGGACATCATTTTGGAACTCTGGAGAACATTCAAAATACTGTGACCGACCAGTTAAAAGCCCTACTAGTTGAAACCTTCCAGCGCTGCTACCAGGAATGGGAACAACGATTCCGCCGGTGCATAGCTGCCCAAGGGAATTACTTTGAAGGGGATAATATTGTTTGAAAAAAATAAAAACTTTGGTAAGTAAAATGTCAGTCTCATTACTTTTCTCACACACCTCGTGTATGCTTCAATAAATTTAAAAATTAGAAAATAGAGATTATACTATATACAAAATTGTCTTCCGCAAGCTCTTTAATTATTCTATATTTGTAATTATATTAAAGAGCAATGTTTGTCAACCGCATGCTTAACATGCTCAGAATGCACTCAGATGAGCTGAGATGCACTCATTTAAAAATCAAATGCGAATTTCAAAAACCGTGCCCAGAGACACCCTATTCCTTTTTTTATTTTTTTTTTTGGCTGTCATGTTTTTTAAGTTTTAATTCTTTTAGAACCTAAATCTTAGTATGAAAGTAAAGCCCTTGCATAGAAGTAATATTTGTAGAATTACGATTTAAGGAGAGGAAATTATTAAAATACGAATTATGCAAAAGGAAAGTGAAATAAATGTACCCATGAATCTCCATTTCCAGTATTATTGAATTTACATATTTTTTCGAAAGAAAGAAATATTTAAAAGATAATATCATTATTTTTTTACAAATTGGAAATTAATCATTTACATATTATTTAATTTTTTTTTATAAAGAATGTATAAACTACGAAGAAATGTTATAAATAACAGCAACATTATTTTATTTAGTGATATAATAATCTTAGTATATATGACTTTCCTGAATCTATTTTTATCGAAATCAAAATATAAATAAAAAAAAAGATAAAAATAAATTACATAAAGCATTTAAAATTTATGTTCATAAATATAAAATATATACTGAGAAACTCAGAAAATATTAACAATCTTATTAAAAAATGATCATAAAATGAGAGGGCGTTAAGAAAGCGAGTTTGTTATATGTCATAAATGTAACGTATAGTTCAAAAAAATAAATTTTATACTGATTTTTTGATATATGAAACCAATATAATATTGTTTTTTTTTTAAAGACATTGTGTAAATAGTAAATCATTATATTAGGTTGTTTCTAATGTACCAATAGCTTCCGAGCTGCGCTTTCTAGAACATTAAATCATAACCAATGACTGAAATTGACCAGGTGTACGTGTGTATGTGTAGGATAGATTACTCTATTTCTTTGTGTATATATTCAGTACCTCATTCTTCTATTTCCTCCTCTATCTTTAATATTATTCGAAGTATCTAAACAACTACGGGGGCTGCTAAGTCTCACCTACGCATGAGTACATGATCCCACGTATACTTCAATAGCTTATCGCATCAATAAAAATATTTATTAGTCTAGTTTATGTTCGATAAAACTGACATGAATCTTTTAAAAAACTACTACATTATTTTAAAAGGCTGTTCTAAAATTCTTCCTTATCCAATGTTATCACGAAAATATCATATAAATTAAAACTACTATGTTAAAAATAGTCTTTCTTTATAAAACACATTACACATAAAATGTGGTAAATATATACTGCTACATTAAATGCTAACAATATATGGAGTAGATAATGGATCTTGTTCTTAATAAATAAATAAAATTAGATTTTTCTTCCGCATATTGATTACAGTTGGTTTTATTACTTCAATATATTTTAACGTTTCGTTCAAAAAAGAATCAAAATACTTTTTTATTGTATATACACATGTATTACTCGTTAAAAGTTTAGAAAGCTTAATTGATGCGCAGGATGGAGATGAATTACTGGAGTGTCGACTTGCTACGACATCCTAATGTGGTATACTACCCACTTACATTGTATTAGCAGAACCAACACTACTTCAGACATCACAGGTCAAAACTACTGCGCATCTATGTATTTATGTCTTCTAAACCTTGAAAAGTAATAATAGAAGCACAAATATTATGTGCGCCAAATACACGGATGTTAAGGTATGATTACAGGTGAATACAGTTCTTATAACCAATAGTATTATTCATTTTTGTACAGTATAATCTAATAAAATGTAGAATTAATATATAGATTACTAGTATTACTATTATTTAATTTCTCTACGATTATTTATTTACACATCAAAAAATAACTGAAATAAATTATTTATGTATTTATTTTGTTTATTGATTTAGCGTATGTTACCAAAACACAACACCAATTACAGTCAAAAATTACAAACAAAGATTTAACAAATTAATATAAGCTACTGATTCTGGAGTTGCCATCTGGAATTCTTCAGGATTCCCTTCATAAGCTCTCTTAGGGCAAACTTCTGTGATGTGTTTAACAGTTTGATTGTCACCACACTCACAAAGGTGCGTCGGTGTTTTACCCCATTTATACAGGAAATAAGCGCACCTATCATGCTGAGTTCGTATTCTGTTTAGCGTTGACCATGTCTTACGTGGCAAGTCAAAACCTGGCGGCCTTTGAGTAACAAATGGGATTTGGTTATTCTGCTTTGTGGTCCAATCTTGAAGCCAGGCGTCAGTTAGGTTAAATCCGTTCTCTGTGGCAGAAATTGCTGTTATAATTTATTTACTGAAATAAATTATATTCATTTGATATTCAAAAGAAACTGCAAAAAGAAATGGGTTTCAAAGTAGAATCCTAGACGAAGCTTTAGAGAAAACAATATTGAAAATCAGTTGTTACTGAACATGGTAAAATGCTACTAGAAAAGTCAACTGGGAATTTTATTGAAAAGATTTTATAAGCTAATGAGATATATAATTTCAGTTTATATCTTAATAAACATAACAAGAAAAGTAAGATTAAATAATAGGAAATAGAATCAAACAGTTATTTTTAGTCTAATTTTTTAGATATTACAGCTGTTTTTAGAAATGTTTATCAACTATTCGTTCAGGAATATATATTAAGTAATATCAAATTTTACATATTACTGATAAAAAAAAAAAAAATGATAAAATTAATCTTTGAAAGTTTCATTGTTTATAATTTGTCAATGAATTTAGGAAAATTGAAGAAAAATTCCTAAAAATGTTTAGAGTGAGGGGTCTTAAAAGTAAAGGACTGAAGTAGACAGAGGGCTATCCCTCTGTGGAGTTGTCGTTCGTCTGTGCTTGCTCGCATGGGTGGCGGTGAGGAAGCAAAGGGACTCCTGAACCCCTAAGCTGAAAAGATCGAGTCCCGGCGGGGGTACCCTCTGGAAGAGCCTCCGTTAGAGGCGAGACATCAAAGGGCCGAGTCCCGGCTACTGGGTTGGCGCGGCTGGGAACGGCATAGTCGGGCCTGGCGCTGTTCCTTCCCAATGGTTAGAGGCGTTCGCACCTCCCAGGGCCGTGTTTATGCTTAAATGCGAATCCGGCCTTGGGAGGCAGGGGAAAGAAAAAAGGACTGAAGTGAAAATAACATGCTGCGGAAAAGTGAAAGGATTACTAATGTTAGCCCTAACAATAATTGTGATACTGATGAAGGATTTAAAAAGACCAGTAAATTACAATTATAAATTATAATGTTTAAAGTAAATTAATTTTAACTTTTCCTTCATCAGTTCGTAGTACAACAGTTGAATATACTTGAATACAATTTTTTCTGCAGTCTCTTCCTAAAAGTGCAATACGCACACTTTATCTGGGTACATATTACATGGTTATATACGGTTTTTCGATTTGTGTCTACTATTCAAACAAGAATGCACAAAATCAATTTTAATTAAATTTTTAAAACGAATTATGGAACTCGGAAAAATAGTTAATAACTTAAATTACATTTAGATATGGGAGGGAAGAAGTTCCTCGAAGAAAGTTACAGTAAAATAAAAATTAATTGATAAAAATTTAGATATAATTATATCGAAAAATGTCGGTTTTCAGATTTCAACGGAAATATCCATTTTGACCATCCCTGAGTCCATTTTTACTAGTTTCGGCGTGTCATCTGTACGTAGATACGTATGTATCTCGCATAACTCAAAAACGATTAGCTGTAGGATGATGAAATTTTGAATTCAGGACTGCTGTAACATCTAGTTGTGCACCTTCGCTTTTGGCTGCAATCAACTGAACTAAAGTGTCCAAAAAGACTAAAATTCAAAAAATTAAGATTTTTTACTTTTTCTTTCTGCAGTAGCAAGCTCTCATTGGGAGCTTTTCAATGATATTTCATAAGTGGTACTTATTTTCATTAGTTCCAGAGTTATAGTCAAATAAAATTTTAATTAATGAAATATTTGGATCTTAGGGGAAGGCACATTGGTTCGAATCAGACATCTCCTTTTATAACTTTTTTTTTAATTTAAATATATTCATATATTAATCGATATATTTAAAAAATCTCTCATTGTAATAAACGTTTTACGATGAATAATAATAGTTCAATAACAAAAAAAGAAAAAAGTATTAATAGTTTTTAATGAAATAAAATTTTACGTACATTTAATTTTTAAAAAATGTGTAAATGTAATTTAATAGGCATACAAGGAAGTCATGTGTTGACCAAATCTGATTTTTTAAATAGAATTTTAGATAAATCGTTCGCATCAAGAAATATAAATATTTCAAACGAATGAATCGTTCGTGCGTTTCATTCAAAATAAAAATGTGAGCACACAATCAAACAAAACAACGCACCATGCTTTTTTTATTGAAGAGAAATGTTCAGTCTTTATTTAAGAAAATATTTAATTTTACAAAAATTAATGAAATATATTGAGAAAATATTTTAAACTAAATTATTTTTTTCTAAATTTCAGGACTCTACTTCACTATAAGATAGCCATTTAATAGAATATTATGTATTTTCAGCGAAATATTTCAACATAAGAAAATTAATTAAAGATTTACACAACTTCTCTAAAGAATACATTTGAAATTTCAAACAAGAAGTTTAAAAATAAATCAGTCTGGGTGAGAGAATGAAAAGCATTATTGAATAATCTTAAAATTAAATTAATTCCTTTTAATTTTATTTACACTTATACTAATTGTGTACGATCAAGAATGCTTAGAGTATAATTTTCCGAATGTTTTATTAAAATGTATTAGTATTTTAGGCTTTAATGATCATGCGAAGTAGAAATTAACCACGAAGATTAGCCTCGAAGCCGATAAACCAGAATCGTTCACAAATAACTGTTTTCGGAAAGCGGATTTCAATTTTTACAAACATTAAACTAGATTTCTGTAACCATTAATAGATTTTGCAAGAAAAAAGTAATAATATTTATTAAAAATTATTAATAATACTAGAGTTAAAGATCACTTGATAAATGGATAAATAATATGAAAATTAATTAAATTGAAATTCTTTGGTAATGAGAAAAATTAAAACCAGTATGTTGGTTGTTAAATAAAATAATCATAAATCATGAATTTGAATATTATTTTAACAATTTCAATTTTTCATAAGATAAGCGGGCTACACTCCTGGAAACTTAAATCGGCAAATCATTCTTGTATATTTTTTTCTTAACACATATTAAGGATTGACAATATCTGTCCGAGAAAGTTCAGTTAAAAAAAAAAAAAAAAAAAAATGGTCCTATATCAATAACATCTCATGGAACCGGTTTGTGTTTATATATGCGCCAAATTTAATAGACTCCTTCACTTTTCTTGATTCCTACGAAATTTTATGTTTCAAGAAATTTAAATCCGCATTTTATAATTTTTTCATGAATCATCATGAGTAAAAGAAACTTTAATGCCTCGTTTTGCCTTGATCTCTTCTTTTAGTAATCACTTTTAACTTCCCAAAGATATTGATTGGTATTGTTTGATAGGCTTCGATAAAATCCGTGAAGACAATAGATTCATGAAAATTGTGTTATCTGTTTTGAAATACATCGTCCAAGAGAGCAGCAGTGATGAACTACGATTCATTCCCTCCATATGCAGGAAAAATTGGGTGAAGCCAACAAAAATAACTGGAAACAAACGTTAATCCAATTGGATGGTAGGATAAGTTCGTTCACGAACTCTGATCGGTACCATTCTTACAAGAAGTAACAAAAGGGAATTTGATTTAAACAAACGAAGTTACGAATCATATTCTCTTGTGAAAGAGAATTCTAATAAACGGGAAATAAATATTAAAACCACCAATAGTCATTTTACACTGCCCAAATTACCAAAAACCGCCAAATTATGTTATTCACTCCACTATCAGAGAGAAACCGCAACGGTCTTTTTACGTATTTCTTCTGGTTTAGTAAACACTTCACATCTAAACCCAGGTCTAAGTTTTGTCGAATAGATCCGAACATTAGGCTCTATATGAACAAGTGGTTTACGGACCAATTTACATTTCACGCCTCACAATTCTGTTGAGGAAAGCCAAATAGACGGGCGTGGGTAAGCTTTGTGTGTCCAAACCTCAGTCGAGTTAGGAGACCTGGTCTCTTCTGTTGCTTGAGACGAAAGGTTTCTCGAAGATGTTCTCCCGGATGCTATGTAAGGCCGTGGGAGGATTAGCAGCCAGAACTTATTCCACTGAGAATGTAGTTTAACACGGACTGTTTTCATGAAGGCGCTCTCACATGTTAATTCTACTCGAATACCAATTTATTGCTGCTCTCATGGCAACCTAGTATTATAAATTACTTGGAAATACTTAGGGAGAAAAATAAATTACATGGTATTATTATTTTTTTATAATTTGAGTTAAGCAAGAATTATAGAATATACATCATCATTGTATAGTTTATTTTAAAAATACTGATTTGTAAATTTAATTAATCTATAAAAATGTTAAGAAAACTTGAAGAATGAGAACTTTTAATTATTATTACTTTGATTTGACCTTTACATAAGAAAAATGGTATATAAAAAAGGTTAAATAAAATGACATAGAGAAGAATAACCTTAGAGAAGTCATAAAATATAACGGTTGTAGTTGCTGGATATCATAAATATCGAGGATCTCTTTTACAAGGATGAAAGTATAAATAATAATCATTTAAAGCTCAAAAGATATACTTTCCATCAAACTGAATCTTTATTTAGCTTCAATACTATCTATCGTACATAAAAAGAAATTACTATAAATATTCCTGATTATGTACAATACTATCTAAATTACCAATAATAATTATTTTGGTTCTGATCTTTTTCTTATTACTCGTGAAGAAAATCTTGGATAAAATTCAGTAAAATTGTTTATTAAAAGAAGTGTTTTAATTTTTATTATCTTCGTTTCTTATCCCATGATAACAGATGTTAATAATTCATTCCTCACCATAAAAAAATATTCTGTTCAATGTGAACTATTTGAAATTCAAAATATGTTCCAATGAAAGTTATTTTTTTGTTAAATTTATTTGGTTTAATTTTTAATACATTTAAATTTTTTTTATACAATATATTTCAACGAATAAATAATTAAACAATTTGTTTTCGGAAGATAAGATTTAATAAATTTCTCGTTCAATATTTAGTAAAATAATCAATCCCAGTAGAAAATTTTACTATATAAAATCATCAACAGAAATTTTTATTAAGTCAGGAATGAAGACAAAGTAAATATTTAATAATTAAATCTGAATAAAGATTTCAATTATGGTAAAAGTAAGTTTTTCCCACGAGGTTAAATATAATCTATTTTTTTGTTTTTTATTATATTTTCATATTAGATAGTATAATTATATGCTTTTTGCTAATCTATTTAAAGTTATTATATACTTATCGATATTTATATAAAATTTATATTTGTGAATTCATCAAATAAATTTGTATTGTTACCTTTATTGTTATTGTTTATTTTTATGTTATTTCTTATTGTTATTGTTATACAATAACAATTTTATACAAAATTCAAGATGAGAGATAATTAAGAAGAATTGTGTTGATAAAACTGAAAGCGATGAAAAAACATCAATAATTGGATTCGTTAACGTATTTATGAATAAAATGAAAAAAGTGTAAGCTGTTAAATATTAAGGATTTTCATTCACAACGTAGGGATGGATTGTTGACCGGCGACTGGTTTCTTGCTACCTTCGATGTCCTATCACAGTACACTATTCTCTTACTACTAGCAATGAGTAAACTACTGGAGACACCAAAAATAGAACTTTGTGCATTTATGTGTTTACGTTCAAACTTTGATGAGTAATAACTACAAAACCACAAAAAAAGTAAATAAAACCCTGAAAATGCGTTCAGATTTTTTTTTTGTTAATGGTCACATTAGCATTAAGTTTTTATTTCAGTGGAACGCCGATTATCCGCATTAATCTTTGCAAGGCTGAATTCGGATAATAAAAAATCCGGATAACTTGACACTAAAAAACATTTATCATAAGTACTGAACGTTTAATTCTAATGTTTAATGGGTATCGACTTAATACAGTAAAAAAAAAAAAAAAAAACTAGAGAAGAAATATTTCAGTAAAATTAAAAGATATTCAGAACATAGATATATAGCGAAATAAAACAGATAAAACAATACGTAAAAAAAAATTTAGAAAGAAATATTCTGGTATTAGTATTAGAATTTATAAAAATTATGTGAAGGAAATGAAATTTAATAGCCTTCTGTTTTATGAAAAATGTAATTTAAAAAACTTTTTAAAAACCTACTAAAAAAAACTTTCAAAACGTATTGAAAAGTTAATTGTGCATACGAGACTCTAAAGAGTGAATTTATAGTTTAAACGGTGTAGGCTTAAAGCAGTCCAGGGATAAAACTATAACCGACCGGGCTGGTCTAGTGATGAACGCGTCTTCCCAGATCAGCTGATTTGGAAGTCGAAAGTTCCAGCATTCAAGTCCTAGTAAAGACAGTTACTTTTGTACGAATTTGAATACTAGATTGTGAATATCGGTATTCTTTGGTGGTTGGATTTCAATTAACCACACATCTCAGGAATCATCAAACAGACTGTACAAGACTACACTTCATTTACACTCATATATCATCCTCATTCATCCTCTGAAGTAATACCTGAACGGTAATTCCCGGAGGCTAAAGAAGTAAAAGAAAGACAAGTGGTAAAACTATGCAATTTCATCACGTCATAAAAATTACTCAGTCTGCCCTGCGTGAAGTTATGAAACTTACTTAGCAAGACAAAAAATGTTCTAAGATGTCATTTGTTTTGATTTACTGTGTAAACAAAACAGAATAAAACCAAACATTATTACATTACAGTTAATGATTGAACAATTAATGTGTTTCTATAAATATTTGCAGAAGTTAATTTTATAATTATTTTAATGCAAGTATAAATTTATGTATATTTTGTGCTATATTAATTACAAAAAGTCAACTAAAAAACCCCAGTAAAAGCAAAGATCGATGAAAATATGTTTCCTGTTAAGGAAGTTTTATTAAAATGACATTTTAGATTTTTTTTTAAATGTGTATTATTATTTTAAATTGCTTAATATAGGTGTTAGTAGTCCGTCCAGTTAGACATCATAAAATTGGCATTAGGATAATTGGTTTCTCACTGTACCTTTCTAACTCATATTTTGTCAATATTTTAATAAGTACTATGTTATAAGAATTGGAAATTATTATTCAATACCACTTACTAATCAAAATGTGTTCTGTTTCGATTTATTACTTCGTTAAAATGTCGCTACTGCAAATAAACGTTCAGGAGAAATACGTCATAAGCGTCTGTTATAGAGTATTTAAACGAACGAAATAATTTGCATCGATATCATTATTCTGAATGTGTTAATAGTATGATGTTAGATTTGTCTGTGTAAAACAGATAGCATTACAATTGCCTAGTATAACAGATGCATTACGCTAAGAATAAGGAAGAATTTGGGATCAGATTGATTACCTATATGAATTTTGTTTTTGAATTGAATTTTTTTTTTGTCTTCAGTCATTCGACTGGTTTGCTCAGCTCTCCAAGATTCCCTATCTAGTGCCAGTCGTTTCATTTCGGTATACCCCTTGCATCCTACATCCCTAATAACTTATTTTACATATTCCAAAAGTTGCTTGCCTGCACAATCTTTCCCATCTAACTGTCCCTCCATCAAAGCGACTATTCCAGGATACCTTAAAATGTTGCCTATAAGTATGTCTCTTCTTTTAGCTACATTTTTGCAAATGCTTCATTCTTCATCAATTTGTCTTAACACCTCTTCATTTGCCATTTTTTTCCACCCATCTGTTTTTTAACATTCTACTACAGCAGCACATTTCAAAAGCTTCCAACATTTTCTTCTCAGGTACTTCGATCGTCCAAGTTTCACTTCCATATAAAACTACGCTCCACATATATACCTTCAAAAATGTTTTCCTGATGTCTAAAATTTTTGATGTAAGCAAATTATATTTCTAACTGAAAGCTCTTTTCGCCTGTATTAGTCGGCATTTTATATTTCTCTTGATTCATCCATCTTTAGTAATTCTACTTCCCAAACAACAAAATTCTTCTACCTCCATAGTCTTTTTTCGCCCGATTATATATTCAGTGGTTTATCTACTTTATTTCTATTACATTTCATTAGTTTCGTTTTGTTCTTATTTATTTTCACGCGGTATTTCTTGCGTAGGACTTCATCCATGTCATTCATTCTTTCTTCTAAATCTTTTTCACTCTCAGCTAGAATTACCATATCATCAGAAAATCGTAGCAGCTTTAACTTTTTACTTTGCACTATTACTTCGGATCTAAACTGTTCTTTAACATCATTAAATGCTAGTTCTATGTCAAAATTAGACAGTAACGGGAATAGGGAACATCCTTATCAGACTCCCTTTTTTATAATGACTTCTTTCTTATGTTCTTCGATTATTACTGTTGCAGTTTGATTCCTGTAAATGTTAGCAACTGCTCTTCTACTTCTACTATTAATCAAAGCAAAAAAATTGCTTCCCTTCTCCCTGTACTTTTCCTGAAACCAAATTGATCTTCTTCTGATACTTCTTCCACTCACCTTTCAATTCTTCTGTACAGAATTCTAGTTAAGATTTTTGATGCATGAGTAGTTAAGCCAATTGTTCTGTATTCTTCACATTTGTCTGTTTCTGCTTTCTTTGGTATCATGACAATAACACTCTTTTTGAAGTTTGACGGAACTTACCCTTTTTCCTAAATATTAAACACCAGTTTGTATAATCTGTCTATCGCTTCCTCACCTGTACTGCGCAGTAATTCTGCAGATATTCCGCCTATTCTAGGAGTCTTTTTACCGTTTAATTCTTTTAATGCTCTCTTACATTCAGATCTCAGTATTGTATCTGTCTATTCATCCTCTTCGACTTTCTCTTCTTCCTCTATAACTCCAGTTTCTAATTCATTTCCACCAGTTCTCCTTAACTTTTCTGTTTGCTCCGTCTATTTTACCATTGATCATTTATTTCTGTTTCCACTTCTGAACTTTCTTCTTTAATCCACTCTTCTTTCGCTAATTTTCTCTTCCTGTTTATAGTATTTCCTAATTGTCTATAAGTCCTTTTACCTTTTTAATCATTAGCATTCTTATACTTTCTACGCTCAACAATCAGCTGCAGTATATCTTCTGATATCCAAGGTTTTCTACCAATTATCTTTGTTTCGTCTAATTTCGCTTCTGCTGATTTAAGAATTTCCTTTTTAACATTCTTCCATACTTCTTTCTTATCTTTTTTACTCAGATCGTTTGCGATGTCCTCCTCAAAAACCTTTTTTACCTCCGCTTCCTCAAGATATTCTAAATTCCACCGGTATTCTAATATTCACCATCTGACACCTTTTCTCCAGGTTTTTAAACTCCAATCTACATTTCATTATCAGTGTGTAATTATCGTTGCTATCAATGTCTGCTCCTGGATATGCTTTGCAGTCGAGTTGATTTCTAAATTATTAATTAACTATGATGTAATCTATCTGATACCTTGCAGTATCGCCCTGCTTTTTCCATCTGTGTATTCTTCTATTATGATTTTTAAATTGGGTGTTGGCAATTACTAAATTATACTTCGTGCAAAACCCAATAAGTCGGTCCCCTATTTCATTTCTTTTGTCCAGCTCGTATTCACCCACAATATTTCCTTCCTTGTTTTTTTCAATGCTTGCATTCCAATATCCAACTATGATGAAATTTTCATCTCCTTTTATGGGTTTAATTGTATCGCCAAATTCTTCGTATACACACTCTACCTCATCATCATCATGGGCACTTGTAGGCATTTAGACGTTAACAATCGTTGTCGGCTTAGGTTTTGATTTTACCCTAATTACAATG
Organism: Lycorma delicatula; assembly: GCF_047948215.1. Lineage (NCBI taxonomy): Eukaryota > Metazoa > Arthropoda > Insecta > Hemiptera > Fulgoridae > Lycorma > Lycorma delicatula. The sequence continues at coordinate 74,771,055 of NC_134462.1, read as the reverse complement.
ATGTTATCGCTAAGCTTTTTGAAATGCTCTACTCTCTTCCCTACCTTCTTGTTCATTACGAAACCTAAACCTGCACCCTAAACCCATTTATTTGACGCTGAGTTAATTATTCTAAAATCACCTAACCAAAAGCTGTTTTCCTCTTCCCATCAAACCTCGCTAATTCCTACCATATCTACATTTAACCTACCCATTTCCCTCTTTAAATTTTCTAACCAACCAACCTATTTTAGACTTCTAACTTTCCACCCTGGGACTCATAGAATGTTATTTTTTAATTTTCTGGTGACTGGTTCCTTAGTAGGTCCCACCCGGAGATCCGAACCAGGGACTGGTTTACCTCAGGAATCTTTGTTACATTTTTTTGTAAAAAGAAACAGCTGTAGTTTTCCACTGATTTTAGCTGCCCAGTACTCAAAAAGATTGATTGATGTTGATGTGGACGTTTAAGTCTTCCTGACTTATGCCCTTAATAGCTACTGGCTCTCAACAGATACTACTCCGATGTGGTTGCATCTTCGGTCAAGCCCCTTCTCCATCTGCAAGGTCTCATTATTCATAGAGGGGGACTTCATCATCCATTGAGGGGGATTTTTGAGAATATGGAACATTAAAATTTTTTTTACAAGATTTGGCGCGAAATTAAAGATGTATTGTGGCCAGGTGATTAAGCATGCAGTCGAGTGTTAAGTTAGGTTTCGTTAAATTAATTACCTCACCGGCCTCCGTGGCGCGAGTGGTAAAGTCTCGACCTTTCATTCGGAGGTCTCGGGTTCGAATCCCGGTCAGGCATGGCATTTTTCACACGCTACAAAAATTGTCATTCATCTTATCCTCTGAAGCAATACCTGAACGGTGGTCCTGGAGATTAAAAAAAAACTTGTTTAATGGCTAGTATACAAACTTGTAGAACTTCGGTTTTACTTTTTGTTTTCTTTTCATAAAATATGAAGGAAAACTATAGTTTGTGTCGTCAGTTAAAGAGACCTACCAGATCTTCGTAGAAATCAGATTAATAGAAGCCATAAGGTAAATTTTTTACAGTTGAATAATTAAATAAAATTTATCATATATATATATATATAAACAATAAGATATGGTTTTTAAAAATAAAAATCCGTCTAAAAAAATTTTATTATTGTTGTTGTGTGGGTTTGTATATATGTATGTGTGTATATATGCAGCATATTCATTAAATTAAAGGAATCAGATATATTTCTTAAACACTTAATTGCGTATAACCATTATTTTTACTCCTACACATAATGTGCATTTTTATTAGGTATAATAAATTGCATCATAATTTTTCTTTCAAGGTTAACATTGTTTACAAGTTTAAAATATGCAAAAATATTTTTTTATAGTTATTATATAGATCAAAAATAACTTTTATTTATAATCCTGCTTATTTAAAATCTTTAATATTAGATAATATTTAAAAACGAATGTGTTTATAACATTTTTATACATCATACATATTTAGTTAAGTTAATACTTATCTATATAACTAGATCAACTTATTTATTTGTGTTATAAGATTAGAAAATTTAAATAAAGAATCCTTTGCATTTTATTTAAATCTATGATTAACTCTACCAACAAAATAAAAAAAAAAACATGGTAATCGGGAAGTAATATGTCAGAGCAAGCTACTAGCCACAAATATTACTGCCTGTGATATATTTAAATATATACAGAGATTACCGCATTAATCTACTAATAGATGTCTCATCAGTGAAATAGTGGTATCATGATATGAACCATGAGATGCAGGAATTATTCAATTTAAGAAAGAGTTTGGACTAACTGCCGTCAGAACTTTAAATTTTGATATTTCTGTATCTGTGTGAAGTCTAGAATTATGTACTGTACAAAATATAAAATTAGAAAGGACCACTTCATATAAAATTAAAAAAAAGAAATTAAATTTTAATACCATATTCTACATTCTATATTCGACTCATATAACAATGAATCAATCGTTTTTTTAAAACCTAATTTAAACAGTTTCAAAATTATCCCATTTTACATAGTAGTTGAAACGCATTTTAACTGTTCTTAGGAAATGAATTCTAAAAACTGTATTAAAATTTCACAAAGGTGAGCAATTTTTTTTTCTTTACCTATGTCGAATTCTTTCATCATATTAGATATGAAAGGAATAGCTTTCATATATTATTTATCCAGGCCGTCTGAAGATTCTCTACTTCATTTAAGTTATCAAATAAATTTAAACCATTAAAATCTTTTTCAAAAAATCTTATAGGCTTTCAGAATCTTTTAAGATACAATGTACCTATATTTTAATGGAGGTAAAGGAAGTTTCAGAAATCATAAAGCCAAAAGTAATAAATTTACAAAAAAAAATTAAAGACCTTGATTAATTTGCATTTTGGAAGTAAAAGTATATCACGTAAAAGTGAAGTTTTATGGCTAAAAAAAAAATCATATGTTTTGTGAGCATAGAATTCTCCTGATTTACCTTCATCTTATATACAAAGCAGTACAAAAGAAATTTGAAAACCCCGATTGTTTTATGAATATATATTACAGATGGAAAGGGGAAGTACAACTTTCGGTAAAAAAAAGAGTGATCCCGACTTGTTGAATTTTTGGGCACTAAGGACCTTAAACAAACAAAGGTTATTTTTATTTATTTTTTCTTTTACTGATAAATTAGTTCACCACAGAAGCTTAAAAAAAGCTTGTGCATGGGGAAATATATCGATGGAGGTTTGTAACGTATGAGAAATGCCATACCTGACCGGGATTCAAACCTGGGACTTAACGCATGTCTCGGAAGACCTAGACACTACCACTCCGTCACGGAAATCAACAAATTTTAAAACAATTTTTGTAAAAAATCTCTCGTTCTCCCCCCCTCTCTCTCACTCTCTCTCTCTCTCTCTCTGTGTGTATATATATATATATATATATTTGCGTGTGTGTGTGTGTGTGTGTGTGTGTGTGTGTGTGTGTGTGTGTGTGTGTGTGTGTGTAGCGTAGATGTGCGCACGCGTTTCCCCCTAAAACGTCTTATTTCTCAGTATCAGAATATGTTTTTTAAAAAATCTGAAATTTGAACATGTCTTTTATAAATGGGGGATTGATACCATTAAAATTTAATGCTGATATCTTTAGGTGATGTGGAGATAAAAAAAGTGTGCATTATTCTTATTCATTTTGAATTTTGGTCAAGTTTCAGAATTAACCAAAAAATATCTATTAAAATATTCGTATTAAATATTTTCTTACATTAGAGTCCGTGAAGTTATGCACTGCTGGACAATTTTATGGCTGTTGTTTGATGGATTACTGTGTGACTTCAAGATATTTATGATAATAAAATGGTTTAGTTACAGTTTAATAAGTTTTTTTTTATTTTTAATATAAATTAATTTATCCGTAATAATGTGCATGATACCACTTTATGTTTTGTTAATTTTATAACTTATTTCTATACTTTTTTTATCTACATTTAGTACATTTGCAGAAATCTCTGCTACATTGGTACATTTTGTGAAAATTTAAATAAAAAAAAAAGATAAATTCAGTGTTAAACTTAAAAGAGGTTTTATCACTAAGTACTTTATATTAAATCCATATTTTGGTTAAGGTGATATATTGATGCGAAAAGGGTAGAATAATGTGGATGATGTTGGTACGTCCGGAGCTGGAGTAAGGAGGACTATTTAATGTTTGCACATTTGAGTATTGCCAATCAATATCAAGCATTGGATATTGAACATGGTTATGTAATCGTTTGTGGTTGTTTGATAAAATGCGATTAATTGTTAAAGAACGTGTATTCGTGATGAAAACTTATTCGGAGACAATATTTCATGGTGTGTAGGTGAAAGTTCAAGGAGAAATTTGAAAAGAAATTGTTTTTTGAAACAAAACTGGGGATTCTGCCATCTATCAAGAAATTATCCAACAGTTCATACCTTGCTGCAAGAGAATGAGGAGACTGCTGGTTGTAACAGGACAGCGCCACTTGCCATACAACCCGCTCTACAATGGTGATGCTACAAGATTTTTTCGGTGGAAGAATCATTTCTAAAGGATTGCTAGCTACCAAGATTCCCTGATCTGACTAGTCCAGATTTCTTTCTGTGGGGATACTTAAAAGAGAATATTTATAGGAACAATACACACACCTTACAGGAATTGAAGACAAACATTGCCAATGCCATCCTGGAAATGAACAGGGTACAGCTAACAATTAAAGCCAGGAACATGGTCAAACATGTTGACAAGTGGATGGACAACATTTTAAACAGCTTTAATAAATTATTGTGCCAGTGTTTGCCAGTATTATTTATAGACTAAAATAAGTGACTTTTAAGCTGAATATTTTGTATAAAAATATAGTCTAGTATATTTACCACCACAATCAGTTACGTAGTAAAATGAACTGTTCCGCTACCATTATAATCGGTGGCAATATTTTGAATGTATACCGGTAGGGCAATTTGAAAAAAAAATCGAATTGAGCCGTTTCGAACTGCAATAATTTAAGTGCCTGCCACCTTTACCCTCGCTGCTGTTGCTAGTACTACAAACAAAAATTTTCCAGTACTTCTCATTAAATTGTATTTTCGGAATAATAAATATTTTTACGATTTAAAAATTTAATTTATAGATGACTAGAATTTGCTTTCGTTTATAGTCTGATACTGAAACCCCGTACTTCGCTGCTGGACAAAATATGAGTATAAAATATTTCATAAAATGTCAGGTCTATATCCTTTCTACTGAATGTGTATATACTTTGTAAACATCTTTAATAATTTATTATTTATCTCATGTTTAAATCATACCAGCCATAGTAGGTGGTTTTTAAATATAATATTTCTTCTTTCTAAAAATAGTTATTAATTCTTTTCAACTAATTAATCTAATATGAAATATTTCTATTCATTCAACATCAAAGATATTTTCAGGACAACTTTTATAATACATTATAATTTTTAATCATTAATGTTCTGTACGTCAAAGGGTTCAAGCATTTAGGCACATCACTTCACATATAAAAATAGTTTTATATAAATCAACACATAGAGTCATACCAAATTATTTATAATGGGTAACCATCTATTCTATGGACTTACTTTCACTTTCTTTCCAATCTCTTTTATTCATTGTATACATATAAAGGAGAGATTTTAGTTAATTAAAAAAAAAATTGAATAATAACTCTAAATATATCATTTTACTTTATGTATTAAAAAAAATCAATGTTTTTAAATAAACTATAAATTATAAATATAATCATTTTCATTGATGTGTTTGGATAGTTTTCATCGCTATATAGTGTACTACTTATTAAACGTGTACATGCAGCATAAAGAAATAAGAAAGAAAAAATGATAAACTAATGGATGTATTATAATGAAATAATTAATAATTTATTAGTGCTAGAAAGAGACGGGATTATTGGGAGGAGTATGATGGGAGAAGTGGAAGAGTAGAGTGTGGGAGAGGGAATGAGAATGTGAGAGAGAACGAGAGAAAGAGAGAGTGAGCGAGAGAAAAGAGAAAAAAGAAAGAGGTAGAAGAAGAGATTCATGGAATGTAGGGCGTCTGTGTTTGGCACGCATGTCAAAGGACCCGCCTAATAATTCAGCCCTGAGTGGGAGGTCTATTACAGACCAAGTATATTGTACAAGCAGTAGAGAAGGGGAACTTACAGGAAAGGTTTAACAGTTGTCATGTTTAAACAAAACGGGACTTTTTTGTACAAACTACACCAGAATGTAGGCTTAACCGGGATGGCCTAAAGGGCTACAGGTCAACAAGATGACCGATGGGTTGGCATGCCGTGGCGTAAATATGTTGTTTACAGGAGGGTCAACACACAATCGTGGCCGCAACAGCTCATCTGCCCTATACAGTCTATACCGCCGACACAGCGTGGATAGTCACGCCCTATGGCCGCCACTGTCCAAACTACTAGTCCGCTTCTGCACGCCTTTTATTTAAGCTACCGTCATAAAGATAATTCGTTTTTATCTCTTACATAATAAACATTTATAATTACCCATTAAATAATTAAATGCCAATTACTATAAATTCTTTGAACTAAAAACTCATAGTACCTCGTATTATTTCGAATACATTCGGTGGCATTTACAGAAGCCTAGTTTTATTTATAGGTTAATTAAACCAAGTTAACCTATTTAGGACTAATTACAAATTATTTAATAGACAAATTGAAACATTTAAAATAAATCCATTTAATTTAAAATTAAAAAAAATTAATTAATGATTATTATGATTATTTAAAAAAAAAATTATTTATTATATTATGCTACAAGTTACAACAATCTTAATTAACGGTTTATTAGTTAGTATTATCAGTATTACAAGCTAATAATTCGTAAAACAGTGCTATCAATTAAGCACTGACGATCGAGGATCAATAATTTTATGATAAATTTAAGTTCACCAAAATTTTAGTTATTAATTAATTTAAACTCATCTTAGTATTTCTATCTTAGCAGTTGCCAACAGCTTATTTACATGGCTATATCTTTTTCTAAGAAAATGTGTATTAAAATAAAAGTTACTTTAAAATAAATAAATAAATGAACCTTTATTCTGATCGGAACATAATAAAAAATTATGTAAACATAATTTGATGAACACATCAGTAAAAGGTAAATTAAAAATAAATAAAAAAATATAAAATAAAAAATAATCGTGTTTCAACTCCAGTTTAAATATTTAATTAGAAACATATGAACACATTGTTCATACGCATACTTTATATAAATGGATGGAGATAAATAGTGTTTTTTTACCGACTATTTGAAGAAAAATATGGCAAACAGTTCGACGGAGTTAGGAGAAAAATTAATTTTCTTTATTTCTGAGGTATGAGGAGTACAAAATTACCATTCGCTTAAATTGGGGTATGCCTATGCCAATGTATTTACATACCCCATGTATGTATGTCTATGTAATATAAAATCCCATGCCTATGTATTGAATTTTGTGGTTCGAAAATCTCAAAAACTATTAAATCAATTTACTTGAAAATTAGTTATGCTGTAATAATGTGTCTTAAGTTACGCATGTGAAAATCTGATGAAAGTTGGTTGAATAGTTCTTGAGTTAATCTCAATTTAAGGTCGAAAAAATTGAGGTTATGTTAGCATTGAGGTTATGTAGTGATCAATTTTTCATAAGCGCTTATGCAGTGATTCACAGTAGTAAGTTCAAATTGATGCTTGTATGTAGGATCTACTGATTAGTCGAACGTATGTAGGCTATTGTTGCAGTCTTGAAAATTAGCGCGTTTCTGACTCTGAAATAGTAAATACGTCGGAAATTAAAAATTTTCTTGCGAAATAGTTTCTTGTAATTAGTATTATTTTAACAATTTTCAGTAGTGTAATATTTTTTCTGTAAAAGAAAATATTTTAAATAAAGTGATGGAAGATTTTTCAAACGGTTCGGTAATTTATTAAAAATGACAACGGAAGTCTAATAAGGCCCTTTCTCGTAAGCCGAAGTACTATATTGAGTTATACAAAAACAGTTCGGTTGTCCATTTTGCTAACGGTGGATATAGTTTTTTCTTTAAGAATAGGTGACCATTATTTTTAGTAACGACTGTACATTCATAGATATAAACACAAGGATAACTTATTAACAAATTTAACTCTCTAAGTATTGGTTTACATAATTCATATTTGTCAGCGCCAGATAATGAACTGACAACCCACCTGTATTTTTTAAATACGTTCTGGGTTTTGGAGGCAATACCAAGACATGACATTATACGTTATACGAGAATGTATGTACGCACAAATGAAATTTAATAATGATTTCAAGCTTAGCGTTTTATTAAGGTTCTACAAAGGAAAAGGCTTGATTTTGTTACAAAAGAAATCAATTACCAAGACATGACATTATACGTTATACGAGAATGTATGTACACACAAATGAAATTTAATAATGATTTCAAGCTTAGCGTTTTATTAAGGTTCTACAAAGGAAAAGGCTTGATTTTGTTACAAAAGAAATCAATTACCAAGACATGACATTATACGTTATACGAGAATGTATGTACGCACAAATGAAATTTAATAATGATTTCAAGCTTAGCGTTTTATTAAGGTTCTACAAAGGAAAAGGCTTGATTTTGTTACAAAAGAAATCAATTACCAAGACATGACATTATACGTTATACGAGAATGTATGTACGCACAAATGAAATTTAATAATGATTTCAAGCTTAGCGTTTTATTAAGGTTCTACAAAGGAAAAGGCTTGATTTTGTTACAAAAGAAATCAATTTATTAACCCATGAAAACTTAAAATCTAACAAAATGCCTGGAAATGTGGTTTTGTGGATAAAAAAATACTACTGTTATCATTAATTTGCATCCTATACATTCAATCAGTAACGTAACATTTATCTGACATGTTACATTTATCCATATTTGATATTACATAGTTACAATCCATCCAGAGAATAAATAATCTTTTGAGCTGCTACCGTACAATTTTCAATTCCTATTAAATATTTATTTTCAGATAAAATACAGGTCTTCTGAAAAAAGGGTTACAATTAATAGCACAAGATTTTGAGACAAGTCATAATAAACAATAAGAAAACCCAAAGGACGGAGAAGACTTCCCTGAGGTACATCCCCGTTCCATCTTGAAGAACAAAAGACATTTCACCTACTTGTTTACGGTTGGTAAGGTATGCATTTAACCAACTGTAAGCAGCTCTGTCACCATAGCTACTGAGTTTTTCATCAGGTGAAATATGTGAAACTAAATTAAATGCTAGTCCGAGATTGGAAATAGATTGAAAATGGATTTTTTTCGTTATCTACGGAATTTAAAATATTTTCCAAAAACTGTTCGTTGTGAGAGTAGATAATGTTTTTATAAAAAAACATGCTAAAATTTCTTAATATAGGATGTTTTTCAAAAAGTCAATTTTTCATGATTTTTTCAAACACCGACCTCCGTGGTGGAATGGCAACGTCTCTGCCTTTCATCCGGAGAGTCCTGGATTCGAATACTGCTCAGGCTTGGAATTTTTCATACATAACAAAATTTAACTTGCATTCGTAAATGTATTTAGATGGTTAGCGCTGTAATTGCTAAAATTAATAAGTATATAGATTATTACTACAAGAAATAAATTATCACTTTCAATATTATTTATTCTTAAAAAAACATTTCTACCTAAAATTGACTATTTTAAGCAGCGTTTGTTGAGTTTTTAACTTAAAATAAATAAAAGGAATGGAAGAGGCAGTATAAGTAACAAGTAAGTTATCGATGTGCTAATTTCAAACGTTTCAATATTTTCGTATAAGACAGTTTTCCAAAAAAAGGAGGTGATAAAAACCTGTTCAATATCAATCAATCAATTCCGCGTTATTAACGTCAATTTTATAGCCGTTCGATATCGGTGTAAACATGAGAATTGCATTTAAAATCGGTATATAATGTGAACGAAAATTAACGAATCACACCATCAGAACGGATCAGTAGTCTAAATATAATATATATATAGAGATTGGTTAAAATTGAATGGTAAATATTTTTCCTTTTTCGTAATAAAATTTTATAAATTTTTTCATTATATGTAGCAATATGATATAGTAATAATGTCACCTTTTTATTTTTATAAATTTAAAATTTCTGTTAGATTATAAAATTTAAAAGAAAGATATGCTTTCAAGAAAAATATTTCTGTTAAATATACAGTGATAAAATTCTTAATGTCACACAGGAAATTATATTATATAATTTAAACTCTCATTATTTAAATTAAAAATTATTAACTATTAATTTTATTTTACCCGATTTATTTTTATATATCAATACATTTTTCTGCTAATATGTAAACGCACAAAAAATCAGAAACAATTTTATTTTATTTTCAGCCCCAAAAATCGGGTATTGGTCTAAAATAGAAGTGGACAGTAGAATACGATTTTCTCACAAATCTTGTACTTACAATCGTTCCTGATTAAGGAACCACAAGTAAATTGTATTGTAAAAAAGCACGTAAAGACGAGTTTCCAGCGAACACTCTCAATAAAGGGTATGCACATAAAAAAAATTACACATACAAATAAGTTTATACAAACTAGCACACTTGTATCAATTGGGATCACAAAATTTCAAGAGATATCAACAGTGTAGAAAAGAAGACAAACAAAAATAATCGACAACAACATTATTAAAAACTACAAAGAGATAAACAAAATAGTAGAAAGAAACAGAAGGGTGTTAAGCTCCTCAATAAGGATTAATAAAGACATTATTTATCTTATGTCTGATACCGAATCAGTTCAAGTGTCACTAAAATATTCCAGACTATAATACTTAAATAAATATTTGACGATTTTGTGTTTGTTTAAGAAAAGAATGAATTTTGCCCAAATCAGGCTTGTATTACCATGTTTTTGTATTTAGACAACAAAAAATTATTTTGAAATTTTTTAATACAACAGAAAACAATATTGCCTATCTTACCTAATGGTAACAGGTTGGTATAATACCAACCTGTTAAATACTGTACAGAAGTTAAAAAAAAAGGATGGCTAAAAAGGTGTAGTTTTAATAAAAACATTTTTCTTAATATGTATATTTATATTTAAGTATATTTTATATGTATACAGTAGGTATTATTAAACTGAGAAATTTATATAAGATTCCAAGCAACTATTTCCCCTGTTTTTTATTGTTTTTTTGTTTTTTTTATATCAGTTATTAAGATCTGAGAAATTGTTTCAATCCCATTTTTAAAATCAACCATTATTTCTGTATGTTCTGTATGAAATAAGTTTGTTTTGATAAGAATAATGTTTAGAGAAGCCGAGAAGGCTGTGAACTAAATGATGAAAGTTTTTACAGGTTAAATATACTCACTGTTCAGGCCGATTCAATATAAAGATAGTTTAACATCTACTAAAATCAGCGTAAGTTGTTGTTGTTTATTACCATAACTCTCTGGTTAATATTTGATTTCTGAAATATGTTTAATATTTTTTTAAACAATTATTATTACTAGAATTGTTTTAAACATGAAGTGTTTTTTTTTTAAACTTGTTCCATTAACGATAAACAAAATTTTATATATATATATATATATATATATATGAGGAAAACTGAATTAAGAGTTAATGTGCTGACCATGTAGGTGAACTTTTTTTTTGAATCAAAATAAGTATGAACATAAGAAGAAAAAATAAATAAATAAAAAGCTATAAACTTTTGTTAGTTCGCTAACGTACTTTCTTTAAAAATTAATATATTGCAATGAATAAAAGAAACGCGGCGCCTTTTATTTCATTGTAGCTCAGGTTATAACTTCATAGTATAGAAATACTGCTCAAGTATTAACTTGACTCAAAGAAGGAAATATACACCATAAATATAGATATGTATTAAAGATTTAAATACGGTTTCTCACATTTCATACTTTGTAATGTTTGTCAATAAATATATAAGTATCAACATAATTTGTTAATACGTTGAATAGCTTGGTTTATAATTACAGTAGATTTATAAAGTATACTTCTATTAAAAGAAGGTGTTTTCTAACACCCCCACTGTGAGAAATAGTCAGACTATAGATTATCAAGACTAGTATCTGTTGAAACTGGTGTCAGGTTAGAAATTAGATCAGCTATAAAAATAAATGAGGGCATATTTACGTTCTTTCTACGCCCTTTCACGTACTGAATGGCTACAGGACAGTCGTACTAAGCAATACAACATTGCACATTGCACTTCGAACGTGTAAATCGTAACTTAACTAACATGTCATAAAGAATTTGTCGTTGAATTGCGTTGTAATCCTATTATAAAAATGAGGCGACATGTCCAGTGAAGAAATAAGTTACTGATGCAGGAAAAGAAAACTAAGATTATATCGGAACAATATATATTATTTGATAAAAATAAATTTGATATTTTTTACGACGTAAAAATTCGGTTTAGTATTATTAATTGAAGAAAAACGTGAGATTTTTTTATATTAATTTTTTTTTTTTTTGTAAATTATTACATTCACTAAAATTATTTCGGTGTGGATCAAGTTTTGAATGTTTTGAGAAATGTTTAATCAGGTGGGATCAATTACTAAATTTTAATTTATTTTATCTATGAAAAAATAATTTTTATTGTCTATCTGTTAAAATTTATAATGGTTCCTCATAAGGGGTCCATAAGTACATTTGTGTCTGATAATCTTGTGAAGAGAGGCCTTCGATTAGACCCATCATTAAAGCATAAAAATGTTGAACACCTATACAAACGGAAAAGCACTTGTATAAGAGGTCCAAGTAAAGTTGAATGTTTAACGTAGCATTAGAAATAAATCTCAGGAAGAAAAACAGACAATGCCATCAATACCAATGAATAGGAACTACACTATATATAAATCAAATAATCATCGTTGAATAGAAATAGTTGTAATTTGTGGACCATTAAAATAACGTTCACTGTACTGTGACAGAATCATCCTGGTTTCCCAATCCTAGCTTTCTTCTCCAGGTCATTCCTCTGGTTACATCTCTCAGGTCCAGCGAATGGGAACATTTTAGTTACCTGATTTCACCACTACTCTCTAACAGATTTGCTGCCAGATAATTTACATGTTTGTCTAATCTCTGTTTGTACCACGAGCTAATTTTTTGGATCTCTTCGTAAAGAGAAGGTAATCCTAAATAGTTATAGATTTCAATATCCCTAAAAAATCACTGCGCCTCAGTTATCGTCCTCACTAACTTATTTTGGAATCTTTGAATTATCTCAATGCTGTTGTTACTCGTCGTAATCCATAGTTGGATCCAATACATCTAAATAGGTTTAAGGGTAACTTTGTAAATCAACAGTTTATTAGATAAGAATAACAGTGAGTTTCTAACTAGCAACTAGTTCAGTTCCCCATAATTTATGTTAAGCTGTTTCCTCTTTTTTACTACGTGGCCCTTCCACGTCAGGCGACGATAATTGTAGGTCAAAGTTATGATACCCTATCCGTGTGTGAGTTGTAGACGCCATTCAGGTGGACCTGTGGTCAATCACCCTTTCTCATCGTAAATGTTATATCTCAATTTGTTCTGATTTACCCTCGTTTTCCATTTCGACAGCCACGTGCTGATCTAATCTAACTCTGATTAATCGTTTAGCAGCGGGTTAATTCAGAAAAGAAATTAATTAATTTTAATGGAAATTTATGATGAAATAATGTAAAAGCAATGAAGAGAGATTACGACAGAAGATGAAGTAAAATATTATTGAAGATTATTATATAAAAATAACGAAAACATTATAAGAGCTAGCTGAAATTACTGAAAATTAAAATTAATTTAAGAAATTTCTGTAATAATACAATGTCTAAATTATAATGAAAAAATAAAAAAAATAAAATTTTATGCTAAATTAATTAAAAATTTTATTCAAATTTAATACATAATTAAAAAAAAAATTGTTTGTTTTGCAATTTAAAAATAAGTAAACATACTTAAACATCTTCGAAAAAAGTTATTTAAAAAAAAAAAGAAGTTACACCTAGGATCTTCAGATCTAGATAAAAAATTGCGATAAAATAAGAGTTTTACAACTTTTTTCTAAAATTTAACATTATACTTTTTAATATAATAACTTTCCCAATTAGATAATTTGAAAACAGCGTACTGATTTACTATGAGGTGTATGTTAATTAATTTATTTTGTATTACATCTCAATCATAATCTGTTACATTTCTAAAATGCCTCAAGTACAAGAAATATAAAATTCTTATCGTATACTATATTGTAATTAATAAATAGTAAATTAAAAATATGTGTGATATAATAAAAGAAAGATTTAAACTATAATAAAGAAATATTTAGTTTTATATTAATATAGAAGTCCAGAGAAATCGGCCATAACCGCATTACTATAATGGGGTTATAATGGTTTACTTGGAAACAAGATTTTAAAAATGTTTTTGTAATAAACACGTATTAGGTAGTATGGAAATCTAGCATTTCAACAGTAATGGACAAATTTTATTGTGCAACGGTAGCAAATCAATATCAAATAGTTTTTAGAAATTTTAATTTAGTTAAAAAAATATTTGTGAAAGTTTTACTTTAAAATTTAATCAGACTCTTAATTTTTATAAAATAAAGGAATATTTTTTAATAGGTGGAAGGTACAAACTTTACAATTTTTCTATCTTTCTTTATATAAATTTTTATGTCAACCAATAAAAAAGAGGCTTACATTAGGTAGTAGTGAATAGTCTGAGGTGGGTGTAGGTGGTAAGGTAATCTGGTTTAATTTGTTTTTAAGCTAACTTTTCGTTGCGTTTTCTAAAAAAAAATCATAGTTTTTAATTGTAATTTATTTGCATATTTTACGACACACAAATAAAGACTTTTTACTTTGCCACAGTGTAGCCTGAATGGGAAAGTGTGGTGATTGTGTAAAAAATTGCGTACGGGTTTTTTGTAAGCCTTTATTTTTTAAGTTCCAACTAGTTAATCTAGACCAGAAAGACTTATCTATGAATGTATGTATAGTATTTTGGGCTTACATCTCAATATTGAACGAACTAATTTTTTTTTTTAATTTCGTCAAGTATTTCTATATATACGGCATTGAACGTATTAATTTTTTCCACAATTCATTCAGGGGGTGGCGCATAACGCGAAAAAAACAATTTCGATTTACTACAAAGGCACTTTAAAAAAACTACATTGCGTACAAAGATAATCCAAAAAAAGGTTTTTTCGCAAAATCAACTCCCACCTCTGAAAACTGAAATGTGTGCTTTTGGTTTTTTTCTCTATCACCCCTCGGTTTTAATATTAAGATTTTTTGTTACTTTATCATCATATAAAGGTACTTTATACATCATCTATCAAAAATTTTCTTCAATTTTCTAAATTTAAAAACCCCATATCATAAGTATAAAAAACTTTTTTTCATTTTTAAGTTCCTGTTTTGACAATTTTTGGAAGGGGTGTTAAATTTTTTTTTTAGTTCAGTCATTTGACTGGTTTGATGCAGCTCTCCAAGATTCCCGATTTAGTGCCAGATTTCATTTTGGTATACCCCTTACATCGCACATCCCTAAAAATTTGTTTTACATATTCCAAACGTTGCCTTTCACAATTTTTCGCATCTACCGGACAGGTAGATATTGGAGGGACACTCCAATATCAAAGCGACTATTCAAGGAAGTATTAATATGTGGCCTATAAGTCTGTCTCTTCTTTTAACAATATTCTTCCAAATACTTCTTCCCTTATCAATTTGCCACAACAGCTCTTCATTTGTCACTTTCTCCACCCAACTGATTTTTAACATACTTCTATAACACCGCATTTCAAAAGCTTCTAATCTTCTTTTCTTAAGTATTCCGATCGTTCAAATTTCATTTCCATATAAAGCTACGCTGCAAATATATACTTTCAAAAATAATTTCCTGGCGTTTAAATTAATTTTTAATGTAAGCAAATTATATTTCTGATTGAAAACTCGTTTTTCCAGTGCTATTCGGTATTTTATACTGCTCCTGCTTCGTCCATCTTTAGCAATTCTGCTTGCCAAATAACAGAATTCTTCTACCACCATAGTCTTTTTTCATCCGATTATATATTCAGTGGTTCATCTACTTTATTTCTATTACATTTCATTAGTTTCGTTTTGTTCTTATTTATTTTCACGCGGTATTTCTTGCGTAGGACTTCACCCATGCCGTTCATTGTTCCTTCTAAATCCTTTTTCAGCTGGAATTGCTATATCATCAGCAAATCATAGCATCTTTATCTTTTCACCTTGTACTGTTACTCCGGATCTAAATTGTTCTTCAACATCATTAACTGCTAGTTCTAAGAAAAAATTAAAAAGTAACGGGGATAGGGAACATCCTTGTCAGACTCCCTTTTTCATTACGGTTTCTATCGTATGCTGTTTAATTATTACTGTTGCAGTTTCGTTGCTGTAAATGTTAGTAATTGTTTTTCATCTCAATATTTGAACGCTAATTTTTTAAAATGCAGAACATTTTACTCCAGTCTTCGTTATCAAATGCCTTTTCTATGTCTATAAATACATTGTTTGTTTTTATTAATCTTTCTTCTACTATTAATCTGAAGGCTAAAATTCCTTCCCTTCATCCTATTCTTTTCCTGAAATCAAACTGGTATTCTCCTAACTCTTCTCCACTCTCCACTCAATTCTTCTGTACCGAAGTCTAGTTAAGATTTTTGATGCGTGAATAGTTAATTGTTCTGTGTCCTTCATATTTATTTGCTCCTGCTTTCTTTTGTGTCATAGTAATAACACTCTTATTGAAGTGTGACGTAACTTCCCTTTTTAGGTCATTGTACGAAGTAAAGGAAGTACTGTGATATCGACTAATTTCTGGTTTCAGATCACAACGAAATCTATTTTCACCTTCCTTGAATCCATTTTGACTTTTATCGGTGTGACGTCTGTACATACGTACGTATAGCTCAAAAACGATTAGCCGTAGAATGTTGAAATTTTGGATTTACGACTGTTGTAACAACCAGTTTTGCACCTCCTTTTTTGATTGCAATCGACTGAACCAAACGTGTCCAATTTTGAACTTTTTCTTAACTGCAGTAATAAGCCTTCACTGAGAACGTTTCAACGACATATCATAAGTGGTACTTATTTTCATTGGTTACAGAGTTACAGCCAAATAAAATTTTAATTAATGAAATATTTGGATCTTACAAGGGAAGGCACATCGTTTCGAATCAAACTTCATCTCTTTTTTTTTTAGGTAGATTTAATAAGAAAGCTAACTATTGGAATGAGTCTATATATATATTTCACTTTCTTGTGGACATGATAACTGCCGTAATTTTGCACCAATCACTATCAAATTGATAAATAAAATATAACGACCCAAAATCTCCGTAGAATTCGTTAATGGGAAAAATTCGAGCATGAGGGTGAAAATGGAGGGGTTTTTTTTAAAAATAAAATATCACTATAACTTTCTTAATAAGAAAAATAACGAATTCCTTCAACGTGCCAATGCCATGCCTGACTGGGATTCGAACCCGAAACCTCCAGATGAAAAGCTGAGACACTACCACTCCATCACAGAGACCAGAGTTGTTTTCCAAATTCTATAACACCATGTGTTCTACTCTGCTTGCTGAAAGTAAAATGTTTTAAAAAATTTCATTTGAAATTTTTGTTAATTGGAGGCTAGCTCCCAAAAAATATTGCAATATTTCAGTATTTGTTGAGGGGCTAGAGGAATTTTCCTAAAGAAGGATAGGTCTTGAAATTTTCTGAACAATAGTATTTTTTTATTTTTTCCTTAAAAGTAAGGACAGCAGGATTTGAAATAGAATAGTCTGAATATCAAAATATTTAATTTTTTCAATTGCTTGATGGGGTCAGTGGGGCTAAAGCGCAGATGAGAGAGACATAAACCGTAAAGTGCTTACTTACCTGCCCTTGAAGAGTAGTTAGTATTCATTACTCTTGAATAAGTAGTTTGAATATTTCATTTTTATATATTAAGGGTACTGTGGACTACACAGACCAGGAAAACTAAATTTTTTAACATTAAACTAACTTTTGTTTTACTTCAGGGCAGAATGCAATATTCACAAGAATGGTTTAAATAATTATATTTTATATTCAATTTTAGGGATCTAAGAGAGTTTGGTAAACTTGGACAGTATTAAGTTTCTTGCATGATCCAGAAGGGAGATGTATATCATAAAAGAGAGAACAGCATGAACTGAATGTAATTTTAAATTTTGGTCAGTTGAAGTGATCAAGGAGAGCTATTAATTAGAACATTCCAGATATTATTAATTTTCATGCTTTCCTCTGAAAGTAGAATGCATTTAGAAAATAAATTACTTGAATATATCAATAATTTAATAATTAAAGCGAACCACGAAGGTTAGGATATCTGGAAGTAAAGGAGTTCTAAATCTATTCGTTGTACTTAAGTTTTTTGGCTCCTTGAACCAAAACGAGCCTAAAACTTATATCAGTAAATTTGTTTGATATCACAAACCATCGGTCCAAGGGGTAGAAAAAATAGGGTTTCGAAGGCAAAAAAATTCATACCTTCCTTAATAGTCACAGTATAGAATCGATTTAAAGTGGTCGTTAGTCTTCTAAACATTACCTAAAACTCTTGTCTGTAACAATTTTTGATATGACCAACATTTACGGCAAGGGATGAAGGTGCGGCTTATCGTAAGGCAAATATGTGAAACTTTTTTTCATGTGCAACGATTGTCGTATTGAGTAAATTTGAAATTTTTCTTAACTTTAAAGTGGAAATCTGTTTTATCCCCTAGTTAGCACCGATGAAATCTACCTCCGCCTTCCGGTGTACCAAAAGAGATTTTTTTTAAATTTATTTCTTTTAACTTTTTGTTTAAATTTAAATGTATCGATTTAATAATTATTCACCCGTGATTGTAAAAATATTTTGCAATAATAATTCATTATAAAAAAAAATTGAAAAAAATCAGAAGTTATTAGTGAAAAAATAAATCTTATGTACTTTTAAAAATTATGTATATGTAATTTAATAGGCATTATTACATATGTGTATATGTAACAGATTTGGTGAAACATCTGATTATTTAATTTAATTGAAAATTAATATTAAATTTAGAATCATGTTACTTTGGATGTTCTAGTTTAATTTTATTAAATTATTCCAGAATTTCTGTTTAATTTTACCTACATTAAAGTTAACTACAGAACGACTGAAAAATAGACCCTCACAAGAACAACATATACACTGAGGCATACATGCCTGATCTTTAATAAATCGTAAAAAAATTGTATCTTTTAGTTCTTTACTTTAATTATTGTCGGACAGTATTCTCCCTAAGTTGGAGTTGATCATCATTTCGTTTATTTGTTTTCTGTTACCAATCATTTAATCGCTCTTTGGTCTGATATAATTCTTTTGATCTTAATTTGTGTACAAGTTCTCTAGTTTTAAAATATTCTCTCTCTTTATATTCATTATCCTCTCTTAATTTTTTTTTATTATTTCGTTGGTCTTAAGTTTTCTTCCTCTTTATATTTATTATCTTCTCTTAATTCTTTTATTCTTTCTTTGGTTTTAGTATTTTCTTCATCTTTATATTTATCACCTTTTCTTTTTTTTTTCCCCCTACTCCCTCGGGCCGGTTATCCAATTAAGTATACGCAGCCCGAGGAAGTGTCCTTTTACTCAAAGGAGGGCTCCCCACCCACCAGCTGTATGTCCGGCACGGTAGGTCAGCCCCCCGGTCGGATCTTTTCTTTTTGTTTTCTTTACATTACCTGCCTCAATTTCCCAGGGCAGGAACCGAGTCCGGCTATGCCATTTCCAGTCCCAGACCCGGGAACCGGGTCTCGGTCTTTTGGTGTTGCCTGCCTCTAACCCCGCAGAAGGTAGGCCAGGCCTGTCTATGTCGTTCCCAACCACCAACTACGAAGCCGGGTCTCGGTCTTTACATTCCCAGTCCGATCTCGTAACGCCTACTCGCGGTCGTAGCTTTCATAAAAAGACAATACTCATGAATATCCTAGTTCTACAATTACTTCAGTCTTTAGTAGTACACCATACGTCTTTCAGTATCATTTTTCTCTTTTAAAACTAAAAAGGAGAATTTTTCAAAATTATTCCAATTTTGTCTAGAACTCAAGATGAAGCTCCTCGGGTGGGAGATTCTGTATTCCCGTGCGAAACCTAAGTTTTGTCCATTTATCGCATTCAAATATTGTATGCTCAGCTGTGTCATCGCGTTCACAGTACCGACAACGTGGAGAGCTTCTTTTGCCAAAGCGGAATAAGTATTGCTCAAAATTTCCATGTCCAGAGAACATCTGAAAGACATAGTAGCTGACCTCACCATGCTTTCGTTTAACCCATTGGCTAATGTCTAAAATCAACCTTTTTGTCCACATAGCCCCCTCATGTTGACTCCACCTACGCTGTCATGCCCGCATAACCACTTCAGAAGCATCACCCCGTTCCATGCCCTGAAAGCGAAGCCAGCGTTCCAAAACCTGGAGTTCTATGGGTTTTGTGAAGCCAGAACGCACGCCGTCTCATAAGATATTGTGCGGTATCCGAACATCACCCCAACCTGTCTATGTAGACTCCTCAATCGTTTAAAATTCCTTTGCGTGAATATGGCTCTATACCAAACAGGTGCCGCATACAATAAAGCCGAGGTGCATGCGGATACTAAAACTCTACGTTTAGATGATCGTGGTGCTTCACGTCCAGTCATTAATATCAATAAGACTTTGAGAGTTTTTTCAGCAGATTTACATCTCTCAGCGACGTGTAAACCAAAATTTAAGGACTTATCTATTATTAGGCCAAATTATTTAGTATGTGCCTCCCTTCTTAATCTATGTTCTCCAATCCACAAGTCGAGGTTTCGAATATTTCTTCTGCCCGCAATCATTATGTACTCGCATTTGACCAGAGATAATGCCAGTCCATGTTCAATCGCATACAGTTTCGAGTGCTCTATTACCAGAGGTCTCAAGTTCTAGCTCAGTCTTGGCGTTGACCATGATAGCTAAGTCATCAGCGTATGCGACAACCTCAGTCCCGGCTGGCATCTGCAATAGCAGTACGTTATCGAAAGCAATTAGCCACAAAAGTGGCCCCAGGACTGATCCTTGAGGGACACCACCGTGGATTTGATAATTCAGTGTACCCTCCGACGTGTTTACCCATGTCCATCTGTCTGAGAGATACTCAGCAATCTGTCTCCGAAGACCAGCGCTTACATTTCTTTTGTTGAGTGCTGTAATAATCGTAGCCCATCTGACAGAACCGAAAGCGTTCTTAATGTCTAGAGTTATTAATAACGGTATCTTTCTGGTCCGCCATGTTCCGCTTTTTACTTTAATAGCCCATTTAATTATTTTGTTCATGACATCCAGGGGTGATTTTCCTTTAATAAAACCATTCTGATTCTTATGCAGCCCGTTGCTGTCATTCAGTTCTTGTATTAAACTGTTTGCAATAATTCGTTCCGCCACTTTGCCCATTCCGTTAATGAGGCGGAGCGGACGGTATCCAATCTCAGAAGAACCAGCAGTATTCTTTGGTAGAAACACTGTCCTCGAGGATTTCCAGCACTTAGGAAACATCTTATTTTGGGCACCAAAATTAGCCGCATCTGTTATCTCCCAAGGGACCCTTTTAAATGTCTCTTGAGAATCGTGGCAGGAGTGCCATCAGGTCCTGGGCTCTTTTTTTCCTTAAGTCTTGACACAGCCAAGGCAACTTCTTGCTGCGTGAAACGACCGGCATCGCAATTCACCAATTCCAGAGGGTCCGATTCAGGTACCGGAAAAAGCCTGTTTAGCTGTTCTACAGCGGTCTCGGCCGTAAGGAGCGGCAATCGTTAATTATTTAATTGTAATTATTTTATTTTAGTTATTTATTCTGTTAAAAAATGACCTCTAGTTTAACTGTTTTATCAAATTTTTTCCTAATTTTTTTTTGAGTTTGTTGTTTTTTAATATTATTATATATTCACTAATATACTTTTTGTTATCACAAAAAAATAATCCATAAAATAAATAAAAATAATTATGAATGTTAGTTAAATAACTTTGTTAGTTGGTAAATATAAAAATATAAAATAAATATACACAAAAAAATGTATATTTAAATATTTCTAAAAAAAAACTCATTATAGAAAATAATAAATAATAATTATAATAATAAAAAAGTAAAAAAGTTGAAATATGCAACAGAATGTAGTCTTAAATGACAATGTAATTGATTTTGAGCCCGTTATACTGGTAATTACGAATATCGTTGAGCGTTTTGTTGATTGTCGCCTATTTTAACTAAATCATAAATTCCATTATTAACACAACCTGTCTTGTTTAACCTATTCTGTAAGATTTTAGACTCTTAAATTTGTGTGTGTTAAGTAATAATTCATGGTTTGGCACAAAACAAACCTGATATTTTGATTATTATTATCCAATACACTTTAAACAAATCTAAACAGAAGAATAGTAAAAATGAAAAAAATAAAGATATATAATTATTATACGAATAATTGTTTTATTAGTATTACACATGATATATTTAAATTTAACGAATCAAATCTGAATATTTATAAAAAAACGTAACATAATTAAATAAACTATTGTATAATATGAATATATTATTAACTGTTACATGAGTAAATAATAATTAATATAAAAATACAAACATCTGGTTGCCAAATTGGCAAATTAAAATAACTTGTATTTAAAAAAAAATCCTGTCAAGACAAAAATCTTGTTAATATAATAATGTAAAAAAGAAACAAAAAATAAACACGAAAACAAAACACTAAAGCAGTTATTTAATTCACAATTTGCCTCAAATGACGTCTATTCCAATTTGAAAGATCGCAAGCTATTATTTTCTATTCAAAATTGTTTTATTTTAATGATGTACGATGAAAGATGAAGTTTTATTTTAAAATAATTGTCATCATCAGTGAAAATTCTTACATATTTTATTAAACGTTTTTTAAAGATAATTCATTTATAAATTTAACTAACATCCCCCGTCACGGCTTTGTTCTCATAATGTGTAAACAGGAATCGCAATCATGATTATTTACAATATATATAAAAACGACGCATTATTGGTTTTTTAAGAAAAATATTTTTAAAGAACATCCGAATAATCAAACATTTTTTTTGTTTTTTTTTTGTACCATATGGTAATAGTATAACTTGATTTTCTGATTTACCCTAAAATATTGAAAGCCCAACATACAATTGTCCACGTGAAAAAAATCAGAGCGCAAATCAATACCAATATATTTAAATATCTGACCTTGAGCCTTATTAATTATATCAGCAAAATAAACTTTAATTGGGAACTGAAGTAGCTTAAATTGGAAAGATAAATTTGTAGGAGTCATAGGTATACGGGGTATGAGAGCAATCTCTCCAACTGCTGGATCTGTCAGGGTAGTAGCTTCAATAACATTGTTTTGCATAGTTTTAATATGAAAATGGGAACCATTACAGTGGGTTAGGATTTTTTGGGCTGCAGATTGCGGTGGAGAAGACGCAGGCCATCGTTTTTCGGGGAGGAGGAGACTGGATGAGATAGATTTTTATGGTAAGGAACGAGGTCATCTTTCTTCAGCCGGTAGTTAAATACCTGGTGGTTTGGTTGAACAAAATATTGACCTTTCAGGCACATATCAGAGAAACTGCCACGATGATAGAGAGGACAGTACGGCTCTGAGCCGTTTAATGTCAAATATTGGGACTCCGCGGCAGTCAAAGAGGAAGCTGCTGGCTTCGGTCGTGGACTCAACCATCCTGTACGGAGTTTATATCTGGGAGGCGGGTTTAAATGGTCTTGGCGGGAATCCCTCCCTTGGATCTTTTAGCCAAGGAGCGGTAACAGGAAGGGGATTGTCATCCATATTGTGGCCAGGGAGAACCTTCTTAGGCGATGGCAGAGGAGGTGGGACATTTACAACAAAGAAGCATGAACTAGTAGGCTAGTGCCCTAGATGAAGGGTTGCATGTGCAGAAATTGGGAAGAGCTTTTTCTCTACCAGTTCTTCAGTGGTC
This sequence comes from Lycorma delicatula, assembly GCF_047948215.1. Lineage (NCBI taxonomy): Eukaryota > Metazoa > Arthropoda > Insecta > Hemiptera > Fulgoridae > Lycorma > Lycorma delicatula. The sequence continues at coordinate 74,747,435 of NC_134462.1, read as the reverse complement.
ACGGGTGTTTCAATTCTTACCTCTACGTGAGGGTGAGGAGTGATATCCGTGAATCTGAGTACTGATCGGCGGAGGTGGACACCGCCGAGCACCCTATCTTCGATTGCCCCCGCTGGGAGAGACAGAGAGAGGAAATTTTGTCCGGGTTGTATGTCATATCTTCCCAGACAACATAGCTGAAATCATGCTCCGAAGCAAGAAGTTATGGGCGGTTGTGGCCATGTTTATAATGTTCTCCATGTCCAGGAAGGTGGAGGACGAAAATTGGTGGATTTCGTAATGCAATTTGTAGTGTAATTCGTGTAGTAGTTAGTTTCGCAGTGTAATTGCGTCGGGTTGTTTATCGTGTTGTTTTTCTTGGATTTGTTCATATTTTCGCGTGAATGTGTCTACCTTTAAAAAAGAAACACCGTGTCGTAGTGTTATGTCGTGTGTATTTTTGTAGTGTAACCATAGTTTTTTAATTTGTAGTATAATCTCTTTATTTGTAAATTCTTGTAGTGTAATTTGCGTGTTGGAGGGATATCTCGTGGATTTGGCGCTGTAATTCGCGCTCTTATTGCATTATTCATTACTGTCGTGTTGCATCAGGTCGTTGATTGGCGCGCGTTTTCGGATTTGTTTATTTGAGTTTAAGTGTGACCGTGTCTACGTTTGTAACGTAGCGAAATTTGCACTTGTGTAGTCATAGTACTAATTAAAAACAAAAAAAAAAATTGTGTTGCAGTTGTAGTATTATATGTATAAAATATAGTTATTGTAGTATTGTAGAAGGTTAGTGTTAATGTTAAGTCGTTGTGTCGTTGGTTCGAATTCTCGTTGATGCTAGAGTGAACCGGTTTGAAGCCTGCGTACCCTGACGTTATGCCTAATGCTGGTTCTTGTGTGCGCAGGATTACTCCAAACGGGTGTGGTTTTAGTCGGTAGCCTGCTAGTGGCGGTCGGATAAGACCATCAGCAGGAATCTGACACTCCGTCCGTGAATGCATTTCCCCCTCCAAAAAAAAAAGAAAAAAAGGTGGGTTAAGATTGCGTTAAGATAAAAACTCCGACTTTAAGCTGCAGATTATGTGGTGGTGGAAAGCTAGCCGGATTAAGTGAATTCAAAAATTCTTGTAGATACTGTTGTAAACTTGTTGTAAACGGCATCTTCAGTGTTCACTACAGTATCTAAAAGATCTGTATTCTTTATTTTTCCTCTCACATAGTCAAACATAATATTGTTAATTTCCAACGCAGGAATATTCCAGGATATGATAATGGTTTTTCACATAGCAAGTTGTATGGTTTCTGTAAAAGATCATCAACATATGGATAAATTTAAAAAAATGAGAGCATTAATAGTTAGCAAAATCTTACCTAGTTTTGCATCGATAGATACTGAAACATGATCATTTAGTATTGTTCCACTACCAACACTGAGTAATTACGATGGGAATTTCGCATTCCTACCTCTAAGATGTACTGTCATATTAGTTCGTAAGTTCAAATTATAAACAGATCTCCATGTAGGTGATGATTTTAGACAGGATTTGATTACATCAGCACTTGTTCTTATACTGTGATAAACTTGTCATTGAATCCTAAATGTTGGCATAAAATTCTTTCCCAAAACGTTTTTACGAAGTCATTTAAAATAGAGTATTGTACTTTCATGCGTTATCGTGAAATGTTCTGATAATGGATGAGATTCTAGGTTCAATACTTTTAGAGAATTGCGGTGGTACTTCAACCTGCGGCGGAGAGTTGTTACCTCCAAGGCAACACATACTGGGCATGTCGTCCTTTCATTTCTGAGCGCAACCATGATTGCATCATTTGTTCAATGCGTCAATTTGAATATATACTAAATTGATGTAATGAAAATTAGGCTGATATTTGAAATCAGCCCTTGACGTAGAAGCACGCCGTCCGTTCTGTATACAACGAGCACACTGGTCATCAAGCCGATGCACACATTTAGCTGACCACTCACGTTATTTCTCAGGTGGAGTCTGTGTCCGTTGTTTTAATAAACGCATTTCTCGGATTGGGATTCTTTCACTTGAACGTCTATTTGCGCTACCATTTTCATTTGCAAGAGCTGAGCTTTACGTTTGTCAAAACTTTCATTCATTCTTTTAGATGCCATATTACTTGCGGCAGGTGTTCTCAGACAAAAAAAATTTGGATTTCGCAGCCAACATATTTGTCTTGGGAAAATTAAATACGTAAAAATATGATCAAATAAATAGCCGAACAAATTGCTAAAACCTTCTGTATACGTTGAACTACAAAATTTTTGTCTCAATGGATAGACAAAACTCGACTCAAGTAAGAGACAGAATATTTAGAAACAACGATGAATATTTTTCTAATCAGATGTAATGACATAAATAATTGGTCGATATCTAAAGACTTTTGGTGTCAATTCAACTCTGAAGCGGCTTGCCTCCTATCGTCTCGAATGAGGCGTGCAGTACCGTAACGGATTATTTATATTTACACATTTTAATAAATTGGTTTTCATCATAATGTATCCTATGGCATTTCGGATTATATAACAAAAATATTTTTAAACTTTGGTAGTGTTTAGTTTAATGGTTCTTGAGATATTTGTTAACATACAAACAACCGTTTCCTCTTTACATAATAGTGAGATATAGAATTGTTTTATTAAAGCTATTTTTATACTTTACTAGGAAAAAAGGTGAGCCTACGGCCCGCCGCAAATTATCACATGGTTTATGTTTAATTGCAGATGATTTTGTTAAATGTTTTTGCCAATTGTAACTAAATAACCTTCATAAATTTAGAAAATCCTAAACATGTTTAGCTGTTTCTTCAGTTATGATTTCTTAACACAGCTCTAACCCCACTGTTTTCCTTTTTATGCCCATACACAAATACAATTTTAGATAAATCGTTCGTATATAGAAGTATGTCTTTATATTCCTTTATTCGTTCGTTCTTACGAACGAATGTTCGTTTGTATAAAGAAGTTTGAACGAATGAATCATTCGAGAAGTATATATCGTTCGAACGAATGAATCGTTCCTGCACTACGCGCAGTCGCCCGGCGCATGACCACTGGTTCGCTCTGCGCCAAAATCAGCAGCTAAAATAAAAAGTGAGCACATACAACAAACAAACAAACCTACGCACCATACATCTTTATGGGAAAGAAAGTGTAATCAAAAATACAGTTTTGAACACTAAATAAAAACGTTTACATAATTATCATAAATTCCAATATGTTCATTATTATGTAGGTATCAAAAATTGACATATATTTGTAGCACACTCAATTTTTTTAGAATTAAGGAAAAGACTCATCTAGTTCTAGGCAAAAATTATAACTTTCAGACACATTTTATGCGTGAATATTGTCTTTTTTTTTTTTTTTTTTATACACTTACCCTAATACTCTCTTTCTTCTTATTATTACCTAATTTTATATTATGTTCCATGAGGTAAATTTATCGTATTCACAAATCTTATATATGTATTATTTTAGAATCTGAATCGCTGTATAATGGGATTTGAAGTTTAGATATATATTCAAATTAACAGCTCTATTAGAAGTACTAACAGAACAGGTGTTCATTATGTGCTGAGGTAATAATAATATCAGGGTTGTCACTACATAAAACTGCAGTTAAGGTTGGAAGGAGACCGAATTGAAGAAGATACATGAGAACTAAAATATAAAATGCGTAGCATTCCAAAAAAGAAGAAGGGTATTTGTAATTACACAAGAGATAAATATAAAAATTAAAAAAAAACATGACTGCCAAAAAAACATTGCTCTTTAATATAGGATAATTAGTAATATAGGATAATAAAAGAGCAGACGGGGACAATCTTGTATATAGTACAATTAATTTTAAAAATGTTTTAAATCTATTTAGACATATATACCTACATAATTGTTTACATAGGCTATTATTAAATTCCCGGTAAATTCCAACGTGGGGTCATGCATCTAAATCGGTTCAGCCGTTGAGTTTCTACAGTGGAACAAACATACATACATAATACATATATACACCCTAGATACATTACACTCTTTGGGCACTTGGGTAAAGACTATATATACACTAGGGGGCTGGGCCCCCTGGCCACTTGGCGTCCAAAAAAGCTATAAAATGTTATTACAGGTTACCTTTTTTCTTTTTCCTTCTTTATTTATTCTAATCCTTTAGATTTTTTCCTGAGTGTTTTAAGCTATTGCCCGTCCCAGTAGATCAATTAAGTCTCGAGATATTGCAATTGTAGCGTGTTTTCAGAATTTTTCTTCCCATTTTATAATATAGGAAGATTTTATATATATAGTTTAATTTAATTGCTACAAAAATTAAATATACACACACATACACATTTTGTGTTTTGTAGATCTCTGATGGGTTTCTTTTACTTTAAATGATTATTTAGTAGAATTTCATTTAACTAAGATTATAAAGGCACTCCTAGTAGTAAAAACAAACGGTTAAAAGAGTTATTTTTTTTTTTTAATTTTGGTAAAGAATGAACTAAACTACGTTGTTAGTGTAATGAAATAATATAAAGAACTCTCAAGAACTATTTATATACAGTGAAGATTTAAAATTATACTCTAATTTCGTTTGTAAAACATTCATCAATAATTATATTAGAATTAATTTTTAAAAAAAAACTGCACAAAAAGAATATTTAAAAAATTGAAAACAATTTATCGGCATTAAAATAAAACAGTTTTTTCTGTTTTCTACATTTCTGTACAAAGAGATTAACTCAAATGGAAAACAAAATACAATAATTGTATAAAATATTATTATTGCTTACTGTATCTGGTCAGTTCTGGTGATAGCTTCAGTTAATGCTACTATATTATAAATCTACGTTTATTTTTTTAATTATTACTAATTATAATAAGGTTATGATATTTTTCAATTTTCAAGTTTTGTCATCATTTTAATAGTAATTTTTAAATAACTTTTTAGGATTAAATTTTAATCATACTAATGTGTATATAGTTCTAGTTTTGATTGAATTCGTTATTTTGAGTGAATCTGGAGGTTCTTGAGTAGAGATTTGTCAAAGTGAGAGGAGGGCAAATTTAAAATAATGTTAACTAGAATATTTTGGGGCCTACTTCCAAAAGTGTGCGTAGTTTATAATATTTGATACTATCTGAATTGTATACAAATTGATTTCAGTCAGTTTTATTTGGAAATGAACATTTTTTTATTGATACAATTACTTATTTAAACAAACAGTACATATATTAATTCCTTCATTAGCCTTAATATGTTAAAACTATGATTTTACTGTTTTTTTTTGTTTTTTTTATTTATTAATTAAATTTATATTAATTAATTTGCATATGAAAAAAATATTACAAGGTTAAATTAATTTTATTCATATAAATATAAACTACAGGATTTTTTTCATACGAATCAAAATATTATAAGAAAAATATTTTTAATTTCTATAAGATAATTCGTGTAAATGAAGAATACGTTATATTAATTAGGACAGTAAACTTGGCATGAATTGATTCTATAACAATGTCAAAACAGTTTATGAAATAGTCTTATTATAAGATAATATTTCTATTTTATTATTTTATCGCCTAAGTTGGTCTTGTTCAATAAATAATCTCCCTCTTGATTTTTATTTTTGTTATTTTATTTGATTTATATATCAGCAATGATCCTTCCTCTCATGACTGAGAGCAGGTGAACCGATTCATATCTCGCTGACAATTTCCTCCCATAGCTCACGGTCCTCTGCCATTCGAATCAATGTGCCTAACGTTTATCCACTCTCCTCTTCAATTTGATCCAGCCATCTTCTCGGCGGTCATCGGCATGACCTGCTGTTCTCTAATTTTCCCTGTACGACTAGTTTCTCAAGATTTATGTCGAGCTAACAGACTATATGGCCGAAAAAGCGGATTTGTAGATAAGCACAATAATTAAAAATGAAGGATTCTAATGTAACAGAAGGAACTACACAACCTTGAATGGACGTATACCATTAGGAGACAAACAAGGATTAAAATTTTATTTTTTTTAACTTAAATCCCGAAGATTTTAAAGAATCGTAGGAGGAATACAATTTAAAATTCTATTTTAACACAGAACCTGAAAGTTATTTTATTCCTATAACTAATTAATACAACATTTATAAGGAAAGGAATTCATAACGTGATTATCATCTTAAAAATTGTTTAAATTATGCATTAGTTTCTGCAACTGCTCAATTACTATACAGACTATTATGCATTCGATTCAACCTTAAATATAATTTTATTCAATGCGGATATTGGCTTATTCCTTGTATTTTAATTAATTATGGACATCGACATTTCTTATAGAAATAACAGGCCATGTAAATTTATATATGAATAAATCTATGACAGCAGAACATATTTGTTGATAATTTTTATAATTATAGTTATCTACTTATTAAAAACAAATATCAAAACACAAAGTAAAAAACCCATATATACACGCCCATCCCTGCGCGCGCGCTCACACACACACATACGCGCGCGCGTATGCAGAAAGAGACAGGGAGAAGTGAATTGATATTAAATACAAGAAAAAGTGCACAAAAATTTAGTTTGTTTACTATTAAAGTATAAATATATAAAATTTAGTTACTAACATTAGTACAGGCCCAAAACTGGTTTTGATGTACACAAATGTCTGTAACTTTCAGCCAAGGATTTGGAAGAAAGAGGGTTGAACATACTGTTCTGAAGTAGTAAAAACTTTTTTTACACATTTTCTGTAAAAAAAAGGACAGAGATTCACCGGTCAAATTCGTGCTAATGCATTTCTTGAGAAAACGGAACCTACAAAAATATTTATCAAATAAAAATGAATTACGGGAGGTAAGTGAATTATTAAAACCTTAAAAAATTTTTATAAGAATGATAGAATTGTATCGTCTAAATAACACCCAGAAAACTTCCAGAAGAACAAAGATATCAATGAAGACAGCAGTGGTAAATATAAAATTGAAGCGATTCGTTGTTAATTTACAGAAACCATCAAAAAATGTTAATCATTAAACTTTTGACGCTTATAAAAACCATGCTGGATTTCCTAGCTTGGAAAAAAGAGGAGATGTATACGGCTGTGATTAAGGTGGATGCGGAGGCATTGCTTGTCCGCAGGTGGCAAGAAAGATGGCATCAGTTGATGAAAGATAAATAAATGGACCAACAGGCTGATCCCGGACTTTGAAAAATGGCTGTGCCGAAAATACAGGGAACTGAACTATGAGTTGACCAGTTTCTTACTGATGACGGGTGTTTTAAGGCATACTGGTGCACGCGAACGCTGTGTCACTCCATGGAATGTGATTATTGCGTGGAGAATTATCCCGCATAAACAAGATGTTCATTTTCGATCGGTTCCTGCAGTATAGGGAAGCAAACTGAAGAGAATTCGGCGTGTTTAGCTCAGAGAACATTACTGGGACTAAATTGCAAACGGAACAGTCGTGGCACGCGTTGTCCACGAATTTGGTTAAGATCATCCGAAACAGTTGACGGAATAAGTCCAGGGGTCAATAACTCCCTCTAAGTTTCATTTGGGGCAGATTCCTGCCGAAGGTTGAGGTTAAAAAAATAAACGGCATGAATTTAATGTCTTTGAGGTGAGGAGCAGCAGTGGATGTGTGAATTGAGACAAGACACACGGGATGTAAGGCAGGCCTGGCATCCCATTATGTTGAGGGGAAGAGGTTTAAGTGGCTAGGCCCGCAAGGAAAAGTCCAGCACTACCATAGGGTTTGACCCATATGGTGCCTATAAAAAATTTTCAATTCTTCGACAAAGAAAGAAGGTTGAAATAAATAGATTAACAACCTTCTTCGACATCCCCCCAAACATATGAAATAAATTCAAAATTTAGCCTGAGATACTGTTACGAGATTTATCTCAAAGCTAGGAGGATATAATTTTTAATACTTTACTGTAAGTTAAGTAATATTTTATATGAACGTTTCGGAGATCGACTACCAAAAACAATTAAGCTCTTTGTTTGAACAATATTTTGGAAGACAAATATTTTCAGGAAATTTTTGAAAACTACGGATTACATTGAAATATTAATTTATAGCGATGAAAATAAATGACTTATTAAAGAGAAAGCATTGTCATATAATAGTTAATAATTTACAAACACTAAGTTTTCATTTTCATAAGATCTCAACAATACTATTCATCCGAAAGTGTTTGTTTTTTTCGTAAAGAGTATAATGTTTCAATAAAACTGCAGCGTAAGAATTTTTATAGAACAAATATATTAATATTTTTGGAAAAGTTTAATGGCCAGATTTGGATAACACATTTTAGTTCTGATATTCTTAATATGTCTGAACATGTATTTTTTTCCTGTTTAAAAAAAAAAAAATTGCGTGCTCTTCGGGAAGTTAAAAGTGGTTATATATAACATCTAAATACGTGCATGAAGTATTAATAAAAATTTATTCGTGTTGTGTCTATGATATTTATTGAAAGAAGTGAAAAAACAAAACATACAAAGAATATATTAACAGTTCTATTTATTATAATAATAGTATCCTTGCTGAATCTGTGGGTTCAAGAACGATATTATTTTCAAAGTAGAAAAAGAAAAAAGTATTTTCATTTGTAGGATCGTTTTGTCGAGAAAAAAAACCAAGTAAAATCTCTCAAAATTTCCAAGAATATCTCTGAAATACACGATACAAAATATTTTGAAGAGCAAACATTTAATAGGAGAAAGTTTGATACAAAATATGGCTCCAAAAAATTGATTTTCTATTTACAAACAAGTTTTAGATTAACTGTAATGAAAAATCACTATAATTATATTAAGACAATGCCATGAATAAAATGGATGCTGTTAACTCAATTGTTTAAGTTATTTATAGGAATTTTCTTAATTTTTATTAAAATTAATCCACAAAATAAAAAAAAAATAAATGTTTTAACGAGAAAAATTACAGGATATAATTGTATGTTTTTGTTTAAAAAAAAAATATTTAAAAAATAATAATTTTTAAAGATAGTTTCTCATTTCTAAATCAAATAATATTCATGGAATTTATATTTTGGTAAAAATGTAATTAATATAATTATGTTTATTCATGATACTTAGGGAAGTATTCAAGAAAATCTCTTTTTTGTCATTGCCAAATATTAACACATAAAAAAACGGTCCTACCAATCCGATGTTTATTTTATTTTATTAAAACTCATAGTCAAATACAAAAAAACAAAAAAAAAATACAAATACTGTTATATAAAGAAACAGACGTACATAATTATTTAAATTAATACATTACTTTTTTGAGTGGGTTGACTATGACATATGTAGTCTTGTAATTAACATAACAAAAATTAAAAAAATACATTTTGTCCATGAAACGATAGATTTTTATAAATTATAAAATTTTGATTATTGGATATGAAAAAAGTAAATAGTGTTATATTTTAATAATAATTTACTGTATACACTATATATATATATATATATATATATATATATATTTATACACTATATATATATATATATATATATATATATATATATATATTATAATTGGTCACGATTGGTCAGATAAATTATTGTTATATTATTTAACATTTCACAAAAAAATATATATATATACACTCACACACACATATAAACATTTACATACAGGTGTAATTTTGCCAGATCATGTCTATACATTAGTATAAAGCCTTGCCAGTTCAGTTCTGCAATGTACTTGTATTGAGTTGAACTCGTTATTTCCCCAAGGACGACAGCACTAACATGATATACGTGGGTGTAAAAAAAAACATATGGTATATTTATACTATAAAACCATGTGTGTGAATGTGAATTCTAATTCCAGTATTTATAAAAGACTAGTAAAATTCCTGTTTTAAATTGAAAGTAAAACGAGATTTGTATCGCAATAGTCATTCTCATGTTTACTAGTTTTAGAATTTTCTAAAGAAAGTAAAATTATTTTATGATAAATGATGTATAATTAATTACCACTGTAAGTGCATCAAGTAATAATCAAAATTTCTTATATTGCATTTACTACATCTTTAAATATTCGGGACAGTTTAATCTTCAACAAAAATTTCTCATGAAATCTAATTTTTATTTCAAATATCTTGTTCTAAAATACAAAACAAAACAAATAATAATTTACTTCCAAAACGCAGGAGAAAGGTATATTTATATGACGCATTTAATAAAAAAAAAAAAATAAATAAAAAAAAAAATGAAGATAAAATATAATTTAACACATTTCAAAAAATTTATATTATTCGATAAAAATTCTTTAACGATTATAACATTTAGGTAATTTTATTTAATTATTTTTTCAAAAAGAGTCTTATAGTCATGATACCAAAGAAAGCAGGAGCAGATAAATGTGAAGAATAAGAACAATTAGCTTTACAAGCCATGCATAAAAAATCTTAACTAGAATTCTCTACAGAAAAATTGAGAGGAGAGTGGAAGAAGTGTTAGAAGACCAATTTGGTTTCAGGAAAAGTATAAGGACAAGGGGACGCAATTTTAGTCTGAACGCTCGTTCAGATTATTAGTAGGAGGAAGATTAAAGAAAAACAAGCCAACATACTTGGCATTTATAGACCTAGAAAAGGAATTCGATAACGTAGACTGGAATAAAATGCTCAGCATTTTAAACAAATTAGGGTTCAAATACAGAGATAGAAAAACAGTTGCTAACATTTACAGGAACCAAACAGCAATAGTAATAATTTAAGAACATAAGAAAGAAGCTGTAATAAGAAAGGGAGTCCACAAGGAAGTTCCCTATCCCTGTTACTTTTTAATTTTTACATGGAACTAGCAGTTAATGATGTTAAAGAACAATTTAGATCCGGAAATACAGTACAAGGTGAAAAGATAAGATAAGATAAGAAGCTACGATTTGCTGGTGATATAGTAATTTTAGCTGAGAGTAAAAGGGATTTTAAAGGAACAACGAACGGCATGGATGAAGTCCCACGCAAGAACTACCGCATGAAAATGAACAAGAAAACAAAACGAAGGTAATGAAATGTAGTAGAATTAACGAAGATGGACCACTGAATGTAAAAATAGGAAGAGAAAAGATTATGGAGGTAGAAGAATTTTGTTATTTGGGAGGTAGAACTAAAAGTGGACGAAGCAGGAGCGATATAAAATGTCGAATAGCACAGGCGAAACGAGCCTTCAGTCTGAAATATAATTTGTTTATATCAAAAATTAATTTAAATGTCAGGAAAAGATTTTTGAAAGTATATGTTTGAAGCTTTATACAGAAGTGAAACTTGGACGATCGCAGTACCTCAGAAGAAAAGAATAGAAGCTTTTGAAATGTGGTGCTATAGGAGAATGTTAAAAATCAGATGGGTGGATAAAGTGACAAATGAAGAGGTATTGCGGCAAATAGATGAAGAAAGAAGCATTTGGAAAAATATAGTTAAAAGAAGAGACAGACTTATAGGCCACATATTAAGGCATCCTGGAATAGTCGCTTTAATACTGGAGGGATAGGAAGAAGGAAAAAATTGTGTAGGCAGGCAATGTTTGGAGTATGTAAAACACTTTGTTAGGGAAGTAGGATGTAGGAGATATACCGAAATGAAACAACTAGCACTGGATAGGGAATCTTGGAGAGCTGCATCAAACCAGTCAAATGACTGAAAGGAAAAAAATAATTAATTTTTAAACAAATTTATGAAAAATTATTTACTCAATGACGTCTCGGAAGATAATATGTACTTTTATGATTTTTTTTTTGCGCAACTGTTTCTACGGAATTACTGGTTTAATTTTCATACAGGTATTCATCTCGACTATACAATAAAATTGTAGTAATGATGGTAATAGAATGAAAATTATGGTATTAACCATTTTTATAATAAAGTATATCCCAATATTTAAAAACTATGTTTAGTTAAAATTAAACAAATTGATTTTAATGACAGCTGTTCAAAATTGGATTTATAATAACGTAATTAATACTCCTTACGATCGCTTACAGAAATATTTAATATAATATTTTACATTTCTGAAACATAGTGTCTGTAATATCTGAAGGCGGGTCCGTAGTGCGCTATGTCATCCCCTCTATTGCTCTTAAAATCACTCAGCGATTTCTCCTCACATCAGCAGCCAAGATAGTGAATTCCAAAAATCATATCAAATAATTTGCAATGACTCGCAAAAATAATGACTTCACTATTATAGTAACAAAATATTTTCTGATAATTTGTTATTACAAATAAAATTATTTACGCCTCTTGTATTCTTCAAGATGTATATTAAGTAATTTGTTTACTTATTATTTGAAAAATTTTTTTTTCAAGAATATTTTGAAGTATTGCTATAAATAAACAGTAACAATGACGTGATACCAAAAGTATATGAAATGAGTTTTTTATTTATTACAGGCTACAATGTTATGATTTTCTTTGACGTGGCGTAGTTATTTACGAAAATTATTTTTAAATAGCACGTACGCATTACTTTTGTTGGAACTAGTAGCACGTGTTTCACATGCCGGGTTATAGGAGTTGGGCAGAGGAGGCAAATGGAGACAGCTTGTAGAGAGTACCCGTCTTTAGATTTTACATATACTACAACTGATCTTTTCATAATATATAGTAAAAATATATAAATTCAAGAAATATTCTCTCATGAACAAAGAAAACTGTATCATGTATTGGGCAACAAAGAAACACATGTTTTCCCTAAAAAAATTCTGTTAAAGTTATATGATGAATAATATTTATTTATCAAATGATGTTTAAAAAAAAAAAACAACCTTTAAGATGTTTATCAGATTTCTATGATAAAATCAGAATTTTAAATTTAAATATCGTGGATTTAGTACGACTGATTAAAATTGAAGAGGATTATTATGTTTGGTTTTGAGGTTGCTAATAATTAAAATTTCATTTTCTAATAAGGGGCCCAGTCCCCGGACAGATCTACTGGTTAACTCGTCGTCGCAAATAGTTGTTTGTCAGCTGATTTTTGAAGTCGAAGGTTCTGATGTTCAATTCTTAGTAAAAGTTAGTTGCTTTTATTCGGATTTGAAAATTAGACAGTGTTTACCGGAATAAAACGTCATAGGAATGGTCGGTCTGAGTCTGTGCAAGACTACCCTCATGTCATACTACCTTCCTCATGGCAGTGGGGGCGGTTGCTTGTTGTCCAATAGTTGAACAGATGGGAATATGGTATTGCTTATTAAAAAAAAAAAAAAAAAAAAACTAATAAAATGTATTAGGAAATTAATTTATATTTAGGTTACTGATATGAAGTTTAGAAATTCAAATTAAATATTAATCTTTCATAAAAATAATACGTTAAAAAACTAATATTTAAAAAATAAATAAAATTTCATACATATATACATACTTACATAGGTACATACGTACAAATGTTATATGTTTAGACATAAAATCATATGTTTACATTCAAAATCACCAATCATACTTCTGGAGAGATAAGATATATATGTTGTGTGGCCTAATAAGTGTTTAGTGCCGTCTACGCTTTCTCCAATTTCTGAATTCAATGATATGGTAAAACCAGGAATGCTTTTATCATATCAATGGTAAAAACCATTGGTTTCATATGGTAAAACCATTCCTGATTTTACCATAGCTACTGATGTATCTTTTTTTAAGAGGTGGGGAACTCCATTTACGGGCGCCGAAGCAGTGTCAGACTTGCTAACAGGTTCCGTAAGATAGTAAAAAGGCGTATGTATTCCTGCGCACTACCGACTAAACCTCCACCCCTGGTGACCCACCCATCCTGGATGATATTTATGTCTCAATTAATTTTATCAAAATAAACATATGCTCTTTGATGTTGAAATCACTTATTCGTTTTCTGCTGAAAAATAAGGAGCATGCAAGTGCTAATATATGGTATTAGGGGAATTGTTTTGAATTTATTTTAAGTCATATTTAATTATTAAGTCATATTTAATTAATATAACAATGTTTTAAACATAATGGTGAATTTAGACCTGTGATTTCTGGGGTTCCACAGAGTACTGTTTTGGGCCCGATTCTATTTCTGGAATATATGACAGATATTCTCAATTTGAATGTTCAAGATAAATTCGTTTGTTTTGCTGAATAGTTTTATGAATGGTTCTTTTGATGATGTTGTAATGAAGGCTAATCTGAGTGTAATATTGGTCAATGATTGATTGGAGAAAGGTTTTTTGGACATTAACGCAACTAAAACTATATTAGTTTATTTTTTTAACAGGAGAAATTTTATTAATGATAAAATAGTTTTATAAAAATTTGATAGCTGTCAGCTTAATATGAATGCATGTACTGTGCTAACTATTGTTAATTCTGTTAAGTATTTTGGGATAGATTTTGATTGTAATCTGAGCTTCATTTAAATGATTTGGTTAAGAAAGCTATAAGACTTTTTTACAAGTTTAGGAATCTGAGACATATTTTGTCTTATACCCAGATTCTAATGGTTTATTATGCATTTTTCCAGGCATTATTCTCATATGGAATTTTGGTTTAGAGGAATACATTTGACTATGTACTCCAACTGCAATTAGTTACTATTTACTCCATATTTAAAAATTTATCTGGTTAAATCGTGTATGTTTCTTAATAATTTGCTTTATTCTTTGTTTAAAGTTGATAATCTTAAAAGTTTACATGCTAAAATTTTATTATTATTGTTTATAAATGTCAAAATTTATTTAAACCCTATTATAATTATTCCTATATAACTAGACATACATTGATGAGTAATAATTTTACATCTCTTACTAATAGCGTTCTCTTTAGGAGAGGTGTATATAACACAGCTAGTCAATTAGTGTTAATGCTTTACATTGGTTTTGGTAATTTTGTTTCTATTCCCTCCTTAAATATGTCTTTAAATCCTAAAAATGGTCGTTATCCATTTAATGGATGACTATGATTTTAGCAATGAATATTAATTATTTTAATTTGGGTATATTTTGTTTTTATTCCTCTAAGAACTGTTTTTGTAAAATATATTTTATCGTATTGTTTATGATTTGTATATTGTAAGTTATATTGTGTTTGTTTTTGATTTATAGAATATTTTGGTTTCCTGTAGATTATTATTATTTCCTTTTTAACTTTGAGTAATGTTTAAGTAATATGGTTTTATTTGTAAATTATGATTTCATAAATAAAACCTTTTTTTGGTTACTCTATTTATCATTTACTTTTGCTCTCGGCTCAAGTAATTGCTTTTGAGATTAGTGTTGATATGTATTAACAGAAATTATTTATTGCATCTATATTTTAGCTTTTAGTATATGCATAATATTGAATCTATTAAAGAAAATTTAAATAAATATAATAGTATTTTAATTGAATAAGTTTTAAATACAAATAGATCTGAAACAATGGAATTTAATTTGTATTAATCTCAAATAGAAGATTAATACTTAAATTAATTGTTGTTGAAATTATTAAAATTTACAAAATAAAATTACATTACACATTTATTTGTTTTAATAATTTAAACTAAAAAGAATATAAATTGGCTGATTTACAATACACACTGAAATAGCGTCACGTGAGATTTAGTATGATTATTCAGCTCGGCACTTGTAGAAAGAAAGACAAAAAGAAAGAAAGAGTAAAAGAAACAGAGAGATAAAGGGCGAGACAAAGGGGAAATGAAATAACATAGAAATAAGGTGGTGTAGAAAAGATCTGACAGTTACTTTTCCTAGGGAGATTTACAGGCGGTTAAGAATTGCAGACAATAGTCTTTCTGTCAATTATGGGAGACAATGATACAAACACCTCTATTTATCCAGATGCCTTCTTGCCTGCCTTAACAAAATATTTATTTCTAGATCTCCGTCATAAAATAACTTCCAATTATGGTTAAATTGGAAATTGCATAAAATGCTTCCTTAACTATCTATTTATCTAAGCCTGCATTAAAATAAAATGAAATAGATACAACAACAATCATTACATACAATTTGTTTATCTTAAATGATTCATAAATTTATTAAAATATCTCACTGTACATTATTCCTGCTAAAAAATTAATTTTTATTTGTAAATAAAAAGAAAATCTAACTTCTAATTGAATGGTTTATTTCATAAATCCAAATGAATGTTATAACCCGTAATTGCACGTAACGGATTTTTGAAATAACCGACACAATTATGTGGGAGTATATATGTTTTAATTATTTTATTTTTTTATCTATGGTTGAACATATGAAGATTTAACTCAATGAAATCCAATTTAAAATTATTTTAAACTAAATTTAAATTATTTTACAATATATTCTTTTAAGAAAAGTGGTTTGATTTGTTTTTATACACTGCTTCATTCATTTCTGTTTTGTCATTCAGCACACATCTTACATTCTACGTCATTAGATTACGTATTTAATATTTTATAATATTTCTTTCATTTTATTAATATCATTTTCTAAATTTCCTTTTAAAATTTAGATCTTTCAGCATTTAACCTTCGGAAGATTATTTAAATAGAATTATCAATATATTACATTGGCTAGCCACTTTATTTTCACCATAATGGTATTAATATTAAAAAAAAAAAAATCACCGCATGGTTTTAATCTTTTAAAAATTCTTTGAGTAAAAATAATCTTATACCACACCAGAGAGTTAGAATAGAACAGGGCAGTAGAATTTTGGATCCTCGCCTAATTAATTAGGAAGAAGAGAAAATTTATAAATACAATTACAGATAAGAAAATCAAATTATAAAAAATAGAACGTTTTATTTTCCGGTTAAAGAGTAATCAGAAGCAAAGTAGATGACTTTATTTAAGTTTTGAAAAAACTTAAACTATTTAAGTAAATATTAAATCTAAATTAAGAGATATATTTTTTCTTACTTTATGAGATCATTAAATCTGAGAAATTTATGAGAAACTATAATAATTTTCATGTGTTTTGGGCTATTTTCTAATGAGGTTATATCAAATATAGTTTTATGTATGAATGCTGAATGTAATAAAATAATTATAGTTACTAAGAACTAATGATAGTTATAGAGCTAATTATATTAGTTCTTAAACCAGATATACTAACTAATGGATACTTTAATAAACATTAACAGTGTCCTTTAAATATACAAAGTGTTAACAAAGTATGGTAATCCTTAAATAACCTTTAAACATTTTTCGTGTCATACATTATAATAACTACGTTTGTGTAGAGCAATACACACGTGAATGTAGAAAAGATCTACTTCGATTATACTACGATGAAATCGAAGTGGTTCTGATAACGGGTGCGCATACTTAATCCAGCGCTCTTAGTGTTTCAAACAGATTATCAGAAACTAAAGAAGTCTAAGGTATAGTTTTATATGAAAATGAAATATCGTATATATATGTATATATATATTGATTTATTTTTAATTTTTTGAATGATAAATCGTACATTTAGGGTTAATTAGGTTGTGCCTACGAAGGATTAGTTAATTTGGTTAAATTGGTGATAAAAGGGTATATGTAATAAAAAAAAAACAATAATGAGTGATAACAATTAAAATAAATTCAATTAATAATAAAGGTTATACATAATATATCACATACATTAGGATAACATTGAACAGGAAAAAAATCAGTAGTGAGAAATAAGTGATAAAATAAATCAAAATTCTTAAAAATATCGACTGTTATTAGGTATTTCCCATCCTCCCCGTATGCTATAGTTGAAATTAATCTACTTTATTAAGCTAAATTAATAAAAATAAAAATAAATAATTAATACAACTTGATGTTGATTATTTCTTACGGCAATAGAAGACAAAAAAAACTTTGACCGGTACTGATAACTAATAATCTAATAATCTATCCGGTACTGATAAAAGTTTCCCATCCTAGAAAGTTAGTTTTTAAATATATATATCAATACTGACATCCTCGTCACAGCTTCGCCAGCTCTATATGGTTACTTGCGTTTCCCGTCGCGGACAATTCTTTTTGTTACCTTTTTTGGTCGAGTAAACGGAGGCAGGTGCAGCCAGTCCCATCGCACAGACACAAACAGTGACAGTGGATGTGTTGATTGAGCCGCTGTGCTGTACACAGTTGTATCCCTTTAAAAAAATGAAATAAACAAAACTCGAAAATTGTTTTTATTAATTTATCTGTAAAGGAATTTCAAGACTAAATAGAGTTAATACTCTAAAGTACAATCGGAAAGTAGTACAATCGGAAATGAGGAAAATTTACAATCATTGTTCAATTTTCATTTCTTCACCTGTCTCAAGTCGAATTTCAAAAATCTAGAAATTGGTTTTTAAATATTCATATAAAGATTACATACAAAAAATAGGGTGAGATCTTCATTTGTTACCGAGAAATTAAAAATAAAATAATCGGGTTACAAGAAAAAAAATTCATTTTAACACTTTAAACTCGGAATTTCAAAAGATTTCAGTTTTATATTTACATGAAGATTATGAACACCAAAAATTAAGTTGATCTTATCAATTGTTAAGAGAAATTAAAGAAATAGCCGGTTTAAAAAAAAAATTCAAAAATCCATTATAACCCTTTGAACTCGGAATTACAAAAAATCTAAAAACTAGGTTTTAGAAATTCACATGAAGATTACACACACAAAAATCAAGCTGGTATCTACATTAGTTACCGAGAAATTAAAAAAAAATTGATGTGTACATGATTTTCTTGTACGTCTATTAAATTACATATACATATTCTTTTAAAATGGAAGTACATAAAATTGTATTTTATTAAACTAGTGAAATGGATTCAGGGATGGTCAAAATGCATATTTCCGTTGAAATCTGAAAACCAAAATTTTTCGCGATCAAAATATTTCCGTTTCTTCATACAAGGAAGTAAAAAAGTAGTAAATTTCGTGGTTACTCCATTTTAATTCTTTAAACTTAGGATTTGAAAAATCCTTTCTTAGTGTGCACGGTAAGAAGAACGTATATAAAAATTTTCATCAATTTATCTTCAGTAATTTTTGCTTGTAATATTTTCTATGTTATTTTTTATATATATATATATTTATACTGTGAATATTATATCAAATAACATGTTGGGAGTTATTCATTACGAACACCCAGCAAAAACTACTGTAGATAAATTGATTAAAATTTGTATGCACGTTTTTCCTACGGTGTAAGTGCAAACTAAGAAAGGATTATTTGAAATTCTGAGTTCAAAGGATAAGTTAAAATGGATTTTTGAGTTTTCTTTGTAATTCAGCTATTTATTTAATATTTTTGTAACAAATGAAGATATTAACTTTGTTGGTGTGTGTGTAATCTTCATGTGAATATTTAAATATTTCTAGATTTTTCGAAGTTCGACTTTAAAAGGGGTGAAGAAAGGTAAAAATATTTTGAAAAATGATTATAAATTTTCCCTGTTTCCGACTATACAAGTCCAGATTCACTAGATTTGGGCTTAAAAATATTCTTCCCCACACCATCACACGAACAGACAATAATTTAATTCAGTTAGAATATGCGACTCCTTCCGGAAAAGGAGCGCATTGCTTCCTCCAAATAACTGGGGCTCCGGTAGGCGTATTCCTGTTAGCCCATAAGCTGCTAGTACCGAAAGGACTTCAGCGGATGGACTGAATGGAAATCACGCCGTGAGTACTAGGCTCAAAAGCTTAGTCTCCCACGGTCAGACCCAGTAAATAAATTTCACCCTGGTTCATACGGATAGGAACGCAAATTACCAAATCCGTCCATAAATAAAACTTAAAATTTATAACTCCCACTAAATAACCAATGAAACCCGCTCGATAATAGAAAGATACAGCAGCAAGGGACATTGTCCATGACGCGCGATCTGTAGGGAGAAATATTGAAACTCCCGTCATTTTTGCGTTCCGTTCCGTTCAAAAAACTCTTCAGATAAATATATAAAAAAATATTTTCGGGTATTTTTGAATTTCGATCTTTTAAGGTGTGCGATGGTGTACGGCGTAGCTGTTCTACCAACACAGCCATTGCCACTGTTACTCGATTTGCAACGCGACTGGCTGCACCTACATCCGGTTACTTGAGTAAAAAAGAAAAAAATAATTTAATAAAACGATAAACGAAGTAACCTCCTAGTGGTGTTAGTCGGGTAACGTTAAGAACCGGACAAAATACATTTTTACCCATACGAAGGACGGTTAAATAGCTATAACTATTATTTGTAAGATGAGGCCGACTATTTTAAAAACCCATATTTTTCAGATCACAAAGTTTCGGAAGAAATTTGCTCTGAAGAAATTACAATTAATTGATCGTTTTTATAAATTTAACAGACTTTATACAGATATTTATTATTTTCATACGCATTCTCATACACAGTGAAGGACGAGTGAAGTCAGTCTTTGGCCTGATAAATATTCCCTGACTGCGACGCGAAAAGATATATATATATATATGCACAGATATATATATTTATACATATGTAGTTATTTTTTACTGTTTTACCTGATTCATTAAAAATTTTCTTATGATTACTTTTCTCTTTAATTGGAGTATTATCAATAAAGAAGTGGTTTTATAAACCTTTACTATGTTCATGAAGGATAAATTTAAAACGTTTTCTGAAATTAATGTTTTGTTGTAAAATATTGTTGTTTTGATATTTTTTAATTAGATTTAATATAACATAAAATTCGGTTTATAGGATTTTATTGTATTCTACCTTTCAAAAATAAATTTTCCTTATATATATATTACTAGTTAAACAAACCATTTTAGGATATTTTACTTTAAAAATTTTGTTTAATTAATAAAATAAATAATTACTTGTTTTCACAAAAAAAAAAAAATAATTATATTTTTAATTCATCATTATAGAAATAGTAAATAGTAAAATTTTAACCTCAATGTAAATTTCGTAAAGTTTATTTATATCGTTGCCTAAATTTTGTATCAAATATGATGTTTTCTGTTCAGTGGAAATGGTATATTACATGTCGGTTGGGAATGTTAAATTTTGTTGTTTATGAATTTCATATAGCTGTATTTAACTACCTTTGCTAAATTACTTATGTTTAATTTTAAACTAAATGCTTTACATAACCTAATATATTAGTATGTTAATGTGAATACGCATCTCATTCTATGAATTGTTTATCAGAGAAGATAGATTTGTATTTTAAGTTACGTTAATGCTTTCATGTATTCAATATTAATTTATATAATATTAACTTATTTTTAAAATTATAAAATTATTTATCATTTTTTATTAAAAATATTCAATACACATATTCAATGTGTTACAATTTAAATTGGGTTATTTAATTTTATTCATTAAATACATATAAGAATTTATTATAATAAACATAATAATAATAATAATAATAAACATAATAATAATAATAATAATAATAATAATAATAATAATAATAATAATAATAATAATAATAATAATAATAATAATAAAAATAATAATAATACACCTTCCATCGTTAGCTCTTTGCTTTAAGATCAAAAGAATCCATCACATCATTATTTATGTGGTAACTGAATTAGAATTTTATTATTAAACTGTAAATAAGGACTTTTCTTAGTCTATTAATTTGGATTCCTAGCGGCTATATATCAAATCAGAAGGAAGACAAAATGAAAAAGAAGGAACTAGGAAATACATCGTTAACTGAAATATTCTACGTTTCAGCACATAGCATGAATGTTACTACCCTTTTGAAATTCCATTCCAACTAATTTTACTTTATTGTACTATATATAAATATAAATATATTTGGAAACGGAAGAATAAGAGAGATGTATATAATTTGTTTGTTTTGAAAGTGACAATATCAGATACTTATTTTAAACACTGTAAGTTTTCTTGTTTTTTACATGAATAATTACATAATTATATATTTTATTTTCTGTCTCTACTTGAAATATAATGGATACTATAGCTCTCCAAGAAAATTTATTTTTGAAGGACATTTAATCTTTCAACCAAAAATATATTATAGAAGTGAATAAAAATAATTTTTTTTCAAAAAATAAAATTATCAAAATCTTTTGTATTTAATTTGTCTTTCTTTGTAAAAAAAAAAATGGTACAACTTTATTTCAACCTTTTAATTAAGTTGTTTACAGTACTGTTCGATTAAATATTTAAATATATAATAATGTATTTCTAGTCATGGGTATTAGTAAGGCCATGATCTTTCGCCTACCAACTCTTCGTTTTTATTGGCCTCTGGAATTTAATTATCATTTAAACTGATAGTCAGTTGTATTTGTCGTTATATAGAACTTACAGATAACTTGCGATGGCCTCATTCATTAGCATAAAAGAATTCTTTTCCTTCTTAAACAAGTGCAACATTATATCATTAAAACATTTACAACAATAGTTTAATTTTATATCTTTGCTTCTTTTAGATTTTATATAAATTATTTAAATGTATATTTTGTTCATGATATTCCGTAATTGTAAAGTTACTAATTACGAGAACTGTTCAGAATGTTCTCGGTCTGGGAATATAAGAGAATTTTAAGATATAATTTTATTTTTATTTTTCAACGTAATTCCTTGCAATTCGATACTTAAGACCAAAAATTTTCTACTTTTTATTATCGTCATCCCAACCCGGTAGAGGAAGACACCCGCCTTGTGACGCTTCTGGTCTCTACCCCCCCACCCCTCCGTTATAGCCCTGATGGACTTCAACGGGAGTTTTAATATCGTCAGAATAATTCTATTTGACCAAATTTATAACGTAAGCGGCTTTCTCAGTTTTGATCACAGCATTTGAAGTGAATCTTTGTCTAACAAGTCATTTCTTCAAGTTCTGGGAAAAGAAAGTAATCGCGGGGAGCCAATTTTGGCAAATAATCTTCTTCAGTCAGAGATCATTTAACTGGCGTTATCGATTTTTATGTCGATTTTGTCGGTCGTAGTAGATTTTGGGGCGTCCTACCGTTCATCATATTGAATATATTCAACCGGGGTTCATCCTGACCACGGTAGGGGAAGACCCGCTTTGTGATGATCTCGATTGCCACACCACCCCCGCCCTGATGGGCTTTACCGGAGGTCGTCTTTTAGACCCTCTAAGCTTGATAACACAACACAGTTATCAGTTTGGCTTCTGTCAGGATGCCAACAATGCAAATACCTCGGCATACATTTCCATCATTGTATTTTTAAATCTTATGTCGCCCTTGTACAGCCCAACCACGACCACCTACCATAACTGCCAACCTCGGTGGCCGAGTAGGTAGTGTCTCGACATTTTGTTTCGAGGTTCTAGGTTCAAATCCCGATCAGGCAAGGCGTGTTTCATACGGTATCATTTCCACTTGGCTAATGACCATCATGCTCGCTTTTTGATAAAAAACCTACCATAACTTACAACACTCAACTATAAAATTAATCCAATCGCGGAAGCGTGATCCTTGTATCTTCTTCTAACACTGAAGATTTCACAGAAAATATCTTCCTATATCTAACTTCAATTAGACTATGCACTCAATATTTTATTGAATCTTTAAACACCAAAAATACAATCTCATACCAACAAAACAAATGTTATTGCAACAACGACAATTTTGTCCTACAATTTAATTTACTCAAAGTTCTCTTGATTTACTTAAAAATCAAGAAACAAAGTTACAAATATAATAATTCTCTAATGAAAATACGCACTATTTCTGTCTGCTCTGGTCTGCTTCGGGAGCGAAGTCAATGCTTATATCCTCTGACATCGCAATTCCATCACAGAGTTCACACATCCATCCTCATTCTCAGCTAAAGAGCTATCGGGGCTCGATGCCATAACGCCTTCTTCGTAAAATAAACACCCAGGCGGGCCCCTAACCAACCAGGTTGCTATTCTTTTTATAATAGCATAAGACCCTCTCAGCCATCCTCCGCAGGACTAAAAATCTGAGGAAGCATTCAGGTATGCATCTTTAAATTCAGTAGCCGACTTTTTTACCATCGAAAACGAAGAGAAAGCATTCTTTAAAGTGCAATCCAGGTTTTTGTATCTCTGGTGGGGTTAAACGTTCTAAAACGAAGTGCTTTTTGCTCGAACTTTAATTTTATCCATTTATCAGAAAATTTCAAAACTTAGTTGGTTTAGTTTATAGCCACAAATAAGCAAATATACGTATGCATCTGAATCTTTCCATCACCCCGTCTAAAGTTTTATACTTAATAAATATCATAGTCATTTGGCAATATTTACTCCATCTCTGCGACAGGTAAAAAACTTTTTAAACATCCCTATTGAAAGGTTATTATTGAATAATTACATAAATGTACTCAGAATTAAATTCCTTACATCTGTCTTGAAATTTATTAGGTTATTGGAAATTCAACAAAGTAAATTTAAGCCAAAGTTAAAAAAAAAAAAACAGATGATTTCGACTCTAATTTTTTCATTACATTGTACTAGGGAACTACTAAAGATACAGTTCTAGAGTCCATGTCATTTTTCAATTATATGCAAGTAAAAACTGCCTATAATCACATTAATTTTGCTCAGTAATCTGGGCACATAGAATTTTAGTACAGCATTGTTTGATCTATATAGAAAATATCTGGGTGAAATCTTTTGTTCAATATAACTCGAAAACAAAACTTTTTCAAATCAAGGTTTTGTGCACTTTTTCATTATTTTAATGAAATGTTTTGAAGAATACTTTGAATATTTTTAAGAATATTTGCTTAACGGAGTGATATTAATCTTCTTGATAAACTTGATGTGTTTTTTGTTCGAAATTATTTTATACATATTTAAATATTTATTTTTTTCAAATTATGTATTGTTTTCTTTAGACAAATACGTTGATGGGTGTTGCAAACACTTCTATCTATTTATTATGCGTATATTTTACAATTTACTCTAAATTTTGTTTATTTTTTCCATATGAAGTATGGAAAAAATTTCTTTAAACCCGCTAGAAATAGGTTGTGTGATTTCTGTAAACAGTTTTACGTTAAGTAACTTCCTACCGTTCTATCATATTTGAAGATTTGTTTCTACCACCCTGTAAATTTCGTTACAAAAGTCTCCATTTTTTGAATGATGTGAGAAAAAAGAAAAAACTATAAATATTGATTGGTAAAAAAAAGCGGTTTAGGTAATAATATAATTATTTTAATTCATAAAAAGTTGTATGTCAAGTTTTCAAATACATTGAGCAATATATAGTTTCCCAATTTGTCGTATTACTGAGCTTAATAATAAAAAAATAATAATAATAAAAATTCACAGAAAGAAAAGGTCATCTGGAAGGTTAAAAATTAACGAGTTGAAACAGTAATAACAATAATAATAACATACGAAGTAAAGAAAGAAATTTAATTGGCTGGAAAATTACTGAAATGTAGACAATAATCATGTACTCGTATTTAGGACAACTAGTAGGATTTAAGGATAAACTGAGAAGGAAGTAGAGAAAAGTGTGACTGTAGCTTGGAAAAAAATATTAGTCAATAAAATATGTAATGAAGAACAAAATTCGCATTGAAGAAGGGAAAAAAGATTTTAGATTGTTGTGTATTGCCATGCTTAATGTCAAATCTGGACTCTCACTGAGAAGGTTATCAATAAATTAAAGTAACATAAAGAGCGATGGAAAGAAGTAGTTAAAGGATGTGACAAGAAGAGATAAAATTGGAAGTTTTGTAATCAAACGGAATACAGAAGTGAGCAACATAATGAGGATAATAAAAAAAACTCAAATCGGCGGGTTACATAGTAAGATGTAATGACAGAAGATAGAAAAACACGCTTCGCTATGGGTTTTCTACTTGACAAGAGAAAGGAAGGACGAAAAATGATGCGATGGCAAGTTGATATAGTGAAAGTCGCTGGTCAAAAATTTAAATAAGGAAATACATATTAGAATGAACTGGAAATAGACAGGAGTGGCCTTCGCTCAATACCTATGCCTGTTATTTGTTTTGTTTTTGTATTTGTGAATATGTATTATTTTGCTTATTTATTGAACTTGTAATTGATTTATAATATGATTATATAATGCAAAGTAAAAAGTGTTGGTGATTTTAACTTGTTTACGTTAGTTCCGATTAGGTTAGTGTGCCTTGCGGGCTACTTTTGTTACCCGTGATTTTATTTACTGTTAGTTTTTTTTTTTGTTTTATTTTATTTAATTTAACTTTATGTTTGCGTTTATTAACTTTTTTTTTGTTTTGAAGTGAGACGTTAAGACCGTAGTCCCGGTAGGGGATCCCTTCGGGGGTTCCTTATTAGAGGCGGAGGCATAAAGACCGGAGTCCCGGTCTTAACTCACCCGGAGTCCCGCTCATTAGAGGCATGGTATGACAATAAACGACCGAGTCCCGGCTGCCTGTGTAGGGCTTTGTTCCCGCCAAGGTTGTTTGAGGCGATAGCACCTCGGAGCTGAATTTATGTTTGATAGATGTCCGGCTCCGGGGGGCGGGGAAAATAAAGATACTATTAAAAAAAAAACACAAAAACTTTTCTTGTTTAAGCTAATTACGGTGTTTATTTTTGATTATTTTTTTATAAATTAACCTACGGTTGTTAAGGGCGATTTACCTTAGCATCATAGCTGTTATACTGTTAATTTTGTTGTTTACATTCGCGGTATGGAAGTTCTAAAGTCGAACTATCTTGATTAGTTTGAGGTTAAATTATTTTATACAGTTTACGTTATTTGTTGTATTGATGTTTTGAACTACGACCGATACCGTTCTGTCCGACGGTACGCCTCCCCCCCCCCCCCTCACAGGGGATAGTGATACTGACAGTGCCGCTAGCAGCAACCGTGAAGTTAGTCGGCGGTCGGTTGCTAGGCACGTAGAGTCTGCTAGAAGGAGATAGTTTGAGGTGATGGCACCCCCTGGAGCTGAGTAAATTCTTAATTGCGAATCCATCTCTGGGGGGGATAAACCTTTTTTTTTACATCATTGGATAAACCAATGATGTAAAAAAAAAGACGTTGATGCTTGTAGCAACATCTATTTATGTAGAACGTGTATATTTTACATTATAATTGTAATTTTCTTCAAACCGTCTCATTCAAGAGGACGCAGTAAACAAATATCTTTGCTGAGACTGCTCTATAAACCCACTACTCCCTTCTGAGTCGAAAGGCCTTTCTGTCACTGGGTCTAAAGAGATATGGGTTGTCTAAAAAAGAAAGTGGGAAGACATCCAAAATGAAAATGTAATTAATATTATAATAAAAAGCAGGTAAAACTCAGCCTTTGAAACGATACATCTCAGGAACTAAAATGTAAGGAAAATCGTTATTTTCAGAGGAAATAAATATAATAATTCATTTCTCCTCTTGCACCTAACTACTTCTAGCGGAAAGTGTCTATTTCTTACTTTTTAATTAAGAGGACTTTTATTTTATTTTGTTTTTGCTGCAGTGTTTAATCTACAATCGGTTCCACTTTACTGGAACTATACGTAAATTTGGATAAAAAAAAAAAAAAAATTACATAGAGTGAGGGATTTCCATTAAAATTCCTCAAAGAACGGTATATGTATACACACACTCTCTCAGCATATAAAACTTTATTAAATCTTACAAATTCAGTTGAGGTCTGATTTCACAGCAAACCACATCAAGTTTTGTTAACTCACGCAGTTCAATTGTACCGAATTTGGTCACCAGTGTTTGTAAAAAATGGATCATTTATTAGTGGAGAACGTGCTTTCTGAGTATTTTGGTTTTAGTGATGAGTCAACATTTCACATCAGTGACAAGATGAACACCCATAACTGCTGATTATGGGGTAGTGAAAACCCTCATGAAGCGTTGTAGCACAATCGTAATAGCCCTAAGGTGAATGATTTTTGAACCGTAAGCAAACAAAGATTGCACGGACTGTTCTTCTTCCTGGAGGCAATCGAATATGGTATCGGCTTTAGATATGCTTCAAAATTTTTTAATTCCTCAGTTAGACGATGATGTCCAAGATGGATACCATTACTACAACCTAGAAGTCAGAGATGTTCTTGATACTTGATTCCCAGGTCAATGGATTGGTTTTGAAGGCACAACTGCATGGCCACCTCATTCCCCAGACTAGAACCCCCCAAAAATTTCTTCTTGTAGGGTTTCATTAAAGATCGGATTTACGTATCACCTTTGCTTACTAATCTTGTTCAGCTAAAATTTTGAATTAACGCCGGATCTGAAGGGATTACTCCCGACTTGCTGGCTACAATCTGGAATGAAATCGACTTTCATTTCAGACGGGATGTATGGCGCATTACAAATGGAAACTATATCGAACCAAAGTGATTATTGGGTGACAAACTTGATGTGTTTTTTTTTATGAAACGAAACCTTACCTTATATAAGTTATCTCAATAATTTTTTTAATTTGTGAAGTCGTTTTTAAATCATCCGGCATTATAGAAAACACCCTAGGTTACTTGATGCACCTCAAATTTCGGAGAACTTACATTTAATTTATACACTCGCTTAAGGCGCCTAATATCCTTGATGTTATTCAGGAGGTTAACCGCGAGCCAGTTTACATGTTTTTTCAGTCTCATTTTGTATATTGTACCGAATCGCAGTATCTCTTCTCGAACGGTTGGAAATCCCAGATAATTGTGTATTTTAGCGTTTTTTTCTATAAGAAAACTGCGGAAAAATAATATAAAAAAGAAGAGTAATGTATAATAATGCGTTTTTTCTGTAGATATGAGAAGCAAATTACTTATACGTACAATGTCTACTGAGCAGCGAAAAGTAATGTGTACATATTATTATAAGCAGTGGTACATATTTAATGATTCATGATGTATTCCACTTACATAAACTAGAACAATAATTTAAAGAATATAATTAGATTTAATAAATTATAAATGTATTTTTAAACTAGAAATAGGATGGAGGGTGGTGCATAATATAAACTATGTTATAATAAAACAATAATTAATGGTACGGTATATATTAGCTAAATTTAAGCATCAAATTAAAAATACATATATAATTACGCATAACATATAAACTTATTTATTTCCCTTTATTTTGTACCGTATAAATATTCAAAAGTTTCTAATCGTATTAAAAATCAGATCAGTAAATAATTTAAAATTAAAATTATTAAGGAATTTTAAAATAAATAATTGTTAACGAATGTAAATGAACTAATAAAAAAGAAATCTTAAACGGCTTAAGGGTATGTATTTGCTTGTTGGGAATGAATAATACATAACCGATTTTATATATACTATATGTTAGTAGGTAATTTTCTTAGGTTTATAACTTGTTTATGTAATTAAAGTTTAGTTTTATGCTTTGATATGCCGATAAAACCTATTAAAATTTTATATTTTCGGTGAAATGTAGTTAATTTTAACTATATTATAATGTCGTTATCCTTGTAAAGTTACACTATTAGAATAAAAATTATAGTGGACACTGAACATCAAAGTTTTTTTTTTTAGGAAATATTATATTTTAATATACATGACCGTTAATAAAAATAATAACCATTTTCAATAACTTTTAACACATTTAAAAAACTGAAAGAGGTTGTGTATTTATTATTTTAATATGTACGAGTTTGATCAAGTTTTACTTTTTTCCAAACGTTTTGATTCCCGTAATTCTTATTTTATTCTATAGCAGTTTCTCTCTTAATGGGTTTTTAATATTTTTCAACTTTCTTCTAAATACCGTTAAGCAAATGATTTTTTTTTTTTTAATAAGAAGTTTTAAATCTTTTTTTATTGTCATTGGTTGATATTGATAATTACAGCATATAAACCTAATATTACAAACATACAACGGTAACCAAATTATTTTCACGTAAAAATTTACTTGATAAAAATTCTATTCTAATTTAAATGTCCTAAACGAAAAAATTAAATTAAAAAACAATTTCTGATTAATGTTTGTATAAAATAAATGTATAAATTTAAGATGAAAAATTATACTTGATCCTGCCTTTAAAAGAGCCTTAGCTCAGGTTCGGTAGTAGTCTCTTTACATAATTTCTTAGAGTCCCGTTTCAAATTTTTATCAAGAGCCACCTTTTCAGCATCAGCGTTACTTTCGGATGATACTTTTTATATAGATAGAATTTTGTATGACTAACTATGTTTAAAAGGAAATAAACTTTAAAAATAAAATCCGTATGGGGATGATACGGCGAACTTAGCAATTGGCGAATACCGGATTGTAACCTCGGAGAAGCTTCAGTCGGCGTTGAATGAATCAGTACATGGCAATCCGAGTAAATCTGGCAAAATCTTTTTTTTCCAGTTTAGTCTCCGGAAATCACCGTCAGATATTGCTTCAGAGGAAGAATGAGAATGATATGTATGACTGTAAGTGTAGTCTTTTACAGTCTCAGGTCGACCATTTCTGAGATGTGTGGTTAATTGAAACCCAACCACCAAAGAACACCGGTATTCGCAATCTAGTATTCAAATCCGTATAAAAGTAACTGCTTTTACTAGGATTTGAACGTTGGAACTCTCGACTTCGAAATCAGCTGATTTGCAAAGACGCGTTCATCACTAGACCAAACCGGTGGGTAATCTGGCGAAATCTATCCACGTTAATTTTACGACTAGGAGAGGAGACTAATTGGATAACGTTGAAATTCCTCAAACAACTAGTGCGAGATTTCTTGGCTTCCACCCAAATCAACGTATGATGTGGAGCGGTCATGTATTGGAGAACACATTGACCACATGATCAGGTTGACCAGAAATTCCAGCATGTATAGGGACGTATGGGATTCAGCTCTGAGTGAAGACTAGTAAAAGCAGTATTAAAGTGATCCAAAGGACACCGAATAAAATATTGGTGAAAGTGATCCAACCGCCTTGGTTCTTTAGAAATTTTGAAATACATGAATACCTAGTGATTTCGTATGTTTGAGATGAGATAGACTGTTTCAGTTCTAAATACATGGTTAGACTAAATAAACATTTAAATCCGCTTGCTTATAACCTGATAGACGATGGTGATTATATTAGATGATTGAAAAGGGTTCATCTGAACTTTGGTGATGGTTGTTGAGGGTATTCTATTTTCCTGTGTTTTTCTGATAAAATTTTTTACTATTGTTTCAACGCTTTTAGGATTTGTTTATTACTGTTTAAAACTGTTTTATTTGTTTGTTTATGCACTTGTGTTTATCATTTAATTGATAAAAAACATTGCGTGCGAACTGAATGTGTTGGACATATGTGGTTCATGGCCTGGACACATTATAGAACCTAGTGATTATAGTGTTTATGACATAATGAATGTTTACTGGATCTTAGTTTTTACTATAAGAATGTTTATTAACATGGATGTTTACTGTTATTATAATCATTTACTATTTGTTTTCGTAGAGGTCATCATTGGTTGTTCCACTTTCATGTAGTATTTTAACATATTTACTATGGTAGGTATTGTCAGGGGAAACCGATTGTAAATTTTTGTTCTACAAAAAAAAATAATAAAGAAGATAAAACAAAAAAATCGATTTTAAAAAGTAATAAAAATAATGACAAAAATGTTTTTTTACCTCTTCTTTAAATTTAGACTCCTTAATTTTATAAAATACGAGTATAAAAATAGCTCACACTAGGTTTTAGTTTTTTCATACTGATTCTCTGCATTACTTTTATTATTTTTATCAAGTCCCAATTTTATTATCTTCTGTATTTCTATTCAACTGTTTTCCCATGCGAGAGCACCGTTTTATGCATCCTTATCAATATTTTATGGATAAATAAAATATCTTATTGTTTGTAAAGGAACAAAAATACAAAAAAATAATGATATAACCGACTTTGAAAACGGATTGAAAGAAATATGTATTTTTTAATTCTTTAATTTTTTACATTTTAAAAAGCGAGCGTAAAACAAACCATTAATGAATAATTACAGGTAGTAGTTTGTTTTTAGCACTGGTTTCAGTTGAAATACAAAGAATGAAAGAAAAACTGGTTGGTTTTCACTCTTTCGTAAGTTGTTTTTAAAGTATGTTAAAGTTTTGTAAGTTGATTTTTGTTTAAACCAGACTTAAGAAAAAATATATTTCAATTATCAATAATATATTTTATTTGTAATGAACTTGAAAAGAATGAATCGGTTTCTATGAATGAGGTATGCAACTCTTATTTGAAACCTCAACATGAGTGAACTCAGTGCTCGTAAAAAAATCCTTTCGGCACGTCGGAAGGCGGAGGTAGATTTCATCGGTGCTGAGCAGGGGATAAAAAAGATTTTCACCTTAA
The DNA here is from genome assembly GCF_047948215.1 of Lycorma delicatula. Lineage (NCBI taxonomy): Eukaryota > Metazoa > Arthropoda > Insecta > Hemiptera > Fulgoridae > Lycorma > Lycorma delicatula. The sequence goes on along the minus strand of NC_134462.1, from coordinate 74,715,205 downwards.
ACTTAAGAAAAACTTCAAATATACTCAATACGACAATCGTTGCAAGTAAAAAAGTTTCACATGTTTAGTATACGACAAGCCTCATCTTCTTACAATTGCAACAATATTTTGGTCATATCAAACGGTTGGTCATATCAAAAATTGTTTCAGGCAAAGGTTTTAGGTAATGTTTAGAAAACTAACAACCACTTTAAACCGATTCGATTCTGTGCTTGTTAAGGGAGGTCTGATGTTTGTGTCATCAAACCCCCGTTTTTCCCACCCCCTGGGCCAGTGGTTATGATATCAAAAAACTTTACTGAAATAAGTTTTAGGCCCTTAATAAAAAAATAATAGGAATTTTAAAAAAATCGATTTTTTACTTAATAAGAAAGTTATAGCGATATTTTGTTTTTTTGACAAAGTCCTCCCTCATTTCCATTCCCATGGTCCGATTTTGTCCGTTAACGAACTTTACTGAGATTTTTGAACGAGTTATTTTTAAGGTACAATTAGAAAATTATTGGCAAAAAACTAAAGCATTTATCGTGTCCACAATGAAATGAAATATATATATATATATATAAACTTTTGAGTTGACGGTGGTTTAGGGGTCTGGGGGTATGAAACGCGAATACATGTCGAAATTTTCTGGACGTCGAATGATGGTACTCATTACCATGATTTCTTACCATACCTTTCTTCCGAAATATTATTTAAATTCACGAAATAAACTCAAATTTACTTAATACGACAATGGTTGCATGTGAAAATAAGTTTGGTATTCCTTGCCGTTAGGGTTGGTTATATCAAAAATTGTTATAAATAAAAGTTTTAAGTAATGTTTAGAGAACTAACGACGACTTAAAACTGATTCAATACTGTGCCTATTAAGCTTGTATGTTTTTTTTTTGTTTTCAAAACCCCATTTTTCCACCCCCTGGGCCAATCGTTGGAGATATCAAAAAACTTTACTTAGATAAGTTTTAGGTCCTTAACCAAAGTATCGTAGGAACTTTAAACGAATTCGGTCGATATTTTACTTAATAAAATAGTTATAGATATATTTTTTTTCGAAAATAACACCCCATTTCCACTCCTATGGTCCGATTTTGGCCGTTAACGAACTCGACCGAGATTTTGGGTCGAGTGTTTTTTAGGGAACAATTTGAACGTAACTGGTGCAAATTATGGCAGTTATCGTGTACACAAGAAAGTGAAATATATATATATATATATATAAACTTTTGAACTGCTTATATAAAGCTTATATAAACTTTTGAACTGATGGTGAATTTGAGGTCTGGGGGATGTGAAACGAAAACATGTCGATATTTTCCGGAAGTCGAATCATAGTACCTATTACAATAAGCAGCTTTCTTATGAAATCTACCTAAAAAATGCTGGAAAAGTGTCTCTTAGGTACGCCGATCAGATCATATCATAAAGTGCATAGCTTTTTATTTGTATTTACAATTTAAATTACAAATCTTATTTTTATTTTCATACTAAACGTTTAAATACAACTAATAAAAAATAAAATTTGAATTATTTTATATTTTGGGATCTCTCTATCAATGGTTTCTTTTATTGATTATATATATTACCAAATTAACATTTATCCTTAAAAATTTCCAAATTTCAATTAAAGAATATTGAGTTTTGGGGGGCTCCCTTTCCCTGTGGGGACAATTTAGTGAAAATGTTTTATAAAGAAGTGGTCCTTAACAAAAAAATAAATTAAAAATAAAGAATTTTTATAAATGTTAATTTTATTAATATTAATATAGAAACTACATCGTTGTTTTTTAATAATAAATTAAAAGAGTTAGAGCCAAAAATAAAATAACAAAAAACAGAATATTATATATATTAGAGGTGTGAAATATATTTTAAGAAAACTTTTTCTAAAAATTTTCATATATAGGTTAAGCTTACCTTTATTTACCCTGTACCTTTTTTAAAAATATATATTCTACCTCATTCAATATTTATAAAATGAAAAACGTAAAGAAAAAAAATGAGTGAAAACCTTAAAACTCGGAACTGCTTTTTTACCAGTTAAGAACAAACGTAATTCATATTTATCAGCTTCTTGCTGTTCAAGGAACAGAAAGTCTCTTTTCACTTTTATAAAGTAGATGCTACCTGTCTAACATTTATTTTAAACTAATGTAATAACGATGATTTTTTTAAGACAGACATATAGTCATAAAAATAAAAGAAAATCTAATAACATTAAAGAAAACAAAATAGTAGCTTTTGGTTTTAATCTCAGTGCCTTAGTGTACTTTTCATTATTCAGAATTTATGCTGCTTAACATCGTTAATATAAATAAAGTCCTTGTTAGTCTGATCAATATATGTTTTATTTGTGCTTAATTTATAACACATTTAAATACATTGTCACTTATATCAATATTATATCATTAGTAAATTATCTCGCACTGTTAAGTTTTAGATGATGTACATGTAGAATATTAATGTTTAAAGATTATCATATAATTATTGTATTTATATTTAGTTTAATGTTTAAGTTACATTCTTTAGCGATTAATTTAGACTAACAATAGAATTAGAAAAAAAAATATATCATAAAAAAACAACTGTTGATCTCATCAACTAGAATAACAAATTTACATCCTTTACATCGTAAGTAAGAAGAAAGGGTTACATAGTTTATTTGCCATTAATAAAGAGGACATGAAACTGAACACAGCTTTCACTTGGAATTTTATCAATATAATTCAAATGAAAATTCTGTATTTGATTTTTAATTAAATGCAATGTTAAGGAATCATTTATTTGAGATTGAGTACGATTAAACTAACCCATCGGGTTGGTCTAGTGATAAAATCGTCGTAAATCAGCATTTCGAAGTCGAAGTTCTCAGGTTCAAATGCTAATAAAGGTAAGTTACTTTTATTTGGATTTGAATACTAGATCGTCGATACCGGTGTTTTTTGGTGGTTGGGTTTCAATTAACCACATGTCTCAGGAGTAGTCGACCCTACAAATTTAACAGTACAGTTACATTGCACTGATAAGTCGCTAATGACTATAAATGTTGATGCGACTAAAAAAAAAAAACTTTAATAAAATCTGCATTGTATGATTAATAAAATTTATATTTTATGATTATCTGGATTCAAATTTCATCAAATTATCCCGGTGACTATATTTTTCAGTAAAAAATGTCAATATTTCCTGATATTAAAAAAAAATCAATAAAAACTTATTAAAAGGCATTTCCTTAGTACTTTTAAAAATATTAATCTACTTTGTTATGATGTTATCAAGACTAAATTGCATAAACACATAGAAGTATTTTATACGTACGTACATTATAGTATTAAGGTAATTATGCTGTCACTTCATTTTGCAATTCAGAATAGGCGCCACTTGACAGTTGGTAATAATTTTAAATAAATCGAATCATAAAGAAATAAATTTGTATTTATACAATACTATAAATGAAAGATAAACGATCTGTTTGACTAGTATGCATACACTTATATTTTATATTTTGCAATTATGAGTTTATACTATTAAATTTTATGTAAATTCTTTATCTTTTCGTTCTATTTGGAGCTATCAAAAAAATGTTTAAAGTTTTTATCTGTCGGCTAACTGTATCTCATATATACTAGTTTAGTTACTAATTTTATTATGGCTAAACCAAAAGAAACCTGTGTTGAACTCATTTCGAAATAAATATGCTAATTAAAAAAAAAAATAAATGCATTATTAGAATAAGATGTAGAATTATTTGGTAATTTTATTTAATAGATTAAATTATTCATGAAGTGAGAGGTTTTATTAAAGTGAAATAATTTATTTTTATAATTGTTGGTTATAGGATGATTTTACATATCTTGGATTCAAATCCATTTATAAAATATTTGAAGACTGATTAAAAATAAAAGAGACACTTTTGCTGGCTTGTAAAATATTTATTTCTCAAAACGTAATGAATATTACTTACATAGTTTTCTGAAATTTTTTAAAGTTTATATCTATAAGTGGTCCTTATGTGTGCATTGCGAGTCACACTCCAAACTCTCAACTTGTTAATCATCTGCCCTTCCAGATATGAATATATATATATATGGTAGTCCAATTAATCCCACATTAAAGTAACAATGTTCATAATACGTTGTATTTTTTTTAAATTCATCTGCATCAAAAGGAAGGAGAGAGAAAATTTTATTAAACCCAAAAAAAAGTAGCCATAAAGCATTAAGTCTGGACTTCTTAATGGCCAACGCAACAATGCCATGTTTTAATCCATTGAAAGACCGATCCAACTTCTTGGAAAGTTGTATCCATAATTTTGAACATCTCTGTACCAGTGAGGCATAGTTCTATTTTGTACAGAGTCTTCAATTTGAGAAGTTTATTTAACATATTAAAATAAATTCCTCCGGTTTTTGAATGTTAGTGAAAAAAAAGAAAGGTACTTGCATACAAACGTTTTGCGAGAAATAACATATAGCTCCTTGACTTTAAACTAATCAGGTATATGTTGAATAACCCACCGGGTAGATCTAGTGGTGAACGCGTCTTCAAAATCAGCTGATTTTGAAGTCAATAGTTCCAACGTTAAAAACCTTGTAAAATCAACTGCCTGTCTTTACTTTTATACTGATTTGAATACTAGATCGCGGAAACCGATGTTTATTGGTGGTTGGGCTTCAATTAACCATTTCTCAGAAATGGTCGATCTGAGGCTGTACAAGGCTACACTTATACTCATACATATCATCCTCATTCATCCTCTGAAGTAATATCTGACGGTGATCCCAGGAAGTTAAACAGGAAAAAAAAAGGTATATGTTGAATAGGTTTTATAGGGTGGTCTGTTTCTTAAACTTAAACGCTTTGTCTATTGACCGACCTACTAATGTGAAACATCGTATATTCGTCACCAAAGAATGAAAGAAACCGAAATTTTCGTCAATAAGTTCATGAATGTTCACACAGGAATATTTACGTAAGATTTCATTGTCACTTAAACTTTGCATCAATAAAAACTTCAATATTGACAGTTTCCGAAACTTGGTAATCTAACTGATTTAGCTGGAATAGGTTGATACGTGCCACAAACATAATCTACTTATTTTCCTCAATCGGAAGGTCTTGCAAAACTTTAATTTTTGACTGAAACCTTCAATTTTCTAATGAATTTTTCCAGTTTAGGCAGATTAGCCTTGTTAGCGACTGTTTACAGTACTTTGTTCCAAAAGTTTCTGCACGATAATCATGTAGTTTTTTTACCAATTTGAAGATCAACAAAGCTTTTGCTATATGAGTAGTGACCGTGCTGGTAAACTGATTATAAGACACAATAATCAGTATTGGTATCATTTGACTGGTTTGATGCAGCTCTTCAAGATTCCCTATCTAGTGCTTGTCGTTTCATTTCAGTATACCCTCTACATCCTACATCCCTATAGCTGTTGATGGTATCAACAGTTATAATTGTACCAACTTAACAACTTAAAAACATTTCCTGTAAAATAATATTACCTACTATCTCTTCATTATAAAAATTTTAAATAATTAAGAGATAATCGAAGAATAACTCAACAAGATTTGCTAATTGATTTATTGGTAGAAAAATGGAATTTAAATACTGTAATCTAGGTCAAGGACTTTGAACCTACTGGGTTGGTCTAGTGGTGAACGTGACTTCACAAATCAGCTGATTTTGAAGTCGACAGTTCCAGTGTTTAAGTCCTAGTTAAGAAAGTTACTTTTATACTGATGAATACTAGATCGTGGATATTGGTGTTCTTTTGTGGTTTGAATTACCCACACATCTCAGGAATGGTACTGCACAAGACTACACTTCTTTTACACTCCACTCATACATATCATCCTCATTCATCCTCTGAAGTAATACCTGAACGGTAATTCCCGGAGGATAAATAGAAAAAGAAAGAAAGATGAAGGACCTAGGCAGGGATTGTCTCTTGAGTAAGGATATCGGAGCCCTTACTGCTACGATAACCCTAGAAACGTCGATATAGCGAGTCAGGCAGTACCTGACTCCCAGTTTGGGTTAAATTTATGGGAAGCGGCTGACTGAGGGAACCCAGACAGAATCAATTATCTGAAACATGGCCAACCATCTCTCAACCCACAACTTGCGATTTATTGACTGGCATGACTTCATTCATGAAAAGTTCTACTACCACGATTTCTATGGCACGGATTCACATAAAAAGCCCGTCTAGAGAGCCTCTGTCTTTGCAAGCGAAGCGAAGGAAGAGCGTTGAGTTTAGTGGTGTTGAAAACAAAAATCGAACAAACTTTCAACCAAAGCATAGTGAAGCGTTGCAATATATTTGGTGATAAAGATGAAAGAAGATTTCCCTAAGATCAGTCCTTTTGCGATTGCTCGGGGGATCATGAAAGGTACAGGAAACTTGTTAAGGACTATTTGCAGGACTGTTTCTTGAAACCATCAACGATCTACAAATGTCATGGCGTCTACAATGGCCGATGACTGTTCCCTTTTAGTTTGGCGTAATTCAAGACCGCAGCTGGAAGATTGAGCACAAACGACCTTGTCAACCGCGGAAGACTGGATGGACATTCAAAATTAAAGATTTCTTTGCCCAAGACGAAATTTATGCTTCTCAAGAGTGCAGAAAAATTATCGTATAGTCGAAACCCCCATATTAAGTATAAAGGCTGTGTAATCAGTAGAGTGAGAGTTCATAAATACCTATGTGTTTTGTTTGATGAGAAGCTGCTGTTTAGTAACCCCGTAAGGCAAGTAGCGGCCGATGCCGTCGCAGTGATGCACACACTTAAGAAGATTCTTCGGAAGGACTATAGGTTGTCTGGCCGTCAAATGTACATAGTTTACCGAGGTCTTCGAAAGCATGACCTCTTATGCGGCGCCCGATTGGGCGCATAGGTTGAATATGAATAGAGCACTTGTTCAAAATTTAAGGAGTACCCAGAACAGAGCCTTAATTGTATGCACTGGTGTTTTTAAAACAACTTCCTACGAGACTACCACCGCAATGGGAAAGGCTCTCCCAGTTGATTTAGGGATGAAAGTTTGGGCAGCCATGTGGAGACTGCGAAGAGATCGGTAGGGTGAGGTATTTGGAATGCGGTTTCGAGCCGAGCCAGTACCGGAGCGGAACGGTGATCACAATGCACCGGATCTAAATTTCGTTCAATGGCCCATCTTCCGGCTGTGGAAGAGGCTGCAGAGCCTCGCGATGGAAGCATAGCAGCTGGAATGGGACACCACGACTAACGGAAGATCCCTGTACAAGTCTATACGGGATCTGGGGGGATGGTATGCCTCGAGTTCGTATTTAAAGGCAACGGGTGACCAAGTGCTCACCAACCATGTTAATTTGAACCAATATCTGTTTCGGTTCCGCCTGGCAGCTGATGAGCTGTGCATCTGCTAAGAGGTCCAGTCAAACGAACACCTGATGTGTTGATGTGATGACTTGCCTGCTCTTGGGGGGGCCAGAGACCAGGCCACCCTGGAACTTAGAGGTCAAGGGGAAAATTGGCTACTCACAAGCGGCGAGTCAATATGGCGAGAGCCGTATTGTCGGACCATGTAAGAGTTTCTTGATGGGGTTGCTATGTTCAACCGACATCAGTAGTTTACTTAAGGGAAAGACTCCTACCGCACTGCTGTCGGAAGCTATCCTAGAAATATATGGCTGACCACCAGCCAATTAAGGCTCCAAGCGCTTTAATATTGTGGACAGGTATTTTCTGGCAGCGAATTGCTGTCTAGAGAAAGTAAATTTTAATTTATGGATGTCATATCTATTTTTAGTAGTTGACGGGGTGTGCCTACCCATTTTAGTATATTTATGATAAGTAAGCGGTTGGGACACGTAAGCCGGTGATGTATGGTACCGAGCTTAGTCCGCTCACGCTGCTAGATAAGCTCTAGGAGCTATTTTGGTCACTGGTCGCTAAACTGTTTCGAGGATCAGTAGCCGTTTGTGGCGCAGCCATTCGGTCTTCTGCTTTAGGGCGACCGAATGGTGTAGTGGCTGGAGAATCTAACTGGATGTCAGAAATTCGGCTATACAGCGGTGCGATGCACTAGGAAAAAGATCTGTTCTTGTGGTGATCAACTGCAACTGCATGACCCGTTCAGGGATCCGCCAATTTCTGTCAAATCCCACGCTTTGTGGTGGCCATAGGCATCATTCTGTGGCAAGGGTCTACATACCCTTTTCATCTTTTTTTTTTTACGGGATTTTAATATCCTATGACAACTATTTTTCTGGATGATCTGACAAGAATTTTTATTATTTATTTTTTTATTAATTTTATTTTTTATCATTTAAAATTTAGATTATATTGCGTATAAATATGTTTAAGAAATTATAAAATAAAAATTAATCTTTGAATAATTTATTAGATGACTTAATTGTATTTGTTTACCAAAATTACAAAAAGCATAGAAATTGTAAATATTAGCGATATTATGGTGATAATCCAAACAATGAAATATTTTAGGTAATAGACTAAGTCATTCAAGCTGGTTAAGCACCGCTGCCCAGTGTGACCTAATGAATACAGGCTTAATATACAGCGTGTATCAAAAGGAATGAACCAATTACATAAAAATAACCTGTGATACCACGTATGTTCAGAGTGTGAAATTTGCACCACATAAAACCAGAACCTAGAGTTTCAAATACCGTCCGCCAGATTGCAATACTAGCAATCAAACGTATGCTAATTTTAGTCTCAAATAACATGGCGTCTAGGTATCAGAATGCGTTTTGTGATCTAAACTTTACCGAGACAGAGTCCATAATAACGGCTTAGCGTCCATCATCGGATGCGAATTTTCAACGCTGGAATACACAATCTGAAGAATCGCGGTTTTTATGCAAGGGAAAATTGTCCAGGATGACTACACACTTCCGAAGATCCGAAGAGAATGTACAACGAATTCAAGAGGCGAATCCTCCAATTTTTTAGTGAATCCCTTAGAAAACCACTCGTCATGTTTGTGAGAATTTGCGAACCCTCGTATGAATGACTGTTTGGGTTGTGTTAAGACAACGTTTGCATTTCAGACCATACCGATTACAACGGGTACGGGCTCTTCGTGTAAGTGACAAAAGAAAATGTAGAGATTTTTGTAATATGATCTTAGTTGATATTGACTGATGGACATTGAAGACGACATGTTCTACCAACAATTAATGTTTTCTGTGATGAAGGAACATTCCATTTGAGCGGTAAAATTTCACGTCACAATGTTTACATAAAGGAACTTGAGAATGCACATGAGATTGCACAGGAGGAGCTAGATTTACAAAAAGTTAATTTTTTTATGCGAATTTCGTTTACAGAAATTGATGGCCTTTTATTTTTTGAAGAAACCATAGTAATATAGTATTCTTATGTTGAGATGCAACTGACATATTTCTACAACTAAATGAAGACTATGAAGAAGTCATTTTTCAGCAAGGTGGGTCCCAACCACATTGGAACAATTGAGTTCTTTGGTTTCTAAATGAAATATTCCCTCAAGGCTGGATAGGATCTGAGAGTCCAGGACTTGCCATTACACTCCTTCTCCACAAGCTCACCAAAATGATATTTTCTGACTTTTTCTTATAGGTGAAATAAAGCGTTTATATTTTATCATTATCCATTGGTTTGGATGAGCTGAAAATAAGGATCACAGATGGTGTAATTTTATAGCGGTAAACCGTCTGGAATGTGTTGTGGAAAATTTCTGCTATCGTCTTGGTATTATGCGTTTAGCAGGTGAAGGAAGAGCATCATTTTAAGTGAAATTTTAAACAATTTTGAAACGGAGTTTATTGTTTTGTAATAGTAACAAATTTTTATTATGAAAAATATCTCTTAGAAATCGATTATGTTTTTTTTTTTTATAAACTTCATTTATGTACGAATTTCTTTCAAGCTGCCAGTCATATTTTAGTCTTTTTTTTGTATGAAAGAAAAATTTTTAGATATTTCCTTTAAGAACATTTAAAACATGTTAAAATAAATTAATTTAAGAATTATATTTTTAATATCAAAAATTAATTTAATTAAACACTGGCGCGTAAACTAATATCAAGATAAGAGAATTACGTAACACCACAGCTATTTCATAAGACAATGTAAAATATATTAAAAAATGTCAGAATCTTGGTTAATTCAAACACCTTAATAATTAGTTATTGTTTTATTTTTCATACCATTATATGTAACAAAATGTCTAATACAGTTGCAGTATGAGTCTGTAACTAATAGACATACATTTCTTTTTCAATAGAAAATTTTTCAACGGACATTTTTTTCAAATAATATAGCTTTGTTATGACAATAAATATTTTAAATTATGTAACATGACAGGTACAACAAACTGAGTAGAATGTAATTGACAACAAAAGATCCTATTGAAAAAAAAAATTTCGATCTAAATAAAAGTGAGCTTTTTGTTATATAATTCTAGTAGACAACTAAAAAAATTAAAAATACTCTTGTTTAAAGTGTTACGCTGGAATTTACTTTGTAATATATATTTTACATGTACGATTTATGTTTAGCAGATGAATTATACTCTGTTTAATACAAGAGAGTGTATTACAGGCCGATATTTATCGATCTATTTTTTTTTAATTTTGGGAAAAATTCTTACTTCAAGAGTTTTTTTTTTTAATAACTATATAATAATCTTAATCTAAATATTATTTGCCATTATGATAAAAATAATTAATAAATTTAAAAAATTGTATTTGCTTTTAAACAAACACTAGAATATCATAAATTTATTTAAAGTTTCATATTTGTAATTTTAAAATGACTAAAATAAATAAATAAATGTTATTCTGAAAATTTTCTTTTAAAAATTCCTTTAAAATGTGGTATTAATCTAAAAAACTAAAAACTTCTATGAATACGATTCCTGTCTTAGTAAGAAGACATTATTAAGTAGGTTGGAAAATAATTTCAATAAATTATAAAAATTTAACTTATTTATTGAACTTTCATAGAATTTTTTTTTTTGTTAATTTTTAGGTCTTGTAAGTTTAGAATTTATTAAAATCATGGTTACTGTAAAATTTTACGGGGAAAAGTGAATACGAGACATGTTGAAATTTGACAAAGATAAATTTCAAAATTTATTTTTTTTTATGTCTATTTAAACTTGAATACCATCATATTTGGTAGAAATATTTAAATCCGTTCACGAGATATGAAATTTTATTGAAAAAACACAAAATTCCCAATGTCTGAAATGGCGAAGCATGATAGGAAATTTATACATGAAACGTTTTTGTTTATTCTGATGTATTAAATAATTTCCCAAAGTTTGGCACTTTAATTACTGGAAACTCAGTATGGTTATGTATTAACTGATCACTGCTTGTTTTTAGGATATCTAAGCATATTTAAGATCTTCGTGGCGGAGTGGTAGCGTCTCGGTCTTTCATCCTGAGGGTTCGTATCCCGGTCAAGCATGCCATTTTTCATGCACCTAAAATTTACTTTTTCCATTTCCACGTACAAGCTTGCTCTTCTGTGGTGAATTAATTCGTTACTAAAAAAAAATAAGATTAATTTGTGAAAAACTGGACTTTTTGAAAAAATTTGAAACCCTGAATATAGATGTTACAAATCAAAGAATGTTAAAAAGAATACAATAAAAATATAAGATTACAAATTGTTTCCAAAAAACTTTTACCACCTCCAACCAATAAAAATTTATCTAGGTTATTCAGTATTACTACTATGCCCTTTTTTAGTTTTTTGAAGTGGAATTTAAAAAAAATCATCTTTCTTTAAATGTATAAAACTTGGAAAAAGTTTTAAAATTTCTTTTAGGCATATTAAATCCGAATTAAAAAAAAAACATTCATCTTAAATGGTTCTCTTTAACTGCTCGAACCTAAAATTGAAATTAATAATATAATATAATATTCTTTCTTATTTTTTTTTAATTTTTGAAAAAAAAATTAAACTGTTGTATTTTAAGTTCTATTTAAATTCTGGAAAAGTTCTGTAGTATCTTCACAAGCGTTCTTTACTGTTTGAAAAATTTTTAAAAATTTCAGTTTTCCACTTTCATTGATTTTTCAGGTTTTTCATAATTACAAATTTATGTCCACTCTAGAATTTTTAAACATTTAGAAACCGATAGAAGTAAATTTTCTCTGCACGAATAATTCAACTGTCAGAACTTAATAAACAAAAATTTATAAACAGTCAGATTTAATGAAAAGTTAATAATAGTTTAAAATAATAATTATGTAATAACTGTTGGAGCCAAGTATGTTAAAAAATAGATAAGAGAACATAATATACCAAAACTAGAAGAATTTTAATTTTTTGTAGTGTCAGTCAAATTGAATTTAAAACATCAGGAATTCGGTATTTATATGTTTTGAACAGTTTAAGAAAAGATTAGCAGTGTAAGATTGTTTTGTTTTGACGTGACCTGGACGGTAGCTTGTTAAAAAATATTCCACTTGTTCTTATTTGAATGCTTTTTGGTAGCCCATAAATGAGGACGTGTATAAATACGTATAAAAAAAGGAATTAATTACTGTTAGATTATACCAATATATTTCCAACATTTATATAATTTTCTACACTCTAAAATTCCCTATCATCTAAAAACTTATACTACTTTTTTCCTCTTGGTTATTAAATTTTTTAATATATATGTAAGATTCTATACGTACAAAATCTTTTATCTTTTTAATTTAAGACTTAAGGAAAAGCTAACCGTAAATTTTTAGTTTAAATTTGGCTCGTTTGGTTGTTTATATAATAGAAGTACTGAATCAGTTACTAATACTTTTTCAAAAATTATGATAAATATTTCGAGATAAAGATTACAGATTCGTTGTTCGTCCTTCTCGAAACGAATGTCATCTCTGTCTTACTTAAGCATATTCATATTAATCGGCCAGTAGATTTCACAAATTTTCCTTTGAATTTCAGCTGCATAATTGTTTTTTTCGTAGAAAAATTGGGTTACTGTTCGTACTTCACATTTGGCAGGATTACGAATTGTAATACTCATTATACATGAATGAATATAGATGTTAACAAAATGAATTAGCAACAAAACATGGATGAACTAACAATAAAATGATTAATCTATTGTTGCTAACAGCTGACTGTTTGCTGAAATAACTGAGATTTACAAGCACCATCTCTTTACATCACGGACATAGATGGCAAATTCAAAAAGGACTTTACTTTAAAAACACGCCTGGCATATATTCATCTGAAATATATACGAGGTCTGGTCAGAAACTAACCAGACATTTTTAATTACGTGCTAACGGAGATATTTAGTGACGTACGGTTGGCAGCATTATATTTTTGCATAAACTCCTCTGTAACCACACGATCTTGGATTATTGATATCTCGTTTAGGTTTAGTGTTATTGTTATTTGAGTGCAACGTGTTTAAGTGGTACTAGCGATTTTTGTAATGTTCGATTTTTGTATGATTGTACGTAAGTCTTGATTTCGTAGCTGTATACCCAGTTTTTGTCTCCCGTTATGATCCTTTGCATCATCATCGGCTTATTCAAGAAGTTACCGAAAAACGTCCACTCCATGTTCTTTCCGCTGTTTGGTCATCAAATGAGAAACATACTTTGCAGCAACTTGATGCATGTTCAATTTTTCAGTCAAAATGTCATGGCATGATCCAATCGAGATTCTAATCTCCTCTGCAAGTTGTTTGATAAGTCAATTGGCGATTTGCACGCACCAGGTCGTATGTAGGTGTCATCAGTTGAAGTTGAAAGCCTTCCTGGTCGAGGGTCATCTTCAATCGACTGACGACCACTTTTAAATCATGAACATTGCGTACGACCTTCAGCATCATCTCTGAAAGCCTTTTTTTAAAAGTTGAAACGTTTCTGTGAAAGTTTTCCCGTTTCACGCAAAATGTTACGTTCTATCGTTGCTCCCGAAAATCGTACATCACAGAATTTATATACATATATGAATATAAATATATAGGATGTGGTATAACCTGTTGCATGTTATACCAGGTCATAATTTTTCATTAATTAAAACCTAAAACAAAATGACTGGGGAAATTTCTGATAAACAACTAGCATTAAAATATAACTGGTACGGCTAAAGTACTAACTCTTGGGTAAGCTAGCGATGATTACCTTTTTGTACTCCGATACACATATAAGCATTTGCCATACAATATTCATTTGTGTGAACAATAGGTTAACGAATTTAATAAACTTTGGAAAAAAGTTGAATTAATCAGGTTAAAATTAAAACTACAAAATAACAGATTTTAGAAGGTTTGGATATGTGACGAAAGCTTGTCTTCCACCGCAGCACTTCACTATCATCCCGTTTTTTAAAAAAAAATTTAGCCCTTATTTTGAAATAGAACATTTATAAAATTATAAATTATGCATCCATTTTTATCATATAAGCATACATTACTATTGTTTCAATATATTTTAATATAGATAATACATTTTATAAAAGTCTAGTAATTATTATATACGATACACTAAAAAAAAAAACGCAAAACACTATTTCAAAATAATTATGGAATTATTAAAATTATAATGACATCGATGGTTAGACTATTAGTAATCATTTAACTGTCATTCCTTGCTAAAAATCTATAACTTCTCTTTAAATCTGTAAATATTTTCAGTAGGAAACTAGTCAGTCTCTTTTTATTTTGTTGCTTTTATTAAACGTGTAAGTTCATAAAAAACAGTAATTCTGTAAAATATCATATATGTTTTTTTTCGTATTTTGTTTTCAGATTATCATGGTTTGTTACGACTATTCTTTTAAATGATTTAATTAAAGTATTTACATTTTATATTTTTCTCTCTTAAATACCTGTAAAATGATGTGAAAAAACGCATATCGGTTTCTCAGTGTAGATTTATTAGAATGCTTATATTATCTTGATGATATTTTATAATTAGTTTTGATGAGGTGTACGGGTATCATGTGGTGCCACGTGTTTTTGAGAAAATACGGAGGACCAGTACGGACTTCATATCTAAGCTAGACAGCCATGTGAATCATCTGGCATTGAACCTAGTTGACAATGGTGAGGAAGACGGATTCACTATGGAGGCTATATATAATGGAGCTCGCTGATCTTTAAGGGCATGGATAATCATTGGAGTGCATGACCAATGGGATGATACAATGGTTATTACGTCAAAGATAATTAAAACTTTAAGATATTATATATATATATATTTTTTTTTTTCTGTGTAGCTTCCGGAACCACCGTAAGGTACTACTTCAGAGGATAATATGTATGAATGTAAATGAAATACAGTCTCAGGTCGACCATTCCTGAGATATGTGAATAATTGAAACCCGACCAACAACACCGGTAACCACAATCTAGTATTTAAAATAACTGCCATTATTAGGATATGAATCTTAGAACTCATGTCTTCGAAATCAGCTGATTTGTAATGACTTGTTCACTATTACTTCAACCCCGTGGGTTTTAAGAATTTATATTGGAATTTGTAATAAGTTGAAGCTGGTGGTTGACTCTGTGCCGGCGGTCTGATTCTCTGGTGAAAATTCGGCGTCTTTATTGTTTTGTGAATCTATTGTTTTTACCTGACATTATTAATGGTGACTTTATTACGTATTTATCTGCCTTTATTATTTGTTATCTGTTACCTTTGTTATGTTTATGTGTGTGTTCTTTGTTATTGCATCGTTTGTATCAAGAGAGTTGATGCATATTATTAATATTGTATTGTATCTGAGATGGGCTATCTTTGGATGGTCTCCTAACAGATTACTCTTAGCCAGAAATTTTATCTATAGTCGAAATCCTTCTGGTGACCGATTGTAAAAATATAATGATAAAAATAATTTCAAAGTTATTTTTTAGATCTTAAAATTAGACTGATAGTATGGTTGGTTATAAATACTATGTAAAATACAAACTATGCTATATGGTATCTAACATTGTTTTTGTTTTACCACAACTAACAATACCGTTACAATTTTAATGATAATGTAGTGCAGTTGAAAAAAACCTTTCCTTTATTTATTTATTACTTTTTTAATTATAAGAAATATTCATTTCTATATATAATTTTTTAAACGGTAGTTAAAAAGAAATAGAACGTGATGGATTTATGTATATGGAACATATTTTACTGTGTTTGTTTATAATACATTACTATAAGGGAGTATTCCATGCATCTTATCTCGATAAGAAACAGTATAAATTTTGTGAGTGGGTAGAGGTTCCCATTTGGGAAATGACCTAGCTACGAAGAAGTGGGGTAAAGGACAGGAAAGCTCTATATTTTTCGAAGAATGTCAGGCTATTAATTCTTACAGAGCCATCTGAATGTCAACCGTTGCTAAATCAGTACTTTGTGTTTGTTATTCGCTTAAAGGGGTAATTTACCATACAACATCTTTATTTATACTGTATTTTTATCTTCTGATCTTCATTTCTTTTCTACTGATAGTTCATTAGATTTTTTTATTTTCCCTCTCTACGGCATAAAAAAATGTTACAAACCTAAAAATACCGCCCTCACAAGTAGTCTATTAATCTACATTAGATTTATTGTGGTTTCATCTTTATTTCTTTAACTTTAACATTACCTTTTTTAAATTTCTCTTTTATTCATCCTAATTGGTGAAGATAGGGTAGCATATTATCATTAATTTACAGTTTAAAGATAAATCGTTAGAGTTCTAATTTTTGAACTTATAATGTAAAAATGTACAAAGTTGCGTAATCTTTAGTCGACAAAGACCGAATTCTTTTTTTCGGTAGCTCATTAAATCAGTTAAATAGCCGGTATTAAATGTTATCATCTATCATAATAATAATACATTAATTACGTTCGCATAAAGGTGAAGGAATTTAAAAAATCTTAATATTTGTTTTAAGAAAACAAAGTCTTAAAATATTTTTATATAAAATCTCTGATAGAAAAAAAATTGTAGGTTATTATCTTTATTGATAAAAGTTAAATCAAAATAAAATGATCTTAGATAATTTTATTAAAAAAAATTGTAATTAAAAAATAATGGTTAAAATCTGCTCAATATTTGAATTATATTCTTTAAATGTAGTGAAATTTTATTAACAAGAAAGTGAATAACATTAAATTTCTAGAATGGTTAACCTTGTTATCATCTGCACAGCAGCCTTTTTCTTGAAATAACAAAAGTTTTAATGAAGCCTTATTAAAGCTTTCTTGGAAGTTATTATTAGTTTTAGTGATGCCGATTTTTATTTTACTCTCCAACTCATCATTCTACAACCATAATTTTAATGAAAACAGTAGGAATGAATTCTTTTAACTCATTTCGTTTTACTAAAATATAAAAAACTAAACTCACAAAAGATTTAGAAATACCTTCTTAAAACTGATTAGTATGGTTAAATACGATCATAGACAATTACAATAGCTTGATATAGTTACAGAAATACTTTGGTTTTGCTACTGGTCAAAGTATTACAATATGGTTGTAAAATTGGAAGAAATATTTAATATACAATGTGAAATAATTATTTTAATTTTTAATCTATGTTAAAAACTAAATAAATATTTTAGAAAATTTCTTGAACGGTATCATTTCATGTAAAACATAAACTTTCCGGCCTCCATGGCTCAAGTGGTAGCGTCTCGGCCTTTCATCTGGAGGTCCCGGGTTCGAATCTCGGACAGGCATGACATTTTCACGTGATACAAAAATTGTCATTTCATCTCATCCTCTAAAGAAATACCTAACGGTGGTCCTAGTGGTGAATAAAAAAAGGTTTTTCTGCTGATTAAAAAATTAAATAAAAATTGGAATGTGAACTTTAAATCGAACAAGTCTTTCAATTCAGTTATACTTGATACCTTATTTTAATAATTAAGAAATATGATTTATTAAATTTCATTTGTTTAGTTAAACTTTATCAATAGATAAAACATCACCTTTATATTATTTTATTTAGATTTTAGATACTAGAATCAGACATTTATTCTGTAAATTTAATGGTGCCTGTATAGACTGCTGTTTGATTCGGAATGTTGATTAGCTTATGAGATTAGTCTTATGCAACGTCACAACTATGATAAGATAACGTCTTGAAATTTTATTGGTTGCTTGAATTTTATCACGTCTTATCATTCATTTTCTATAGATTTTTTAATGTCTTACCCCTAAAATTTACAGAAATATCTATTTAGATAATTATAAATGTGGGACTACACAGGTATTTGGGATCGCAAAGTTGTACATCGTAAGTTCACATATTTCATTAAAAAATAAATTACTTAAATAATATGTAAAAAGATTTAAAAGTTTGTAGCATTTTATCATTTTCTCTAACAAAATGTATTGAATTCAATGATTTAAAAAATTGCCATAATTTTTTAAAAGAAATCTAAATTAAAATATCTTCTTTTTTTTCGTCTGTAATCTCCGTGTTCCCCGAAACCGGATCCGCAATTACACATTAACTCAGCTCCGAGGGGTGCCTTCGCCTCAAACTACCTCTGTAGGGCGCTAGGCTCCACCCAGGTAGCCGGGACTCGGTCTTGTATTACGTGCCATGTCTCTAGTGAGGGAAACCCAAGGGATTCCCCCGCCGGGACACCGGTCTTGACAGCTAGCCTCTAATGGAGAACTTCCGGAGGGATCGCTCACCTAGACTACGGTCTTGAATTCCCCCAATGGCTTCTGCAAGGGAGTCCCCACCCGATCATTCGTGGGAGGACGCCGAAGTCACCCACCCCTCTTGGATGGGACTGTCCCCAACAGACACCGCAACTTCTTGTGCAAGACCCAGCGGATTCATGACGTGAGCGAAGTCGCCTTACATCCACGGCCTCCAGGCACATGTTTATGCAATTTGCATGTAGGACACCGAGGCTTCTTAAAAATTTATAAAATTATCATTCATAATCGTGAATATTTTCGTAATCTTATTATGCAAATAATGATATGAATGAAATAATATTCATATCATTCGTTACGTAATACATAACGGATGCTATTAGATGTAACTGAGAGACGGTATCTTATTTTACATTAATTAAATCAAATTAATTAAAGTAGTCTAGAGAAATTATTTGTTTGTATCAGAGAATAGAAAAACCTAAAAAAATCTTTGGAATTTTGTTTTCACCAAGTTAAATTTAAAAAAAATAAATATTATTTCATGATTCGATTTTAATCTTCGCAATTTATTAATCATAACTTATATAAAAATCAGATTACAAAACATAGTTTGCATAGTTTATAAAAAGATCCCTTTCGGCACACCGGAAGGCGGAAGTAGATTTTACCGTGCTAAGTAGGGGAATAAAAATAATTCAAGTAAGAGTAAGAAAAACTTAAAATTTACTCGATACGATAATGATTTCATGTGAAAAAAATTTCACATGTTTAGCATACGACCAGCCCCATTTTACTACAATTCCAGAAAATTTTGGTCACCTCTTGCCGTAAAGGTTGGTCTATCAAAAGTTTTTTCCACAAAATTTTAGGTAATGTTTAGAGGACTAACGATCACTTTAAACCGATTTGATACTGTGCCTATTAAGGGAGGTATAATTTTTTTTTGTCTTCAAAACCGCATTTTTTCCACCCCCTGGGCTAATGGTTGATGATATCAAATAACTTTACTTTGATAAGTTTTAGATCCTTATGCAAAGAATAGTAGGAACTTTAAAAGAACTCGACCGAGATTTTGGATCGTTATATTTTATTTATCAATTTCAAAGGGATTGGCGCAAAATTACAGCAGTGATCGTGTCCACAGGAAATTGAAAAATATATATAAAATTTTGAGCTGACGGTGGGGCCCATTACAATACGTAGCTTTCTTATGAAATCTACCTAAAAGTCTGCATTTGATGATAGAAAGTTTTATTTTAAATAAATCGGTATTTGCGAAGGTACTAAAATATATATATTTTATAAAAAAAAACTTAAATATGGATATTAAAATTGGTATTAATTGTAAAATAAAACAACGTACTGCAACTATTCTATGCTCATATATATATATATATATATATATACACACACACACACACATACACACGAGTATGAGTATATACAGTATATACTATATAGAGTATGAGTATATACTATATATGAGGTGACTGGGATTGCTTATACTAGTGAATACCAGAATGAATTGAAAACAGGCATAGAAGTGCAAGAGAACGATAAAATACTCCTCAAGATATCCGCTAAATCAACCTAGGAACAACTTTCTTTGATGAGTCATATATAAGAAATTAATAAATTACGTATATTTGTAAGGAAGAAGCAAGTTCATAAAAACAGACAGTTCATAAAAAAAAGAACAGAAAAGAAGGTACGAAGGACTGGTTGTATTTTAATTATATGTTTTACAACTTGAAAGAAAAATGTTTGTTTTCATATTTTAAAAAAGATGATACAATTCAAATAATTTATTGTTTTTGAATTGATTTTAGAAACATTAAATTAATTTGTAATGTGATGATATATGTCAAGTTTTCTTGGAAACATTAAAACATTTGAAAATGAATAAATAAACAACATATTCAGATGGGTTGATTAACTAGATGGCTCATAAAATCTCAGAACCGCCAGGTTCTTGTGTAAGAGTCGTTACTCAGATCCTTCTGATGGCGTGACATTTTTATGTTTTTAAATAATGAATAATAAATAATAATGTAGGGACACGTTTTAAATCCGTATAACGGAGATTTATTAGTACGTAATATAGAGGTTACATGTGTACATAATTACAAAATAAAGTGACCAATTATTTTTTAGAAGACACCCATCTTGTGGCGTTACCGGTCTCCACAGCAACCACTCTGTTCCAAGCCCTGAGGGGCTTTACCAGAGGTCGTCTTTAGACCCTCTAACTGATTACATCTCACAGTCATCGGCCAGACCTCGGTCGGGATGCCACCGATGTAAATGCCTCGGCAGACATTTGCATCAGTAAAATACAAATCAAATTGATTCTACAATAGTCGTAAGAAGTAAAAGCTATTTATCAATTTGCAACTGGCAGAGTTCAAAATCCGGCTAACTTATGGGATGATTAACTATTATATAATTTATCCTAATTGTGAAATATTGGACTAGTCTATCAGGGAATCAAATTTCAATTATAATTTAGCTAATAATAATCTTATTAGAATATAAGCTTTTGAAGAAATATCTGATATGGATACCACATGACTTCCTTGTACGCCTATTAAATTACATATACACATTTTTTGCTGGACTTCATTTAAACTTATTTCGTTTAAAAGTGAGATACGATCCTCCAATTCTTTAATAAAATGAACAGTTACACAATTGCATTGTGGTGGATACCACAATGCATCACTTTTTGTTGGGTCCGTATCAGCATTTTATATTAGTTTATATATGAATTATGTTTCTCAACTTTAACGCTCAAATGTTATGTGGTGTGAGTGTGAACGTGTCGGATCCGTAATCATGCACACATCGATTCGAATCCGACTTCATTACATATATCTTTTTTAAATTTTTTTAATTTAAATATATTGATTTATTAGTAATTATTAACCTGTGTAAACATTATTGATTAAAATGAAAAGTGCATAACATTTTATTTCACTAATAACTTTTGAGTTTTTCATATTTTTTAAATTGTTATTATTGAATTATTATTTATTGTATTTTTTTTTTACAATCAGAGGTTAATAAATTAATTATTAATAAATCAGTATATTTAAATTAAAAAAAAAAAAAACGTGAAAAAATATATGTATACGAAGTCGGATTTGAACCGATTCTTCCACTTGTAAGATCCAAATATTTAATTAATTAAAATTTTATTTTGCTATAACTCTGGAAGCAATGAAAATAAGTACCACTTATTTTCACTGTATATCGTTGAAAAGCTCTCAATCAGGGCTTATTACTGCAGTTAAGAAAAAGTTCAAAATCCAAATATTTGGATTTTGGGCTTTTTTGGACATCTTTGGTCCAGTCGATCACAATAAAAGGGGAAGAGGCACACAACTAGATGTTACGACAGTTCTAAATCCAAAATTTCAACATCCTACGTCTAATAGTTTTTGAGTTATGTGCTTACATACATATATAAAGATATCACGCCGAAACTAGTAAAAATGGATTTAGGGAAAGTCAAAATGGATATTTCCGTTGAAATCTGAAAACCGAAATTTTTCGCGAACACAATACTTCCTTTACTTCGTACAAGGAAGTAAAAATACACAACAAATTAATACTAACCTAGAGAAGAGAGAATGGTGAAATATAAAATGAAAATTACAATTAGTAAAATCAAAATAGTACAGCTAATACATTTCCTAGAAATAATAAATTAAATAATCAACGGAATTCCGAATAAAAATTGTAAACATTAACAGGTTGTTTTTACATAGACATATACAGGTTGTCTCTATTTAAGTATTCTTAAAATAAATTATATAAACCAGACCGGTTAAAACAAGGCAAGTATATTCACGCAATCATAAAAAATAAACTAAAAACAAGTATTTAGATTAGTGGCCTACAAACCACAATTTCAGGTTAAAATAGGTTTAAACAAAGCACGTAGTTTTTGTATGTCTGTATTAAACTACTCAGGTTATACGCTACATAATAAATTGCTTCATAAATAGGAGGAAGAATACAGAATAGTCTAGTTTATTCCTTAATCAGTTGTTATGTGAATCTATGGATGTTAATTTTTTACTGAAACTAAAAAATTAAAAAAACGTATTATTTATGTGCTTTTTAACAAACACGATGATTTTTCACCCGTGTTAAACACGCGTAAAACTTACTTGCTCTATTTACTGTTAATAACAAAATTTTTCTCGTTGAACTCGTCCAATTTGGGAGCTTACGATCAAAGATTTCTAGTTATCGATCATCTTATAGATAATAGATATTTCAGGTATACAAAACTGTGTAATTGTTCTGGAAACCCGAAATAAAGAAATATATATATATATATATATATATATATACAGTATATAAAGTATAGTATAGTAGTAGTGTAGTATAGTGTATAGTATATATATATTAGTAATTAAAAATGTATTAATTAAGAACCATTAAAATAACTCGTTTGATTTTGTATATAGATTTATTTCTTTAATATAATTCATATGGAAAGGAATATGTACTGTAACGATCACATATTAATACTGAAAATAAGTTGTTACTTTGGGGAATGCTTCTCGTGACAATATTCTGCAAGTAATTTTCTTGTGGGAGTTAGATATTATTAACGTGAAGTATTTATTAAATTTTTTTATTCCAAATTTTTAATTCGTCTCCAGTTTTCAGTAATTTTAGTAATTACATTTATAAGAGTTATTTATAGGTTAACAGAAACTGTGTGAAGAATAAAATATGACTAAATGTAATTTCTACCATTACTATGAAATAAATATTTTGTGTTAACCCAGAAACTTATCGGTAGTAATACAATGTGATTGGTATGTTACACTTGTAATTAAATGAAATAGCAATTATTAATGACAAATAAAATGAATTCTTTAAGAATTTTGTATTAGTAAAAAACCTGGCGATGTATTGCATGACTTTCCTGGGTATTAATAATACAAATTAAAATAATTAGAACCAAAAATAGAAAAACAATATATATTTTCGAAGTGGGGAATAATTTTAAGAAATCGTTTTCTAAAAATATTCATATATAGGTTAAATTTATCAAATCAGCTTAAATAAAGTTTTCTCCAAGTCTAACATTCTTTCAATAAAAGCTAAAATAAAAAAAGGAAAATATTTAAAAAATGTTTTTTTGAATTTTAAGCCCGGGTTTTATCATTTTAAAAGATTGCAGACATTTCTTGATATCTCTGATTATGTAATGTGAAGCATTGTGTAATGTTGAAAATTTATATTTCAAAAAAATTTTGATTAATCTTTTAACCGAAAAGAGATTGAGCAAAAGAACAAAAAAACATGTATATTAATTAACAGATGCGGTTGATTTTTTGAAAAAAAAAACTTTTTTGGATTATTTATATATGAATTGCACATAAGAAATTTTCTTTAATAAAATTTCCTCTAAAATGCTTCCGAAGAAAATCAAAATTGATTTATTCGCGATATCCCCCACCCCCTTAACAAAATTTGAAAAAAAAAATAGTATGATCAATGCCCCATTTATAGAAATATTTGGGCAACATTTAGAGAAAATCAGTTGGATCAATCCTTATATATAAGGGAAAAAGCAGTGGGACACATTCATATATAATATGTTTTTTTTTTTTTGGTCTAAGTGAACTAGTTGGACCCAAAAGCGTAAAGATTATCAAAAACTGTGATATCCCATTTTCAATCTGAGCATCATACGTATCCCTTTAATATAGCTATTCTAGCTATATTCGATGGGAGAGTAAAATAGAGATTTAAAATAAAGTAATGCTTATGAAACGTCTTGTTAAATGTCAAGCTTATAATATGTTAATTTATTGGTGAGAAATATAAACATTTAAAAAACTTAATTTATCAACACAAATTGTAACATAAATTAATGAACAAGTTGGAAAGTGAATGAAATAAATTCAATTTATAACTGTAGATAAACAAATATAAACGAATAGTACATTACATTAATTGCAAAATTACCAATTAATAATGGGTTGGTGAAAAAATGAAAATAATTTCCAAAATCAATTTTAACGATTAAAAAATACAATTAAATATTTATTTTTAAAAACGTTTTATCCTTGGATAAAAATAAGATTTATTAATTAATTAATTTATATAAAACATGATGTTAAAATACATAAATTAATGTGTAATTTTAATATAAAATGTTGTGAAAATATTGCTTACATATCCAGTTATAAATCTTAATGTTATTCACATAAATTATAAAAACGAAGAAAATCTATGATCAAAAACACAAGCGCTCGGACACATAGAAACTTTTACATATACAGGAGTAGATATAGTATGAGGAAGTTAATCAAGAGCGTCTACAATAAATCAGTTTTATATATTACATAGATTTATATATGTTTTTAGATAAATAAATATGATCACATTTTATAACACTGTAAATTTAACTGCTTATATCAACATTATAATATTTGTAATCTAAAATAGGATAATTTAATAAAAATATGTATTGATTGGTGTAATTTAATTATGAAAATTATATTTGAACATATATTAGCTTTATTTATAAATTTAAAATATTGGACATTTATTATTTTCATTTTTTATATTTCCAAAAACGTTTTTTGTATTACTAAAATGTATACAAAAGATAACATACACGAATAAAATTTCGATTATTTTTATGAACTATTCGTAATTTAACGAACAAAAATTGTACCAGGCTTAGTTCCAAATTTACATACAGCAACGGAATACCAGAAGAGCAAAAGATTTATCTATATTTAAAACGAAAAGAAAAATAACATTAAGTCTGAAATAATGAAGAACATATTTCTCAAATGGTTTTAAAATATTTGACCTCAATTTTATTTTTTTTATTTTATATGTTAAAACTTACAATCGGTACCTCACAAGGGACTACAAGTAAATTTGATAAATGATAATCAAATGAAGAGAGGTCCGTGAAGAAACCCCCTCATTAAAGCATATAAAAATTAAAGTATATAAAGTTCAATATTTAACAAAGAATTAAAAATAAATCACAGGAAGAAAAAAAATAAAGACAATGTTATCAATACCAAATAAAACAAAACGTAAAACTTATACCCGACACTAAAAAATAAACCCTTGAAACACGCCCGATTATAGAATCATACAGCAGCAAGGGACATTGTCCAGGCTCTGCGATTCGAAGAGAGAACTGTGATACTCCCGCCACTTTTACGTTCCGTTCCGTTCCATCAATACCAAAACATGGGAACTACATTATAGATAAAACAAATATTCGTCGGTAAATAGCTGTTATTCGTAGACTATTAATATGACATTCACTATACAGTGACAGAATCATCATATGTTCCCACTCCTAAGTTTCTTTCTCCCGATCATCCTCTAGTTATATTTCCTAGGTGCAACACACGGGACACAAAATGAAAAAATGCAAACACATGCAACACAAAAAAAAGGCACAACATGAATCGTAGTTGACATGTAGAGCCGGGAGGTAGCCCCGTTCCTTAGGGTGATTTTGTCCGCTCACATACAAGAGTGGGGAGCGGAACTTCCGGAAGAAGGCATCAGGGACCATTGAGATTTGAGAGGGCCACGGGGAATCGTTGGATGTGTGCAACACACATTCGGCGCTAATAGGCTAGGAACGGGAAGGGTAGCTTCCCAGCGGAGAGGCGCGTTGGTCATCCAGAAGCGGAGGTCGGCGTGCTTTGATGAAGCTGGGAAGACCAAGATGGGACGCCCTAGGAGTGGACAAGACAGGGGGGCAGAGACGACTGCCACGACTTCCTGAGACGATCGCGAATTGCCTAACAACGGGAGCCGGTGGTCTTGGGGAGTTTAAAAAAAACTCATAGAAACGTTTTAGTTACCTGATGTCATCGCTGTTGTCCAGTAAATTTACTGCCACATAATTTGCATGTTTGTCTAATCTCTATTTAAACTGGAGCTAATTTTTAGGATCTTTTCGTAAACCAAAGGTAATCCTAGATAGTCATGAATTTCTCTGCGTCTAACAAACCACGGCGCCTCTGTCATGATTCTCACCAATTTATTTTTAAATATTTGAATTATTTCAAAGATTTGGCAGAATATCCCATATGCTACGAGTAACAGTACTTCCACATGTCCAGATAGGTTTGAGGATGACTTAGTAGATCAACGGTTAATTAAATAACTGTGAGTTTCTGCCCAGCAACCAATTTAGTTCCTTATACCGGTACTTGCTGTTAAGCTGTTTCCTCTTTTCTACTACGTAGCCCTTTCACGTTAGGCGACCATCCAAGTGTAGGCTTAGGTACAGTACCCAATCCGTGTGAGGAATATACACGCCATTCAGATGGACCCGTGAACAATCATCCCTTATCGTAAATGCCACATTGCTCGATGTGCTCTGTCTAAGTTTATTGCCTAGTTTTTTTCTGATTAATGACTTAGGTATTCACCAAATTATTTAGTAACAAACCTTGGAAGAATAATTAGGAAAACGGAGAAATTCAAATATTGTGGCGAAGTAATACAACCAAAAGTGTTATAAAAATAGGCAATTTTAAGGCTAGAATAAATAAGCTACAGAAGGCCTCTTACGACTTATAATAATAAGAGGATGTCAAGAATGAAAAAGATTCAATAATACACCACAGTAGTTAGGTGTGCAGGGCTGTATAACAGAGTGTGTTACTCTAAACCAACCCGAAATTGATAAATTGGAGGTGGCTGAAAGAAAATACTAAGAAAGTTACTCGGAAAACGGAAAACTGATGAAGGTTGATGATTACGGAAGGTCGAAGAATAAACAGGCTCACAGATGCCATTCGAAAAATAAAATTGCTTTTATACGCGCACTTGCCTAGAATAGATGAAAACAAATTGACGAAGAGAATTTTTGAGAACAGCAATAGAAGCAAATCAAACATTAAGAGATTTGCACAGGTGAAAGAAGATCTCGATATTGTTTATTGTTATAAATATTATAGTCAGTTATGTATGCATTACATACATAATTCATTTTGTCGTTATTATGAATTATGAATGTAAAATACAATAAAATTGTTCATGCACTGCGTTTTACCTCGTTTTATTGTTAACACAGCTTTTCCGTCATTGCAACTTTGAATGCTTATAACATGATAACAAAGGCATTAAGAGAAAAACGGGTTTCATTAATTTTTTTCTTGTAAAATTTTAAATCGAAACCATGTGTCATATGTACCCCTCCTGTTTAAAAAAATTAAATTTGATTCAATATGGCGGATCCAAGATGGCATACAAAAATTATAATGCAGATTTTAATACCACAATGCAGATTTTTTTAAACTATGTAGAATTCCATTTCTTCTGCCTCCAAATACCTCTCAGATATTTAGTATAAAGCTGTTTCCATACAAAAATCACCCGGTATATGTACGAGTATAAAATTTATGGTTAAAAATGTCCAAAACTACTAGATAAATTTCATTGAAATTAATATAGACTGTAATAGTGTATTTGAAGTTAGGCATGTGAAATTATTATGAAAATTGGTTGAGTCGTTCTTCAGTTACGCCCAATTTAAGATCAACAAAAGACAACATAACCTGAGATTGAGGTTATGACTGAAATTATGTTGATTTTGTATTACTGTATTTTTCATACGCGCTTATGCATCAGTTACAGTGGTAAGACAGTTTAAACTTGTTACTTGTGTGTAGGATCTGCTCATGAAATTACGGTTATAATAATTTAATTTTCTTACAACAGAAAATATATTTTAGTATTAAATTTAAAAAAAAAGATACTTCTTTCAGTTTTCTAATTTAATTTATATTATATACATTTTATTTATATTTATTTATTCATATTCACATTTATTTTATTTTTTTCATTTTGCTAAAAAGATTATACAAAGAAATACAAAATAAAATAACAAAAAGTTGGTCTTTCGTAGAACTGCCAAAGAATTTTTATTTTATTTTATGACTCTCTTGAGAGAATAGACTAGTATTTCGCTACTAACTTGATATCAAAGGATCTAAGAAAAAAACAAAATTTTTGGAAAATTATTTTCCTATAATTGCAAATAATTTCTTTTAATATACCTTCCAGATTGATCAGAAATGGACAAAATACGCAACAGATTAATTATTTTCTTAAAATAAACCGCAATAAAATTCTTAACAAATTGGTATCTACATATATATATATATTACTGATTACATTATATTTATATAAACTCATATCCCGTAATTGTTTTTCAAACATTCTCTTATAACATTCTATATAAGGAAAAATTGGTTAGAATTACATCCCATGAGTTAAAAACAAAAATGTTAATAATACCCAGTTATAGAGAATAAAGTCGCATGTAATTTTTTTCATGTAGAATCAAATAAAGAAAGGATTATACCGGTTTTATGTTGTCTTAACATGTTAAATCAGTTATGGTTACTTCCACCAGAGCTACCTAAAAATGATTTCTTCTTCTTAACAGCAATTATCGAGGTGTGTTTTTGAAATTAGTATAATTATACTGGTAAAAACAACTGTAAGAATGCATCGTTAAAGCATATGCTTAGTCTTTCTAATTAGTAACAAAACATGAAATTACCAATGGAATTGCTTATTCATTTATTGAAAAATAAAATATTTAACATTTTTAGCAAAATATATTTCATTCATGGGTTTAAATATAAATCATAATGAAAACTATTATTGTATAACTGTTTTGTTTATAAGTTAATATCATGAATCCTAAGAGTAATTTATAAAAAATATTTTAATTTGTCTTAAAGTACCATAAAGAAATATTTCTAGGTAATCCACCATGTTAAACAATTACTATGTAAAAAACGACTATGTAAAAAATGACTATGTAAAAAAAAAAGAGATAAACAGTTGCAAGAATAATTTTTTAATTAATTATTTAAAGGCTTTTTTAATTTTAAGACGGAGCCAAATAAATTACTCGTAAATTAAATAAAAACTAATGTTATACTATATATATATATAATTCTTCCAGTTTATTAATTCCTGTGATAAAAATACTATCCATCCAAGGTGGTTTTAATAACTATTTTTTCCTGAGTAGGAAGTGATCTTTCATGAAGCATTAATATTTGTGATAATTCGCTAGTATATGAATATGAGTAAAGATTTCAAAATGGCCTTGTTTTTTTGAAATTGTAACTGAAACTGTAAACAATTTCGGTGGTTAATAATATGCTTTACATCTATCAACTTCGATTGTCAAAGAAAATATTTCCTTCCGCTTATTAACATCATTTTATTGCGTTTAATTTTTCCTGATACTCTCAAGGTCTTATGAATTGTTTCTTTACACAAAGTAAATGCAATACAGAGCAAATTTAGCTATCGTGCCAGTACATCAATTTACTTTTAAAGTTATGTTTAAACATTATAGAAAAAAAATATTGATGGACCAATTAACAGATCATCTAAATAAAAATAATATATCGTACTATCTCAGATAATCAGTTTGACTTCAGAAGAAATAAAAAACAAGAATACTTTATTCAATGCTAACTCTGAGATAAAATAACCCATTAAAAAAATAATAATATATTAGGTTTCTTATATCTAGTTAGGATACGATCTACAATCTACGTTAAATTTTTTGAAAGGTTACGTATATTACATCTGCCGGCCTCCGTAGGGAGAATGGTAGCGTCTCGGCCTTTCATCCGGAGGTCCCGGGTTCGAATCCCGGTCAGTTATGGCATTTTTACACACGCTACAAATCATTAATCTCATCCTCTAAAGCAATACCTAACGATGGTCCCGGAGGTTAAACAAAAAACAAATAAAAAAAAGTAGTATAATATATCTAAGCTTCACATCGCTTATTTTTCTTTTTATACGAGATATATTAATAGAAAATATATTGTTTTGGAGTATTATGTACAGCTTTATATTTGCTGATAATATGATGTTGACCAAGACATAAAACTAATTCCTGTGTTATTGTTATTGTGTATTAATAATACGTATATATCAAAACTCAATATTCATGACAAGATTTTCTTAATCTCAATAATTCTGCTTCTATTGTTCGAGATGAGATGTTCAAACAGTGTGATACAACGGAAGGATCTTGAGTACTGCTCGTAGCCATGAATTGCCTAAAACGTAATCTAGCAAAAATAATATTTTTGTCTGTTAAACTACATGTTATAACTACATGAATATAATAAACCCTCACCTCATCCGAGTCAATATCTGGCTATAGAAGGAAATGAGAGCACAAATATGCAGAGATAATGAGGAAAATAGGTCGATCTAAAAGTCCAGATTCATTTATAAGCACAAAAGTTAAAAATCTGTACTACAGTTTTAGGAAAATAAATTGCATTTGACCACTTTAAGTTCCAGCTATGATATATATACATTTTGAATTTTAAAATTTTGCTAAATCAAAACTAAAAATATCTCTTAAAATAATTATTTTTTAAATGCCTTATTACCTGATTAAATTTTTTTTTTTAATTCTACCGATAAACACATGTCTTTTCTTAGCAACTGATACGTGAAACCAATCTGTTCATTAATGTTGAATCTGAAGTCAAAATTTTTCCATCAGCCTCGTTGTTGAAAAATTCCAGAATTTAAATTTTGAAAATTGTTATATTATATGTGATTATATAAGTTAAGTTTTTTTTTTTTTTTTTTATATTATTACATTATATGTTCAGTAAATATTTTTAACTCTATTTATGAGTTGTTAACTATGAAACAATAATTTAAATCGTAACATAAATATAATTTTTCTATTGAAGCCTACACAAACAAAATTCTTCGTGTCTGTACAATTCAAAACAACGCAAAGCTTAACGGAATTTTAACATAATGTTTTTAACAGTAAAATCTCTTCAATCATTCTGATAACTGTGTTAAGTGAGAGAACAGTGAAGTCTCCCAATGTTTCGTAAGTATGTAAATGATCAGTTATGAATCATAGATGAAAAACGTTACACCTTTATTTAAAATAGCTTTATAAATTGTACTTTGACTAAAATTATTGATCAGGATGAGATATGGGCTTCTCATTTACGAGGGTTATTCTTTTTTCAAGTTCCGATCGGTCACGAAATTAAAACCAGAATTAGTGTATGGAATTTTTAAGAAGTTTAAACGGACTTTATTCTATCCATAATTACTATCTGCACTCAGACCTGCAACTCACAGTGAATCCATTGCAGTTCTCAAGGTTCCTGAAAAATTATTTCGTGATAAGAGTGATGAAGGAGCGGAAGTTATGGAAGATTAATATCATGATTCAGATTGAATTGCAATCCAGTGAACTATAACTTATATAAAAAAAGTGAGTGAAATGACTTTGTTAGAGATTTAAACAGTTGAAAAATCTCAGTCAGTTGAAAAATCAATCTAAACAATTGCTCTTCTATCTCTATTCTTGAACGTTAAATTTTTTAAATGCTCAACATTTTATTCCAGTCTACGTTATCAAATACCTTATCTAAGTCTACAAATGCCATGTATTTCGGTTTTGTTTTTCTTCCTTCTGTTTTTTCTTCCTTCTACTATTAATCAAAGAGCTAAAATTGCTTCCCTTGTCCCTACACTTCTCTTGAAAACAAATTGGTCTTCTAACACTTCTTCCACTCTCCTCTCAATTCTTCTGTACAGAATTCTACTTATGATTTTTGATGCATGAGTAATTAAGCTAATTTTTCATTATTCTTCACATTTATCTGTTCCTGCTTTCTTTGGTATCATGACAATAACATTTTTTCGAAGTTTGACGGAACTTCTTCTTTTTTGTGTTACATACCAGTTTGTATAATCTATGTATCGCTCCTTACCTGGACTGCACAGTAATTCTGCAAGCATCCCGTTTATCCCAGCTGCCTTTCCGGCATTCAAATCTTTTAATGCTCTATTAAATTCAGATCTCAGTATCTCCCTTTTTATCCTCTTCCAATTCCTCTACAACACCATTTTCTAATTCATTTCCTCCGTATAGCTCTTCAATATATTCCACCCACTTATCGACCTTTTCTTTTGTATCATAAAGCGGTGTACCATATTTTGTTTAACACATTATTAGATTTTTATTTATGGACCACAAAACTCTCCTTAACTTTCCTTTATACTGCGTTTATTTTAAGTTAGGTAGTGTAATTATTATATTACGTTATATAAAACTGTACCTATTTCAAAATAACTTTTGAAATTACAATTGATTTTGCTTGTTATTCAGTTTTTTAATCATGATTTTCTTACGTATGCTTTAAGTAAACTTTTGTTTATGTTACAAAAGTTTTACAGTTTCTGATAATAAAATTAATATTTCTGAATATATCTGTTCAAAATTTAAACTCGATACAAAAAAATATTGCCAACCTAAATTGTTATTAAAATAAAAGGGAAATAAGATTGCGCTCCAAGGTCCGTTTACAAAAAGTGTTACTTAAAACCTGAACCTAGACTGGCTTTTTTAAATTTTCTTCATAAGGAGATGTTGCGCAAATAATATACATTATAAATAAGACAAAATAAAAAAAAAACAGAAAAAAAATATATTATTCGAGAGTAAAGAGTTTCTTTATAAAAAAAAAGTATTTTAAAGTATTTTAATATTTCCCGCGAGTTTGGTTAATGTACTTTGACGATATCTTTCTGTTTAGTATTTCTAATTATACTGAAAGAACTGTTCATTTAAACTAAATCAACAATAACATTAAATTTACCTATGAAATTGAAGATAAACAAATTACAAATTCTATTTAAAATTAATTCATAAAAATAATAAAATCTATTTTCATCTATGCGAAAAAAGTATGCATCTTGATAGGTATTTTAGTAACGATTGTTTTAATTTTCTGCGTTGAAAGAGGCAACTTTAACTTGATAGCTTGCATAGCAAAGCAGATACTGCTTCTAGATGTTTTTCGCAGAGAAATGAAATTTATTTAAAATACAACTGAATTCAATGATTTTACTAGAAAAAACATTAGCAGCATAAAATTAACGCAGCAAAAAAGTTATTTCAGAAAAAAGAGAAAAAATATTACAGAAAAGAAATATATATTGCCTTTCGTAAAGAAGATAAAGTTTATTTTTATAAAAAAACACAATTTTAAAGTTATCGTAGCTATATCAACAATATTAGCTTCTATTCTTGAAAATGCTAATAGTAAAAATAAACCTGTTGAAAATGCTGTCATTTATAAATTCATTTGAAAAGGCAATAATTGCAATACTTGGAGAAAATTGAAACAAGAATAAAGGAATATTTCGACAATATATAATACAAAAAAATAAAAATAAACCGTAACGAAGCATTACTTGGAAATTAGTAATAAAAATTAATTTATTACAAAAAGATGGTATTATTTAATTAATTTAATAAAACGTAATAAATAAGAATTGGATAGTTGGAAAAGTAAATCAAGAGTAAAACAGTAAATAAGCCTTCAAATCATTCAAATATTAACTTTTTTTAAAGAAAAAGTATATAAGGCCAAAGAAAAGAAAAGTTTTAAAACGAATAAAATGCATTTATAATATGGCCAACAAACGTTTTCGTAAATTCCATTATACTCTGTACAGTAATAGTATTCTTTATTATTCAATATTGATCCCTTTAAGCGGTATTTTACCGATATCGTTATATAAATACACACAAACGCGCTTGCACACATACCCACTCATATACACATACATACACACTTGCAAGCTCAGAGTAGTTTATGTTTAATAATTAAGTATTTAATGTTAATGAATAAAATTAAAATTATAAATTCGCATTAAAAAATGTTGGCGATGAATAAACATTCAACATAATTTTACATAATTCACCGGCAATATTTTAATCTATTGTTCTAATAAAGAATGGTAGTTGCTAAGTTTAATATACGAGGTGAATTAATTAGCATACAATTTTTTTTTCCTTTAGTTGTTACCTTTTAATATTCATTCGAAGAGTGTAGGTTGTAGAATAAAAACCACCATGTTCAGCTTTATACAGATACACGAGTTATACTAATACTTAGTGATGTCATAAGATAATATTTTATGAGGCACTGAATAAGGAGCGAATTCAATTATTAACGTTTTTTTTATTAATGAAATTAATTAGGATTTTAAAACAAATATATAATTAAATTTTAATAACTAGTTGCTTATAAGAAAATAAAATTATAAAAAAAAAATAATAATAATATTTTTTATATTAATTCAGTATCAGGATTATTTTGACGGAGTGCGAAGCATGAGAGGGTAAATTGGTTTAGAGAAAAATATTTGATGCTAATTCTTTATTTTCCTACAATACAGGACATCAATTATATCAGAGGTTTCTCGATATTTTACCGCAGGTTAAAAAAATATTATGTGGACACCACATGACTTCCTTGTATGCCTATTAAATTACATATTGCTGCATTTCATTTAAACTTATTTCATTTGAAAGTGAGATACGTTTCTCCAATCCCTTAATAAAGTGGATAGTTACACAATTGCTAAAATATTTATTAACACCAAATATTTATACAATTATTAATTCAACAATCTTACCTGAAATATTAGGACAGAGCCTCTTTATTACTCTTTAAATAAATATATGTCTTATATCTACCTAATATTATGTTTTTTAAATTATTATGATGTAACCATCAACAAAATGAAAACAAAAACGAATAATCAAATGTTTCACCAAATTTCTTATGATCACCACGTGACTTACTAGTACGTCTATTAAGTTACATATACACATTTTTTTCAAATGAAAAGTACATAAAATTTTATTTCATTAATACCTTCTGATTCATTTATTTATTTTTTTTTATTGTTATTATTGAATTACTTGTAATTTTTTTTACAATCAGAGGTTAATAATTATTAATAAATGGATATATTTCAATTAAAAAAAAAAAAAAAATTAAAATAAGCGACATGAAATCTGATTCGGACCGATGTGCCTTCACCTTAGAAGATCCAAATTATTCATTAATTAAAATTTAATTTGGCTATAATTCTGGAACCAATGAAAATAAGTACCACCTATAAATATCGTTGAAAAGATCTCAATGAGGGCTTATTATAGCAGTAAAGAAAAATCCAAAATTTTTGAGATTTCGGGATTTTTTAGATACTTTTGGTTTAGTTGATTGCAGTCAAAAAAGGAGATGCACAACTAAATGTTACAACAGTCCTAAATCCAAAATTTCAACATTTTAAGGCTAATCGTTTTTGAGTTATGTATTTACATACATATATAAAGACATCACGCCGAAAGTAGTCAAAATGGATTCAGGGATGGTAAAAATGGATATTTCCTTTGAAGTCTGGTAACCAAAGTTTTTTTGCGATCATAATACTTCTTCCTTTACTTCGTACAAGGAAGTATAAAAGGTAAGTCTTTTCGATCTTAAGAGAGATAATTATTAAAACTAATACATCTAGCCTTAAATTGATAACTCTATTAACTAATAATATATTCTAAATTCATTCAAATAATTGTAATACATTAGACACTGTTAATTTATTGATAAAACGATGAACTTTAGTCTAAAAGGGGGAGCCTTAAGAGGTTACCCTAAATACTAAAAGGATTATACCATTACACTGCTCTTCTGATTTTTTCCCGTATTCAGTTATATACCTGGCAAAATATTAACAAAATGTTAATCTTAATCTATGTGATTATCTATCTCTAAAGATGAGGAAGAAAACAAGAGTCTAGACAGTATTCAGTCTGTTTTAATTCAATAACAACTTTATAAAACCACTGCAAAGTCGGAAAGAACGAAAAGTTGGAACTGCTTCAATACAGAGTATTCCAGTAAATCTCTACTAAACTAAAAGGCTCATTTATTGTTCAAATTAACGAATGAAATTCATATACTTTAGTCTAAAAATGCTTATTAACAAGTTACAACCTTTCAAAAGTTTTCCCCTTTTTTATCTCCAAAGATAAAACAATGGTGTGAATCATAACTTACTCAAAAATAATTAATAAGGTAAATTTATGATTTTAGATATAATTTTACGTAAAGAATTCAAATAATTTTTTATGGTACAATGAATACTTCATATTACATATTATAGTATATATTACGTATTATACTACATATTTATAGTACAATGATAAATTGTTCTAACATTAAACCGCAAAAGATAGTCAAAAAAATTACATTTCTACATTTTAGTGAAAAATTTCAAATTTAATAAGAAAAAAATTACCAAAAATATTATGTAGTACTTTTATTTAATCCTAAATAAATTAGAGTAAAAAAATTAACTGTAGATAAGCCATAATTATAAATGAGTTGTATTTTCAATTAAAGCAATAAAACAGAGAAAGTTCATCAAAAAGAGAGAACCTGCCCAAAAATCAGTTACTGATATTTATATCACAGTAATTAATGAAAAAAGAAGTTAGTAAATTAATTAATTACTTCAAGTAATTAAGTGTTCTACATCAGTTTTTTAAATTATTTACCAACAACCTGAATTCACATGTTTAACTCACAAAGTTAAAGTTAAGTTTGCATTTTCCAACAGTTACGGATTATTCTTGATTTATTCGATAAAAAAATACTTGAATTTCTGTACTACCACCACTTCCATATATTCTTACAAAAAAACAAGTAATTTATATGAATTGATGAAGCTGGAAGTGCATTTGGTCTATCTCATCCAACTCATATGTGGTAAATATTTTATTTAAATGATGAATAATGGATTAAAAGTGATAAAAATGAATTGATGCTACATCAAGTTGGAAATATATGTACATTTATATCTTCAGAATGATGTCTTGTAAAAGTTGGGGTAGATCATTTTGAAGATAGTTTAAATAACCGTTATTTTTGTATTTAATATTGAATGTATGAAACAATAAGAACATTCGTCGTTTATTATATCCCCATTTTCATTTACTGAAAATTAATTTCAATGACCGCTCAGATTCTTATTGTAATAAACGATTTTGTACCGTCTTGAATCTATCATTAAGCCTAAAAGTTTCTTCTACAAAAAGTATTAGCGAGAAGAATATTTATTTTTTTTAAACCATTAAAAATAATTCATTCACTGATTATAATAGCCTTCTTCAGGATTCATAACCAGTTAAGAATGATATACTCCTTTACCATTTAATGTTCACCAAACCTATGTGGGATTTGTGAACATGTAGATAAACTATAACTAGACTAATCGTTTGTCTTACGCTATGTCAAAGAAAAACTCCGTACACGACAAGTTTAAAATTAAACAGAAAAGTTTTCCATTTAATTTTCGCACCAAAACATTTTGATTATTTCAGTGAAAAAAAGTTGCAGATAATTACTTATATAAATTCGATACTAAACAATGTCAAAAGAATGAGAAATATATTTAAAAGTTTATAAATACTAATATCGTATTTTGCATTAAAAAAATCATCTGTTTAATGTATATAAAAAAGTCTTTTAAACAAATGACCAAGGAAACTTACTTAAGAAAATTAAAAAAGAAGTCAACAAAATCATTTCGTTTGTTGAAAGCAATGTTTGAACACAGATAAAATAAAAATAGGGGTTGAACAGAGAATCTTCTTCTCTTTTAAGTTGGCCATAAAACGAACCATTCATTAATAGTTATTAAATTCTTTTGGCTTGGATTTTATTTTTTAAAAGTTCCAATAGATACGTATTTTAAAATCATTATAAATTGAAAATTACAAGGCCACAGATGTACGAAGTAGTTAAAATGACGAGAATTCTTCAACGCGTGAACGAAACAAGTACCAGTTATTGCACATTTGAAAAAAAA
Source organism: Lycorma delicatula (assembly GCF_047948215.1). NCBI lineage: Eukaryota > Metazoa > Arthropoda > Insecta > Hemiptera > Fulgoridae > Lycorma > Lycorma delicatula. The sequence goes on along the minus strand of NC_134462.1, from coordinate 74,676,790 downwards.
TAAACATAAATATTAATAATGCAAACTAATTATAAACTTGAACGAAACATAATTACCATATAAATATTTTTTCACGAATATAAAAGTAAGTCAGTTCATTATTTTTTTTGATTTTTTCTAAAAAAAAAAAAAAATTATAAATATCTGATACGTAACAAATGATTTTTCATATACTTTTAAAAATAAAAAGTAGCATTACAGCTGTAAGAATAGTGAAATTCAAAAAATGAATTTAAAAAACAATAATTTTTTTCATAAATTTAATATTGGTTTGAATTTTATTGTTTGAATATTTCCATTATATTCTTCTTTTTTTTAAAGAAAAAGTTATTTTTATTTTCTTTGGAAATCTAGCGACTTTGTCGTAATACTTTATCAATTCGGCTTTACTCTTTGTACTATCCAGTATTTCATTTCCTTCCCCTGGATTCTATTCAATAAATATGTTCTTTTTATTACAGAATTTTTTTTTAACTTATCATTTCTTATCCACTGACAGTAATGACTTCTCTCTTTTATTCTCTTTGTTGACTACTGATGTATTTTCAGTCACAGAATCCATATACTGTCATTATATTTATTTTCATTCTAACTTTACCTTTTTCCTGCGTGTACGTAGATACCTATGAAAATAGACCAATAGTCTATTAAACATTACTATTAATATACTATTGAAAATAGTATATTACTTTTAAGTGCCATAATTATAACAGTAATAAGTGAAATGATCTTAGTCAAAAATCATTCCTAAAAATAACACAGCACCTTAAATAATAATAAAATTGCAGCCAAATATACGGGGGAAAGTGAAAAAGTAATTGATTTACCGTAGCCTTAATAACTGAATTACCTTTACCATTCCATGTCATCATGCTGAGTCCACTGAAACGCAGATGATATTCAATTCTAAAATGACATAATTTTGTTCACTACAGGGATTGATTATATAATGAACAATGTTGGAATAACTGTGCCTAAATGCACCTTCCAATATTCTAAACTTTGCCGCTGGATCATTCTTTAAATAAATTCCTTGTTAAAGTAATCAATTATATTTTTATTATATGTAATTTATAACAGATTTTGATATATTTCATTTATTTCAATGTTTTATTATTAGTAACTTATTTCACATTGTTGAGGTTAATTACGATGTATTTTATATACAATATGTACGTATAATATTTATATTTTAAGAATTATTATATTAAGGTATTTTATTTAGATTCACATTTTAAGTTACATTTTTAACAGAACTGAATTAATCTTTAATACATCTTTTATTGAAGTGATTTAACTTTAAACACTTTTTTAACTCAATTGAATTAATCTTTAATACATCATTAACTGAATTTGACTCATTAACAAAAGTATTAAAGGCAAAATTACCATACAACTACTTTTTCACGAATATAAAAGTAAGTCAGTTCATTATTTTTATGATTTTTTCAAACCAAAAACATTATAAAACAGCTGTAGACTTCAACTTAGATTAAAATATTTATATGACTTACATAAATAAAAAGAAAAGAGTAAAATAATTTGTTTATCGTTATTAAGGAGGACATGAAACTGAACAAACATAACTACTCTCAGGGAAGGCAACTCAGATTATATCTATTGTATTTCAAATTCTTTAGAAGCGTTACATCCATAAGAAATACTGGAACAAATAACGGAAAAAATGTAATCTAACAGTACATATTGCTTCAACTCAACAGAGAAAAACTGATTAAATTATTTATTAAATATAACATTATTCTAAACTAATATCAATTTATAATGCTGTAAAATATATGTAAATAATATTAACCAGCATCACTTTGGTACCTACTTTTTTTATTAGTAAAGGCTTGAAAGAAATTAATTTAAAAAAAATTAAACAAAAATTTAGGCCAAATGAAATTAACTAATTTATTTTTATGTACAAGTATCGATAAAAAAAAAAATAAATAAATAAATAAACCTATATGTATATGGAGTTTGATAAATGAAATAATAATAGTAGATATGATATTTACATTATTAAAAAAAAAAAAATGTTATTTAATACTAGTTGAAATTAATAATAAACTATTTAGTTTGTTTCAATAAATTGTTTAAGAATAAATTACATATCATTGAATGGAAATTAATTGTTAACCCAAATATTTGAAACGGAATAAGAATGTAGCTAAAATAAAAATAATAATACTAGAAAAATAGAACAATCTTAAAATTTCACAAACGAATAAATAAGTTAATATTAAAGGAACGAAACAGTGGTATAAGCGACTACAGTTCAATAACAAGTTTTAAAGTTTTGCAAATTATAAGGTGACAGGGTAAGCAGGCAGGCCGGTAAGACAAGCGAAACGCAATCCTTTGCTGACTATGGTTATGTTATGTCCCCTTAGGCCGGTATTCCGTGTTCACTGGAGCATCACAATTAACCAAACAACCGTACAACCGATAAACAATTTCACTAGAAAACAACATGATTCAGAACATGAAAATATTCTTTGAAAAAAAAAATGATGTAATCCTATTAACTTAAATCAACAAAGTTTCAATACCGGAAAATATTGTACCAACATGAAACAATTTGCTATAACGCGATTTACATAGCTGCTAATACAGTCTACTGATTTTTATTTCATATGATTCAGTGCAGCCAACTTATTTAATAATAACACATATTAATATTTCAGTTTACCTTTATTGACACCATGATTAGGTGAATAAGCGAGTAAACTTTTATCCTTCTTACTGTAAAAAAAAAAAATAAATAAATACTACATATTCGTAAACGTGTTTATAATTTTTTGAGACGTCATTATTGATGTTATTTTTCACTCTTTTCTGTTTCTAAGCTAATATTTTACCCTTAATATATTTATTACATCTTACAACTAGATTATCTGTTTTTGTCCTACTCTACAGTTTTATCTTCCATACGTTCGTATATAATCAAACTGGAAAATCTGGATGTCTTGAAACGTGACCATCAACCTAGTTCACCTCTTTACAAAACTCATCCACAGATTTATCAAATCGCCTAATTTCCAACAACTACTCGATGGATGAAGCCGTTACTTCATGACAATCCATGTTAACGAAAGGAAATAAACAAATATGTTATTTATTGTCAAAACATTATTTAAAGAAATCACAAGAGCTGTGTTGGTACACATATATTATACATATTATTATTATATTATTTTTATATATATATATATGTATATACAGGTTGTCCCATATAAAACGCAACCCATCACTCATCCATGAAATTTCAAAAGTCAAGCTTACTCCCCTACTCATTACTGAAATGGACTCGTCCAACATCTGAACATCACAGCGACGCAATAGAACACTACCGATAGTAACAAAAATGCAATCATAACGTTCAGTGTGTTGCTAGAGACAAGATGGTGTTTTCGCTAGATGAATGTGTTTTCATTGTTGAGTCGTACTTCAGTACGAAATCAGTGGTTGCAGTGGAAGATTTGTTTCGCCATAAGTACCCAGATAAACCAGCTCCTAACAAAACATCAGTATTAAGGTTAGTTGCAAAATTTAGAGAGACCGGTTCTGTTAATAACAAGGAACACAAAACATCTGCGTCAGTGTTGAATACAGATACAGTCTCTGAAATCAAAGACCAATTACTCGCCTCGCCAAATAAATCGATCAGACACTTTGTCTGCTGAAATTAATTTGTCTAAATCAACTGCTCATCGGGCGACCAAACAATTACAATTACGACCTTATCGCATTCAAACGGTTCATCAACTTCTTGAGCCCGACAAAGAAAAACGGCTACAATATTGTCAATGGTTCCGTCGATTTCTGCGTAAGGGAATTAATGTTATGAATTCGTTATTTTTCACAGATGAAGCACGGTTTCATTTGGATGACTACATAAACAGCCAAAACAGTAGAATTTGGAGTGCTCAAAATCCCCACGTTTATCACTAAAAACAATTACACCCGCAGAAGTTGGGCGTGTGGTGCGCGATATCGCGAAAGAAAATAATCGGTCCTATTTTTTTCGAGTACACCATTAATGGAGAACGATATCAGGATATTTTATTTCAGTTCATTGCACTCTTGGAAGAGGAAGACAGATACTGCTGGCTACAACATGACGGTGCGACATCGCACTACGCAGGTTCAACTTCTGATTTCGTTGAGGAATTCTTCGGTAATCAAGTTATCGGTCGAGGCTTGTGGCCACCAAGATCTCCAGACTTGACTGCGGCGGATTTTTTTCTATGGGGTTACTTCAAAGAAAAAGCCTACAGCAACAAACCACGAACACTTGAACAATTCAAAGTCAATATTGAACAAGCTGTATAAAATATCAAGAAGTGCAAGAAACGCTGTAAAAAGAATTGAAGCTTGTATTCAAGAAGATGGCGGCCACTTCCAACATTTACTCTAAATGTAAGGTAATGGATGGTAATAATAAAAATTACATTTACATTTACACATGCCTTTTTATTATTTCAATACCTACCAATATAATGTTGGGTTGCGTTTTATATGGAACACGCTGTATGTATATATATATATATATATATCTGTTACCGTGAAAGACCGAAATTAGAGAATGTCCGAGAATCATAATGTAGGGAATGAGAATCTCCGGTGAATTTTGACACATAAATACGTAGGTGAAAGACCGAAATATTAGCTTGCATTTTTATGCATTAAGACCTTATCCGGTGTATGTCGACAGACACAGATAAGCTCTGGTTGGGTGGTTGAAAGGACAACTAGAAATTAAAAAAAAATCACCCTATACCAATATCTAAGGTAAATAAATTACGAAAACCCTCCTAAAAAAAAACTTTTCACGACCCCAAGTTTTTAGGTGGTTTAAAGCATTTTCAGATGGCCGGGAATCAGTTGCGGACGATCCACGCTCTGGAAGACCGTTAACGTCAAAAAGTGACGATCATGTTGAGCGAATTAGAGACTAGATACGGTACGACCGGTGATTAACTGTCCGTATGATTGCAGAACAATTGAATTTGAACCATACCACAGTTCACCAAATTTTGACAAATGAATTGGACAGGAAAAAGGTTTGTGCAAAATTGGTCCCAAAAACCTCACTTGTTGAATAGAAAAATCACAGGGAGAAAGTGTGCCGCGATCTTTTAGGGCGAATTAAAACTGATCCTGACATTCTAAAAAATGTTATTACTGGTGATGAATCTTGAATATCTGAGTACTACTTTGTTAAATGGCGTTGCTCTTAAATATTTACTACATATACACTATTTACGTATTTTACTATTTTAACGTATTTCAGTATTTTATTAAGTATTCTGACTTTGTAGACTTTACTATCGATAGAAATTTTGGTTTAAAATATTGAAAAAGGTAAATAAAAAAATAAGCCAGCGTTATGGAACGAAGAAAAAAAAAATTAAAATTTAGAAAAAGTTACAGGATTGTGACCATAAATGAAAAAAGGAACATTAAAAAATTATTGATGAAATAAAAACAAATTCTTGCGCAGTTCTGTAAAAGAAGAGATTATATTTTGTATAATATTAATAATTATAAAATTATTTTATATAATTTGATTTATAATACTATCAAATTATAGAAAATATAAAATCAATAAAAATTTGATTTATATTATTTTATACAATTGTTTTTGTTTGTAATAAAAGACCGACTTTTATTTTATTTTGAGTAGCATATTTTGTTTAATTATTTGGGCAAGAAATATACAAAACATAAATGAAAAAACTAAAAGAGATATAATTCTATTTTAAATATTAAAATATATTTCCTGTTTATAAGAAAATTAAAATATTTAACCGTAATTTGATTAAACAACGAATAGACCCTACACACAAGCATCAAATGTAAACTCATTCACTACTGTGATTCACTGCATTAGCGCGTATGAAAAATACATAAATACAAACTCAATGAACTCAAATTGAGGTTATGTTCATTTATACGTTATAATTATAAAATACTAGCTCTACCCGCCACGCTTCGCTGTGTCACATTGTGGTTGCATGGATGAGAAATGAGAACCAAAACAAAGCATATGTTTCATAGAAGTTTAATTTTGCAATACTTGTGGATATACAAATTTTTTTGTTTTTCCACTGTCTGCGTTGATATAAAGGCTATCTGGTTTGCCGACTCGGGAACACGCAACATACAGTTGCCCATATGAGAAGCAATCCGCATCTAAATATAAACCACACAATTCTAAAGATTGACCTTGAGCTTTATTGATTGTGATTGCAAATGCCAATCGAATTGGGAATTGCAATCTTTTAAATTAAAATGTTGTATCGGTCGGGATTATTGGTATTCGAGGAATGAGGACATCTTCACCTTTGAAAGACCCCATTAAAATCATTGCTTCTACTACGTTATTCATCAATTTCTTAACTGCAAGTCGCGTGCCGTTGCAGAGTTTTGGCTGATTAATATTCCGCAACAGGATAATTGTCATTTTTTGATCAAACCGTTGCTAGAATCAATCTAATGAGGAATGTTTTCCCAGTTCCTCGTGGCGCATCCAAGAAGAAGGTCGCATCCAACTCCGTCATTTATCATTTGCATTATGCGATCATAAATGCCTTTCTGTTCACGCGTTAATTTGGGAATGATTGATTGGACATATGACTGAAGATCACCAATGTTGTAACTCTGTTCACGGCGTAAATCCACATCAAACGAAGCAATCGCAGCTCGGGTGGGTGCTGGCATTCCCAATTGACTAAGAACTTTATTTGCAATAGCTAGGCACTTGTCTTCAATATTTAGCAACGCTTCGTTGTAAATGCCTTCTGTAAATTCCATGGTCATATTGGTATTTTCTAGGCGTACTCTATACAAAATATCCTCAGCCATATGCGATCGATATCTTTCCCATAACTCTGTGGGAGATGAAGGGAAGCAAGCGGTCAATACAATTGCGAATAATGCGCGAATTTGGTTTGGATGTGCAATGTTGCACGCGTCATTAATACATATATCCCACTGTTGGTCGTTTTCTAATAAATTCAAAGCTTGGTGAAAGGCGCAGCTCAATCACGACACGATCACACAAAAGTACCTCGATTAAAGTGAATATTTAATTCAGATTGTATAATAATCTGAATCAGATGCAAGTGGATACGTTTTTGTTTTTTTTGTTAATAAACAATGTAATTGGGAACAAGTATTGTTTCACATGTGACTGAGGTTGTCGTTAGCTAGTATGGCGAGTGTTCCCCTCGCTAATAGATACAAAATAGATACAAACAATCTTTGATGCGGGTTATATATCGTACTAAAATTTGAGCTCAATCAGTACAAAACATTTTGAGTTTTTGAAGCGTACACAAACGAACTTAACATTTTTATATATAAAGATTTGTGGACTGCGAAAAAAAGCCCTTAAGTCGTGCGAAAAAACACATCATTTTTAATGCTTACAAAAGCAGATTAATGCTTACAAATTACAGAATAATCAATCGGCGTTGATTTCAGATGTTAATAAACTGCTAACGAAGGTAGAAGTAGTGCTGCTTCAGTGTACAACGTGATTCTCGAGTACGAATCTACTAATGAATTACGGTCTCCAAAGAAAACAAAACCCCGCAGGTCAATCGAGAAAAAGGTGAGATTTTGATAAAAATGCGATTCGTAAAAAAATTACATGAATTTGAATTATTTAGAAATAGTTTAGCGGTGTATTATGTCATTTGGCATTGAATTCGGTTATTGTCTTCGACAACGCTTCTTATCATTAAACGAAAAGAATTCCGGTCGTGTTATAGAAAAACAATGATATCAAAATGTGGCTTAGTTCAAAAGAAATAATTTTTGAAGAGGTTTAAGTTAATGTTCAATCATTGCAAAGGGTTTCGCGTATTAAAAGTAATTACAGTCCGTATAAAATTGGTTTGACACACAATGCCATATTGGTAAGTCGTGTTTTTATTCGGCTCCTAACGAATATGTTTGCCGGCCTCCGTGGCGCGAGTGGTAACGTCTCGGACTTTAATCCGGTGGTTCCGAGTTGGAATCCCGGTCAGGCATGGCATTTTCATACGCTATAAATAATTCATATCATCACCAACTGCGGTTGTCCTTCTTGGTGGCTTTTCTTTTTGTTTTGGTGTTTTTTTTTTTAAATACAGATGTTTTAACTGTTAAATATAATTCAAAGAAATTTGTTACTTAATCAGTTGTGATTTTGTTTACATTGGCAACGGCCATACGGGCTCTTTGTGATTGGTCGTTGTGTTTGACAGCGGCCATCTTGCATTGATCTGATTGGTTTTCCTTTGTTTACATTTCCATTTGATTTATTAGCCTCTTATTTATAAAAAAACTGTACAAATTAAAAATAGATAGATAGATTTATTAAAAATAGATGAAAACAATCTTTGATGCGGGTTATATATCGCGCTAAAATTTGAGCTCAATCGGTGCAGAACATTTTGAGTTTTTGAAGCCGTACACAATCGAACTTAATATTTTTATGTATATATAGATATATGCATCATATGTTGAGGTTATGTTGCTTTTGGTCGACCTTAAATTGAGCGTAATTGAATAACGATAAACCAATATTCATCAAATTTTCACATGCACAACTTCAGATAAACTATTACATCAGCTTTAAATTTAAATAAAATTTATGCAGTAGTTTTGGAAATTTTTGAGCCACAAACTTTTATACAGCAATGTTATTTTTTACAATTTAGGGGCAAAAAAATTTTGAATGGTATCTTTGTACTTCTCATACTTAAAAACCTAAAGAAAATTGATTTTCACCCTCCCCGATATCAGAAAGCGACCGAAAAAATACCTCAAATTGAGGTTTTGTTGTCTGCTGTCGTCCTTGAATTGAGCGTAACTACTACTGGTACCACTAGTGCTTGGTACTACTGGTACTATATCTAAATTTCAATGAAACTGATCAAGTAGTTTTGGACATTTTCCAGCCACAAACTTTATACATAGGTCTCTCTCTCTGTATATATATATATATATATATAAATAAGGAAATTACATTTTAAGTGAGTGATATTTTGGTATTCCTCTTCCTTAAAACGTAAAGAAAATTCAATTTCACTCTCCAGTTCCACCGTGCGACTGAAATAAATACTGTACACTTTACTTCGTAAAGTCGGTAAAAACAAAAAAAAAAAAAAAAATTAAAGAGAAAGCTAGAGGAGAAGGGCTATTTTTTAATTGTATGTTAGCTACAGATATGTAAAAAAAACATTTTTGCATCCTATTATGACTTAAGTAAGTCCCGAAATTTTGAATTAAATTTTAAGAATTTTACATAATAATATGAATATTTAGGTAAATGGTTAAAATTCGTAATTAAATTAATATTTTTTCCAAAGATAAGTGATAGTCTTTTTTTTGTGTATTTTTTTAAACTTTTTTTATCTCTACCAACAAAAATTATTTATATTTTCATTATCTTAATTTTAAAAATGTTTATATGAACAAATACATATTAATTCGTATGTACAACGTTAACACGTTGTTAGAGTACTGATTACGTTACTCAAGCAATTAATTATTTTATATGTAGATCCTTTATGAAACAGATGGCAGTTGTAATTTATGTTTTAAAATATTTCCACTAGTTTTGTATTTTTATAACCAAGCTAGAACGGTAACGCATTAGTCATGAGCATGAAATACTCGTATATGAAAATACAATCCTTCGTTTTTACTCATTCATCTCACATTCTAATAAATTTACACGTATTATTAGAATATTTGTTAAAATTTTTTATTACGCATTTTATTATAATCATGGGTAGTTCAGAATAAAATATGTATAATTAGTAAAAAATAAACGTTCGCAAGAAATTAAAAATGAGAAAATTACAACTGATAAAAGTAAAAAAAAAAATATATATATATATATATATTCAGGAAAAACGTAGAAACTGCTATCGAAGACTCTCTTGAATGTAATGATGTTTACTTATTAATAATGTCATAAATTTTCTATGTCCACAAGCTAAAACTCTGAATATCAGAATAATATTTAGCTGAATTTAAGCTACAATAATCGATTACAAATTAATAATAACAAAAGAGAAAATGAAAAATATCTATACTACATAAAAAACGTTTTGATTTTCATTCAATGAGACCACCAAAGGAGCTTTCTCAATATTTTGTAAAGAGTATGGTGAGTCAAAAAACTTAAACATACTGGTTTACAACCAACTTTCTCCTATATCTTCTGAAATAAATTAAAAATTAAGATTATAAATTTTCATGAAATAATTGCTTTTACAATTAATCGAATAGAATAACTTACTTTTTGTTTGGGTGATTCTAGGATTTAAATTCTGCTCCGCCACTTCAATTTAATGATGAATTAATTCTAAAAAAAAAATAATAACTAAAATAAATAAAGTTTTTAATTGATTTTTTAGTTGTCTAATATATTATAATAGATGATTAGCACATCTCTTTATATGTAAAAAAAAAAACAAGTAATATATAAATTTTTTATTTAATAAATCAAATAAAAAGTAATAAATAAAACGTATGAATATTAATTTTCTTGAAATGCACCCCTACAGTACTGATAGACAAAATTAAATGAAATACTATCAGAAAAACTTTCTAATTTTAAAAATAATTATTAAAATAAATCTAATTTTATCGATAATCTAATGAATATTTTTAGATATTTTACTAAATTTTAAACTCTCGCATTAATATATCTATTTCCATACACAGAAAATATTATAGTCCGAGAGAGTTTAAATTGGAAATTTGTAATTTTTTGGTTATTTCATCAAAAATTATAAAATAATTATTTTTGAAATCTAATGGGCTATTTAAGAAATATTTTATCATGTTTCTTTTTCATCAGATTTCTATCTTTTTTTGTCTAAGTTAGATTTTACAATCGGTGCCTGAAAGGGGGCCATAAGTAAATTTTGATTAGTGATAATCACGTTAAGAGGTCCCCGACGAAACCCACATCACCGCATACAAAGATTTAACACATCATATATAAGAAAAGAGTTGCCAAGTTATAAGAAAAAAAAGGTGGTCAAGTTCCATACTTAACATAGCACTCAAATAAATTACAGGAAGAGAAAAATACAGTTTCATAAATATATGAATACAACACTACTGTTAAAACAAATATTCATCGGTAAATAGCGATAAATATAATTCATACATTATCAAACTAACGTTGACTACACAGAGTCATCCTATGTTCCCAATCCTAGGTTTCTTCTCCAGGTCACTCCTATGGTTACATCTTCCAGGTCCAGTATATGGAAACGTTTCAGTCACCTGTAGTCATCGCAAGTCATCCCAACAGAGATGACTAAATATTAACAACTACTATATTTTCATTTTTCTTTTAACTCTATTTGTACCACGAGCTAATTTTTTGGATCTCTTCGTAAACAGAAGGTAATGTAGACAGTCATGGCTTTTTACCCCTTATAAACCATATTGAGAAAAAAAAAACAGAACTAATCATCTTAAGATGGAGAGAAGGTGATGTAGAGTATAGGTGTTAAATAATATAACGCTTTACTCAAAACAAAATTGCTACAAAATTGTCTATTTATTATATGATTTTAGCGTAGTAATACTTTATAAATTTTAAAAAAAGTTATTTTTTGGATTATTATTGTTTTAAGTTAAGAAAAAGTTCAATATTCAATAGACAACGGTTGCACGTGAAAAAAAAGTTTCACATGTTTAGCATACGACAAGACCATTTTCTTACAATTCAAGAAACTTTTTGTCATTTTTTGCCGTAAGGGTTGACCATATAAAAAATTGTTTCAGACAAAAGTCTTAGGTAATGTTTAGAAGACTAACGACCACTTTAAACAGACCCGATACTTTTCCTATAAAAGGAATTATGAGTTTTTGTCTTCAAAACCTCATTTTTTCCTCCATCTGGGCCAATGGTTTGTGATATCAAAAAACTTTACTTACATAAGTGTAAGCCCTTATCAAAAGAATAGTAGGAACTTTAAATGAATTCAATATTTACTTAATAAAAAAGTTACAGCGATATTTTGCCTTTTCGATAAAGGCCCCCCACTTCCACCCCCATGGACCAATTTCGGCTGTTAACAAACTCGACCGAGATTTTAGGATGAGTTTTTTAAGGAACAATTTGAAAGTGATTGGCGCAAAATTACAGCAGTTATCGTGTCCACAAAAAAGTTAAATATATATATATATATATATATATATATATATTGAAATAATCTTAAGATAAAATATTATATTTTTTTTTTGGTTTTAATAACTTGTTTCAATCTGTCATTACAAAAAATTATATGTTTTTTCCTTATTTTCCTTTATTACATAATACAACAGGAAGAAAGGATATTTAATTCTTATTGAAATTGAAACATTAATATTTTATTGATGGGAGGGCATACTTAAGCCATTGCATTCACAACTGACTTAGAGAAACGTTTCGCATTAGACATTTATACAACTATCTGTTTTTTTGTTTTTTTTTTTTACAATACTAACATTAATTCGAGTGGCAGGTAATAATTTTTAAATGGTTGAATTATTTTTTTTAAAGTGAGCACAATTACAGCGTACTTATTTATTAATAAAAAGTTTTATGTTCTCTCCAGTTCATATTTAAGGTTTTTTCCTTGCATTACTGAGATGTTAACGTGTCTTTAAAAAGCCTTCGAGGTACAGCTGTGGGGGTGGAGCAACTTACGTGCAGGTGCACATAGCTAGCTAATAATTAGTCCTGTACTAAGGAATGTATACAAGAAACTGAAGCAGTTAACGCTTAGTAGTTCGTTAAAAACTTGACCTAAAAAGTGGTCGTTTTATCTTGTTTTTTTTTTTTTTAAGTTTTAATAATGAAGTATCTGTCTGATCCTTTATTATTATGTAGTTTTTTTTTTTTCATTTTCTTATATAGGCTTATGTAGGTAGGTCGAGAACAGTGGGAGGAGATTCAAATATTCGATTCATTTCTTACTTCATTAAAAGTTAGCTGTGTTCTGCAAGAGAAAGAAATATATTTAACACCTGTTTTCTCTTGCTATAAAAACAATTTAGTATTTTATTTTGGTGGTTTAAAAGTGATTATTTTACCCTACACCTTTTTCTAACACCTTTCTCTCTTTCTAATTTTTTTTGAAAATTTATTCCAGTGTGCACAAGTGATGAAAAATTACTAAATTAAAAAATAAACCTTAAAAAACTTTATTTGTTTTTTTTTTTAATATTTATCAAGTAAAATAATTTATTATACATTTTTTCTCCGACTCGTAAATAAAGATAGATAATTGTTGTGTTACCCACACACTCTTTTCACAATATTATCTTACACAAAAACTATTTTTTAAATTGTATTGAGAATAATTTAGGCGTACATTTTAAAAGTAAACTCTGTAATTGGTTGAAAGATGACTTTAAATAAGATTGTATTTTCCAGCCTAATTATTTTGTAATTATTTTCGAGTCATTGACTGAATTGCGTTCTGTCAAAGATAGCTTCGTGGATCGAGCAAGCAAAATTTGGTATTAATTATTTTTTTGAAATTTTCACTTAACAAAAAATGGAGCTTCATTATGTAAATAATTACAAAATTAAATTTTTACTTTCTCATTTTTATTGTAACAAGCGTTATATATATATATATATATATATATATAACGCATATATATATAACGCATACATATATAACGCATATATATATAACAAGTGCTTTATATATATATATATATATATATATATATATATAAATTATGAAATAAAGTTAAAATAAATTTAAATAAATAAATAAAATATTATATATATATATATATATATATATATATATAAAACGCTCGAATATGAGAAAGTGTAAAAATTTTATTTTGTAATTATCTTCAGAATGAAGCTCTATTTTTTCTTAAATGAAAAATTAGAAAAAAACAGTTAATACCAAATTTTGCCTGCTAGACCCATGAAGCTATCGTTGACAGAACGCAATTCAGTTTTTTTTTTGTTTTACATATATATATATATATAAAGCACTTGTTAAAATAAATATGAAAAAGTAATGTATACATTACAGTATATTATTATTATTATTCATTTTGGCCTTAAGAACAGTGTTTGAATTTGAATGTTTTATGATTTTGTGACCCAAAATCGTTTTCTCCTTCTTTTTCTCTTCCCAAAATCTCTTCATTCTTTGACTGCGTTACTCTTTTCTTTGTTCTGACCAATACAAACACACACACACACACACACACACACACACACACACATATATATATATATATATATATATATATACCCTACATACTATATAGCTTAAAAAAAATTATTTAAATTGACAACAATAACTTTATTTAATTTTAAAAAACAAAAAAAAAATTTCTTAGCACTGATCTCTGTGTAAGTAGGTAGTACTCGCCATTTCGTGTGGAGGTCCTGGGTTCGAATCTCGGTCAGGTATGGATCCTTTTCATACGCTAATGACTGTAGCTGTTGATGACTCCCGTTAAAGCCTAACAGGGCTAGGAACGGGAGAGGGTTAGAGACCGGAACGTCACTAGGCGGGTGTCTTCCCCTACAGGGTTGGGATGTAGCTGTTGATGCATCGTGGTTATGCCGATGATGGGTTGCTGCTGGTCGAGGGCAACTCGCGTGCCGAGATAAAGCTTAGAGCGGCACAGGCATGTAAGGTTCTCAGGTTGTGGAGTCTTCAGTATAATATGATTTTCAGTGCGGAAAAAACCACTATAATGTTACTTAAAGGTCGTCCAGCCGCGACCCGTCGCCCCGGATTGTGATGGACGGCCCTTCCGATTAGGTATGTTATCGAACAGAAGTATCTGGATGTTATCCTTGATGAGAGGCTTCAATTCAAGGGGCACCTTCAGTTTGTTGTAAAGAAGGCCACTGGTGCCTTCTTTGGAGTCCGTAGTCATTCATTCCGATTGGGGGTTGAATTATCGTACCATGTGTATTCTTTACAAAGGTGTCTGTGAGGCCATTATTTTGTAAGCTGCGCCCGTCTGAACTCATCGTCTACAATTTCAATGTTATAGCGATATTCTTTTGCGAGTCCAGCATCTTCTATTGTTAGCCGTTGTCGGTGGCTACAGAACTGTAGGCAGTCTCTCTAATCACCGGCATTAAACCCCTTGATATTCTAGCTACGGAACGTAGCAAGCGGTACACCTTCAAGAAGGTTATCTTCTTACTTTAGGGCGTATGTGAGAAATTGAAAACCAAGGGTCTCGCTCTTGGCAAGCTAGTTGGGACGATTTTTCTACAGGTCGATACACACATGGTATCTTTCCTAATATTAGGGATCTAAGAGCAATTAGTTGGGTTTCCCTCAATAGTATGCAACTCAATTCCTTTCAAGACATGGTGTCTTTAAGGATAGTTTGGTCAGGTTTGGTTTGGTTGATTCGGGCTTGTGCCCGGACTGTAGAGTCGATGACACCACGGAACATGTCCTTTATGTCTGTCCCCGGTACGAGGCTGAGCGTACCAGAGTTGTTAGGGAATTCGAGAGAGTGGATTCATTCTTTGATCTGCGGGTCAATTGGAAGACTCGTAGAAACTGGACTATTCTGGCTGGCTTCCTCTGTTTCCTGGCCCTGAACAGAGCGACTGAAGGGGTATAGTATAATAGCGCCCCGGGTGGCTAGGGATCGCCTGGGCAGTTTGATTGGCCGGAGGTATGCGCAATAGCATCGAGCTACGGTTAGATAGTATTAGTGGTGATTATTTTGATTGTTCAGCTGTCGGTGGAACGGCGACTGTACTGCTGAGGGCATGAGTTACCATGCAGCCTTGAGGTGTAGCGGCGTTTTGACGAGGGCAGTTTTAAATGAACCCCGACACTGTCGGCGGGATGGTGACTGCACTGCCGAGGGCATGGATCCCATGTAGTCGTGAGGTGTAACGGTATTTCGACGACAGTTGAAAGCAAATAAATATCACGCGGGGCTGTGCGATGAAGCTGAGTGGGAGTAGTAGGTCTGTCTGCCTTTCCCTTTTAGACCAGACCGGAGTCTGTAAATTAACATAAGTCTGTGGTATGAACTAAAGTTGAGTTCGTTAAGAGCATTGGGACTAAATTTCGTTGTTGTGAACAACATTTTTTGGTGTTATGTTGTTGTTAAATTGGCCTCAAATCTCGTGATATTTACTAGAAATTGGCTCAATAAAAGTGGAACTAGGCGCGGGATTCATTCTTCCGCGAACTCGGTTACCTAGTTCAGATGGAAACGATGTAGGACATTCAAGAGGTCCAGACGAGACTTACAGCGAAGGCAAAAGCTGAGTTTCATAAATCACCGATGTAAATGTCTACGGAGGCATTTACATCGGTGGCATCCCAACGAGGCCAGGCTTATTACTATGAGATGTAGTCAGAGGGCAAAAGACGACTCCCGTTAAAGCCCATCAGGGCTAGGAACGGGAGGGGGTGGCAAGGCGATCGGAACCATCACAAGGCGGGTGTCTTCCCCTACGGGATTGGGATGTAGCCGTTGATGCCTACTCTTCCATAAAAAAAAAATAAAATTTTAAGTAATGAAGATTAATGCAAATAGAATTTTAATAAGTTTCATGAAAATAATTTTTAGATTTAAAACCGAATTTTATCCATTATTTAGAGGAAATAGTTTTTTTTTTTAGTGATTTCAATATGAAGACTCTTTTAGTAAAATATTTAAAGAATTTTATTATAGCGTTAATACATATACCTTTTACATATTAATTTAAAAATTAAAGAAAATGTTGAAACAATATTCATATGATTTATTTTTATTAATTTAAAAAAAAATTGAATGGGTTTCCCTAATTCCTAAAAATTAATAGATAAGAAATGATAAAAATACCCGGTTATTCATTTCTTTCAATAAATTTTACATGTAGGCCTAAAAAAAAAAATAATAATTACAATAAATTATATAAAATTTATTGTTTAACGAATAATAAAATTTTGCCATAAATAAATTTATAAAACAATTTTATTATTAAAATTCATATATTAACACTATCTTAAATCTTAATTATAATTAATAATCAAAGTGGATATCCTCGTTTCTTATGTTAAAACTGCGGTTGTAAATCATTGGTTTAGAAAAGTTATGTATGCGATGTAGAACACGGTTTAACTATATAAACTTCTCTTCATCACTTATTTTTTATAAGTAACTTTTGTTTAAAGTAATTTTAAAATAAATAAGTTTAGTTAATTAAGTTATATAAAAAGAAAATATTATAATAATTATATGAATAACAGACTAATTATGTAATCTACACAAATCATCTCATAACTTCTTTTTCTATATTATATTTTATTAAAATATATTGTCCAATAATAATACTAATAATAATGAATTAAATCGTATTAATATTATTATTAATAATAAGTAAAAAGTCAAATAAATTATAGATCAGAATGATAACAATAATTAAATATTATAATAATAAGCGGTTAAAGATATAAACAGAAGTGTTATGCAGTAACAAGTAGGAAAGCAGGTGTAGAGTTAATTGTGGTCTGTTTCATAGTAGCAAGTGTGAAGCAGTGGTGGTGACTTGTGTTTAAGAGTTGTTTGTTGTAGAGGTTGTAGTTGTGTTGCTGTTAAACCCTCTGGCGAGATGTGATGAAATTAATACTCACAATGTAATTCCGGTATAATTGTATTAATTAATGGTGTCTTGGGTCTAGGTTATGTGTTGTGTTGTTACATTATGGCATTATAGTTTGCGTTGTAAAACCAGTAGACCGAAAATTAATCTCAACATGTATGCTTCAGGCAATTGGCAACTAGTGCAAAATATACTCCCATATATTTCCTGGTTGTTTTAAATCATTTTTTTTTCTTTAATATTAATACATAGCCTATACTTAAGTATTGTTTTTATTATATTTGAATAAATAATACATTTTTTGAACTTTTATAATTTTTTTTCTAATTAAAAAAGATTTTCTGTTATTATACGATTACAAGCAGGGAAATAAAATATTGCTGAACTGTTCCAAAATACAAAAATGTGTTCTGCAAAACTAATTTTCGAATCCTTTATTACCTTTACAAACTTATTTTCTAGTATTTCTTTTTTTTACTACTTTATTTTTAAATATAAATAATTTAAAATATTCTGGAATGATTTGTTAAACCAGCAAAACTCTTCAAAAAATTAGCAGAAATTCATTTCTGTGCTAATAAATTTTTTTATCTCAAATTAAAATTTACAATCAGTTACATTATTAATAAACCATAAGTAAATATAATCACATACAGAGAGGCTTTCAACGAAGCTTCTCAAAATTACATATTAATATACTTTTGTAAAAACATTTTCATAAAAATTCATTAATTTAGCAATTTAATTTGTATAAATATATATACACGAACAATTTACTTTTTAATCACGTGAAAAAGGTTGATATTTATTTCCTTCTCTATAACTTCTCTTTAAAATAATAATAATTTTTATATTAATTTAGTTTCAGTATTCCAATATTTTGACGAGTGCTAAGGTTTTTTGGGAGGCTAAATTAATTTTGGGCAAAATATGATGAACATTTAAGAGATATTCATTACTTGACTACAAAAACTAAAATATGAATTGGCAAAGGCTTTACGATATTCTACTGCAGGTTGAAAAATAATAAATTCTAAGAAGTAAATTTTTATACAGCTTCAGAAATAAAATGATTAAAACTAATAACGGATGCACTATTAACTGATACTATTTTCAAAATTCATTAAAATATTTGTTATGCATTACCAAATGCTATTTTATTTAATTTATAAAATGAATGAATAAAAAAATCATAATAAAAAATTGGTAACTTGAGACGGTTACTACCAGAAGAACAAGAAGGAGTATATCACCCTTCCTTCCTTCCTTACCACTAGCTTGATACCATTTACTGGCAAAAATGTATTTCTATTTATCTTTGCTGCAATCTCTCTCTAAAACTGAGAAGAAACCAGGAGAAGACCCACGAGAGAAGTTATTTCTCAGCACAATAATTCAATAGTAACGATAAATATTCACAGCAAATTCGGAAAAACGGAAAATTAGATCTGGTTCAATACAGACTACTCCAGGAAATCTCTACCAATCTTTACATACACATCTATATAAATAAAAATGTAAATATTCGTTTGTTCAAAATCTTAAATGTCCAAAATTTCTTAACCGATTATTTTAAAATTTTGGCACAACGTTGTATTCGATAAGCGCGTGCTTTTATATACCTAAGATGTCACACCTGTGATAGGTAAGAACATATTTTTATTATTTTTTTTGAAAAACAGCGCTATCTATTGGACGTAAAAGCAACACGCGCTATACTAAATATTTTAGGATTCCATTTCAATGTTTCCGATATGTGTATCCGCTATAGACTAAAAAACTACTGGACCGATTTATGCACGGGGAAAAAGGGAGGAAGGCAGAAAATCGGAAAAGGTATAAGGGAAGAAGGAGAAAATGTAAAAAAGGGGGAAATGGAGAAAAAATAAATGGAAGTGGGAAAAGAGAAAAAAGGGAAAAGGAAACAAGGAAAAGAAAAATGGGGGAAGTAAAGGGAACGGGGAAGGAAAATGGGAAATAGGGAAAGGGAATATGGTAAAGATGAAAATGGTAAAAAGAACGGGAAAAGGGGGAAAAGGAAAAAAAAGGGAAAAGAAAAAGGGGAAGAAGTTAAGAGGGAAATGGAAAAGGAGAAAAGAGATAAAGGATAAAAGGAAAAAAGAGAAAGCTTAAATTTTGTGAAGGTCCATAATGTTCATTTTGTTAATGTTTTATCAAACTTTCAATAGTGTTAATTTAAGCTATATATATATACTCAAATCTAGCAATAATGAAGCATTGCCGGGTCTGCTAGTTTTTTAATAATTTTATTTCAATAATAACTACAATAATGAAAATGTCAAATCAACAGGTCAGAATATAAAGTTAATAATTTTTTTATTTTGTTGGATGCCTGTATTACATTGAACTATTATTAAGGTAAGAATTGTATTAGTACAAATATGAAATTAATTGGTTTAAACATTCATAAATTTAATTTTTTTCAAACGAATAAAACCATATATTTAAGGGGTTGTGACCTTTATTTTCAAAAGTCATTAGAGCTGTAAATCCTTATTATATAGACATATAAATTTTGTATTTTTTTTTTTTTGTTGCTGGTCTGTTATGAAAAGGAAAAAAAATTTCTTTTTATTTTTCTATCCCTTAATTTTCCTCCATTGTTCTTTCATGCGTTCGGAGAAGGCTTCTCTCTTTCTCTGGCCATTTATTCTCTTTTGATGTTCTTTGGTGTTTTTCTTCTTTAATGTTTTTTTTATAGTTGTTTCTGTCAAATATTACGTCTTTTTTAACTCCTATTTTTTTTTTTTTTTTTTGTTTATTCTCCATAAATATCTTGGACAATTTCTCTACTTTAACAAAAAACAAATGTTATGTATTTTTTAGTTGATCTTTTTTTTAATCCATTCTCTGAAAATAGCTATAGAAAGTAACCCTATTTTCCTAATGTCATCTTTAATCTTCGGAAAAAGGTTGTACAGTAGAAAATTTGATCTTATCCGATAAATCCCATCTCTTTAACAATTGAATCGAATATTAACAATATGGATTTCCTTAGATCTCTTCTTTCTTTCTTTCTTTTCTTAATCTTCTCTTGTACCTTTACATCTAATTCAAAGTAATGTTTCTGAGTCGTAAAACGTTTCTGGTTTTACTACTGCGTTACAGTATTGGTTTTTTTTAAGGTAAATAATACCTACAAGTTAGATTTTTACGAATTCCAATTTTTTCACTTACAAGGTACAAAATTTATGGTTGAAAATTCAACAAGACAATAAAAGTTTTGAGTGATAAATGGTATAATTTCCGGCTAAGCTGTTTTTTATAATAAATTAAAATTGCTATTTTCTTAATTATTTTACATACATTTACATTGTTCTTTATATTTTTTAATAAATTTATAAGAAACTAATAAATTTTTGTTAATTTTTGAAAATAAATAAAATATATTTATGATGTATTAGCTTCAATAAGTGTTTAATTAGTCATGGTAAAAGTGGTATCGTCTATCAACTAATTTAGTAAATTATTCGTAATTCATTAAATTAATAACTTTGATATTATTTAAATTATAAAAGTATATCAATTTAATAAATTTATAAGGAAGTAATAATACATTTTTTGTTAATTTTTAAAATAAATAATATGCTAATGTTATATATTTATGACGTATTAGTTTCAATAAGTGTTAAATTAAGTCATGGTAGAAGTGGTGTCGTATATCAAACAATTTGGTAAATTATTCGTAATTTGCTTGAATATTTTTTTAAATTATTGTAACGTGCATCAACTGCACACGAATAGACTATATCTCGCTAGAAAAAAAAATTATATATATATATATATATAATTTTTTTTAATGTGATTTATACGTGTTAATTACCAATAACCGAAACTGTGATCTACCTGACACAAAAAAATCACACTATAAAATGACATAAATTCCTCTTCTCAAGAATAACAAAAATCTTATAAGCTTTAGTAACAAAAGAAAAGAGAAAAGAGAGGTATCCCGGTTATTTTCTTACTGATTGTACAAACATACTAGTGTACAAAGTATAGTTAAATACAAGCGATATTCAGCCCAATAAGAAACAACTTCATTCAGTTCATCACAAGTTCATAACTGTCACATGGATCTTATTTTTTTTAAATATTCAGTAAATTGTGTAAAGCACCAAATTAACTTTTTATTTTACGTTTTCTGAAAATTTTAAAAATGAAGACAAGAAATTCATTACATTGCAAGTTGTAAGAATATAATTTCAGAAGTAATTTTTCTAGCTATTTAAAAAGTAGATAAGAGTATTTTTTAATTTTACCGATAATAAATTTTAGTACCAACGTTAGCTTCTAAGTAATGCACTAAGGTAACAAAATAAAGCTATTCTCAATATTTAGCCGTAACTATACGATACCATTTATTAAACTTTAAACTCATCGGAAAAAATAGAGCACAACTAATGAAATAATGGCAACGAGTTCTTCTCACACTATGATATTATTTCTCACTATTTTTTTTCAGTCTAAGAAATAAATATAAGAATCTATTGTTATATACAATATTATTGTACGTTGTATTTTATATAAATAAATAATTTCAAAAATGTCTACTTATGTTTTACTTGTTTGTTTGTATAATACGTGTACTTACAGTAGACAAAAGTCTGGTAATTAATTTCCCAAAAAAATAAAAAATAAAAAAAATAATGTAATACTAACAAATAAATAATATAATCAATAAGGGAAAAATCTAATTATTATTTTAAAGAAGGTAATAAAAACGATAGAATTTGAATTCCACTGAATTATCCCTTTCATTATTCTCTTTTTCTGTAAGTAGTGTTTTGAGTATTTTGTAATTTTACAGTTTTTCTTTCTATAAAAGAAAAAATCTATGAAAGATCGTTTTACTATAAAGTGGTAAACTATAGTGTAACAATTAAAATACAGTTTATTAATAATAAACTTTAAGTTTTTTGGACATAAATATAATATTTTAATTTTTTTCATATCGTATATTTAAAATACAAAGAAAAACCAACGCGTAAAACATAAAAAATAGCACTTTAAACCTCCTTAATATTTCTTACTATGATTTGCAGTAACAAATCACAAATAATATGAAAGATAAATCTAACAGTTTACTCGCTTTTGATGGGCTTTTGAGACTTGAGTTTGATGGGGACGTTGAACTTGTTGCATATGCAGATGATTTGGCCCTCCCCGTGGCCGGACATACTGAAACAGAAGTAACAATACTGAACGGACATACTGAAACAGAAGCCAATAATGCGGTCCGGCGAATAAGTTGGCTTGAGGTGGGAGGTCCACAGTTAGCACCTAATAAAACCTCCGTAGTAGTGTTGGTCGGCAGAAGAAGACTGCGATAAATGCAAATTAATGTTGCTGGGACCAGTATCCCCACGTCGGGGTGCGTTAAGTACCTCAGCGTGTGATTGGAGAGGAACGGAAACTACAACGTCCACCTTAAGCAGACCTTGGCACGTGCTGAGGCAGTTGTTGATAATCTCGGTAAGCTTATCCGTAACCACAGAGGTCCTCGCGCTTCTAGACGACGTATATTACTGACGGTGGCTTCTTTTATCATATTTTATGCCGTCCCTGCGTGAGTAGAGGCCCTTGAAAAAAAAAGGAATGTAGATAAAATATCATCGCTTCAAAGATGTGCTGCGTTGAACATTACGGCCGCATATCGCACGGATTCGTGAAACGCTATTGAGGTCACCTCCGGGATTCCCCCGGTGCGGCTGCGTGCATTGATGCTCCGGCGGGCTTATCTTGGTATGACTAAGACCGAGGCTAATTACTTCTGGCCGAGTGGCAGGAGGCCTGGAACGCCTCACCTACTTGTGTATGGACGCGTAAATTAATTCTGAGAATAGTTGTATAGATGCAGAGACGACTGGGTGAGGTAGGTTTCTATAAAACGCAGCTCCTTTCTGGACATGGCGAGTTTGAAGCCTACCTGCATCGATTTGGCAGGAGAGCGTCTCCTCTATGCAGGTACTGCGATCCACACACCATCTATCAGTGCCAGCGGTGGGATGTGATCAGACAAGATGTCGGATTATGCTGGCTTTCTCCAAGAAACAGTTCGATACATGTTGACAGGAAGAGGACATTTGGACAAGGTAGTACACCTAGCAACTAGTATCCTGAAAACTAAAGCGAGAGAAGCTAGAGAATGGGATAGAGCCTGATTTAGGACCCAGATCAGTAAGAGGACCGAAGATTACCCAGCAAGGAATCAGATTTCCATACAAAAGACCTGAGATGAAAGAAGAAGAAAGTGACTTGAAGGTGAAGGGGCGAAGGACAGCCTCCTGCGGAGACGTCGTGCGTCTGCACTTGTGCGGATGGGCGACGGTGATGGAGCACGTGGACTCTGGATCCCTGGACCCTAAAGGCCCTCCTGGGTCCGCGCAATGCTTAAACTGCAGGACCGACCCCGGAGGAGGAGAAACTGTGAGATAGGAGTTTTAGTCGGCAGGGTGCGGGTACACATAAACTTTTAATACATCTAGCCGAACCCGTGCGAGTCCGACTTCCCCCATTTATGGGCGGTGCGTAAACGGCATTTCTCAGACTCATCAATAACAAAAGAGAAGAAAGTATTTTAATTTACTTTAAAAAAGTATTTTAATATATTAAAATAATATTTTACATTAAAATATTTAATTTTGCATAATTTAGATCTAGTAATCAGCTTTATTTTGTATAAAAAATTCCCTTTTATTTCCTTTTAACTTTTATTTCTTTCCATTTTTTACTGCCTCTGATTTTGAATCTATTACTTGTAATTTTTCCATTACTTTTTTATTATTTATAATATTATCACTTTAACAATAAAAATTGTCTTCAACTTACGATATTTTTACGTTTACCTTATTTAATTCATAAATAATAATAGTGTTAAACAATTATTCCTATTATTTATTTATGTGTTTTCATTTTGTATAAAAGAACAGTAAAGCCTTAGTATATCACACAATAATAACAAGTCACACAAATTATATTATCATAATAATAATATTCGTGCTTTTATTGAATAAACTACGAGTATGTAAAATATCCAATATAAAGACAAACAAATTTCGAGCAGCAAAATAGAGTCCTTATAAACCATATAAAATATTTTACTTATGTAACCGGTTATGGGTGAATTGAGTTTAAGAAATGTGCGTCCAGTATTAACTTAACCGAAAATTTAACTGATAAAATAGAAGACAAAATCAATTCTTCGGTTATTTAATTAATAGGTACATTACAAGAAGAAAGAACCAACAATTTAATAATTTATTAATAAGTAAAAAAGAACAAACTATTTCGGTTTACAGACTATCAAAGTACTTCCCAGCATATTTACAATAACTTAAAATCTTCTAATTTTCTCCACTTAAATAAAATAAATTCTACAATTAATTGTAATCGAGTGCTTTAATCAGACTATAACGGTACTGCTAAGCGTATTTAATAACGACTTTAAATCATCTATTTTTCCCCATTTAAAACTTCCTTTAATGATTAGCGTCAAAATACTTCTTTAAACCGATATAATAACATAATAACTGGATTATTATAGTATAAAATTTATCGCTTTTATATGCAGAGCAATTACCTTATTAAATCAAATGTTTTATAAAAAAAAGTTTATTAAAAGTATCTGAAAAAAAATAAGTGTAAAAAAAAACATGTTTGTATTGATGTATTTTTACTTTAATTAGTAATTTAAATAAAAATGGGTGAAATGACTTCAGTAACAGTATAAATAGAATTCTCGTAAAATATAATAACTAAATTAAATTATACCGAAGTTTGGGTAAAGCAGATTTATTATTAAAAGAAAATAATAATTATGCGACATAAAATAAACGATTTGGATTGAAAACGACGATAAGGTATATGAAAGAGGCGAAAAATAATGGTAGATTTGTAAGCTGTCATTTTGTTAGTAATATAAAATTTAAATTCTAGCTTTTAACATTATTAAAGAATAGTAAATATTTCCAAAGTGATGTTTTAAATGTTTTCATTTACGTACATATTATAACATTCCAGTTTTGAAAAATAAAAGAAATTATCCTATTTACGTTTAAAAATACCCTTGTATATGCAGTATATAAACTAAGTTAAATCTGTCAATGTAATATTACAAAACACACACACACACACACACACACACACACACACACACACACACACACACACACACACACACACACACACACACACACACGTACAAAATCTAATATGAAATTTACCTTACATATAATATGTTGCATTGGTTTATACTGGCGCTATACAACTGACCTTGGTCACAAATTGAACCGAAAGACTAGTATGACCGTTGCATCTATTCTAGTATGTAAATTTTTCTTATTTACTTGCAGCCGATTTCTTTCAACTAACGCAATCATACGTAAATACAGCTCATAAACTAAAGCTTTGAATCGTAATACAGTATAACCATGATAAAGATGCAAATCTGTTATATATATATATATATATGTTTTATGTATTTAACAAACAAATGTTGGCCTTGATTCATTTTAAATTGTGATTATGCTGATCAAGAATGAATCTGTTCTATTAGTTCCATTTTTATTGTTAATTAGTAATTTTGCTCTTTACGTATAATTTTAACTTTATCTACAAAGTGTTTAGAATAAGATTTTTCATTGCATCTTCATATTTCACGTTAAAAAGAATCAAATCATCAATTTATATACTTTCAGGGTTATAAATATAAATATTTATATTTCTAAATGTTATCTGTGTCTGTATAGTAACTTGGAAATGTTTAGAAAAGCAGCTCAACGATAGCCAAAGAGAAAGGTTTTGTGCAGTTACCCTAAATTCAACTCAAAAAATCTATAAATTAGGTAAAATAAAAGAAACAAAGTTACTAAAAGAAAATTGGCAAAACAGAAAGATTTTTAACTCCCATTCCGATATAGTACTTTTTTAACCCATTTCAGATTAAGGGTCTTCTTTGTTATTCTTCTATTTTTTCAGTTAAATAATAGATTTACAAACCAGTAGTATAATCACGATGCGTCCAAATCATCTCATAGACAAATACTGGTGTCATAAAAACAATTTGGTGATTTACTAAGAATGAAACAAACTTTCAGGACAAGTTCTACTGTCGAAAATACGAAGAAAGTTTATAATAAAATAGGCTCGGAAACGCTTCCTTAGTGAGTGTCGGCTGGCGAAAGATTTCATACTGATTTTAGTAATATAAGGAATTGAAACAAAGTTATAATAACTTTTAAAAATATTTTCGTCTGGGTCTGGGGGGGGAGTTACAAAACGGTGAAAAAAATCCTTAGATGAATTTTCTAACAAAAAATTTAAAAGAGATACATCTACGAGTAAATGTAATAAAAATCAGAAAAATATTTTTCAGAAGTACGTAATTTTCATAGTGGGCCATTTTTCAGTTAAAACGAAAAAATTTCATCGAACATAAATTATTCGATGAGTATTTTAACAAAGTATTTAAATTTAAGAAAAGATAAAATAAAATCTGATGTAATTTTTCAGGAAAGTATTTTTCCTTATATAATTTCAAGTAGGAGTTTCAATTACTGCCAAAAAGACTGTTTTTTACTCTCTTGTACTACATGAAGCATTTTTCTTACGTTATTATTAATAATGTTTTTAAATATACCTCTAAATAATAATATCCAGTTAATTACAGGAAATGTGATCACAACCTAGTTATAAATCGGGGTGTGAGGACAGAAAGTTGTCTTTAAAAGAAATATACGTTCTCATGACTACTAAAATGTGGTACTCAAGGAATTCTTCTTATTTCTAGTTTAATTATAAGAAAAATACTTGTCCTGTCTCTGAAATGTTTTCTTGGAAAAAGACAAACATTGTTTAATATAACCACAGCACTCCTTTTTTTTCTTATACTGGTATATTCTTTCGAGAAGTTTCATCGCAGTTAAATATTTGGTCAAATTATTTGTTACTTTAAAGGTAATAATAAAGATTTCTCAATTTCTAAATAAATAAGTGAAAAATAAAACAGTTGAAAATTAAAATAAGTAATAACAATTGTATAAACAGTCAATAAAACAGATAAACAAATGCTAAGAAATGTCTAAAATTTTATCTGTATTGAAAATAATAAAATGTTAATTTCTTAACTAAACTAATAATGGATATTATTATAAAGTACAGGGACAAGGAAAGCAATTTTAGGCCTCAGATTAATATTAGAAGGAAGATTAAAGAAAAACAAACCAACAAACTTGGCATTTATAGACCTAGAAAAGGCATTCGATAACGTAGACTGGAATAAAATGTTCAGCATTTAAAAAAAATTAGGGTTCAAACACAGAGATAGAAGAACAATTGCTAATATTTACAGGAAACAAACAGCAACAGTAATAATTGAAGAACATAAGAAAGAAGCCGTAGTAAGAAAGGGAGTCCGACAAGGATGTTACCTCTCCCTGTTACTTTTTATCTTTAAATGGAACTAGCAGTTAATGATGTTAAAGAACAATTTAAATTCGGAGTAAGAGTACAAGGTGAAAAGATAAATACGATACGATTTGCTGATGATATAGTAATTCTAGCTGAGAGTAAAAGAATTTAGAAGAAACAATGGTATTGATGAAGTCCTACGCAAGAACTACCGCATGAAAATAAACAAAAACAAAACGAAAGATAGAAATGTAGTAGAATTAACGAAGATGGACCACTGAATGTAAAAATAGGAAGAGAAAAGATTATGGAGGTAGAAGAATTTTGTTATTTGGGAGGTAGAATTACTAAAAATGGACGAAGCAGGAGCGATATAAAATGTCGAATACCACAGGCGAAACGAGCCTTCAGTCAGAAATATAATTTGTTTACATCGAAAATTAATTTAAATGCCAGGAAAAAATTTTTGAAAGTATATGTTCGGAGTGTCGCTTTATATGGAAGTGAAACTTAGACGATCGGAGTATCTGAGAAGAAAAGGTTAGAAGCTTTTGAAATATGGTGCTATAGGAGAATATTAAAAATCAGATGGGTGGATAAAGTGACAAATGAAGAGGCGTTACGGCAAGTTGATGAAGAAAGAAGCATTTGGAAAAATATAGCTAAAAGAAGAGACAAACTTATAGCCCACATATTAAGGCATCCTGTAATAGTCGCTTTAATATTGGAGGTACAGGTAGAAGGAAAAAATTGTGTAGGCAGGCCACGTTTGGAATATGTAAAACAAATTGTTAGGGATGTAGGATTTAGGGGGTATACCGAAATGAAACGACTAGCACTAGATAGGGAATCTTGGAGTGCTGCATCAAACCAGTCAAATGATTGAAGACAAAAAAAAATTATAAAGATAAACAGGAAGTAACTTTCCGACTATATCTCAGATCTATTTTCCATAAATGGGATAATTTTATATGAAATAAGAATTTTATTAGGAATAATATATGTATAAATTTATTTATGAATACATAAATTTATATTAGAGTTTTAAGATTTAAAAATGAAATCGACTTGATCTCTTCTTGCAGGTCAGAAGTAACGGTGAGTTATCTGGATTTTTTAAGATCAAATCAGATGTTCCACAACGTTTTAGGACCAGTCCTGTACACGATTTTTCACTGCTAACCTTCTAACTCCGGACGATTCACCGTCGCCTCGTTTGCTGACGATACAGAGATCCTAGACGTTGACGAGGCCCCGGACTTGGCCTCAACGAAGCTACAAGCGGTTTTAGATGTGATCGGCAATTGGCTAGCAAAATAAAGGATAAAACTAGATCAGAAAAAGTAGTCACATTACTTTTGCAATGAAGTTCAGCGACAGTCCTGAAGTTCACTTGGAAGGGTCATCATTCCGCACTTTGACCGAGTTAATCGTCGTTTAACGTTAAAAAACCACTTGAAAGAAAAAAGACAGCAATTTAACACGAAGTATAACAGGCTTTATTGTTATTAGGTATGCCCACCGGGCTGGTCTAGTGGTTAACTGGTCATCGCAAATCAGCTGATTTCAAAGTCAAGAATTTTAAGGTTCAAATCCTAATAAAGGCTGTTATACAGATTTGAATACTAGATCGTGGATACCGGTGTTCTTTGGTGTTTTTTTTTTCTAACCTCCGGGACCACCGTTAGTTATTGTTTCAGAGGATGAGATGAATGATTTGTAGCATGTGAAAATGCCACGCCTGATCGGGATTCGAACCCGGGACCTCCGGATGAAAGGCCGAGACGCTACCACTTGCGCCAGAGGCCGGCTCTTTGGTACTTTGGTTTCAATTAACCATACATCCCAGTAATGGTTGACCTGAAATTGTACTTGATTACAGCTTATTTACATTGATACATATTATCCTCATTCATCCTTTGAATTTATACCTTACGGTGGTTCGTCCGGAAACTAAACAAAAAAAGAAAGATACCCGTTATTAAATAGTAAATCGAAGCTGTCATTGTCTAATAAACTTTTGATATACAAGGTTAATTTAAAAGCGGTTTGGACAAACGGCATTCAAATATGGGATACGACGTGCAAAGGTAACGTTGAAATTATTCAACGTTTTCAGAACAAGTTGGTGAAATCCATTGCAGAGGCACTTTGTTTCTCTCAGAATGAGGAAATTCACAACTATCTTGATTGCCTTATGTTCATGACGAGAAAAAACGGTTCGGTTTAAATTATAGACAGCGATTAGACAGTCATGTGCACCTTCTAGCAGTTAATCTCCTAGAAAACAGTGAAGATGTCTGGCGATTGAACATATGCAACATATGCTTTTATCTGATCCTAATTGAGAAAGCCGAAGAACAACTGAACAGACAAAGTAATAAGGAGCTTACCGCCCTTCCATTTATTTCTGTGAACTTGTTATGCTATTTTTTTATCTATCTATTTTTTAATAAAGTTGTGGATTCATTTTCGATTTATTTTTCACTAGAATATTGTGATATCTTGAATCTTTGTGATTCCAATTAATGCAAGAACGTTTGTTTATATAGATTTTTTATGTATAAATAGTTTATTTGAATGTCGTTTAATGAATGTACGCTTTATTGAGGTTATTCGCTGGAAACCCTTCTTCATGGGCTTTTTGTTATGCAGTTTACTTGTGGTTCCTTAATTGGAAACGATTGTCTTGTAAATATACGATTTGTGAGAGAAAAGAAAATGAAATACCTATTACTCCAAAAAATATCCTGAACCTAGACAACTTTAAATAAAAAAAATCTTCACAAATTAGACCACGAAAATGTGAAACAATCGGTAGTAATTAAGTAGTTAAAAGATCATTTATTTTCAAATTTTTGTTTCAGAGATACAGAAATTGTTGATTACTTAAAATTCAGGCAAAAAGAGTGATTTTTTATATTTTTCATTATATTGAGGGGAAATTTCAATAAGCTGAGGTAATTTAAACTTCTTGAAAATTATTATAAAATCACCCTTTAATTGTTTCCGCTATTGTGAAGTGAATAATTAGGTTTAAAACTCACTACATCGATGATGTAAATCAAAGCTAGTGAGGGTAAAGCTTAGAAAAAATCATACGGAGAGATATATTGTTAATATTTTTCAATAACATATGCATAAATATTATGCGAATTAAACGTTGGATGATTTGTTGGTTGAATTTTAGTGTTAGCTACTCTTCCTGGGCAGCTACGAAGCATATATTTTTGTTTCGAATGGGAGCCGTCGAATTATTTTGTAAATATGATTAATTATCTTTCTACCGCATAAAAAATCTTAGCAATGAGTAGAGAGAATGAATTTGTGGAAGTGAAACTACGATAGGTTAACTTTAGCAAGCAGCGGTCACAATGTATAGAATTTTCAGATGACGTAAGTAATGTTTACTTATTTTCAAAATGGTATAATAAAGCTTATCTTTCATTTTGTGAATAAATTGAAAATACAAAATTCAAAGGCCCATATTTCTGAATCAATAAACAATAAAAAGTAAGCTATACTTATTGATTAGATACACGGTGAGCGATTCATTAACGTTACTCTACATAGAAACCAAAGTAGCCATTAGCCTACGCAGAATAAATAATTTTTAAAAATTTCAAGAATTTAAATTGTAATTAAATTTTATATGATACAATTGAATGCGATAAATTAATATGCCATTTGACAAAAACAGTTTGACGTAAAAATGTTTTACAAATCGTTAAAACGAAATTTGGTTTATTGTAACTTAAAATATATGTATATATGTTTTAAAAAAATAAATAATTAATATATTTACAGTAATTCCTGTACAAATAAGTTCAGTTTAGAATTAAAAAATAGAAAGGCAATAAATGTAAACTAGACTTGACTACTGCCCATGTTCGATGAGCTATTTTTAACAAACTGTATTTTAAGTAACAAACGAAGATGCATTCACTTGCATTCCCGATACTGAACGAATAAGATTTGTACCTCTTTGACATAATGGATGGACTTGCATCTTGTTCAAAGTACAACAAATAAAAAAAGACAAAAAGAAACATACAGATCACTTAAAAATAGAACAAAAGTATTCTGTACTGTTGGTTATTTTATTGGCTGCAGGTTCATCTTCATTTTAAACCATTCTTTAGACTCATGTCTCATTATAACATAACATTATTCGCATATAAACACGTTTAATTATTCTGAATGTAAGATGTGTATTGTTGGAGACAGGAAGAATTGTTTATTACTATTATTTTTTTTTTAAAGTTAATTAACGATAAATAACACAAATACAAATCTTAAACTTGTATTTTATAAAAGGGATAAGACAGTAAGTAAGATTTATTGTGATTTCTCGTTATTAAGGTAAATACAGAAAACGTATTTCAATTAGTAAATAAAATTTCACATCTGGATTGACGTTTTAAGATTCGTTTAATTAAAAAATGCCAAAATCTTGGTTAGATAATTTTGTATTTATACGAACGTATTATATGCATATTGGAATCTACTTCCAAAAATACTTCAAAAATACTAAAAGGATGAGACGCTATCCCTCGCGCCACGGAGGCTGATAGGGTACCAAACCTACTTTAATTTTTTATAACCCTTTAAGTGATGAATATACGAAAAAAATTATAATTACAAAAATTAAAAGAGTTAGTGCCAAAAAAACATAAAATGTATTTTTTGAAACGGGAAAGAAATTTTAAAAGGTTTTTCTAAAAATATTCATACGGGTATGTAGGTAAGCTTAACAAATTTGCTTCAGGAAATCTCCTCTAAATCTAATACCCCATTCAATTAAGGCTAAAATAAGAAAAAGAAAATAACTTTTCTTTTTTCTTTTTAGTTCCGAGCTCTATAATTTAAAAAAATCATCCATTTCTTGATAGCTCTATATATGAAATATAACTTTCAAAAATCTTTTGAAAAATGTTTAAACTGAAGGAAGATAGAAAGATAGAAGAAAAACGAAATCATATATTTAAATATTATGGGTGGGGGTTGTTTTTTTGAAAAAAAAAATTGATTATTTATATATGCATTGTAGGTAACAAATTTACTTAAAAATTTTCCCAAAAATGCCTCTTAATATAACCGAAATTTGTTTATTCTTGATATCCCAAATCCCCTTAACGAATTTTGAAAAAAATTGATATAATGCCCCATATCAATGCTTCATATGTAGGGATATTTAAGCCAATTTAAAAAAAGTAATCGTTTAAGTCAACCGTAAGACCAAAGCAGTACACATACGTACCTATACATATGGTTTCTGGTCTATGAACTAGTTGTATTCTAAAATTTTGGAAAAACCCGATATGCCAATATTGACATGGTCACCATAATTTCCCATTTAATATAACTAGAATAGCTATATTCGCCGAAAATAAATTTAAAAAAAAAAATATATATATATATTAATTAAATATGAAATAAATTAATAATTATCTCACGTCCGGAAGATACCATCTACGTTCCACATCAAGAGTAGAGCTGTACATATGGACAAACATATATATCCGTTAAATGGGCTCCAAGTGAATCAATGATTCAGGTACGGTCAAACGGATATTTCCGTTGAAATCTGAGAATCGACCTTTTTTGCGATTCATACAAGGAAGTAAAAATTTGTTATTGTATATAATTTAGTGCAAATTTCTTAATTTTAGAAACGGAAAACCATTATATTTTGAAACATTTATTTTTTATTTGGTTTTATTTATTTTAAATATGTTATGTTAAATTAATAATAAAACCTCTTTGGTAATATTTACCCTACTAATATTACTTATTTTTTTTTTTTTTAAAGGAGATTGTACATAAACAATGCAAGATATTGTGAAACAAAATATTTTGTTTATTATCTTTTATTCAGTATGTTTCAGCGTTTATAAAATGATCACAAGTATATTTTTTTCTTAATAGATACAGAATAGTGCAACTAAAAATTTTAATTTTAAATTTGAAAATCCATATACGGTAAAATACCATTGTAAAATTCTAGATCACATACCACTTTGATATCTGATACATGATTGAAATAAAAGTAAAGCACACAACAAGTTTTTTTGTATATATATATATATATATATTTACCAGTATGTATGTAACTTTATAATACCATAAACCTAACCAATCATTATGCTTAGCACATTATACGCATAAAATATCCGTTCGATATGAATTGTACCGACTTTCTATAAATCATAGAATTATCATTTTAATGATTACAATTCTATGTTAAAATTGTTGTCGTATTTAAATTCAAACAATCTGTCATCCGATTAGCTCTTTTTATATAATATTTTATTGTTAGCATATAGCAAGTGTATTGCATTTATATTACTGTTTCATAGTATAAATACATCAGTTAGACGAATTTTTATTCTTGAACTAAGAATCTACGAATAAAAAGTTATATTACTAGAACTGAGCTTAATAATTAATAAATAAATTAATTACATTTTTTATTATTAATAAATTAAATTATTTTTGAAGTAAATATATTGTTTTATTAGAAAAATATCTAATAAAATTCTTTCATATTAACTTTTAAATAATTTTATTTAAAAAAATTATTTAAATAAATAAAAACACAGAACTATTTTACAATCGTATTTACACGCTTAATAAACAGATATGTTGATGGTTTCAGAGTTAATTAAAAACATAATTTTCAAGTAAATATAAGATGTAAGTATTTTAAACAGATACAATTATATATAATTAAAAATATCATAGAAAATATAATTAATGAAAAAGTCAAGTTTAATCATGATGATTGGATTAGTGGAAAGATACATTATTCATAATTAATTTAAATTATTCAAATTACGATTACTAGCAATAGTTCCATTATTTGCTGTAGATTGCAATAGAAGCAGATCATCATATATCAAGATTATAGAAGCATATCATATTTTATATCAGTGACTGAGATTGTAGACATACCTCTATATTTTAATTTTAAATGTATTTTTAATACAATGTTTATATTTCAATACGTTCTGTATTATGCTCAGAAATTTCTGCAATAGATCTCAAAATAGAGAAAACAATTTTTAGTTCATAAAATATTTAATAAAAATTTTAATGCTGAATTTATTACTGTGAAATTATTTTTACGTAAACTTTCACGATTTGGTTAATTATTTTCAATTACATTTCCAGTGCAGAAGTACAGTTTTCCTTTATTTAACCTCCTGCTAGATATAGGCAACTATACAATATATGCTTGTATGTATCCTAAATATGATATTAAATTTTAAGAATATCATACAACTCAATAAAGAAACTATTCTAGACTTCGTTATTAAACCGTTATTTAAATATACACCTTTCAAATACACACGAATATACACAGGCATTCAAGTTATTTTAACCAAGAATTAAAATTTTTTTTGGCTCCGCCAAATCACAAATAGAGAAAAAAATTTGTGAATGGCAAGTTATTGACGGTAGTAACAGTTTCTTTCTGTTATTTATAACTTATGCTTGTAAGCAATTAATTTGTAAAACGCACA
Organism: Lycorma delicatula; assembly: GCF_047948215.1. Taxonomy (NCBI): domain Eukaryota; kingdom Metazoa; phylum Arthropoda; class Insecta; order Hemiptera; family Fulgoridae; genus Lycorma; species Lycorma delicatula. The sequence goes on along the minus strand of NC_134462.1, from coordinate 74,641,210 downwards.
TATGGGTGAAAAAAGTAGAAGCAATTAAATTATAAATTTTAAAAACTTATTAGATTTTAAGGAATATACATTGAACCTTCCGTTTAAAAAAAACATCTGTTATAGAATGCTGTTTGCGAAGCAATGCAGAATTAAACTAAAGAAAAATGAAAAGCAATTTAAACAATGAAATTATAATATTTTTCAATTCAAATTGTTTTAAGGTTATAAAAATCATATACTATATATATATATATATATATCTTAATCTAATCGATCAACAACTGATATATTTATATATCAACAATTAAAAAACAAATTCGTATATATATATATATATATATATATATATACTTTTGTTCTTTTTTTTTGTAACGTCATAGTAACTTTACAATCTGTTCACTAAGAGAATTAAACTATAAGTAAATAAGATTTATTGAACTAACATTAAGTAGCCACAGACCCAGTGGTTTGTGACTTAATAATAATAATAACGAAAAAAAAATCGAATAGAACAACCCGTAAGTCCGGACTATAAACTCACCTAATTGAAACGATAAATCAAATGGAGAATATTGTTTCTCAGCAATCTTGAAAAATCACTGATTGTGTTATCGAATAAATTGACTGCTATGTAATTTGGGTCCGATTCAAACGATTTTGAAATCGTAGGCTGGCCATAGATTTTTTCCTGTCGAACGGTTTGCAAATTAAAATCATTATATAAGAGGTTATTGCTTATGTACCAGGGTATTTTTAGCATTTTTTGCACTTTTTTTGTCTGGTAGCGTTCAAGTAAGTCAACATTGGAATTGCTTGCTGTACCCCACAATTCAAGCCCGCAAGTCCAAATAGGCTTCAAAATCGATATTTATTTTAAATGAATCATAAAATTTTATGTTTATTAAAATCTAAAATAAAACGCTCCAGATTATATGAAAATATAAATACAATATAGAAATATATAAAAATGAATTCAATTAAAGTCACTTCAACATATTATGATTCTAATTTTTAAATACAGAATATTTATTGCTTTAAAACAAAAGAAGATTATATTACACTGAGATCTCGAAAACGTGTAAATTTTAGAAAAAATAACAGTTTATTCTTTATTCACGCGTGACCTATGGATAACTCATTAATAAATTTTAGAGCTTCTTTACGTATATTTTTATCTATTATAATTTTACTGATGATTGAAGAAAAATCTTTATTAATAAATTTAATAATTTAGGATGTACAGAAAAGTAAACCAAATCCAATAATAATATGCTTTCTTCTCTTTTTTCCTTTTTTTTGTAGTTGGTTAATTCACTGCATAAACTCGAAGCTTGTGCATAAATATATGAAATAGACTTTTTTACTTTTAAAAAATTCAATGCTGACAGGGATTCAAACTCGGTATCTTTTGAATGAAAGGTTGAAATGCCACAATTCAACCGCGGAGATCGTCATTTAGGACTCGATAAAAAGTATACAAATATTTATGCAGCCTTCTTTTCAGGCCTACATATTTATATAATATAAGCTAATAAAGTCAAAATATATATATATATATGTATATATATATATATATAGATAAAAATTCGGTATAACCAAAAAAGAGTTTTAATTAACGATAAAAAAAAAACAAATTAAAACCGTTTTAATAATCACTTATAAAATACAGTATATTTTTAATTCTAATTTAAACGCACGTTACAATAATCAGTATTCTATGGTGGTTTGGTTTTTTCTTTTTTTTTTTTTTTTTTTTTTTTATAAAATTTCATTGAGATTTTTTTTTAGTGAATTCCTGATCGTGGTCTGTTAATTTCTTTTGAAATTAAATGAAACGCTATCATAGTATATCATCGGTATGCAAAATTATTCATAGTAACCTAACTGTAGTAATTAATTATTTTAAAGTGACAGGCATATTAATATAACCTAACATATAAACTTGTCAGGGAAACACGGCAAGATGTATAGGTAGAAGAAATCTATTAATTCTTTTCTTTTTTTTTGTAGTAATGATGAAAAATAATAATAAATATAAAAGATAAAAATATGTTCATCGTTCTTTTAAAAGTTAAAAAACCTGTGAGTTTAGTCCGTGGTAATTTAGTCAGTACTAGAGTCAGATAGATAGATAGAGCTGCCGGCTGTTGGAAGCTTAGTGGGTGGGACTTGAAAAAAACTGATAAAATCTTACACCTGTCGTGGCAATAAGGTCTTTGCAATTATAGTATACGCCGACCAGTAAAGCTCCTTTAGATTCTTTTATAGATACGTAGTTTATGCTCTATATATAGTGAACAAAACACATGTACTAAATTAAATGCTGTTAAGTTAAACTGAGAACAACTACCTTATTCTACTTTATATTTTATTTATTTTGTCCTTGCTATTCACAATAATATTTTATTATTTAATAGTTTTTACGTAATACTGTATCTAATAAATAATTTTATATGTATTTCAATGTATGAATATACACACTAGTGTGTAACGTCCGCGTAAACGCGATGATGTGTATGTTATTACAAACAGAAAGAGATACTGACAACGGAAACCTCAATTCACATAATTTAGAAAAAAAGATATTTAGGCATTAAAACTATTTAATTTTTTTATATCGGTAAAAAAAATTTCAGATATTTCAATCATCCGTAATTAAACTACCAATAAATAGTTCATGACGACAGGTGACATAGGTTGACCTCGAAATATGACATGATTTAACCTTGACATAGGACACAGCATTACCCCGACATATGAAATAATCTGATTCCGACATCTGACATGACCAGATACCGACTTAAGACATTTACCACTGGTAGTAGTGTTCTATCGCTACCAGTTCTTATCTACTACCCTAAAAATTATAATCTCAGTCGTATTAAGAAAAAGAATTTTTAGATAAGTTGTTTAATTTCTTAATTGAATTAACTCCCGTCATCTAGAATCAAATTCTAAAACGCATCACAGATAAAAAAAATTGTTAGAGATTTTTGTTAAAATTGATTTTCTTTCATTTTTATATCATTTTTTTTTGTTAATATTATACTCGGCGAGTAAATAATAATTAAAAAATTATAATATTAACAGTAATAAATAGAGGGTTGGAAAATAGATCGTACAATGAGAAAAGAAAATTAATTTTTTTTTGATCGCTTACATATAAAATGAATGAAATCAGATTAATAAAACATTTTTGCTTTCAAAAAAAAAAGTAAAACCAAAATAAGCTGGTTTAAAAGAAATTTAAAAAGATTTAAAATTATTAAATATTTCCAAAGAAATAATTTCTGATAAACAATCTTTCAGTTTCTGAAATATTGTTTCAGAAAACTGATCAGCTAGTTCGTCATCTCAGTGACGAAATAGCCGATCTCTGTGGCGAAGTGGTAGCGTCTCAGCCTTTCATTCAGAGGTCCCGGGTTCGAACCCGATAAGGCATGGCATTTTTCATTCGCTAAAAAATTCCATTTTCATCTCCCACGGACAAGATTTCAAGCTTATAAGGCGAGAGAAACAGGTAAATAAAAAACCAAATCGAAATTTCCAGAGAAACAGAAAAGGAACCTCATACAGATGATCTGAAGAAATGAAAAAAACAAAATTTTTCTAATCCGGGTTCTCAAAAGAAAAAAAAAAAAAAAAAAATGGAAAAATTTTCTGATTTACTTATTTGAAATTTAAAAAATTGTTTTTTACGATGTTAATTCATCTCATATTCTGTAAGCCATAACGCATTTGAATAATAAACAAACCTTGATAGTCAATTTGTATACTGTATAATTAATGGACATGGAAAATTATGGTTGATTTACATTTAATATTAGACTACATGCTATTCTACATGTTTATCGACCATAATAACTTATTTAATGAAAAGAAAGGAAACATTGGCATTTGAGAAACGTCCATCAAGATCTAGTGAAATCTATACTACCTCATTTTGGCTCCTACATAAACTAAAAAGGAGTCTGTTGTTTAAGTTGTTCCAGATTTTATGGTTCTTTGGTTGGACTGGGAGTTAGAAATAATAAATAATGAAGTTATATCGAAGTCGTAAAACTTTTACTTCTTCTTCTCATTCGGCCTCATCCTCAAGAAAAACACCCTCGTTATGCATTTTTTCTTTTAAAATCCCTTCGAAGTAATCAAGAAAAAACGCGTCGAAATGAAAATTTCGATAAAAATTATTTGAAAGTGTTTAACTCCAGAATATTTTATAATGAAGCGTTGTATTATGGTAATTTCTCTAAAGATTATTCAACTATGAATAACAAAGACGTTCACAGCAAGTTCTAGCAATCCTACCACTTAGCGAATTATATATTTTGCTTATTTATATAAAAAAAAATAATCAATGATATTAAAGAAGGAAGAATTGTTTGAAATGGTGAAGGTAGATTATTGCGGAACTTCTCATAAATTAATGTAGTATATTACCATTTTTTTTTTTGTCTTCAGTCAGTTGACTGGTTTGATGCAGCTCTCCAAGATTCCCTATCTAGTGCTAGTCGTTTCATTTCAGTATACCCTCTACATCCTACATCCCTAACAATTTGTTTTACATATTCCTAACGTGGCCTGCCTACACAATTTTTTCCTTCTACCTGTCCTTCCAATATTAAAGCGACTATTCCAGGATGCCTTAGTATGTGGCCTATAAGTCTGTCCCTTCTTTTAACTATATTTTTCCAAATGCTTCTTTCTTCATCTATTTGCCGCAATACTTCTTCATTTGTCACTTTATCCACCCATCTGATTTTTAACATTCTCCTATAGAACCACATTTCAAAAGCTTCTAATCTTTTCTTCTCAGATACTCCGATTGTCCAAGTTTCACTTCCATATAAAGCGACACTCCAAACATATACTTTCAAAAATCTTTTCCTAGCATTTAAATTAATTTTTGATGTAAACAAATTATATTTCTTACTGAAGGCTCGTTCCGTTTGTACTATTCGGCATTTTATATCGCTCCTGCTTCGTCCATCTTCAGTAATTCTACTTCCCAAATAACAAAATTCTTCTACCTCCATAATCTTTTCTCCTCCTATTTTCACATTCAGTGGTCCATCTTTGTTATTTCTACTACATTTCATTACTTTTGTTTTGTTCTTGTTTATTTTCATGCGATAGTTCTTGCGTAGGACTTCATCTATGCCGTTCGTTGTTTCTTCTAAATCCTTTTTACTCTAGGCTAGAATTACTTTATCATCAGCAAATCGTAGCATCTTTATCTTTTCACCTTGTACTGTTACTCCGAATCTAAATTGTTCTTTAACATCATTAACTGCTAGTTCCATGTAAAGATTAAAAAGTAACGGAGATAGGGAACATCCTTGTCGGACTCCCTTTCTTATTACGGCTTCTTTCTTATGTTCTTCAATTATTACTGTTGCTGTTTGGTGTTATTATTCTTAACTATATTGAAGAAAATGTTGAGAATTTGTAGTCAAAAAGAGATTACATGTAAGGGAAAAGTGAGAGACATATTTTTAAATTTCTCAGATTTTATCTTTTAAATGACCTTAGCTCAAAATATACAAGCGTGATATACTGTTTGAATACACGTTTACGAGGCACATAAAATCATTTGTTGAGGTCTACAAGTAAGCTGATTAAAATTTAAAATTTGCTCATTTCGTTTAAATTGGTAAAATTCAAATTGTTAAAAAAAATTTCAATAATATTACTTCAGATCCCATTAATTAATTTAGATCTCAATTAATATTATTGATATTTTTTGGAAATTACAGAATTAAACTTTGAGGCAAAACCAGTAACAGAAATGTGGAGATGATTCGATGATTCCAGAATAAAATACTACAAATAAAATACTACAAGCCCCGTGGTTCGCGAGGAATACTGAGATGCACGATTATATAGGAATTCCATATGAGAAAAAAAGTTGACCGCCTAGTTCAAGATGTTCGTATATCCAGGCTGGAGAAGCATATTAATCATTTGCTTTAAATTTTCTTAACAGCAGTGAAGATTTTAGGAGATTGAAAAGACTACATATCCAAAAATGTTTGATGGACCGTTACGAAAATAGGGTTTATTGGAGATATACTTCTTATATTTGTTTTATTTTCAGTTATTAAAATTTATGGATGTTTAGGTTTATTATTTATCCACGGTTATCTTAAAGTTAATGTTTCATTTATTGTTGTTCTATTTACGCACCCAACTTTATTAATAATGTGAAGATTGGCGTATAAAATACTAATTCTGCATTTAGGTAAATAATTAATTGACGTCTATCGATAATTTATCATTAATGATATTTTATATTATCCTAATTGCATATCAGATTTTGTTTAATATTTTTGCAGTCTGGTATGACAAAGTGTGTTAACTCACGTACAAAATTAAACTAGATTCAGACACTATCAAATATTATCAAATTATTCACAGTTACTAGTTTTCTTGTATTTATTCTTATAAATTATTTTTGTACTCGTTAAGGATTATCGTTGGATGATCCTATTTCAAGTAATAGTCGAGTTCGAGTTGCTTATAGCTTTAGTATGAAAGGTGATTGTACATTAACAAATTCAGCAAAAAAGGCAAATAAATAAAAAATTAAAATTATATTAATTATTTACGTTTTATTGAATTTTTTTGAAAGAGTATTTATTTTATAAGTTTATTTTAATTTTTTTAAATTTTTTATTATTGAAAAAAAATGTTGGTGGACCAATAGAACATGCAATTAAATACTGTACAATGGATTAACATAAATCTATTACTCATTTTGTTTAAAAAATATTAATAAATATATAAAACGAAACACAAACAAATAATTATATATATATATACTACCTGCAATAAATTTAATAACATTTAGTGTATTTAATTTAAAAACAAGTACATAATTTATAATGAATTAACATGAGCCCATTATTCATTATTAAAAATACAAAAATAAATAAATAAAAATAAACAAAAGGTAATGTATAAAAAAATATTGTGTAACTTGTAATAAATACAAGAACACTGAACATTTAATGCACTAAACATTACTACAGAACCATATTTTATTATTGGCTTGAATAGAAGACTTGCAATGTAGTTGTAAGTGATGAAAAAAAAAATGTTGCTGTCATATAAAAAATATTTGTTGGTTTTTATCATGCTAATTTATTAAATATTTAAATGTTAAAAAAATATACACAATAATATATCTTTCTCTTATTCTCACACTCTCTTTTTAAATTAAAAATTTATATTTACTGTTCAATATAAGTAGGACTACATAAAAACAAGTATACAGTACCTATTAGCTATGTATAATGTATATGTACGCCCTTGATGGCCTTGTATTGGTTCATGAAATAAAATGAATGATATCTTTAGTTTGTGTCCGCATATGCGAATGTACTTGTACTTAGAAATATTGATTTACTGTTCTACAGTAAAATGTTGGTTAAAAACTACCTACAACAAACTACTGGTTATAAAATGTGTGGGAAAAATATTGCGTTAATAGAAAAAATGTCTTCAACAATAATATGTCTTTAATATTAAACAGACGTATCTAATTTACTGTTTTAGCTTTCATTGTTTTTTTAATTCTTAGCCAAATGAAAAACAACTTACTAGGTCTTATTTATTTTTAAATATATATATATGTAGTTGTATCAATAATTAAAGTCATTAGCAACTTAAGTACAACTGTAAATACATCAGTAAACGTGTACTACTGAACAGTCTCACCCAACCATTCCTAAGAAGTTTAGTTAATTGAACCCCAACCACTAAGACCTAGAATTCAAATTCAAATAAAAGGAAGAATTGAAACCTAAGAACCTTGACTTCGAAATAAACTGAATCACGATGACGAGTTTTACCATTAGAATAAACCATCACTAGACGAACCTGATGGGTTGAGGTCTTAATTTGGTTTCAACTTTACATTGAGCTAATAAAATTATTTTACTTTTCCGGCTATAGAGATGTATGGTGCTCAACGGAAAAATAGTTGTAACGGAAAAATACAGAGATTGGTAAATAAAGGCACACAGATCGATACAAAAAATGGGCTTTTTTATGTTTTGTGCCTAGAGAGACATTAAAAAAAAAGTAAAAAAAAAAGATTAGATTTAAATAAATTGAAAATTATCTGCGATAAAACCTTTAATTCCAATCCTCCCAAGTCCAAAAAAACAATTTTTTTCAGATAAAAGTTTGGGCGTATGTACGTTCATATGTATATTGGCCTGTATTTTTTGTTGTGCATCATTTCATATCCCCCCCCTGGAGCCGGACACACAATTAAGTTTTAACACAGCTCCAGGGGCTGCCGTCATCTCAAACTTCCTCGTCAAGAACTAATTTTCTCCCCAGGCAGCCGGGACTTGGTCTTTTGGTGATACGCCATGCCTCTAATGTTGAGCCCCCCTCCAAAGGGGTCCGCCTACCGGGACTCTGGTCTTTACGCCTTGCCTCTAGTGAGGAACCCCCGGAGGGAATCGTCACCGGGACTTCGGTATAACTTTACCCCCCAAAATCGGAAGCCACGTGGGAGTCCTCGCCCAATCATCGAGGTGGGACACATAAGTGACCAACCTCTCCTGGATGGGGGTGTCTCAACTCTAAATTCATCCCAAAAGTGAAGACGATAGGATTCATTTCCGGACGCCGGCCCTGCAACCGCGCCCCCCAAGAGCGTGCCCACAGGTATTGCAGTGCGAACACCTAGCCTCCGTTGGACAGTCCTTATGGAGATTCTGCTCAGCCCCACAATTGAAACATCGCTCCCTTCTGTCAGGATCGCCGCAGGTTTCTGTCCGGTGCCCTATACCCCAACATCGATACCATCGTTCTTCATAGGACATCCTGGACACCCGACAAGACACCCATCCGACTCTAATTCGGCCAACCATCAATAATTCTGTCTCCAGCAGAGTAGGGACCGCCACCGTTGCCACTTTTGTTTCGCCATATGACGCGCTCAGGGAGAGGACACCAATGGTAACCGAATCACCAACAGTGTTGCGTATCTCAGAGGAGAATTTGGTGCAAGACACCAAATTCTCCTTTGAAGTAAGGGTGTCAACGTCCTTAATGAGTAGGTGTACCAGCCGAACGCCCATTCCCGCCGTGACCATGGTGCCTTCAACCTTGATCAAAATTTGTTGCCTTAACATGGTAGCAAGATTTCCTGTGTTTTGAACCCGTATATGAAGGTCCTTTCCCTGACTTCTATGCGCCGACAAGATATTCACCTCATGCGACGACGCAGTGTTTCGAACCGTTCGCAGAAGGTCCGCGTACGATCGTTCTACCGCCTTCACCAACACAGTTTCGGTTGGAAGCCCCACTGAATCCTTCGCCTGTGGTCGACTCCCCTTAACCCCCAACGAAGACCCATCATAATGCATACGAAGTTTAGTGGAACTCCTCCGGGCCAGGTATTCAGCCACCTTATGAATGTACTACCCCATCTTTCCCTGAGGCTAACCTGGCGGACTCCACGATACGTGAGACCAACCGCTCCTCACCGTCGGAAGAATCAACTGCTACCACGATGTTCATTTCACCAACTGGTACTGCCCCACCAGCCAGGTCCTCTGCCCAAGTACTACCAGCGACTACCTTGCCCGACCGGAGTATCGGCCTCGCCCAGGGCACTTCCTCCAATATTTTTGAACTAACCCAAGATTCCGCAACCTTGATCAAGTCCACCACCCAGGCCAATCAATCAGCACAAGCAACATTTTCAAGAACTTTAGTAGCTACAAATGCTTTCTTGGCCCATCGATAAAAAATCAACCAACGGAGGACGATCTCCTTCAGCCACTCCCATGTCCAGTGCTTGCCGTACGTCCATGCGAAGTCTTGACCCCAAAGTGGAGCCATTGTCCTCCGTCTGGACGGCCCTCGATTCCATCACCACCGGCGTTTGGGTGGCTGCCGTCACAGCCTCTACTGACGTCCTTGTGCCCTCCGAGAGTAGTTCCTTCAGGACGTTCTAAAACCTTTCAACCATAAACACAAGACTATCCATTTCGAAGGAACAGTCTTTGATGCCAACGTACCCGGCTCCCCCATCTCAAAAAAAAAATCCAGCGGTGGAAGGGGCTCAATGTCACTTCCACTAAATTAAGTATCGCTCAACTGCATATACAGAGCCTCAGCCCGATGTTGACGACGCTCAGATACGTCCACCTGTACAGACTTCCGTTTGGCAGCCTCTAATTTCCGAGCTACCGCCCGGCGATATAATTCACGTCGCAGCTTGACGCATTATCAGTGCTGCTGTACCCCGAAAGGACATCCTGGCGACGCGAACACCGGGCGTCCTACTAGACCGCCGTCTTTCGACAGGAGTAAATTCCTCTTCCATAGGAGGAAACCACCTCCAGATCGATCACGTTCAGTCATAATTGCAAACAACTAACACTGCTTGAGGGAATTTTTCACCAAAATTTCCTTGCATCAAACAGCTGACCGAAAAAATAAATAATAAATTTTTTCTAAGTCAATAACAGTAGAGTTGTTTGACTTAGGAACTGATACAAATCGACCAAAAACAAGTAATATAAATATAAATTAGCTGGTTAACTAAGATAAATATACCCTAGCCACCGTTGGGCTATACTTACAAATAATAAACAAAAACACGGATAATAGTTAAAATAACAAAAAGTAATAAACAAAACACAAGGAAAACCATTATATTAAATTAAATAAAAACAGTCACAAACAATAAATTGGTAATTAATGTAAGGAGTAGCCTGTATGGAAGCTAACCAAAACGGTACTATCCAAAAAAACCTAACAAAAACACGATAAAATAGCACAAAACAACCAATTAAACAACTAATAACATAAACGAACCACAAAAAACGAAAGCAAAATCGTTTATTAGCCTGTATTTAGCCGTATAATTCCTGACCCCATTGACCTATTTTCTTCAAACTTGATAGACCACGTACTACCTCCGGAGGAAAATAATGTATTAAACTTTGACAAAAATTGAAGAAATTGATGGGGGTGTTTTGGCCGAAAAAATTTCACAACTTTATTCTCCAATAGGCCACTTTATAGGCCATCTTTATTCTTCACTTAGGCCAAAAAACTTTCTTACAAAAGTTGAAGCTTTTCTTATCAAATCACAAATTAACAAAAATTTGAACTTATTATTCACCTATCCCCAAAAAATGATTATAGATACTACAACGACTACAAAAATGTTTTTCCCATCCCAGTCCAGTGGTCTGTGGTAATAAAACATATTTAATTTAAAAATATATTTTAAATTTCAATCCTTCTTGCAGGTTACCCATTACATTTAAAATGTAAACATCTTAATTTTTGTTAGCCTTACTTTTCAGTATTTCTTAAAAATAAATTACTCAAACATGTTCAATTCCTTTCTAGAAAATTACAACTTTATTTAGAATTACGGCTGGTTTATTTAGAATCTATTTAATCTATGATTTATTTAGAATTATTAAACTTAAAAAATTACTTTAAATTTAATATCATCACTTAAGGAATATTTTCATAAAAAAATATTTTATCCGAAAGCTTCTGCTCGAATTTGGGATCCCCAAAAAATGCAAACAATTTTTTTTGCAATTTCAAAGTTTATTGGAGACGTATTTTGTTAAACAATGCAATTGGTAAAATAACTTAATATCCTTAATCGAAAATCGAAGTTTTTTTTAAATTTAAATATTAATTTATTTAATATTTTTATTTAGTGAATATCTTATTATTAACAAAAGCTCCCTGATGTATGAATTTCCAAATTTTCAAAATGTTGAACAAATTTTTCAAAACTGTAATGATAATATACTAACATTAAAAATCTTGGTTATTGTTTTATTTTGTTGAGCAACTTGGCATCAAAAATGAAAATTAAACGATTTCCATAAAAACAGACAAGTAATTTTCTATTTTATAATCTTGTTTTTTAAAGTCAATAACATTATAATTTATTGCATATATATATTTTGTTTTAATATGACCATGAAGAAATAATTTAATCTGGCTAAATGAACATTTTTGGTGGTATTTTATAACACATTTCCAACATTGTAAAAATATTCATAATTTTTGTTATTGTCTTTAATAAAAATGGATTGTTTCTCTACAAATATAAAAATACAGCTTAAAATGTTTGAATTTCTAGCTGTAGCCACAGAATGTTTTTAAAAATGAATTCCATAACTTGACCGGCAAAGCTAAAAAAATTATGAAATTCATTGCCGGCTTTTTTTTAAACCGTTTTTTTTTTTTTTTGTTTTAAACAATTATAAGATTGGTTTTATTTATTACATCCTTGTACGTACGAAGTAAAGAAAGAATTGTGATCGCGAAAAATTTCGATTTTCAGATTTCAACGGAGATATCCACTTTGACTATCTCTGAATCAATTTTGAATAGTTTCGGCGTGATGTCTATACGTACGAACGAATCTCGCATAACTCAAAAACGATTAGCCGTAGGATGTTGAAATTTTAGATTTAGAACTGTTGTAATATCTGATGGTGCTTCCATTTTGATTGAAATCGACTGGACCAAATATCCCAGTACCTCATCACTGCCGCCCATCAGTGCAAGTACAGACGAACGGCATCTCCGCAGGGGGCTGTCCGTCAACCCCTCGCCACCCCATTCCCACTGACTTTGTGCTGGAGTTTCCGTGTCACAAAGCCAGTTACCGCACGAAACCTCTTTGGCCCTAATAACATACAGTCAAATGATTGTTTCAACTGTGAGAGGCCCAGCCACCAACTCTCAGCAGCAACGTTCAGCAGCTCACGTCCGGTAGTCAAACACGACGTTTTCCGGTGTATCAAGCTCTCCGCAAGAAAGGCAAAAGGGGTTTTCAACTCTCCTCCTGGCATGTAAGTACACCCGAAACACGCCGTGGCCAGCTAAAAATTGGGTCAACCAGTAGGTGGCTTCACCAAAGCGGCGGTTGACCAAGGCTCTACCTGCCGGATCAGACGATGTGTCCATCGCCCCCTGGTCTCAGCAAACCTGCCATTCTCGGAACAACCACCTCTGCATGTCACTCCTGTAAGCTTCTCCAATAATGCCAGTCCTCATCGCGGCTAGTTGTTTAAATGGAGGGATGCACGCAATGACTAACACTGTCTCAGTCGAAACTAAAGAGTGTGCGGAAACGATGCGGTGGGCAATCCGTCTCTGCACACTCACCAGTACCCGCCGAATTCGATCACACCCCAGAGCTTTCGACCAAACAATGAGATCTCTTGCGGAATACTGTGTGCACAGAAAATACAGTCTAGCGATCACGTTCTTGTTTTGATATTTGTTATTCAGTGTTTGATGTTTATTGTCTAATTACTTTCGAACATTTTTTTTTCTTTTAATTTCCGGGTCCAACGTTGGGTATTGTTTCAGAGGATAAGATGTGAATGGTTTATAGCGTGTGTGAAAATGCCATGTCTGACCGGGATTCGAACCCGGGACCTCCGGCTGAAAGGCCGAGACGCTATCACTCGGCCTAGCTACTTAACGAACACTTAGTTTTATTTAAGACGCTAATGGCTCTTATAGTTGTTGCGACATTAACAAACAATGAAAAAAACTATATAGTACTATATAATATTCCCTAAATCTACAAAATACCCCGTTTTAGGTAGTTACCGGGAATGCAAAAAGTTAGTTTAAGAACAGTCTAAACCACTTTAAATTATTATTTCCCTGTTCTTATTAATGAAATTAATTTTCGAATCAGACGATAAGAGAAAAAACACATTTTGCCCTAATGAACTACGTTCATATTTAATTGGATTAAAAATAATAGTTTTCTTATCAGTTAATTATAACTTTTTTTCGTTACTTTGGAACGATGAAACTAAATTTCATCTACATTGATGTAGAATGCTTGAAAATATCACCCCTCAATGATAGATTTTGAATTATCGTTAACCTTACGATACATTTTAAAATCAGAACAACTTGTAAAAATTAAAACAAAATTAGTCCTTGCGCTAGAATTGTCTGTCCGTACCTACTATACAACATAATTTAAAACATCTCGAAAATATTCGTAACTACTTAAGTAATAAAACTATTTTGTTTCATTTAAAAGTAAAAATCATCTTCTTAAGTAATACAATCATTCTTACATCATTATTAAATAATCTTTATTACTTCTTACACATTACTTATAATGGCCAATGTCATACTAAAATAATTTTTTAAAATATCAGGCCAATAATGTGGAACGGTAAATTGTAAAAAAAAAAATTAAAAAGAGTTTGATTTTTATAATTGGGGTAATTCTAAAAGAATTTTTCTTTATTTTTAATTTTTTTTCTTTCATTTCAAGTCTTTATTTGTATTCAATGGAAATAAGTGTTGGTAGCAATAAGAAAAACATTGACTTGCTTCAAAATTTTTATATTTTTTTCAACATGAAGAGGCGCCTTAAACTAAAAATATCAAATTCATGGTTAAAACAAATCTGCATTATACTGCTTACCTTATATGGTTATTATGTATTTGGAAGGAACAATTTTATAAAATTATAAAGGGGTAGGGTATGCTATCAATGTCAGTGAGGATGCTACTGCAAAGTTGATAGATTTGAAACATACTTTACATATGTGCCTTTTAGCTTATCAGTCACTGGAGGTATAAATAAAAATTATTAAAAAACCACTAGATATCTAAATAATTAGTTTTTAAAGTTCAAATATTTAAACATTATTTTCTTAAAATAATCTAAAGTTTGTTTAAATTACGTTTTAATTTTACAAAAAAAAACTGGGTAAGTCTACTACGACGGTTGAAAAATATCTTGAGTTTCTCAACAAAAAATAAAATCTATACATTCTAGGTATTTTTTTTTTTTTTTTTTTTTTTTTATTAATGAGTTTCTATTTTACTTTTTATGTTTTTAATTCTTCATAGAAGTTTTATTACATAATGGTAACTACTATTTCAGAGGCAAAATCCTCACATTATTTATTACGTAAACGATATTATAATATTTTTTCTTTGTTAATTTTATTTCAAAAACGTTTAGTTATAGCTCTTCTGTAAAACAATACACATTTGTATAAATGATAAAATAGGTGAAACTAGAAATATTACAAAAACAATTCAAGGAATGCATGGAAAACAGATAACGGAAAAATTTTAAGTACAAAAATCTCAATTTCAATCTCTGACACAGTCACGACTAGTTTTCTCTCACGGCAACAAAAACACTCAACAAATCATTAATTTATATTTTTTGTTTATGTTTTTTTTTTTCTATAAACCAATTTATGTAAATATTACAAATAAATAAAATTAAACATATAGTTAAAACTGGTAAAAAACTTATTTCTTTCAATGGGAGAATTTTTATAAAAATAATATTTTAAAACAAGGTAATTGAATTTATATTAAATAAAAAATTATTTTTATTGTCTACAAAATAAGAAAGCTAATTTAAAGAAAAAACGTGATAACAAATTTCGAAGAAGTCGCATCAGATATCTAAAAAAAAGGTTAGTTATTACATACTTCAATGCTTATGTGTAATTACAATAAAATAAAAGTTATATAAAAGAAAAATAAAACGAAGTAGTTTTTTTTTTTATCTTACTGTTACTTTAAAAAAATATTTTAATATATTTTATGAAGTTTAACTTAAGGAATTATTACATAAATAAATAAAATCTGATTTATTATATTTAGCTATGTTAATTATTACAGTATTAAATTAGTAAGGAACATTCCATACATCAATCTAGATACGATATTTAAAAGAGATACGAAAAAAGAAATTCATTGATAACATTATGCGTGATGGTACACAGTAGGGGGCGTTTTATCTCTTGATGAATGATGCATACTTTTATTTATTTATTATCTTTTTTTATTTCAAAATGTTTCCCGCCCACATGTTTTATGTACTTGATTTTTTAAGGTCGGTAACCGACCTCTGCACAATAAATTGACCTTGTTAAAATATTAAAAATTATTCCGATTCAATGTGTGCTATACAGTATAATTAAATCTTTGTTTACAAAATCATTTGCAACTGTTTATATTATTACTTTTTATTCGGGTTGGATAATTACATTACTCTAATATCACTAACAAAAGAACGAGAAAGAAAAAATGTATTGTCATATAATCTCGTAATTTATCAAAGTTGTTTTTTACGTACGAATGTACGAGTGAGTATTAAGTAACTCTAAAATAAAATGAATTTTAATATGTAAGAATATTTATACCTTTATGAAATGTGATATTTTTTATACATCTTTAACAAATATCCGCGTTTTTCTTTAAAGTATTCAGAATTAATTGAATGAAACTGAAACTTGTTTCAACTATACATTAACAAGTTTTTTCTTTTTTTTTTACTTAATTTAAGCACGATTTAAGTAAGATTATTCAGGTACTGCTGTGTAACAATTTTGTATAAATTAAATTCTCCATGTGTACAAAACTTAGAGATATTTAATTTAAGATCTTCGTACGTGATTTACCAAATTGTCAAAATATATTTAAATTAATTCCTGTGGGAAAGAATACGTTGTTGTAATAGATGAATCGTGTTTCAAAAATATGAAATTCATCAACTCGTTGGGAAAATGTATCCACAACAATAGGTTTACGAAGGAGTAAACACCGAAACTAAGATAGTTTTCTATACACTATGCGCTATCGTAACGCAGCAACCTTAAAATAGTATCAAACATACAATTTCTTCAAAAACAACTGGTTTTTAAATGCCAAGTCTTTATAACTGGTCTTTATGGTATAAGCAAAGGTGCTTATTCACGAACGATAAAATCAATATGGGTAGTGCAAAAAACGCATTAAAACCAAATATGGGAAGAGACTTTTCGGTTCCTATTTATGGGAGTTCATGTACAGAAGCGGTACCGAGAAGCAGATCTGGCTCAGCTAATATTCAAAGATATTGTTTAATTCGGGACATCACAGTAACTAAAACAGTTCCAATAAATAATAATATGCAATTATATAATGCTTGGATCTTTTTCGGTATTCCCCCCCCCAAAAAAAAACTACTTAATTTTTTAACCAATGAGCCAAAAATTGATGTATTTTTAATATCCAATAAGATTAGGTAGGAATGTTCATGTTTCAAAATAGCAGGAAATATTGATATTAACAAAAACCAGGTTGGAGAAATAGCCCGATGCTCTTATACACCAGTCATTTTAAACAATCTCCATATTAACATATTTTACATATTAAAATTATAAGCATTATTGTTTATAATTATAGATATAAATTACAAATATAATCAATCAAACTTACCCTATGATTGCTTCAAGCGCTAACCTCGACTAAAAGTAATGTTTTGATTATTTAAATAATAAATAATTGCAGTAATTAACTGAATTTATTAAAAATGTATTAATCTAACCAAACTTAACCTACGCTCGCTTCGCTCGCTAACCTCGACTAATTAACAATAATGTTTTGATCATTTAAATCATAAATAATTGCAATAATTACTGAATTTATTAATTTTTTTTTTTTTTTTGTTTAACCTCCGAGTCCACAGTTAAGCATTACTTCAGAGGATGAGATGAATGATTTGTAGCGTGTGTGAAAATGCCATGCCTGACCGGGATTCGAACCCGGGACCCCTGGGTGAAGGGCCGAGACGCTACCACTGAATTTATTAATTAAATATTCAAAACATTACCGTTAATTAGTAAGGTTAACGAGCGAAGTATAAGGTAAGTATAAGCGAAGTATAGGTTAAGTTTGGTTAGATTATATTTATAAAATAAATAAATATAAATGATTATATATGGTTATGGGGTTATTTCTCCAACTTGGTTGTTCTTAATATCAATATTTCTTGCTATTTTCAGTTATCTCCAGGTGAAATATTTGCAAACTTTTAGGAAAAGTGGGGAGAAACAAAAAACTACCAATTTTTATTTTTTATTTTGAGACATGAATATTCCCACCTAATTCTTATTGGATATTAAAAATACATCGACTTTTAGCCCATTGGTTAAAAAATTAAGTGGTTTTTTTTGAGGGGGGGGAATACCGAAAAAGATCCAAGCATTATATCATTGCATACGCCGTTTTAAGCCAAAAGTGAGTTTTATAAAATTTTAAAAAGTAAAAAATTAAGTGGTTTTTTTTTGTGGGGGGGAGAGTTCCGAAAAAGATCGTAATGTTTTATAATATAAATCGATATTATTTTACAAACTCGTGATTCTTTTTGAACAAAACGTCTTAGAGTTTTTATAAATTAATTTATAAAAGGGAGAACGTAATATTTAACGATTGTTCAGCTAGGTCAAATATGATCGCTTCGCCTTCGTATTTTTGTATATATATATATATATATATATATATGTTCACTTGTACGTAGGCCTATATATGATTATATTGTTGCTTATTAATTTTATTTATCGTTTTTTTAAGTAAATTTTTATTTACGAAGAATTTGAAGTTTTCAATTGAAATTTTCTGTTTTGATTTACGAATAATAATTATTAAAATTGAAATCCAATTTCTATTTTCTTTTATTTAGAGTGGACCTTTTACAAATCTTTTATTTTGTATTTGTATTTTTTATTTTGAAACCGAACTTTTTGTTTTCATCGTTTCTCTTTATTTTTTATTTATTAATTCGTTTATTGTGTTTGCAATAAAAATAAATATCTTGTAAGTAGAAATATAATTTAGTTTATTAAAAAAAAAATATTTCAATGGAAAAAATATTTTTCGTTGTTTCATAAAATTAAAAAAAAATAAATAAAAATTAAGATTAAATAAAAATTTCATTCCTAAGAAAATAAAAGTATCATGAGTAAGAGATTAATTTAATATTTCAACAAAAAAAAAATCAGAAAGAAAATTAAACAAAATCATACAAAAACCAGTTCAAAATAAAAGCTTACACTTAAAAATTATCGTGTTAAACAGTCTTGGACTGTAACGGTTCTCATTCCTCAATAAAAACTTGAAAACTATATAAAATTACAAAAAAATAATAAAATATAACGTAATAAAAGACACCAACGATATAACTTACTATAAAAGCTAAGCAATGTGAATAGACTTTAATGGGTTTTAATTCAGAAAAAAAAGAAAGATAATAAATCTAAAAAAATAAAACTATAAAACTGGATAGAATAACATATTTAGACTAAAATTACGACGTTTATGAAGATAATAATGCTGTAATTCGTAAAATAAAAGTGTTACAAGAACTGAAAACAATTAGGGTTTTAAAAATTAACGGGGTGACCAAACCTTACATTATAGTCAATTTTATTAATTTACGGTAACTCAGCTTTTGTAGGTAATAAACAAAGCATTCTTTTAATGAAACAGGAACACAAAAAATAAATAATTTCTTATTTCAAAATTTATTCTTGATTCCTACAAATGACTACGAGATAAATAAATATATTATTTACGAGGCCTTCACTAAATATAATATTATAGTTTTTTAATATATATCCCAAATTCATTCATATGCCTCAGACGATTTGTTTTACAACTAATACACAAAATTGTAATTATAAAAAAAATTTTTAAATAAATTTTTAGATCATATTATTATTAACAATTTCAGTTAGACATGAGCAAAGGACTACAGTATTTTGTGATTTCGTTTTTTATATCAAAGCAATTAAATCGTTTCAGTATCAGTTAAAGGCTAGCGTTAAGGAGATATGAACTTTCATCTAATCTATAAAAGAAGATAAAACTGAGGTGGTTATTTATTCAGAAATACATAGAAATGAGTTAAATGATTCTTCAGAAAAGAAGAAAACACAAATAATTTTAGAAATAACTTCAAAATAATCCTTCAATTCAAATCACATGGAATATAAATTTAAAAAAAGAAGAAAGTTTTTGAACAGTTGATGAGGAAAGTAAGAAGAGTAAATAAGTAAAAAGAAAGAAGAAGCAAGAAGAGTAATAGTGATAGAAAAAGATAAGAAAATAATTCCTGGAAATTCAATAAGGAATTAAAGAATAAAGTAGTAGGTCTAGAATAATTAATGGTTGACTGCCGCACAAGATACATGTACATCATACGTATTATACGCGTACATATACTTTTTTCCTGTTTAATCTCTGGAACCACCGTTAGGTATCGCTTTAGAGGGTGAGACGAACGATTTGTAGCGTGTGTAAAATGCCATGCCTGACCGGGATTCGAACCCGGAACCTCAGGATGAATGGCCGAGACGCTACCACTCGCGCCACTGAGACCGGGATTTTACTTGCCGGCCTGTCTAGCCAGAATGTGGACCCTCGGGGCTCAGGTCAGCCGGGGTGAATCCCGAAGCTAGCTCAAGGGCTCCTCGGGGCCAAGGGCCCAAACCCATGACCGTAGAGCTCGCTTCGTTTGCCATTCCTGATTTGCCAAGGGGACTAGTGTCCTGAACACCCTCAGAGATTGCTTAGGTTGCCATTCCCATCTGCCCAGAGGGCACCACTTCCTAGATCCCCGTACTGTACGTTATCCTCATGGTTGTAATAATAATACTGATAAATAATATTCAAGATTTATGGAAACCTGAGAAAACTAAATTACAAAAGATAGAATAATAGTAATCTGTTTGTTTTAAACGAAGGTAAAATCAAAGAAAAATGTCGTTGATATAAGGAAGAGATTTGTAGTTCTTTGTAATCGCTTTGTTATTAACATACAAAAGGGTATCATCTATCATTAGCAACAATTTTGAGTTATGCTACTACAGAAGGGTTGGAAGACTCAGTATCAAACCTGAATGGAGGGTTTCCACTGTTAATTTTGATTTTAATGACAAATAAAATAATTTACTTACGTAATAAAATTATAATAATTTAGATAATAAGATTTGTTTCTGTAACTGTTTTTTTTTTTTTTTTTATTGAGGTATGAGTTCTGTAAAAGGTATCAATTGACAACGAAATGGGTCACTCGAAGTGTAAATTTTCACAGAAAATTTTAGTCAAAACTAAAAAATAATGAGCAAGACGACTTAATCAACATTTAGGGTACACGTCACGTTTTGACTTTTAGCCGATCATCAGTTTTAACTGCCAAGATAATTGGCAGCAATGATTTACAAATTATTGTAAATCATTGGAAGTACGATGTAGTAGATTGTCAAAACTGCATTCCGTTTTTCCTAATAAGATCGTAGTAGTTTAAGTTCATTTTAAACTGTATATTCAAATGTTATATAAGAATTAATGATTAAACGAGTTACAAGTTCATCGTTGTTCATATTTCCTATATATATTATAAAGTCTATTTTCCAATTTTCTAGTTTTCTTTATGCGTAACATTTATATGAATCATTTGATACATATACTTTTGAAATTCTCTTCTGAAGAATTTTTTTTTCGGCACCCTGTTTAATAATTAATAATTTGGTTTTGTTGGTTTGTAGAAAACGGGTCAACCTCCATCATATTCTTTTTTCTTTAAACCATTTTTTAAAGAAATTTAAGCAGTGTAACTGATATACAATAACAGAAATTGTTTAATATTAATTACATAAAAAAATCAGTGAACTAATTAAATTTCAGAAATACAAATAAACTAACATATTACTCAAATAACGTATGATTCAGTGAAATGAGCCATTTTAAAGTTGCTGTAATTAGTTTTTTCTGTTTCAAATTTTAATTTGCAATCGGTTACATTTTTGTAGGAACCTAAGTAAATTTTATCTCATAAATACTCATTAAAAAGGTATCCATATTGAAATTGTTCAAAAATTATATATTAGTACTATAAAGAACTTCTGAATGTAGATCATAGAACGAGTACAAGGCTATTATGAAGAAATATACATCTTCGCCGTTGTTTAAGAGGTTTACGATCAAGTGGTCATTTAGCTGATGTTCATATTTGTAACTGAAACGTTGTACGTCTTCCATGACGTACCAGAGTTATACACCTCGCTAGCTTGTTCTGAAACCGCTGAAGTATTCAACATTAGTCTTGCTTGCCATGCCTCAAAGTTGGATGCTATTTGCTAATATTGGTTTCACAATTGTTGAGAATAAAAGTAGCTTATTAGACAAATATAACTCAGACCTCTTGCTAAGAAATCAGTTAATTTTCTTGAACTCATGTTTTGTTGCTTTCTTTTTTCCCTCACATCAACCTTCCAAGTCAAACGACGCTCCAGGTGAAGACCTTAACTTCAATAAGCGGCATTAAGATGCCATCGAAGTGGACTCGTGGGCAGTCTTCTCTCCTCATTGTGAATGTCGTATGACTCGACTTAGCCGTTATCTTTCGTGTTCACAGCCAGCTACTGATTAGATTTAATTCGGATTGTAGCTTAGGTGAGGCCTCAGTTGGGTTGTCATCAACAGCAACCAGCAGCCGTGAAATTAACAAAAGAAGAGATAATAATTAACAATAAATTAACAAAAAGATTATTGCTACCAAACCTGAGTGCATAAAGAACCAATTGTTTTGATTATTAAAAATGACATCAGATAGATGACCTACTCTCATGGATGTTCTCAATAAGCTTTAGGTAGAAATTAATCATATCCTTTTGAAGAACGTTCAACGCAGTTTGAACAAGTTTTTCCCGAATCCGTTGTTAATCTCCCTTTGGAGAATCAAAAACTTGAATTTTGTAAACATGGTAATGAAAATCTGGGCTGCACAGGAGAGAATTGTGGTAACTGATAAAGATTACCGAAAAACTGATCTATGAAATGTTCCTCAGAATGTGCACTGCTTGCTCACTCCTATTTCTTTTCTTAGAAGTTAAACTATAAAATTAATGATTCAATGTAGTAGGCAAACAGACCTAAACGGTTTGATGAATGCTGAAGTAAAAACACAATGAACAAGCATAAAATTTCCCCAATTTCTATAATACGCGAAGCACAGTGTTCTCCACTTTACGTCTGCATTGTAAGTGATGGCTAGATTAGGAAATTTCTTATGGTGATTTCCATTTCACTTATTATCCTGCCTCACTCAGTCTAATTATTAAAATCACCTATCTTTTTATATTACCCATTTCCGAAATTAGTCGGGTAACTAAAAACAAATCAAAATAAAAAAAAATGAAAAGTAAATTATGATTTAAATGAGAAAGGAAAGATTCTGAACAGGACTAGGATATTTTATACTGATGATATATTAGTGCTCTATTAATCATTTCCAGCTGAAAGAATACTGTTAAATATTAAAATATATCATCATTTCAAAACCTATATGAGGCGAACGGTTTTTTTGTAAACTTTTAGTTCCTACGTTGCTGATATAATTGATTCTTTTAAGACTAATAAATAATTCTAACAAATAATTAACTTAAAACTGTAAGTATAGCTGAAAATCAAAGTAGAATTAAACAACTAACTAGTTGGAATACTGAAAGAAAGCAACACATATCATTCAGTATAATTGGAAAAATATGACATGATAATATTTAACTTCGTAATACCACGTTTTCATTTTCATAATAAGCAATCACGGTATTTTCGCATACGATACATCAGAAGTTTAACTGAACCCGTACACACACACACACACACACACACACACACACACACACACACACACACATCACTGATTACAGCATATTGTGTTTACTAACAGTTACCTTTAATACAAAGCAACCACCTACAAACGTGTCTTTCAATCAAGCAAACGTTTATTCTATCCAATCTATATATGTATGCATAAAGTTGTTTAATAATAACAATAATAATGAAATCAAGTCCACCCGCCGCGCAGTATTAATGATTAACAAGTACATTAATAAATCATAAATTGGATTCAAAATAAAATATGTTGTACTATGTTTATTTAATAAATGGCAGTTCCTATTTCAAAATAAATTTTGTTGTTGGTTTTCTTTCCTTTCATTTTTTCTAATGATTGAGAATCAATGAAAATTTTTGATAATTAATCAAAATAATACAGTCTTTATTATTAATAGTTTATGAATAGGAAACCTAATTAAAATTTTAATCGCTTAAGTAATAAGGAAAAGCCTAATTAAAATATAAAATTGGATTTTGTTCTTGTATAATCCTACAGATAGTTAAGATTATTAATTTTTTTAGTGTATAATTATCTGATAAGATGATTGATAATAAATATAATTTTATTTTTAACGGGCAGATTATATAATATTGGAAGAAATAAAACTGAATTTGAAGAGAAAAGCTTATTCAAAAAGTGGCTCTATCATTGCGACTGATTATTAATGGATGTGTATTTTAATAAATATACACCATTCTTATTATCTGTAATCGCATCTCTAAAAAAAAAATTGTTAATCATTTGAACATCTATAATACCGAGAAATAGTATTGTGTTTCTGTTTTTCGACAAGTCGTAGGGTAAATTTTATCGAAATTTGAAATATGTTCGATTTATTTTTTTTCTCACACTGCCTCCCAGGGTCGGACTCAAAATTAAGTATATATACAGCCCTGGAAGAAGCCTTCGCTTCTAACCGTCAGGGAGAGGTAGTGCTTGGCCCGGCTATGCCGTTCTTGGCCACATCTCAGCAGCCGGGGCTTGGTCTTTCCGCTTGCCTCAAACGCGAGTTAGAGGCAAGTAGAGGGAACCCTCGCCGGGACTCGGTCTTATTAGCTCATGACTCATCACCTCCGCCCATATGCGCAAGCACAGACTTACGGAGGTTCCACAATCAACTGTCCTTCACCCCCTCACGTCTCCGTCTTTGAGCTGACTCATCCTAATATGAAACCCGAGACTCCTGTATATTGTTCAGACCCGAGAGCATATATCCTATGACGTTGTCCACATCAAGAAGCCCCGTTGTTCGTTCATATAGACTTCTCTCCACCACCCATCGATGACACTCAAACACTACATGCTCCGGGGAGTCGCAAGCTCCGCAGTACGGACAGTCGGTATCCTCTGCCCGTCGTCTTCCTTACAGAAATACCCCGTACTGGTCTGGAATTGGGTAAGCCAGTAGTTTAGCTTCCGAACTCCCTCCCGACCTAGGACTCTATGTGGCGAATTAACCGATGTGTCCACATATGGACATATCCACATTGGACACATCCCACATATGGACATCTTGTTGGACATATCCCACATTCTCTGCCAATCCCGGACCATACCGTTGTAGGCAGGACGCACTGGCTCACCGCTGAAAACCTTCATCGTCATTACAGCCAGCTGTTGTATGGGCGGAATCCCCGTGATCACCAATACAGCCTCAGTGGATACGGACATATGTACATGCATCTCGGAGGGCCATACATCACTGCACCCCTTCCAGGGCCCGTCTGTTCCGGCCCTCCTGCAGCACCCTCTACCAACCGGTACAGCGTTCAGCTACATGCGTTCACTACGTGTGCATGTAGCTGGACCTTCTACTTGGACGTCCTGGATTCCGACATGTTCCCTAAGAGCCTGCTGAGATATTTCACCAGCCGTTCCGTCCTCTTGCGCACTTCGTTCACATGCATGGAGAAGGCCCTCCGGTCTAACTATATCCCCAAATTGCACCGAGGCCAGCAACTGCACAGATCTGCCACCAATCCAGATTGGGATATCTGCTATCACCCTCCTACCAGCCATGGTGAAATTTCACTGAAGACCAATGCAATGACACACTTTAACCAATTGCAATTTCCTTTACCAGTTTACAGTCAGCCGATAATTTTCCCTCATATTAAATTATAGTTTTCACCGTGATAATGAAATGTTGATATTAATCCAATATTTCATTGTTCGTTATTGATATTTAATTTCATTTGAAATGATGCAGATAATGTGAGATACTTCTAGTGACCTGCTTATTTCACAAAATTATAAGGCGGTTTGCACCACTTCTCATTAGAAGTCTTTTTTGCAAGTTAGTTTCTTTGTAACTAATTCTCACAAATATATAATTTAATAAACGGTTTGCCAACGTAATAATTTTCTTTATTACATTCTCTTTTAGATTTCTCTTTACTAAAATCCGTCTTAAGATCTCTATAATAGTTTATTAATCAACTTAATTTCTTGTGTGCAACTGGGACACAGCCAAATGTAGCCATATATCTGCGTTATTAATATTCAAAAGAAACATTGACTTTTTGAAAGGATGTAGCTTTATTTATTATTTAATTTAATTAGTTTCTACTAAAATATTCTTTGCTAAACAGGACAGGGTGTTTTGTTGCTTGTTTTAGGATTTTGTTATTGTATGACAGAAATATGCATTAAAGAACATTATGTCGTTTCTCAGAATCTGTACAAAGAGTTTGTTATTATTTTAATTTGATATATAAGATAAAAATAAAACTTCAGTTACATAAAATTATGCACTGAAATGTCCTTCTTATACAAAAATAAGAAATTTTTTCTCATGTTGAAATGAGAAAATGTAACAAAGCGCATTTCTGTAACAGAAACGAATATATTAGTTGTTATTTTATACTCTGTTCCAACATTTTTCATTGTTATAATGCATTTAAAGCGAATAAGACTAAAGTTTCTCTCCATGAAAGTAATGATTTTCATTATGCAGCCACTCCCTGAGTTAAAACGAGTAAAAAATTATCATTTTTACGACTGAATTACATTACATTAAATCACTATTCACTTTTCCTAATAAACTTTTAGTTTTTTTATATTTTGAGAATAATTGCACCATTTTTAAAGCTAGTTAGCGTTTAATGCTCGGTCTTCTATAACAATTTTGTTGTGGCACATAATACTCATAGAACTGTAAAACTGCATAGCTCTGGATCCTTTATTATTTTAAAATATTTTAACCAAGAAATTATGTAAATTGTTTGACTTTATAACAAAATAAAAATTTTTAATTTATAGATTTTAATTTTATATACAAAATTTATCTGTTTTTCAGACAGACATAAATAAATTTAAATAATTTAAGGTTGTGATGATAAGGAATACGTGGTCCCTTAAACTGTCAATGGAATTTTATAGACCATTCGATAATTATGGTATATAAGCAATACTGCTTACTACTATGGCTCGATCCTGTTACTGATATCTTTATTATTAGACATGTACCAGTCTATGCTAACTTGAAATATCTACATTAAATATAATAAACTAAGTTATTCCTCTTAATGGAAAATGCATGTAAGTTTATGTATAAATATTTCATAAAGCGATAATTACATCATCGGGCTTTTATCGTACTTATAAATTTAACATATTGAAACATATGTCAAATAAAAATTTTGACAAAAATATTTTACGTTTTTATGAAATAATATAAATTGTGTGTCCATGTTATATATTTACGACTGTCACATCATATTAAATTTCTATTAGCTCATAAAAAGAGACAAGATTTATTATATGCAGAGTCAAATCTTATTAAAAGATTGCACAAGATTTCATATGAAATTCCATAGTGTCATAATGTAATTCTGCATTTAGTTCTAGGACACATGTTTGTCTTTTGAAACATAAAAGATGAATGCACTAGCTAAATTTAATCTCTTT
The DNA here is from genome assembly GCF_047948215.1 of Lycorma delicatula. NCBI lineage: Eukaryota > Metazoa > Arthropoda > Insecta > Hemiptera > Fulgoridae > Lycorma > Lycorma delicatula. The sequence goes on along the minus strand of NC_134462.1, from coordinate 74,613,801 downwards.
ATCTATTTAATAATATAACATGTACGCTATTTATCATTATTTAACAACAAAAATATTTTTTTTTTAATTCGACGGAGAACGAATTGCTGATTTTTCAGATTTGTAATCAATTTTTAATTATTAATACATTTTTTTTATATAAATTACATCATACGATTAAAATAACCTGCCAGGTTAGCCTACAGCTTAAACTCTTCATGGCAAAATCAATTGATTTTCAAGGTCGAGAGTTCTAAGATTCGAGTACTTGTTAAAACAGTTGCTTTCATATGGATTTGAATACTAGACTATGGATACTGGTATTCTTTAGCAGTTGGGTTTCAGTTAACCACACGTCTCAGGAATGATCGACTTGAGTCTGTTCAAGACCACACGTTTATCATCGGTACATTTACACTTACATTGCACTATGTCAGGACTGGCAAGTCGTTAGCGGTGATTGCAGATGTTAATCTAAACACACGTGCGCGCGCGCGCACGCACACACACACACACACACACACACACACACACACCCAAACCCGACAGTAGCTGGGAAACTAGTTGGAGAAAACAAAAAATATGAAAAATACTACACACAGATTTAATTGTACAAAATCATTGATTCTTAAATTGCGTAAAAATGTTATCTATAAAAAGTGTCATTATCTTCAAATTTTTAATACTTACATTTCTCTTGGGATGATACACTTTTTTTTTGTTTTCAAAACAAATCAAATCGTATATTTTTGTTTAAAAGACTTCAATAATGATTATAAGCTTGTCATCATATTAAATAGGTTTTTATGTTCAATCTCCCTTCTTGTGGCTCCCTCAAAAAAACACAATAGATTTTCAAAATATAAAAATGGTCAGTCAGATCATTATTTAATATTCATAAATATGAATCATATAAACTGATATTAAAGAAATTAAAAATGTTAGCATAACCACGTGTTTATATTTTTGAATGTACGATATATTCTAAAAAGAATAGTTATCAGCAATTTTTGAAAACTCCTAATCATTTAATTTTTGTAATACGATTTACTGATCCAATACTCGGAAAAAATTGTAAATAAACAAATTTTGAAGCAAAAACTCTTAAAAAAATTAACGATATCCGCTTCTATCAAATCAGACAAAAGTATTATTTTCGTATAATTCAACACAATACAACACAGTTTATAAGGAGCAGCCTTTTTTTATTTCGACTGCTACTTCTAAAATGGTTGTAATATATAATCTATCTTTTAATATAATCTATCTATCATTTAATATATCTTCCCACCAATTTATTTAAAATACAATTAAACGATTTTCTTTTAATAAAACAAATTTATTCAGTCGATAAGTTAAAGTAATACCATTAAAAATAATACGAATTAAAAAGTGATATCAATACAGAACTGTGAATTGTCAGCATTTTCGTTTAATGTATATAAGTTTTACATTCCGTAATTTTCATAAACTTATTTTTTTATCGCATATACAGTTGCAAAAAAACAAAGCCGATCATCACATCGTGACACGAAGAACGATTTCATGGTCTAATCATCTGATCTGTTGGGTCAAATTAGAGAATTGGTGTTAAATAACTTACAGAAAGAATTGTAATTTTTTATGTATTTCTGCCGATGATGTTTTAATAATATAAATTAAAAAAATTCTGGAATTTCTGCATCGCATTTAACTTGGTAGATATGCGACTAAATATGTCTTTATGCTTTAATTAAATGTCTTCTGAATTGTCTGGAATTTTTTAGTTGTTTTTTTATATTTAGAATATTTCTATAATTATAATTTCAAGCATTTTTATTTCATATAAATTTATAAACTTTAATCAATTGTTTTCTTTTAATTTATAATTAATTTTTGGTTATAACCAAAGTTTCAATAAACTTTCCCTTGGTCCAGGTAAATCGACACAAATCTTGTACAGTTTAAAATATCAGGATTTATTAATGAAATAAAACTTTATGTATTTTCATTTTAAAAAATTTGTGTATGTATTTAATAGGCGTACAAGGAAGTCATGTGATGTCAACATCGGATTTTATTTTAGTAAATTATAATGTTTTCAACTTAAATATTTTAAACTTACGGAATAGTTATGACAGTAAAGTATTTTTCGTCAGAGATCTGTTTTTTTATTGTAAATATGTAATAGTTTTTGTTATTTATTTTATGTTCTAAATATTTATATATTTAAATATTATACATTTATATATTCAATCATCAATTTTGAAGTTTCCAAGTAAAGTTGTTTTCTAAACAGCTTAAGTTTTGTTTTTTGGTAAAAATAATTATAATTTTCAATATAAACAGTAGAAAGTTAAATTAAAATTTGTGTTTTATATAACCCCAATTCCGATAAAGTTCATTTAAAAAAAAACTTAGGACTAAAAAAAAATTCTCGTAGACTACAATAGTACTTCACGCGACTAACCGCGTACAGCTGAACCGTGCGACCACTGCAGTGTTAAGTAAGATAATATTATAATAAAGCCTATATAATTCGTTAACAAATCAGGTTTTCTTTAAATCCGTATTTACTAAAAAAAACCATGGTCTTCATTCAATTATGATTTCCAGATTTAAAATCAATTAAAACATATTATAAGTCACATCTTAATGAATACATGTTGCAGGAAAAATATTTTTGATTTTGTCGACCAGTTATATTAAATTAGTAAACGCGGGAGGAAATACCCTTCTGCTACTTCAAACGCATGAATAAAAATCTTTATTTTGAAGTTTTATTATTTTTTATGGTATGATAGAAATGTTTATAAAATATTAAAACAATATTAATAATATTAAAATTAATATTAAAGCAATATTTTTTATTGCTTTCTAGAGACTGATCCGATGGTTATCATATTAAAATTAAAAATACTGGTGTCTTTTGTGAATTTTTTCATAAATTCGATTCGCTTTATTAAAAAAAATATATATATGTATATACGATATATATACATATTATTAATAATAATAATAATGGTTAGATACAAGATCTTTAAATGAACATAATAGAAGGAAGGGAATGTAAAGATTAATATATTAGCTAAATTTCATTAGAAAGCTACTTATTGTAATGGGTACCATAATTCGACTTCCGGAAAATTTCGACATATCTGTGCGTTTCACATCCCCCGAACCTCAAAACCACCATCAGCTCAAAAGTTTATGTATATATACATATATACTTATTTCACTTTCTTGTGGACACGATAATTGCCTTAATTTTGCGCCAATCACTTGCAAATTGTTCCTTAAAAATAATTCGTCCCAAAATCTCTATCGAGCTTGTTAACGGCCATGGGGGTGGAAATGGAGGAGCTTTTTCAAAAAAACAAAATACCCCTACAACTATCTTATTAAGTAAAATATCGAATTCGTTTAAAGTTCTACTATTCTTTGGATAAGGGCCTAAAACTTATTTCAGTAAAGTTTTTTGATGTCACCAACGATTGGCTCAGGGGGTGGAAAAAATTGAGTATTGAAGATTTAAAAAAATCATACCTTCCTTATTAGGCACAGTATCGAATCGGTTTAAAGTGGTCGTTGGTTCTTTAAGCATTACTTAAAACTTTTGTCTGAAATAATTTTTGATATGACCAACCCTTACTATAAGGAATGACCAAACGTTGCTGGAATTGTAAGAAGATGGAGCTTGTCGTAAGCTACACATGTGAAATTTTTTTTTACAATGCAAGTCGTATTGAGTAAATTTATAGTTTTTCTTAACTTTCAGGTGAAAATATTTTTATCCCCAACTTAGAACCGGTGAAATCTACCTCCGCCTTCTGGCGTGGTGAAAGGGATTTTTTTAAAAATTGATCTGAAGGTAATTAAATAAAAAAATATTAGTTAAAATGGTAGTTTGTACCTAGATTTTGAGCATCTCCGTAAAGGTCCTTCTTTCATTAGGCAAATTATATTTGCACATAAGCATAAGTATAGGTGGTAGTTGTTTATTCGTGTACGGAATCATTATTTATTAAATTACAGGTTTAGAAATATATGTGAAATAAAGAGCACATTAGGTAAATAAAAATTCAACTAAGATTAATAATAAAAATAAATAAATAAAATGTTATGTTTTTTCTTGTATATCTTTATAAAATAACTTAAATACTTTTAAAATGGAATTTAATCACCGATACCGATAAAATTTATGGGTAAAATCTTTTAATTTTAGAAACACCATATTAGAAAGAAATAGCTGTTTCATAAACCTGGTTTGTGTAACTGCATTCTTTTTAATAATTACATTCAATTATTTTTAAACTGCAATTGACATTTAAAAGTTAATAACATATTTTTTTTTTTTTTGATTTTTCAACTTTTTGTAAACTTTTAATTTAATTTTATGCTAATATTTTAACTTTCTCTAGTAAATGGTGTTAAGTAGGTAATATATCAACAGTTTGTAAATTTTAAAAGACAGAGAGAGAATAAGTTGATAAATTACTTTATTCAAACGTAAATAAGATTTAAATTCCACTTAATCGTTTGCAACAAAAAAAAGAATAAAATAAAACAGAAAAAAAATTTTTAATTATGTTTCCTTAAATTTTGATTAAAACAACAATCTCTATTATAATGTTGAAAAATGACTACATTAAACCATAACAACTAAGGGAAATCAAATTAAATTTATTATATTTAAAGTACATTTTAAATTATTTGCGGCACTTTTAAAGACATTCAGTAAGTAAAATGATTTTTTAAAATATATATATATACACGGCTATTTATAATTAATTTAAATACAAAATAAAAATTTGTAATATTATTTAAATCAGTTTCAAACAGATTGGATACAATGTATCCAATACATTATAGTAAAATTAAAGGCGAAAACCCTTAAGAAATGAAAATTAATTTATATTATTTAATATTTTATATTATTTAATTTTTTAAACAGCTTAATTCTTAATTAATTCGATAATTTCCAATAACCAATTAAATATTGTTTCAATTATTAATCAAACATTTTTTTTTTTACATATTTTTAACAGATTATTTTTTGTGTGTGAAAAAGTGGCGCAGGTATTAGTGTAACATTCTGTAATAAATATTGATAGTTTGAGGCTCGATTGAACGATTTAACGCTAAGTCCCTCGATACTGTACCTCTCCACAATTCTGTCAAGTTTTGAATAAAAATATATCCTTCTAACCTAACCTAATTTAGGAATTTAATAAGCTTAAGGTACACGAGTAAAAGAGGTACGGGTCCAAATAAAAAAAAAGATTTCCTTTAGATTTCCGAAGTATCATACAAATAAAACAATAACGAACAGTTTTTTTTTTTATATGTCAAGAAGAATAATCTGTTTGACTAGTATACTCGTTTTCTTCTAAGATTTCTGCATCAATATTCATGAATTCGATGTTAAAAGCTTTAAAATTAAAAAAAACAATTCCATGTCACTTTTCTGAATATTTGGTACTTTAAATTTCGTTATGCTTTTTTTTTACTTACTTATAAATACAAGCGAAACGCTTCAAATACTGGTATCCTTATACATACAAGAATTGCGGTGTTTGAAACATATCGCTAAGAACTTGGGAAACAAGAATAACAATATTTAAATAAAAACTTCTAAAACTCTCAAACTTCTTGCACAAAATTGCTGATGTGTTAAAAGAAAATATGCAAAAATATATGTAACAAAGAAATCTTATCGATCCTACAAGATACATAGAATGAACACTAGATAGGGAATCTTGGAGAGCTGCTTCAAACCAGTCAAATGACTGAAGACAAAAAAAAAATTGAATGAAAGTCGATTTAGTTAAAAAAAGTAATGGGCAGTAAAAAAAAAAAGAAGATTTTCATAGTATCTGCCTTGACAGATCGAGGAAAATCGAGGTAAAACCTTGATCTAAAGACCATAACAAAATATTAAATTATATTTAGAATAAAGAATAATGGTAAGTAAAGTTTATATTAATATTTTTATATATAAATAAATAAAATGATATTAAAATAAAATTTTGAAGATTTTAAGTGTATGCAATAACAATAAAATCCATCAAATCTCTAAAAGCGTTAATGAAAATGAAACTAGCAAGTATTTACGTATATAGAACACAAGAAAATTTCACGTTAAAAAAACAGTAACAGAATAAAATGATTTCCTAGACATCTCCGGTGCCTTTAATAACCTGTGGTAGCCTTCTGTCGTTCATCAATTACAAAAGAGACAGTGCACTAATAGTGAACTGCAAGTAATGCAAAGTTACTTCAGACATCGGGATGTGTGGGTTCCGCGAGAGCAGACATGAGGTAAGCAAGCTGTCCAAGGGCAGCTTGCCTACCTCATGTCTGCTCCATTGGGCAGTCCATTGTTGTGAGTGGTGGAGTTTGATTTCCTTAGATTGCTCGACGGGTATCTCATCGAGGCTTATGCCGACGATTGGCTCCTGCTGGCCGAAGGAAGCTCGCGGAGGAAGGTTGAGTCCCGAGCCACCCAGACCCATGCAGGATACATGAATTGTGGGGTCATCAACATAATATGACATTCAGCTCGGATAGACCATGACGATGCTTCTTAAATACCGTTTGGCAGGAAGGGGTCAGGTTCGTGTTTCAATGTCAGGCCTTCACATTAAATATGTTCAAGTTCCAAAGCACCTCGGGCTGTTTCATGACGAGAAATTGCAGTTCAAGAAGCGCCTTAATTACGTCGCGGAGAAGGCATGTCGTACCTTCATTGGTATTCGATGAGTGGTCAAATTCTGATTGGGGGTCTTAATTTTAAGACTATGAGTATGCTGTATAAGAAGGTGTGTATAAGAACTATGCTATATGCGGCGCCTGTTTCGGCGGATAGGCTAAAATTTAAAAGCTATCGGATTATGTTATTAAGAGCTCAACGCCTTATATTATTAACGTAAAGAGAGAATACCGTACTATTTCACGGGAGGCAATCTTGGTGATTGCAGGCGTGAAAACCGTAGATTTAATTGCGTCAGAAAAGCAGTAGTAATATGCTGCAAAGAAGTCAGGTAAATTGACCTCAGAAAAAATTCGCGAGATAGAACGGCATGGCAATGCTTTATGGCACGTCAGAAGGGATGAGGCAGAGGGTGGAAGTTATAAACATGATCTCTCCCAGACGTTGTTGGTTTGCAGGGCGGCCCTTGAGTTCACCCTAACAAGTACGTGATGCAATCTCTTTCTGGTCATGGCGCCTTCCGAGACAGAGTCCAGCGATTTGGCTTCTTGGATTCAGGTGTGTGTCCAGATTGTGGACAACTAGATCACGCATACAATGTAATTTACGAATGCACAAAATACGAACTTATGCGCACGGAGACTATTTGTCGGCTCGAGATTAGATCTCCAAGAGAATTGGAAAAGCCAGGCCAAATGAGTTCATCGGGTATAAAGAATTTAGGGTTCCACCTGGTCTTTCCTGTGTTTTGTTTTTTTTTTGTGTGTTATAAAATTTGATGTTTTTGTGGTGTTTTGTTTATTTTTTGTTTTATGTTATTGCTGCGTGTTGAACTCAACTTTTAATCTATCGGATAGTCCGTGGCGCGAGTGGTAGCGTCTCGGCCTTTCATCCAGAAGTCCCAGTTCGAATCCCGGTCAGGCATGGTATTTTCAAACGCTACAAATCACTTCATCTCATCCTCTGATCCAATGCCTGACGGTGGTTCCGGAGGTTAAACGAGAAAAAACCTATAGAGTACGTAGTTGCGATTTAATATCATTTTCTTCATGTCACTCAGTCATGTTGAAAACTCGACGTAGATGTGTTTTGTTTTAGAGTTCATTTCCTAGTAGTACACTGATGAGAATATCATATGTGGTATTCGCATTAGTTGCATCCTGACTGAGGCAACAACAAGGCTGAGAGATGCCTTTTACCGAGGGTCTGAAGATGACCTTCGGTAAAGCCCGTAAGAGTTAGGTATGAACAGGGTGGCCTGGCGACTGAAACTGCCACATGGAGGGTGTCTTTTCCTACGGGAAAAGAAAGTATTTTAATTTTTATTATTCCTTCGGGTTGATCTAGTGTTAAAATTCGTCAATCGCTTCTCGGCCTCTCGGCTAAGATCAAATTGTGGTAAGATTCATCATCGTAAATCAGCTGATTTCAAATTCACAGTTTCTTAGGTTCAAAAGCTATCAAAGGTAGTTATTCGGATTTGAATACTAAATCGTGCATATCAGTGTTCTTTAGGGGTTGGGGTTTAATTAACCACACATCTCAGGAATGGTCGGCCTGATTCTTTTCAAGCTACGCGTTTACCGGTATATTTACAGTTAGAATCCAGTCACTAATGATTTTCATTGTTGATACATAAATAAAAAAGTATTTAAAAAAAGAATTATTTAAACTAAATTGGGGAGTAGATTGTTATATTTCAGCATTGTTTTATTTCAGCATGATGGTTGTTTTTAGTAAATGTTTTCTGTTCATAAATTTTATAAAACGATGATTTTTTTACTTATCAAATATAACTTGTATTTATAACCCCCCCAAAAAGTGATTTGATAACGGGAATCTTTTGTATTTTTTTCAAATTTTCGAAATCGTTCTGATTTTTGAGGGAGTCTCAAAAGATAATATTATACTCTAGACGGGAACTAATGTAAGCATAATAAATATCTAATAATGATGATGCTTACCTAAGTGATGAAGCTTATCATCTATAACATAATACCCAAAAAATTCACATTTTAGTCAACAGAAATAGAATCGCTGTCGTTACAGGAAATTCTATTCACGCGATTGATATTCTATTCTCTCCGTGACTGACTAGGTAGCGTCTCGGTGTTTCGTGTAAAGGTCCCGGGTTCGAATCCTGGTCAGGCATGGCATCTTTTCATATGCTACAAATTTCCACCGAGCCGGTGATCATAGTTGTTGATGCTCGCTCTTTCATAACAAAAAAAAAAGAAAACTATTTTACCTGAGATCCACACTACTAAAGTTTAATCCATGCTTAATATTTTTCTCCATATTTAATGCTATATGGTTACAATCCATTAAATGAATGAATTTTGCAACTACTAACGTAGAATTTTCAATTAATTTTAAATGATTACCTTCGATTATAAAGCACCACTTGAGCCAGCCACCAGCTACTTAATTTATAACAATCTGTTCTTTTTTCTTTGTCTTTATTACGGATATTAAAATTAAATTGAGTTAAGAATGAGGTTTAAAAGTAGCATGAACCTAATTTTTTAACTTATTAATAAGGTACTTGGCCACAGTCAGGATCCCAGGGTTCAGCTATTATTTTATACAGTAAAGTAAAATGTGGTTTTCCCCTACAATTTATTATTACTCATATTATTATTTATTTTGTAAGGTTAAATATTTGTTTAGCAAACAACTTTATTGATAGGGAACCCCCAACAGGAAGATCAATTTTGCCATGATAATTGAAGACTTGGACTCTAAACCGAGATACCATTATTACATATAAATTAGTAAAATGTATGATGATAATTCATGAAAAAATCAATTCATTTAGTTCTCTTTTACTAATCATATTAAGGAATAAATTATTGGCAATTAAATTTAATTAACTTAGTTCAATTCTTCATTGGTTTGATAAACCGACAGATCAATAAACCGGATTGAATTCTAACAAGATTATCTCATTAAATAAGTGAATCGGTTTATTTATATGACTGAAAGTAGTTCTTAATCCTTTTAACTCGGGTGATTCATTGCTTAACTCGTAAATATTTTTTTTATTCGCTATCAACCAGACGTGTCAGTGTGGGTGCATGTGACTCATTGACCTTCAACGGTATTTATTATGCCGTCGAAGGTCAATTACGTTATGAGAAAGTAAATTTATGTTGGTATACGTTTTTAAATGTTTCTTTTATTTATTTCTAACATATCTTAGTCAGATGGTTTTAATGAAACTCATTACGCTTTTTTTTCAGTGGAAAGTTAAATGAAGATCTAGTTATTCTTTATTGCTTTCGAGAGTTTCTGAGAGAGATAATCTTTTCAATTGGCTTACTTTTGCAGTGTTTTGCAATTTTACAACTTTAATGAAACAAATGAGTAATCATAAGACTATTTTTTTAAAAAAAGGACACATTTTTTAACCATTTGTCCTCTATTATTTATGTTTTTACCTCTATGTTTTGTGATAAAAAAACATAAAATAGAAGATTACAGAAAGTACTTTCTTATGATTCAGTTTGCTATTTTTAATGCATTATATAGCTGTTCATTTGCTATTTTGATCAACTGATTTACTTAAAAATAAATTTTACTATCTCCTTTACAAAGCAATATATTATTACTATTTTTATGAGTTTTAAATTATTTTCTTCAAATTTAATTAATGTGAAATTTAAAACATACTCAAACTATTAACAAAATACGTTTTTATACTGGTTGATATGCACATATATCTACACTAATCAATGTATTATAATTTCATATACTGGAAAAATGTAAGCCCGAATATCTTTTAAAAACATTTTATGGTATATTTACTGACTAGATAAATAGTATGGTTCATAATTAAGTTGTTACCGACCGACTTGCAATTAAGAATATATAACTCAATCCTTTGGGAACTGCGTAACAAACTAGCGATTACTCAGCCAAAATATATTTACGCCTAACTGCAAAATTTGCAGGGTCCATTTCGTAACTCACGCGATTCTGTGTTAAAACGTGTACACTCCGTGATATTGTTTTGTAAAATATGTATTATTTACCATTTTGTGATATGGCCTCGTGTAGCGATAAACTTCTCTTTCAAGTAAAAGAACGAAACTGAACACCGTTACATGCCTTTAGGTTTTTTGGAATCGTACATATATTGAAATATTATTTTGTAAATTTTATTCACAATTCTAGGAAACACATTGTCTATTCTCCCGAATACCAAAAATACCGATGTTGCTTATAAAAATACATAAAATTTGAACTGGTAATAAGTTATTATTTTGCCTTAAAAACATTCTCTTCTTTGCATCAGAAATAAAACTGGAACTGCAAAAATAAGTGAATTCACATATTAAAATAAAAGTTTACAGTATATTTATAAAGTGGGTTGTTTATACATATATAAATAGTGAATCATAAATGGATATGGATGGGTTAACAAATAGTCTTGTTATGCTTATCGGATAAAATAATGGTGGTGATAATTCTGTCTCGGATTTGTGTAAATGTTTCTCAGATTTGTTTCTGACAAAACGTATAGCGTTGGGATTGTTTATGAGTGATAAAACCATTAAAGGACAGTACCGATTTTATCAGTCAAAATTTGCTGTATTCCAACTGACAAGTATTACTTTCCTCTTACGATTGGTTAAAAAAATACGAATATGATTAGTTGGAATTTACTGCATGATAATTAATCAATAACTTTTTCAGTTGTGATTGGTCGAATGTATTGTTTGTGATTGGTCAATCGTATTAGTACACGGGATTGTTTAAAATAAATAGGATATTTTGATTGGTTAGTTCCTGAAGTTATCTCTGAGGGTTGGTAATAATAAGTTAATCTGCTATTTGCTTGGTTGAATATCAATTGCCATTGGTTTATTTTTATCGGTGTCTCTTTGGTAGGATTAGTAACGTATTGGATCATATTTAATTTGGTTTTACGGGTGTCAGGTGACTATTATGAAGGACCAAACTTAAAGTAAATTTTCATCAAACTGCACTGTTATTCAAAATTAATGAAGGCTCGTATCCTAAACTTTAAATATTCATACATTAGTCTTCGCCATTGTAAAATTTAACACAAAATTAAATTCGCATGAATTTTAAGATTACAAGTTAAAATATACTTGGATTTGCTTGAAAATGATATAACTTACCGTGAAAATTGACCTGTATCGAAATTTTATAAGGCTTGAATATTTACTATGAATTTTTAAACAAATTTATCTAGGAATATACCGACCGTCAAATCGTTATTACTTTTGATTTGAATTTAAAAACCTTAACAATTGCATTATGATTTGTGACTGTTAAAATACATGAGAGAAATGAAAATTTTTTAGCGGTGATAATTCCATGCCAGCACGGGATTCGAACCCGGGACCTCCGGATGAAGGCCGAGACGCTACAACTCGCGCCATGAAGGCCGGCAACAAGGTTCTGTATAAACAGACATGCATCTAAGTTTTACATAAATTTTCGTACGTTTTAGATCAAAACAAAATATGAAAATATCAGTTTTAAGAATTTTTGTGCATTTTTATTAAAAGAATGAATCACTTTCTCTTCCTCAAAATTAAAATATAGGCTAAAACCCTGTTATAATTAATTTAATGTTAATTTTGTGAAAGAAAGTGTTTACTTAATAATTTTTATTTCAGATTAAATCTTAATTTAAAAAAAAAAAATTATAAAAATTACTCTTTTTATAGTAAGAAAAACAAAAAAAATAATTGAACGTTATTAAATCTATTAGAAAAAAATTCGCAAAATAATAATTGAAAAAAATGCTACTTTTTACATCAACTAGTTTGTAAAAATGTCATATTAATTGGACAAGTGTTATAAAAATAAACTAAAAAATTTGTTAAGCGTGTGGATATACTCTCCCATTAAGATAGACGAACTTTTAATACGACATCATCAAAGATAAATTTTTTAATATCATTAAAATTCCACATTTCCTTTTCATGATGTTTCTATATTTTTTATGGTAAAAAAAACCACTCATCGTTGAAAAGCCTAATATCGTAAACACAAGTACTTAAAAAAATAATTTCCTTTATTTCTAACCGGTATAAAAAGCTGCAAGTGAATTCTGGTCCATACTAAGATGTAATTTGCACGATTTATTTGTTTACAGTTATGAGATTCATTTAACAAGGTTTAATGCAAAAAATTAAACAAACAAGTTGTTTTTTCTAGATTTTTTTCAATTAAATAAATTTCACAAAATTTAAGTATATTCCTAAATTAGCCCCTTAAGGTTACTAACTAGCCTTTAGAAGCGTTTTCATGTTAATGATTATTAATAAAAATCGTTAAAATTTATATTTATGATAATAAATTGTATTTTAATTAAGAATTTATTAATATAAAATCCATTTAAAATCATAAAGCTGTTTTTTAATTAACAAATATTAATTAGGAAGGAGTAATTATATAATAATATAGGAGTTATTATAAGCAGTAATTATAATTACTCCTTCTTAATTATATAATAACCTGAATATTATCTATATATACCTGCAAATTATGAGCTGTATAACTAGTACAACAATTTCCTATCTTTGTAGTGAAAAAAGAGAACATATTTATGAATAGCATCAAAAAGAGATTGATCATTATGCTGAAGACGGTAGAAAAAAAATTATTAAAAAAAATCAGTAAGTTGAATAATAATAAGAGAATTAAACAATACAAAAGGAATAATAATAAATTAAAGGAAGTAGTGTAGTAATAAATTAAATTAAATTTCATGGTCATGCGTGATTTAGAAAAGTGGATGGAGTATTTTAGTCGTTGTGTTAACTTATTTTACAGTATATATGAAAAACAATATAAAAGTTATTACGAGAGATGTGTTTAAGTACTCTACACGATTATTTTAAATAGCATTTTGCAATGTGCGATATTATAATTATTTAAATGAATATAAAGAGTTAGTAAATGTCAAAACAAATTTTAAAGATGACCACTAAAGTTCTTAAAAAGTTTTTCTCACTTCCACCATTCAATTATTTCATTCTCATTTATTTCTTTAATATCTCATATGTGTGAAATGATTATAAAGGAAGAATAAATGTCGCATACTGGAAGAAAACATGTATTTTATAAGTCCTTGCTAATAACATAGACTGTTCCTAAAGATAGCAACCAAAACATTGCCCTATATAAAAGCTCATAACAGCATAACGTTGAAATAAATAATTTTGTAGGTCAGCACATATATTTCAAGAGTCTGTGTTCAGTGCAATCTGACATAAATACTACATTCTTAGTTACATATTTTTTTTTATTTATCTAGGAACCTTAACATATTTTATTGCATAACCAATTTTTTTTTATCCATCATTACCTGCATAATATAAAATATTACTTTTCAGGTTATAATCTACAACAAAGCGAATACATCTTATTATGTACAAAGTTTTAGGGGGGTAAATACTTTGAAGCCGATCAGAGCTTAAAAACATCAATTTTTTTTTTAAAACATTTTTGGTTTATTTAAAATTTTAATAATAATATTACAACTAAATTTTATCATAATTTACCCCAACCCCAGAAAAATAAATTTTAGGTAAATTTTTATTGGTTTTACATTTTTAAATGTATTTTTGTTTAGCCTTTTCCATTTAACATATTAAACATAGATATATTAAAACAATTCTTGTATGGAGATTTTGGAGATTAGAAGTAGGAAAAAAATACCGATTTTTGAATTTTCCAAACTTCTTTTATTTTTTAAAATATATAATGATAATTTTATAATAAAACTTCAAATAAATACCCAAAAAAAAAAAAAAAATGTAATGTAATTTTTATCATGTATCATTATTTTTCCATTATATAAGATCAAATAGCCATTGCCAGGAAAGTGTTAGCAGTTTGTTATCAGATTTTTTTCATTGTTACTATACGTGTAAATTATTTTAAAAATATGTAAAACAATACTTAATAAAATTACCAAGTTAATACCTTATACCACCAAGCTTACTGGTGGAATCCGATGAATTTCCATTGCGTTACAGGAGGAAATACAAGACTATGAAACACCCGATCAACTGCTTACGGAAAATGACCAGACACGCTCGCACTTTGCTACTTGAAGGAAGGACGTCCTTACAGCAGTCTTTTAGCCTTAGGCTGCTTTTCTATCTCCAAGAACTAGATCTGCTTGCCCCGAAGATACTTGAAAAGGGAATAGGATGCGGCGCCGCTTGGTTACGCGCGTCTTCAGAGATCGTATATTTACAATCTGAAAATCGTAAACGGGAGGTTTAAGATCTGCTAGAGACCAATTAAACAACGTGGCTAAGAATTACAATGGGTATACTCTCTATTTTACTCCCTGACACTCAGATATCATATAAGTTTAATGCCTGTTCTTTTGCGAAGTCTATGCAACTTACGCCGCCTTGAAAGTTATCGAAACCCGTAGTGACTACAGCTTCCTAGTAATTACCGACTCTAGGAGTGTACTTGAGAGCTTGAGCTGCAGACGTTCTAAATCCATCGTTCAGATTATTCATGATATCCTTTCAAGGATAAATAAGACTGTGGTACTGGTACGGGTTCCTGGCCATTGCGGCATCCTCGGAACGAACGGGCTGATGAGGTTGCCAAGAGAGCTGCAATAAATGGCATCCAAGTACAATCGACATGTGACAGAGATTTCACATGAGATCATTCCGTGTAAAATTGCGGGCTCAGTGGAATAGATCTTGGCTGCTGTGTCCTCCCACGGCATTATATAACATCCGGGAGAATGTGCTCGAGAAACCTCCTTCCCCGAGCAACAGAAGAGACCAAGTCATCTTAACTCGGCTGAGGATTGGACAGAATAGGCTTACCCACACTCACCTATTTGGCTCTCCTGAGAAGATCTGTGAGGCTTGTGAGGTCAAATTATTATGCACTATCTGCTCTTTGATTGAACAATCTTTGGAACCATTCGACAAAACTTAGATCTGGGTTCAGTTATGAAATTTCTATTAAACCAGAAAGAAGGTATAAAACATCTGTTGCGGTTCCTCTCCTACAGTAGAATGGAGAATACGATTTAGTGATTATTGTATTTTAGTTTGTATTTGTTGTTGTTACTTGTCTATATTTATTCTTTATTGTTTTTATGATTTATGTTGCTTTATGTAACACTGCATGATATTGTTGTTACTTTAGTCACTAATGACTGTAATTGTTGATGCGACTGTAAATAAAAGCATTAAAAAAAAAAAAGTTTACTATATGCTATTTTTATACTGGAGATCTCCTCTGTTAAAATGATAATATTTCATAAAAAAAGCTTTTTCTGAAGTTAAAAATTAGTTAAATATTTTTCTTCTTAAATCCTGAATAGGATTAATCTCAATTTAAAAATCCTTGATATAGGGTCTAAAACGCCGTCAGCAAAACAAAAAAAAAATTGATCTAAAACTCATGTTAAATGTAAGCACATCTTCCTGTTATTATTTACTGTTTTTACTTCCTTTTAAGAAGTAATACTTCCTTGTACTATGTAAAGTATTGTAATCGCAAAAAATATCGGGTTTTTTTAGATATCAACGGAAATATCCATTTGATCATCCTTGAATCCATTTTGACGATTTTCGGCATGAAATTTGTACATATGTATCTTGCGTAAATCAAAACCGATTACCCGTAGAATGATGAAATTTTGAATTGACTGTTGTAACATCGATTTGTGCACCTCCACATTTTATTGCTATCAACTAGACTAAAAGTGTCCAAAAAGACCAAAATTCAATTGTAATAATAAGGCCACATTGAGAGCTTTACAACTATATATAAATAATAAATAAACAATTATAAATACCTAAGAATTATACCTCCACCCTTTTAATAGTATTTGGAGATCGCAGATGTTGAAATATAACATATAACTGTCAGCTAAAAAAAATATATATATATATACACTAAAAAAGCGTGTACATCAAATGTTTCGTGAAGAACGAAATTTTGAGGTATCAAACAGAAAAATTATTAGAGAAATTTCAAAAGACCTTTGTAAAGAAAATGTTTAAGGAATATTGAAAAGCAAATATTCTTGATTACATCTTACATTTTGAATCAAGATTGGATTCATTTTACTTCAGAATTTGTACATATATTTAAAATATATTATGAAACGGTTGAAATTGAAAAAGATATGGTTAATTAGAAGATTAGCTGAGGAAATGATATAAAGCAGAAGAGATGGTAAAATATCTGGAAACCATCTCCACCGAGTTTTGGTTGTAATATTACAATTAATTTTAGAGTAGGTAAAGTTTTTCTTTTAAGTTATCTTTACTGTGTTTTTTTTACGGAAAAAAAAGTTACTTTTTTATTATGTAGTGCTGGAGAAAAGGATAAAAGAAAATCACCAGTATACTTCAAAAGTTTGAGTGTATGGTAGTTTTCTTATTTCTTAAACCACTTCTAAAAAGCCATCCGGTATTTATATACCTAAAAAAAATATAGTACGTTGTAAACAAAATCAGAATCAACCGTGGCAGATGCGCAGACTATTTTATAAATAGAAATAAAAAATTAATTCATCCCAATGTAGCTGCAGTGCGTTCACGCCTAGATTAACCACGCATACACTAATGACGAATTACGCATACTCACATCGTAAAGGAATGCTTTCTGAAATGATGTTCTTACTAACATCTTGATGTCCTGAATGCGACCGACCTTGAATGTGACCTGATTATATTTTTAACATAAATGTTTGTTTACGTGTGTATTATGATCGCTATGTAACAAATATACATATTCTGATTTTAGTTACACTTCTAGTTAAATTCGGTATACTTTATTTTATGATATACGGTTATTATATTAAAGCCATGTGTTACTGAAACATGATCCTTGCGTTAATTAAGCGTTTTTTTTAAATCTTTAAAAATTAGTTAAAATAAAATAAAAAATTCTAAGAAATGCTACATTTAACTAATTCTTTAGAGAATGAACAATTCCACATACATGTGAGCAATAAAAAAAAGAAAAACTTATAAATGTAAAGTACTGCGTATACAATATTACTATTACACACACCTACATCAATAATACAAAAGTGTACATACATATCGATAATACGTACTCACATGCGCGCGCATATATATATATACATATATATATATATATAAATGTATATAGACACACTCACACACATAAGCATAATAACAAATAGGTAGAGGTTGTAACACGTAAAAGAAGTAATGCCCATAAAGCGAGGTTAGCCGTTAGTCATAAATACATCAGTCTAAGCTAAGAAGGAAAGAAAAACAACGCCTTTTTAAACACAATGAAAGAGTAAATTCCATCCTAAGCCCATCACAAACGGCGTAGCAGTTTTACACACAAATGGGGACGAAAAGACTTCGTGCGCACACCTACATTCATATACATGCAAACACGTTCTACGAACACACACGCGTGCAAAAATAATGTTTCCTTTTAACATACTATGTAAGTTCAGGTAAGGTACACGTAAGCAATTGTATTTATCTGAACTTGGAATTACACCTGTTCAAATGGAGCAGTCGTGATCTTTTATAGAAGGAATGAATTAACAAATGACTGTGGCGGAAATACTTCTAGTAAAAAAAATCAAACAAATACGCGTGTATACATTCACACGCTTGCGCGCATACTAACAGGTTTTATAAATTGTAGCATTAAATGATAATAACTATTATTATTATTATATACAGTTGTAGCAGTAAAACTATTGGATTTAAGTAAAAAAATAAACATTAATTTAACTTAATTCCTTAGTTGATATTTTACGAGGATCTAGTATTTTGTCAATTAGAATCAGCCGATGATTCTTTTTTTTTTATCGACAGCCGTAAATTAATAAATAAATTATATTAAAAAAACTACAACTAAATAAAATTTTTGAAATTTTTTTAGAAATCGATGCCACACAAAAAACAATTACCAGCAACATAATAACTATAAAACCAAGATTTAAACAATTGAAAATGGTTTAATTTTAACATTTTTTCCGGTTTTTATTGAAGTAGCGATTTTTATTTAAATGTTAATTTTACACCAATCTGGCCTTCAAAAAACAGACTATGTTATATAAAATTCAGACACAAGAAAACAGAAGTTTATTTTCATAAAAATCAGACACAAATAAACCGCTACAGAGCGTGAGCTAAGAGGATATTTAATTACACAAGGACAATACGACATAATTAATACTCGAATACAGGTAATTATATAAATTGGTAATAAAAATATTTAAATTATATTTGTACTCAGTAACGTTTTTCTCGATCGATTAAGGCGTTTTAGAAAAACAAAACTGCAAAGAACGGAACTATTCTGCACTGAAGTATGGAATGTTTACTACTGATGACAATAGATAAGAGTAGTAAAATATATAACCAATAGGGACGCTGGTAGTAGAAGCGACGGTAGCAGTTTTAAAGGTTTCTTTGTACAATAACAATTACAATTACAATTGGCTCTCCTGCGGAGCCATAAGTAAATTTCCTGACAAAAGTACATGATAAGGAGGTCGTTAAGGAACTCCCAAAATAAGTAATACACAATAAATAGTTGCAAGTAAACTTAAAGTACAGTATGATATTTCAAGCTCAGTCATAAATCGCGAAACATTAATTTCAGCACCACATAGTCCAGAAAAACAAACAATAATAACAAAGAATAAAAAAACAAAAAAACAATAATAAACAGAAATAGTAGTAACAAAGAAATTAGATACGACATAACTAAACTTGTCCGTGTTAGATTCCAAACTGTTACGCACCCTAAGTCGAGAACATGAAAACGCCTCAACCACTGGACGTCCCTGCTGTTATTGAATAGATTAATTGCAAAGTTATTTATATGATTCTCAAGCCTCCGTAAATATTTGACACTGCGCTGCCGTGCAATCTTTATGGGATTGTTCGATTGTAGAATGGCCACACCTGAACCCAAAATGATGATCCGGAATTATCTCTCCCTTTACTCTCCAACAGTGGTTGAAGCCTGTGCAGTAGTAGCTTCTCAAACAGTTTAGACAAGTAATAGGCTAATTGGTCTGTAAGAAGAAACTTTCTTGCAGACTTCCCTGGTTTCAAAATCATCACCACCTGCAACACCTTCTATTCCGCCGGGAAGTAAGACGTCCGCAGAACAACGTTAAACAGATTCCTAATGTACTCGATGCGTTTAAGGGATAGAATGACAAACATTTTGTGCGTCACTAAGTCAAAGCCGGGGACCTTCCTTATTCGCCTTCCTTGACTGACTAATTTCAGTACCTCCCTCGCAGAGATCGGTTTAATCGGGAAGCTGATTGGCATTGGGCTCTCAAGGAAGTCGTTAACATCCACATGACCGGGATCCTCTTCATCGTGGGATCGGAACGTTACCTCTAAGTGTGTAGCAAACAGATCGGCCTTCTTCTTGCCAGTCCTGGCCCACGATCCAGTACGCCTTTGTAGGGCGGGGAGTATTCCTGGGGATCGTTTCAGTCCCTTCGTGGCCTTCCATAAGGAGTATCGGTATCCGTTTAGGCGAGAAAGATTTCCTATGAACTCCTTGAATGTTTCGTCTATGATAGTCCTCAACAACCTACTCAGCTTCCGCGCTGTCCTACTAAGAAAAGTTCTGTCTTCTGGCTTTCTAAAACGCTGCCAATTTCGCCGAAGACGCCGGTTCAAGACAATTAATTCTATCACTTCCCTCAGTTAGGAATTGTCTCTGGCTGAGTTCAAATCTTCTTTTTGTAGGCCATCATGCTCTCTCCTGCATGACCAACGTCAACAGGTACGTCGCGTAATCAATATCCTCAGAGGTATCTATTGGAAACGGGTCGGATGGTTAGCAAGCTACGCGTTTCAATTCGCTTTCCACCTACACTACCTCTCCATTATCACTGATATACCCTGCAGCCTCGGTAGTTTTCCGGATGGTTGAACTGATACAAGGCGTAGGTCGCAGGAATGCTACTGTTGTTCCTGGAACAGTCAGCTGTACGATGGCCCTATCCACATTTCACGTAGTGGAAACGGAAAGGCCTCATACAATTTTTCTTAGTGTGCCCATATTGCTGAAACATCATGCACTGCTCAAACTTCATGCACTGGCATCTCGAACGAAACTGTGCAATTATCAATGTACTCCAATTCAAAGATATTCAAAGATGTTGTTCTCCTGTGGCTTCAGGTTCACGAAGAAAGTCTATGTGGGCTCCTTAGTTACTGCGGCATGCATTTATCAAGTCCTTCACCCGATGCCCGTGGCCTTCTAATTGGGTTCTTTATCATCCCCAGTGGAATCGAGTAGTGCAGGTTTCTGATTACAATCGAAAGGCTCGTTGATCCTTCCTTGTGAAAGTATGACCTATCAGACCATTCTTCCCAAAAACATGTATAGTCTTCTTGTACGCCTCGATGTCTCTAGAAATTATTTTCAGCTGCTTATCTCCAACCAGTGAAATGCTGTAATCACTCTTGCATACGACCGCTTCCTGCAGTTCGTATAACTTCAGAACGTCGTTTATCCCATAAAGCACAATCGGAGAAGTTTTTATTGACTCAGGCTGGTTCACAACACCCGTATTCTCCAGTGTAAGGCCACATTAAATCTATTCGATACTAGTAAGTCGCCATTGCTAGGACTACGATTTACTGCTTGCCTCCTCGGCACAGGTATCGTCCTCCACTGGCTAGTAGTAGGCCGGGACTCAATGGTTATACTCTTATCACTCGAAGCACCTGACAGATTGTTTGCCAAGTCGTCTCTAATAAGCTTCCTGCGCTCAGCCCTCCTCGGGTCCCTAATGAACGACGGCAGCGGACCACGTTTCCTGGACGGTACATGACAACCTCCACTATCAGAGGGCCTGTAGTCTACCACACCTGCCAAAAGCAGCTGATCCATACCGAGCAAGAACTAAGCGTACACAAACATAAACGAAAATTAGAAACCGTAAAAAGTAAACAAAGAAGTAAGCAGAAAAGTAAACAAACAAAGAACACTCCTTAGCAACGGAGCTATACGAGGGCGACGGAGTCCACGTATCTCACCGTCGCCGCCCATCCCGGTAAACCCGGACGAACGACGACTTCACAGGAGGCTGTCCGTCACCCCCTATATATTCTTATATATTATTAGAATTATTCTATATATTCTGACACAGTCCTGAATTCGTCGACTCCAGATAGCATTGTTGGTACAATTGTGTATAAATCGAGAGGTCCATTTTGTTGTTCGCAGATGCCTCTTTCGACCATCCATCGTCGACACCTGAACAACACGTGTTCAAGGGAGTCAAAGTCTCCGAAATATCGGCACTCAGATGTAATTGCCCTCCTCCTCCCGAAAAGATATGACCTGTAGACTCCGTGCCCCGTTAAGAACTGGGTTAACCAGATATTGAGTTTGCCAAATTTGCGATCAATCCATGGTGCAACCTGTTTTCTCTTTACTGATGAGGAAGCTGTGTACTCACTTAGCTTTAAAATTATAATGGAAAATACTACAGAAAATTGGTAAGTTATCTTCTTCAATCTTATTCCTATTAGAATTTGTTCCACGATATTATTATTATTGATAGTAGTAATTACTATTAATAAAAAAAAAAAAAAATTAAAATATCTAATGTTGTTTTTTAAAATCATTACTCTTTCAAATACATATAAAATAATTTTTTATTTTCTTCTATTTATTTTTTTGTTAGCAATTTTTTATACTCTAAAGAAATTTTTTTAATTTAATTCAGGTCATTAATTTAGCTAAGTTAATTATAATGCTTTAACCAACCGTTCACTTACAATTTTATGGCAGTAAAGTCTTGGAAGTGTTTTCTTTTGTTTACTTCTTTTTTTAAGGAAATAAAATTAAATTAACCATTATTGATTTTACTAGATGCTTCAATAGTTTTTACATCAGTTTTGCATTCTATTATAATAAAATACTATGAGTTATTATACCCCAAAGGCGATAATTCTTAATAATTAATTCTACTTCAACGATTACTTTAAAATTCGTAAAGTAACATTTTTTTGAGAGAGATTTAATGGATGGTTAATATTTTTATTAATGGATTATTTTTAATGAATAGCATTACAATACAGACCACCTACGTATAGTAAAGTTATTAATTAAATTAATTTTCACTTAGTATTTTTAATTATATTATTAAATATTAATATTAGATTAATTGCAATTATTTTTTTTTTACTTTTGTTTTTAGACCTTAGTATAGAGTGATAATTTACTTTACTACTTGGACTTTATAATCTTATAAGTAGTTACCAAACAGTCAATATCAATAAAATACTCAGAAATAAATTTTTAAAAAAATAATGGAAAGTTTTGTCTTTAAAATCCATCAAATTATAACAATTTAAGATTATAAAAGGAATAATCATATCGTAAATAAACTACTCAAATATAGTATATATTATTAGTGTATATAATCATTTTTTTACCGACTTTAAAAGGGAGAAGATTCTCAATTTTACCTGAATTTTTTAGATATACTCTTCTGGACCGTTTTCGACGATTATTTTTTTTTTAAAACTTCATCACTGGTCTTGTCATTTTTTTCCAAATATGCAAATTGGAAGACTAAAGAAAAAAATAATGTTCTATACATAAATAATTTCAGGATACTGTTAATTTGTTTTCGTCATTACTTCTAAGTTCTTACATTGCCCAATCGGACAAAATGGATAATAGGTTCAAAAAGATTTATTAGTTATTTGAAGTCTATTCGAAATAATCTACTTATATAAAATTTCCTTGGTGCATGTCGCTTCTAAATCCTGATATTTTATTTTTTACTTCTTTTTATATATTTATATTTTTTTGTTTAATCGCCCTTAGACACTGCTTTAGAAGATAAGATGAATGATTTGTAGCGTGTGTGAAAGTGCCATTCCTGATCGGGATTCGAACACAGGACCTCCGGATGAAAGGCAGAGGCATTACCACTCGCGCCACGGAGGCCGGTTCAGAAACTGCCTTTACTAGGATTTGAACCTTAGAACACTCGACTTCGAAATCAGCTGATGTTGTACGACGAGTTCACTACTAGACCAATCCAACCCAATCTTAATCCTGAAATTTTTTTTTTTTTTGTTTAACCTCCTTGTCCACTGTTAGGTATTGCTTCAGAGGGTAAGATGAATAATTTGTAGCGTGTGTGAAATTGCCATGCCTGACTGGGATTCGAAAACGGGACCTCCGGATGAAAGGCTGAAACGCTTCACCGAATCTTTTTTTTTTGTTTTCCGTAGGGAAACTTTTCACCGGATCTTGACGTTTTGATACCTAACGAACCCAAAAACCAAATGGAAATTTTTTGGATGTTCTTATATACGTGTGTGTGTTCGGTCTTGCACTCCTTATATCTCCAGAACTACCGGACCGAGTTTGACCAAACTTGGTCAAATTACTTCTGAATATGGAGCATTGATGCCATTAAATTTTCAACTTAAAAGGTTAAGGGGGTGAAGCTGTTGAGCAAGGTCATCATCCTCAGTATCTCGAGATTTCGCCTAATTAAGGTCTTATTTTTCTTAGGCACATTTTTTTACAATTAAAAAATAATAATATTTTCAAAATCGCACCCCCACCCCAAAAAATGATCTGAATAAACTAGCGGCTGTATGGGTACCCTGTCTCAATAGTACCCCCTTTCACCAAAAGGAGTGTTAGTGTAGCATGTACATCTATTGTAGTCGTCTGAAAGTCGTGACGTCACAGGTGAGCAATGGAGTTAAATAAATGAATAAATAATATTTAAAGTGTAAAAAAAATATTTAAAGTACCGCCACACCTCCCCGAATGAAATACGGTATGAGCACGCGCGTTAGTTTATTATTAAAAAGATTATATTTAAATAAAATTATAAATATTTTGAATTAATTTGTGTGTGTAAACTTTGTATCAGAAAAAAACGGCTTGACGGGATAGTCCAACAACTGCGTTGTCAGCTTTATTTTTTAAATATAATATGAATTTTTTTTTCTGGCCGTTGACCAGAAATTTACGTATTATTTTTTAATTAAATGAATTTATTTATTACTAGTAGACTAGGCAATGCTTCGCTATTGCTAAATTTGAGTATATAATATATATATATATATATATATATATATATATTAAATGAACACAATTGAAAGTTTGATAAAGCTTTTCCCCTTTTCCAATTTTCATGTTACCACATTCCCTTTCCCTTTCTTTTTTCTCCTTTCCTTTTTTCATTTCCTTTTCCCGTTTTTCTTTTCTCTGTTGTCCTCTTCTTTCTTTTTACCCCGATTTCCCTATCTTCCCTTTTACCTTTATAGATTCCCTTTTCCGATTTTTCCCTTTCTCCCTTTTCCCCCGCACGTAAATCGGTCCAGTTTTTGTCTGTAGCGGATACAAACATCGGAAACATTGAAATGGAATCGTAAAATATTTAGTATAGCGTGTATAACTTTTACGTACAACAGATAGCGATGGTTTTCAAAAAAGCATGTTTTTACCTATCACAGGTGTGATATCTTAGATATATAAATTGCAGGCATATAAGAACACGCGTGTATTCGAATGCAACGTTGTGTTAAAATTTCAAAGCAATCGGTGAAGAACTTTCGAAGATTTAAGTGTTTGAATAAACGAACATTTACATTCTTATTTAAATAGAACTGTGTTTTTTGAATAATTTGTAAGCAAGCGGTAAAACTAAATTACTTATTTCTACTGGTTTATTTTTATAGTGTAATAACAATAAAGTCTGATATGATTCTTATATAACATGTATTTTTGTCAAAATTTTATGAAAAGCAACGGGTACTTTGATTAAAAAAGTGTTAAAATAAAAAAAAATATATAAAAAAATAAAATGAATGTGATTAAAAAAAATGAGGGTATAGAAAGAATATCAGTAACTGTCTCTTTAATGACATCTAACATTTTTTTAGCGTGGTTCTGGCGTGTTTAATTCCATTTATTTTTTTATTTTTATCAAAACGTTGTTTTCTTACGAGTAATTTTACACAAACGCCATTTTTTCATACAAGCTGCATTTTTTAATAGATTTATTCTTATTTCCCTATATACGAGTACATTAAATATAAAAAAACAAAACTAATTTAAACACCCTGCAATGAAGGGTGTTTAAATTTAGAAGTTGGTATCAAATTTAATACAAGTCAACAGCTGGTAATTGTTTTCAATATGACACTAGCTTTCTATAAATCGATTTGTAAAAAGAAATTAAAATTATTAGTTTTTAATTTTTAAAGCGGTTTTCCTTTCAAAGTCAATTTTATTATTAGTTTTTCTCTATTAATTTTATTTAAAATCAGTGGTTTGATTTGGTGTAGTACAAAAAAATACACCATTCTTTTCTGTGCTAATATTTTCTTTTAATATACTTTGTACATCCTTGATCATATTTTTTATAAATTGTAACCTTTATTTTCCTTTGGCTATTTTATCATCTACACTTTGTGCTGAATTTTTGAATTAATAGATTTAATTTACTCTGAATATCTTTAGGTACTGTACACGTATTACAGCAATGAAATGTTGGGTCAGATAGTGTAACAAGCTTCCTAACTTTCTTTAGGAAACATATTGCATGTACACTTTGCATTTAGTAGATAAGTTACAATATATATTACAATGCAAGCGATAGCATCCAGGCCTTTCATCCGGAGATCCGGGTTCGAATCCCGGTCAGGTATGACATTTTCACACACGCTACAAATCATTCATCTCATTTTCTGAAGCAATCGTTCATCCTCATGCATGGTTGTGAGAATATTAAATATATTACAAATGTTAATTAAAGAAAAATGAATTACTCATTTTACTTCATTATATTTCTGTTGGCATGGTGACAGAAACATAATGAAGTAAATTGATTAGTTTTTATTTCTTTAATGACTATCTTTAATATTTTAACCCCCAAAGGACTAAGACCTAGATCTAAGACTTAAAACATTCCATACGATAACAAAAATATATTCTGAAAATTCGACAGAAATCGGTCAGGTGGTCTCTCATGATGATGTTACAAACAAATTTTCGTATTTATATATAAGATTTGGGTTTCAATTATATATATAAATTGGGGTTCAATTAACCACACGTCTTAGGAAAGTCGGGCTGGGTCTGTACAAGACTGAAAAATTTATATGTCAACAAAACAACATGTAAATCTTTTAAATGGAATAAAACCTCGTAATAGGATCACGTATGACAATAATGTAAGAAATTTTAAGTGATGGAAGCAAGGCGAATTTACGCAATCGGTAGAAAAGTACGACTGACGTAAAAAAAGTGATGCTGTGTTTTCGGGTGGGATCGGATTGGAATAAGATGCGGCCACCCTTTCAATAAATTGTTTTTAATATTTACTGTCAACAACTGGAAATATTACGCAGCAATCAAGATAAAGCGACCAGATTTGATCAATAGGAAAGATAATGACTAAAGACCGGATTATGTGCATTTGCATATTAAGCCCTTTCTCACCGGTTATTGCATACATTCCTTAAAATTTATTGATGATGGATATTTTCGTTATATCTACAATATTTTTCGGTAGGCTACCTAGTTAATAAATGATATCTTACTTTGTAGCCAACCAAATCTATTAGCTGTATGGATCTTTGAGTGCACTTAGCAGCCGCGCATTTTAATGGTTTTGGTATGATAATATCCTTATGAGGTCGGAGTTGAGTAAGTGTACTCGTACCGTACGGACGTGTTGTTGTGCTGCTCCCCAATTATAATATTTTTGGACTGGTTTTTCCGGCTTTTTCTTGGAGACGACAATAGGTATTGTTAGGTGAGTGTTTACTGGATGTGTTTTGAAATTTTTACGATTTTTGGTTAATGGACGGATTTTTTATTGTGTTTTTTGTCGTTTCAACCTTATTGTCACAAGCAATAAGGATTATAGTGGAGCGTCTCTTCGCTGTACGTGATTATTCGGTTATCTCCAGCTGATAACAGATAACATATCAGTAAGTAGTAATATAATTAATATAAATGTTATTTACGATAACTGATTACATCGGTCAAGGACTTAGGAAATTCTCTAATACTTCCTGCTGTGTATAGGAAATTTTACTGAGTGCTACGAAGCGAATTTAGTAGGGGGAATTCCTTTTCCTTCATAACTCCTGCAATAGTTACCCTCTCCAAAAACTTCCTTGATATAAATCCCGATCACAAAAATCCTCAACTTGTGACCCCTCCCCCCAAAAGTTTTTATTAAATTTTTGGGAGGATACATTTTACCCCCCTCGACCACTCGCTGGACTCGGAATTGTCTTCTGAGTCCAGTGCCACAACATGAGAAAGCGTGGGTCACTTCCTTTGGAAGGTACATTCTCCCAAAGTGGTGGCACGACGAAATCGTCTGTAGCCAAGAAAATGGACATCAAAGGGAAAAAGAGAGTCGTCAGGGCTCCTCTGAAGAAGAGGATGGGTCGCCCTACTCATTTTCCAGTCTGGTTCAACAGCTTGGACAAGCGATTGATGCCCTGAAAAAACATACGGCGTCAAGTTTGACTAGATATATAGCAGTCCACGAGCAGGAGCTGAGGAGAATACATGAGGGCTTAACTGATCTGTCTGATGTGCCCCTTCCCGTAGAGGTTAACACGCAGTCCACTCAGACTGATCCTGCTTCTGACACGGATCAGACAGAAATCTTAAATCTTGATTTGTCTGATGATGAATTAATTGAGTTACTCCCGCGCAGGTGGTCTGCGTGGGCAATGAACAAGGCGAAAGTCGTTACTCTTCCGACAGACGGGGATACATGTCAATTTGTTGACATCAGTAAATCGAAGAGAGCGGCCACAGAGAAGATCCAAGCAGGCATGATCGCATTAGACTCCTCCACAATGATGGAGAGTTTCCAAATGGAGTCTACTAAGAAAAATAAATTTACTATTTTCTTCGATTCCGAAAAAGGGGAAAAGCTTGCGGCCAGATGCATTAGAAATGCATTAAGAAAGGTACTAGTCAGTGTACGCAAAGTGACCTATATTCTACCAACTGGTGAATATGGCAATATTTTGAGAAAAATACTTATTTATTTGCATAGAACCAACGAGGAACCTGCAACATTGGTAGTACCCAGGAAATCAGATTCAAGCCGTGGGCGATCTAGGTCTGCTTCGGCTCGTCGCTCGACGGCTCCGGTTGAGGGGAGCAAGATAGTTGTTATCAAGGGACAGGGTAAGTCCTATGCGGATTTGCTCCGTACCATGAAGGGCAAAATAAACAAGGAAGAAGCTGGAGAAGTTCTTTCTCTAAGAAAAGAAAGAAACAACGAATTAGAGTTCAGGATCAAGAATGCCGAGCAAGCAGCTCAATTTACTACGGTGCTTAAGGACAGGGCAGACCTTCAAGTGAACGTAAGAACTAGGGGTGATAGAAGAGCGGTTGTGCATATAAAGGACTTAGAAGAAGACACGTCAGAGCTTGATATTAGTGAGGCGATAGTTGCAGTTATTGGTGCCGCTGAAACGTTCCGGATCACCTCGATAAGAAACGCCTACGGTAATACACGTAATGCTACAGTCATCACAAATCATAGGGCAGCACTAAAATTGATTTCGAAATGACTTAGAGTTGGCTGGGTACACTGCCGCTCATACATCAAAACGGATCCTGTCAAATGTCATAAATGTTGGGCGCTGGGACACACCAGTTTTGAGTGCAGAGGTTTTGAGGTGCAGAGTTGTAGCACAAAGCCTACCTATCAGGATAGGTAGGCTTTGTGCTACAACTGTGGGGGTACAGGCCACTTTATACGTGATTGTAAAGCGGCGTCCAAATGCCTCGATTGTAATGGGGCTGACCATCGCACCGGAGGCGTAAAGTGCGGCAAAGCCAGAAATGATTAGTATAATATATTCCGATGCCAACAGGAGTATTCTGTCCCATGATTTAGTGGGAGAGACCGCCAGGGAATTGAATGTTGACATCGTGATTACTACTGAGCCGAACTTGGGTACTGCTGCTCGTGATGACTGGCTGGCTGATATTGTTGGCGATGTCGCTATAACAAACATCAGTAATAGGATCGGTTGGCAGTTGCATCATAGAGGAGAGGGAATTTTAGCGAATATTTTGCCGAATTTTGTCCTTGTGGCTAGATACGTGAATCCTAATATTGGAATTGCTGAGTATGAACTTTACATTGACGAAATACAACGGGTCATCTTACAGTCACTGAAAAGAGCCGTGGTTATGGGTGATTTTAACTGCAAGGCCACGATTGATGGTAGCAGTTATACTAACAGAAGAGGGAAAATCTTTACAGAAATGATGATGGCGACTGATATGATCTGTCTAAATGACGACTCTTATACATTTGAAGCCAGAAGTCATAGATCTGTATTAGACCTGACATTGGTTGACAATAGTTGGGATCCTTCGCTCTATCAATGGAGAGTTTTGAGGTCAGAAACTGGTAGTGATCACTTTGCCACGTTATTTTCTTTTGACGGTATACGACCGGTGATCGGGAGAACATCAAAGCCGCTGAGATTGTCTAAAAGACAGGTAGAAGTAGTGGTTGATAAAGTTACTCGCAAGCTCATGGATGGCAGAGAGGTTACGCCTTTTGTTCTGCAGGAATTAATAGTCACGGAGATAGCGAGGTTTCCCCAAAATATCAGGGGGTATCAACCCGCTTACTGGTGGACTGCGGAGATTGCGGACCAAAGACGGATTCTGCAGTACTGGCGAAGGAGAAAATTTAGACTCCGTAGAAGAGGCGGTGCTGTGTATGAGCATACTGTAAATATGTTTGCTGATGCCAGGCGGTTACTAAATTACCTAATAAAATCTAGCAAGAGGTGCTCTCTTGCTAGATTGGAAGGATTGGTTGGAAGGAGTTATGCTTGGAGCTGGACTCGGACCCGTAGGGACGTTCTTTTCAGATCGTCATGGGAGGACTGGGTAGACGTTTGCCTGTCCTTACAGCTGAGTCTGCTGGTATACAATTCAGAACACTTTTTCCGGTGGCTGAATCGGGCCTATCTGAGCTGGTTGAATGCGATGCAGGTCGATTCACACAACATGAAGTAACCTTGGCGGTATCTAGACTCAGGAACAAAAAGAGTCCGGGTCCAGACTGTATTCCTGCTGCGATCCTCAAGGGACTTATGATGAAAGCCCCTTGGGAAATGACAGGTGTGGCAAGTTATTGCTTGCAGAACAGGACCTTCCCTAATTGTTGGAGGGAGTCGCGCACTGTCTTCTTGCCCAAGAAGACTGCTAATGCAGAAGTGGTTGGTTACCGCCCGTTGAGCCTCATAAACAATATGGGGAAAGTGGCTGAGAGATTGATCGCAGAAAGGTTACTGCTTGAGTTAGCGGCAGGCGGGGGTATTCATAACAACCAGTATGGGTTCAGGCGTGGCAGATCGACGCTTCAAGCGATTGAAAAGATAACTAGCTGGGCTATAACAGTCAAGGCTGGAACATGGCGCACCAGGAAGATTCCTTTACTCGTTATGCTCGACATTATAAATGCTTTTGGGACCGTCCAGTGGGACTCCATCATGGCGGCTTTAGTCAAAAGGCGAATAAGCCCTTACATTACGAGACAGATCTCCGAATACCTGTCTGAAAGATGGACTACGGTTAGCACGCTTGATGGTGACATACGATACCAAGTTCATGGTGGTGTCCCCCAGGGGTCAGTACTGGGACCATTACTTTGATTACTGGTCATTGATGATGTATTACGACTACAGCTACCTGAAGAGTCGGAAATAGTGGCCTATGCTGATGATTTAGCGATACTCACCTCTGCGAGATCAGAAGATGTCCTCGAACAAAGGAGCAATGATACTCTAGAGATCCTAAATAACTGGCTAACCGACAAAGGATTAACACTTTCAGTAGATGAAAGTCAATAAATTATGCAAGGAGACGGCTGCGAGATCTTGAACTTAAGATAGGGGAACATAGGCTTGAACGTGTCAATCGGGCTAAATATCTGGGAGTGATAATTGATAAAACCTTAAGCTTTAGTGCTCATATAGTATATATATATATGCGAGAGAGTCGAAGGATTACTACAAGCCCTCATAAGGCTATTAGCTGGCTGAGATGCCCCAAGATCATCTAAACGTAGGGTTTTAGTCTCCGCATGCACCTCGGCTTTATTGTATGCTGCACCTGTTTGGTATAGAGCCATATTCACGCAAAGGAATGCTAAACGATTGAGGAGCCTACATAGACAGGCTCTAGTTGGGGTGATGTTCGGATACCGCACAATATCTTATGAGACGGCGTGCGTTCTGGCGTCCACAAAACTCATAGAACTCCAGGTCTTGGAACGCTGGCTTCGCTTTCAGGGCATGGAACGGGGTGATGCTTCTGAAGTGGTAATGCGGGCATGACAGCGTAGATGGAGTCAACATGAGGGGGCTATGTGAACAAAAAGGTTGATTTCAGACATTAGCCAATGGGTCAAACGAAAGCATGGCGAGGTCAGCTACTATGTCTCTCAGATGTTCTCTGGACATGGAAATTTCGAGCAATATTTATTCCGCTTTGGCAAAAGAAGCTCTCCACGTTGTCGGTACTGTGAACGCGATGACACAGCTGAGCATACAATATTTGAATGCGATAAATGGACAACAGTTAGGTTTCGCACGGGAATACAGAATCTCACACCCGAGGAACTAATTAGCTTCATATTGAGTTCTAGACAAAATTGGAATAATTTTGAAAAATTCTCCTTTTTAGTTTTAAAAGAGAAAAATGATACTGAAAGACGTATGGGGTACTAATAAAGACTGAAGTAATTGTAGAACTAGGATATTCATGAGTATTGTCTCTTTATGAAACCTACGACCGCGAGTAGGCGTTACGAGATCGGACTGGGAATGTAAAGACCGAGACCCGGCTTCGTAGTTGGTGGCTGGGAACGACATAGTCGGGCCTGGCCTACCTTCTGCGGGGTTAGAGGCAGGCAACACCAAAAGACCGAGACCCGGTTCCCGGGGCTGTGGCTGGGGACGGCATAGTCGGACTCAGTTCCTGCCCTGGGGATTTGAGGCAGGCAATGTAAAGAAAACAAAAAGAAAAGATCCGACCGGGGGGGCTGACCTACCGTGCCGGACATACAGTCGGTGGGTGGGGAGGCCTCCTTTGAGTAAAAGGACACTACCTCGGGCTGCGTATACTTAAATTGGATAACCGGCCCGAGGGAGTAGGGGGAAAAAAAAAAAATAATAATATCCTTATGAGGTCAAATAAAACACAGGCACGCGCAAGACAAGGACAGACGATATCGTTCTGCGTTGCGCATGCCTTCTGCAGCACTTCTCCCGCTAGGCAATTAAATTACGCAAGTTATTGTTGACGCGCCCATTTTGTTAGTTTAGTTTTTTATTTATTTGAGAAAAGTTTAATATGTACCATGCCTCTCTAAAAAAGTGTCTCTTTGTATATAGCTAACTCTCCTGGAAAATTTACTTACAATGGAGATGTTTTATATTGTCGAGTTTGCGAGAAAAATATTTCTTGACAAAAAAGTTTCAAATAGACCAGCATGTGATAGGCGGAAACAAGTTTTCATATGACAGGATTGCAAAAGAAAAGCCCGAGAACAACTTATAAGAACGGCAAGTAGCAGTGATTTCGCTTCAAGAGGTAAACAAAAAAAAACTACTTTAGCATGGATTTATAATATTCCTCTTTACAAACTTACAAATCCTATCTTTGAAAATTTTCTGGGAAAATATTGCTTGAATCAAAATATGCCAACAAGTTATACATCAACAATTTACCTACAAGTTCTGGAAGAAATACGCAATGAAGTCTAGAATAGCATTATTTGGATTTCAGCTGACAAAACTACCGACAGTTGTGGCCGTTACATTGCAAATTTAATTGTTGCTGCATAAAAAATAGAGCCTTTTTCTTCCTATTTGCGGGCCTATAAAGATCTTGAAAAGACAATTCATTCTACGATCGCCAGATTTGTAAATGAGGGTATTAAAAAAATATTTCCTAAATCTTCTGCAGATGAAAGCGTGTTTATATTTCTCTCAAATGCTGCTCCCTATATGATCAAGGCAACCAAAGACCTTCAAGTATTTTATCCCAATTTGATTCATGTGTCATGCTTTGCTCATGGAGTACATCCATTCGCTTAAGAAGTACGATCCACGTTTGGGAATGTAAATAAACTGATTTCAACAAAGGAAGTATATCTTAAGGCACCTGCTCGCAGTAAGGCCTATAAAGAAAAATTGCCAAATGTGTCCTTACCTCCTGAATCAGTGGTAATTTGATGGGGAACGTGGATTGAAGTTGTACTGTTTTATAATGAACATTTTGAGGCTATCAAAGGTGGAGTAAACGACTTTGCTGAGACTCTGGCAGTTTGTCAGTCCAAGGAAGCATTTAACGATTCTAGAACAAAAAAAAACCGTGATTGTCTCTCATTTTTCTAACATACCTACGAGTATTAAAAATCTTGAAACTCAAGGTTTTGGTGTTGACTGAATCTATTCATTTAATGAATAAAATCTGCCAAATGAACTCCACATTGCCAGAGGTATTCCCGCGTAAACTTAAGTAAAATTTGAAAACATTTTGAACAATAATCCAGGCTTTGAGCCTTTGTGCCAGATTGATAGTTTTATTAATGAGACAGGTGAACTTTTGCCAGCAACAATAAGTGCTAACACTGTAACCAAATTTAAATACTGCCCAGTTACCTCAGTGGATGTAGAACGATCTTTTTCCGGTTATAAAAATATTTTGTGTGATATAAGACACAATCTTACTACCGAACATTTGAAACAGTACCTGATTGTTTACGTTTACAAAAAAAAAAAAAAAAAAAAATTGTTAATTATCGATATGTTATCAACTACTTATCAATTACTTATCGATTATTCAACTACTTGCTAATTGTATGCTGATTTTGAAATAAAAAAAACTAAAAATTACTATTTTTTATTATTTAAAGTTTCACATTTCGAAACTTTTCATGCATATTTTAAGCATTATTCATGCATATTTCAAGCTTTTTATGTTGCATATAATCCGGTCTCTAATGATGACTTTCATCACGATTACGCCTGACTCTGATCACTGGTGACCTATTGAAAATTGAGAGAGCTTGACTGGAAAGTTTTCATCATCCCCCCACCATAGTCATGCACTTGCACCGTTAGATTACTATCTGTTTTGGTCTCTACAGACCTCTCTTAATAGTATACATTTAGCTTCAAAAGAGGTCTCTGAAAATTACTTTTCACAATATTTCGTCCACAGATAACAGAAGTTCTACAATAAAGAGATTATGATTTCGTTTGAAAAATGCGAAATGTGGTCAGTCATCAAAATGACACATATTTAGTTTAAGAAATTTTATTTTAAGAATAAAAAACCTTATTTTACTTTTGCTTTAAAATATGAAGAGACCTGTTACCAACCTAGCTTTAGCTTAATACAAGATATCTAATCTTAGTTTTACTCAGCATGATCGAATTTTTAATATGACGTATCGGATATTATATACTTTAATTTAAAATTGCAAACGGTACAATTATTTTTTTTTAATTTTCCAAACATTACGAAATCTCTTTGTAAGTTTATTCGTAAGATGTCGAGGTAAATTAGAAAATTTACTTTTTATTTTCAAGTAAGCGTAATTTTAATAAAAAAAAATATATATTTCAATTTCATCTCGTTGATAATTAAATATAATACAAATTATTTGTTTTTTTTTTGTTTTTGTTTTTTTTTTTTTAGTACATTTTATGTATTATTAGTTAGGAGTACCAAATTAATTAACAAACTATCATCAGTAAAATTATGATCTGAGTACTAAAACGTATAGTACATTAATTACATTTTATTTTTTAATTTATTTGAAGCGGTTACCGTAAGAAGTAACAGGTTGAGACTCTATATTGTGGAATAATACGTTATAAGATAGTTGTATGGTATGATGAAAGCAGGGATATAACAATTAATCAAGTTGGTATCCCTGTTATTATGCATGCTAATCTGTAAGCTGTAGTTATTGTGAACGTTATGCCAGTGTGTGTATGTGTGCCTGCTTGTATATTTGTATGTATGTGCCTGTGTATTCGTTCATTCAGTCCTATTAATAAGACTGTATTTTAAACACCTTTCTTAGATTGGCTCATTACCGATTTTTATTTGGGTTTTATAGTTTGCCAACACGAAAGGAAGCTCGTAATGCACAATTATTGCAGACACTAGAGTTGTGCGTGCTCGCACGCGTTTGTTAGATTAATATTATATGTATGTATCGACTGTGTTGGCATTACTAGTCACGCAAACAGTTATACCTTCAGATACAAATTGCTTCTTGTGTTTTTTTTTTTAACTTTGATCAATTTGTTGAAAAATGTAACAATATTTTCATACTACTAAAAAAATAGATTGAATGTAACTTACATTTTGATAAAATAGGGTTTTATTAACATAGAAGCTTTGTTAATTTTTCACGATTACAGTACTTCCTTTACTTCGTACAAGGAAGTAAAGACTCTTCCTTAGTAAACTAAATATCTCAAAGTTTTTTATTTTACGCTAAAACCCCAACAATATATGTATATTTTTTTAAATTTTTAATGAAATTATTAAATTTAATTTATAAAAAAAAAAAATTAGGATAGAATTTTTTTTAAGAATGAATGTTTCTCCATGTAGAACTGAAAACCTGTGAACTGTATTTATTCTCATAATTCACATGAAGTTATAAAAAAGATAGTTAAATAAAGATAAAGTTAAAAGAAGTTAAATAAAAAAGAACTTTTTTATAATGTCATTGTTTTTGTTATCTATAAAAACTTTATTTCAAATTAGAAAAACTAATAACTTTCCCGGAACGCGGCTAAAGCCGCGTTCCGGGAAAGTCCTACAACTGTGGGTACTGATGCACGGCTTATAAACCCAACTTAGTTTAAAATATTTACAATTTAATTTAAATATAATATTTTCTTGAAGAGAATTTCCTTTCTAGGACATATTTTCAGAATGGAAGAGACCAGACTTATCAGACGGATAATCGAACTTTTCTGGAACAAGAAAAGCAGACCGAACTGGTTATACGAAGTACAGAAAGACATGAAGGAATTAGACATAACCCGTGAAAACCTAAAAACGAGAAACTATGAGAAATTAAAAAATAAAGAAACAAGATTCCTATCAAAACCCAAGAAAACAATAAGCCGGGTGTACTCTGAACAAGAAAGGGCAAGAAGATCTGAAACCCTTAGAAATTACTGGCAAAAAAGAAAAGCTGAAAAAAAAAAATCAGCAAGAAAAGAAAGAACTTGCCAAAAAAAAAGAACTAAAGTGATCCTTATGGTCTTAAAAGTAATAAAAAAAACCAAAAAAAAAAACAATATTTTCTTGTTTATTTAATTCAATGATTCTAACTAAAGCGCGCGCATATACCGTATTTCATTCGCGCGGGTGTAATGGTATTAACGGCCACTTTAAATACTTTTTTAACAATTTATATATTATTCATTTACTTAATTCTTCCGCCTACCTGTGACGTCACAACATAGAAAACGACGATAACAGCATTTTTTGAGGTGTGGGTGCGATTTTGCAGAAACTTTTTTTTGTAAATATTGTTATTTTTTAATTATTAACAAATGTACCTAAGAAAAATATGATCTTAATTAGGTGAAATCTCGAGTTACTGAGGATAACCTTGTTCTACAACCTCACCCTCTTGAACTTTTAAGTTGAAAATTTAATGGCATCAATGCCACATACATAGAAGTAATCTGACCAAGTTTGTTCAAAATCGGTTTAGTAGGTCTGGAGATATAAGGTGATTTAGAGGTTAAAATCTAACGAACATTAACATTCGGAAAATTTCCACTCCGTTTTTTTGGTTTTTTTGGTTCCTTAGATGTTAAAACGTCAAGATCCGATGAAAACCGCATATGCCCAAATTGGACCGATTACAATACTTTTCCTTCTAGAGTGCAATCTAAATAGTAAAGTAAAAATTAAAACGCTAACTTACTAAATACGACTATGATAAAAATTATCTACGCATTATTACTACTAAATTATATCGTAAGAAAAGTTCCTTCTTATCAGTCCAATAGAATTTTATTCGCATATAAAATTTACAAACCTTTGAAAAACTAACAATAATTAGTTTAAAAAAAAAAAAATTATGATTAAATAGAATCTTTTCCACGGAACATTAAATAATATACGTTACATAAATATGTCGTATTACTTTAAAAGAAATACAGTACATTTATGATTTTTTCTGTTTTCTTTATAATCGTTTTGGAGTTACAAAACTAATTCAGAAGGTATTTAAATATTAATAAATGATTCTACTTTCTAATATATTTTATAAAAGATTCCTAAATCCATAAAACATTTAAATAAATTAAGTTAATAAAATTTTCATTCAAATGAAAAATTTATCATAAAAAAAAATTGAAGATATTTTTTAGCGACTATTTTCATTATGCATATAACAAGCGATCCATATGAGATCTGTAATTTCTACTGGGTTTGTTTTCCTTTTCAGAAAATATCCTTTTATGCATCAATTACGTAGTTATTACTCATCACGTAACTGGTTTGCGTTTGTTATTTACCCCTACTCTTACAGTAATATTACTTAAATTTTTATATGGTAATTTGTAAAGTGTGTATTCAGGATCAGTCAGTCAGTGAAATAAGGAGTAAGAATTTCTAGTTCATTAGAAGGAACTATATCGTTATTAATCTTTGCTAAACATGCAAGAATAATTGCAGTCGAATTAAAGAAGAGAGAAATAAACAATATTTTTGAAATTTATTGTTCTTTAAAACAATTCTAAACCCATATAGATTGTTTATTTTGTTTCCAAGTGCACAATTTTTTTTCATATATCTGTAATTCCTGAAATAATCGTCTCATTTATCTATATGAGGCTTTTTTGGGATACAATTGACCACACATCTTATGAATCAGTCTGTACAAGACTACACCTCGGTTACATGTCGTCCTCATTTCATTGAGCCATGAGAGGGGATTCCTTATTATTTATTAATTGAACAGATTGCAACGTACGCATTAGGAAAAAAAATATAAATAATTTTTTTTTATATAGACCTATTTATTTATATCCAGCCTAAACGTAAGCTATTCTTTATTTTTTGTAACGAATTTCAAACACAGAAAAAAAGAGGCTTGCAATTCATCTTATATTGTTGTTTCTGTTATTTTTTTATGTACCTTCAAGTTTTACTTACAATGAAATGCCTCGATATGGATAAGCTTTTTATATTTATATTGTAGATGAAGTTGCTTTAATATTCCCTTTCTCTCTACTTCTGTTATCACTTTCTTTTTTACTTCTTTTTTTGGTCTATTTTCCCTTTTCTAAGTATTTTATCAGTCTGCTATTTCTATGATTGTTGTTATTTTTGTTGTGTTCTATTGTACTATGATAGTACAGCTCTTCAAAACTACGTTGGGTTCGTACTACGTTCTACCCTCAGAAATTGAATATAGTACTTTTATGTTATTCTAGATCAATGGACATTTCTTTTTAATATGAATATATATGATACAATTTACTTAAGGCTCAAAAAAAAAATTAACTAAAAATTTTGAAAAAGAAATTTGTCATTCATTAAGTTTTAAATTTTGGTTTGTTGTATTTTTAAATTTTTGGATTGTAATTTAAATTTTTGGATCAAAATGTTAAAATCGTTTTGAGATATAATGTATTTTTCCATAATATTTCAAGAAAATTATTTCAAAAAAATTCAGGTAAACATATAATATACGCCGGCCTCCGTGGGGCGAGTGGTAGCTTCTCGGCCTTTCATCCGGAGATCCCGGGTTCGAATCCCGGTCAGGTATGGCATTTTTCACACTACAAAACATTCTTCTTATCCTATGAAGCAATACCTAACGGTGGTCCCGGAGGTAAAAAAAGTTAAAAAAATATATATTCCGTAACATTATACAACCTTATCGTAAGCTCAAA
The DNA here is from genome assembly GCF_047948215.1 of Lycorma delicatula. Classification (NCBI taxonomy): domain Eukaryota; kingdom Metazoa; phylum Arthropoda; class Insecta; order Hemiptera; family Fulgoridae; genus Lycorma; species Lycorma delicatula. The sequence continues at coordinate 74,574,114 of NC_134462.1, read as the reverse complement.
ACTAGTTGCTTCATTTTGTCTCTCTCTCACCACTCTTTTCTGATTTTTATTCAAAAACTAATTTTATACCTCGTTTTCTTGACATTTTTTTTCATAGAGGCCTTTTTAAGCCTTATCAAATTTTAAACTATTTATTTATTTATTTATTCAATGCTCCATCTATTGATACAATAAACAATCAACTCTACCTACTGTCTTCCAGCAAATTTTTCAGTGTGTTCTCTTCAAGATGAACCCAGACGCGGTGATATACACTGATGGATCGAAACAAAACGATACCGTTGGTTGTGCTTTTGTTGTCAATGAATGAACTTATACGTTTGGTCTACCCTGTATTACGAGTGTGTTACCGCTCAACTATACCCTATAAATAAGGCTCTAAATATATTGAACCCTAAATATTGAAACATTCTTATTTGCAGTGACTTGTGTAGTCTCCAGGCGTTAGAAAACTTTTATTCCAGACATCCTATCGTCATTGAAATTTAAAACGCAATCGCTGAGTTCAATAATCGCAACACAGAAGTAAGTTTTTGCTGGGTCCCTAGCCACGTAGGGATTCCAGGTAATGAACAAGCAGATTATGCTGCCAAAGAAGCATGTATTCAGCCTCCTTTCACCACCCGATTTACTACCTCTGATTTTATTAATCGTGTAAAACAATCACTGAGAGCAAGGTGGCAAGGTGACTGGACGACTGCCGTTGATAATAAACTCCGGAAGATTAAAGATTCTGTGTTGCCATGGGACTCCTCATGCAGAAAAACTCGACGTGAAGAAGTAGTCCTCTGGCGATTTTGGATAGGACATACGAGTACCTAATGTCAGGAGGACACGCACCCCTATGCACACGATGCAACTGCTGCATGACTGTGCACCACATACTCATAGACTGCACATGTTATGCGGCGTTGCGTCGTAAATTTAATCTATCCAGATACATCCGTGGTATCTTGTACAATGATAATGAAATTTTGAACCGGATGTTTCTGTTTTTGCGTAGTACTAGGTTATTACAAAAAATGTAATATTGTCATGTATATTTTTTATGCTAGAAGGGTTTTTAATAATTCTTTTTCCTTACTTTCAATTTTGATTTTTTTGTTCTATGTCCTTAATTTTATTGTCCGAGTAGGGAGACTTTTGCATTCACTATCGGAATTAGTTAAATTTTATACAGTTTCCTTTTCTTATTATTTTAGCTTTTATATTTTAAACACTTTGTCTGTGATATTAGTTTTGACTTTTATTTCACCGTTCTAACTTTTGTTTTTAATCTAGATTTAATTGTTTTATTAAATAATTTATATTAGCCTTATTTGTTTTTATTATTTTAGTGTTATTTTACCGTTTTATTAAAAAAAATTCCGGGCGATAATAACGGACAGGCGTTTTTCACCCCCCAAAAAAATCTATTGATACAATTCCATTAAATTTCTGGCCTTCCCGTACAATGTTCCGTTAAACATGTTTCAATAATCAATCAATTCTTTATATACGCTAAAATGTTCCCAATTCATAACACAACCTTCACTTCTACAGATAACACACAAAGGAGAGGCGAGGGTTTTCATCCAGCAAAAATGTCCTGCAAAGCAGTGATGACCTGTAGTTATACTGAAAACTGCCGCAGATTCATTTGAGGATTGTCAGGAATTATACTTTCCATCTGAGTTGCCAGATAATTTCGTTTATATCTTAAATAAATATTATACCAAATTAAAAACATACAAATTTTTACGAAAACAGTAAAAATTATTAAAAAAAAAAGTTAAAGATTAAAAAAGTAATAATACTTCTTATATAAATTTCGATATTTAGACGTCTACACCAAATTAATGGTTTATAAATTTTTATAGGTTTGTTTTTAAATTTTGTGATATCAGTAAAAAATTAAATTTAAATAAGACCTGAGTTGTATGTTTTTTATTATATTCAGTTTTTTTCTTGTCTGCTTTATTTTTATTATATTATTAAAGTTTATTTTATTATCTCATACATTGCTATAGTATTAATGAAAAAAAAACCACCTTTAAAGTGGTTGTATAAATTTAAAAAAAATTAATTGTATATTAACTACACAAAAAAATTTCGAAATGAAAAATTAAATTAATAGGTTTTATTACATATCATTTTACTGGAACATTTTTAATTAACCTGTTTTATTCTTTCACTTATTCTTAATAATTCTTTTTTTAAGTTAGTGACAGAAGGCTAGTCTAAATTACACGTACTATTTAATTATTTCGTATAAAGTAATTGTAATAAAATGAAAACAGTTAGGAAAAAATCAAGTTATATTAACGTTTGTTTGAATGTACTTTAATAAATAAAATAATTATTACTCCGAGTGAGTAAAGATATATTTAATGTCTGTATTACCGATGTAAAATCTGTATTACTTAAATTATTATACCTAATTAATTTTATATTTAAAAAAATAGTATTTCCTGGTAATCTATTAATTACAATTTATATATATATATTTCTGTTTCATAGTAATAAAAGAAATATATAAGTAATGGAATAGAACAATTTTTTTTTGTTTTTACATAAAACTGCAGCAGATGTAAATCATATAATAATTAATTATTTTTGAAACGGAAAATTATATTTATTTTTAAATAATTTACCAGACTAACCAGCCTTAAGCATTTCTCAGAGAAACTTGGCGATCAAGATGGCGAAGCTGTTTTTTAATTACAGCTTTATTATTTTTGTACATCAGCCTGAACATTATTATTCTTTTTCGTTTGAAAATAGGTACAGTTCTTTTCATTAAATAATTGTTTTTCAGAACTGTACGGCGTGAATAGCGATTACAGAGCGACAGTAACTTCTATGGTTATACGCCTACTAAATAAAGAAAAATAAAGGTTGACTGATTTGATCTTTTCCTTATTATAAATATGAATGAAATTTATATAATAAATATTTTCAAATTGTACATTTTTTCATACGCGAGTGTGTATGTGTGCGCGCGCATGGCGCATGTACTGTTATTATAATATGTAGTAATTCTAATAAATTAAACAGCTTATAAAGAATGTGCAGATGTACAGCAGTGGATTGTATCGAATTTTAAAGTGTGCGTAGATGCAGGTTAATAGTGCATATAGATTGCCTCCTAGGCCATTAACTGGATGTGACGACTGGTCTGAAATATTGCTCATTAGGTGTGCGCTTGGCAGAGAGAACGTTTTAGCAACAAACACCTCTCTCTAATCCAAATTTCATTTTAAAAGAAATGAATCATTTTGGTAATCCATGACTAACATAAAATACAGTACAAACACATTTATTAGCTACTACTCTTTTATATTTCATACGCTTACAAATATTCGCAAGAACATGCCCTGTTTACAAAACATATCCGTCCCATTCCATGTTTATTTATTTATCATTGAAATGTTTAATTTATCAAGGAAAGTAAAAACAAATAAACAGAAAAACTTAAAACAAAATAAGCGTTAGATAAATTTTGTAGTTATTTACATTTCGGTTTATCCTAACTTAAATCCCAAGTCATCGGTCACTTTAAAAGTTTAATGCACTTTTAGTTTTTTATTTTTACTTTAAAAAAAGGATGTTCTTTCTCAGCTCGATCCGCACGTAATTTTTCAGCCTTACCAAACTCATCAATACTTTTGTAGTTCATTAGTAAGATTTCTTTTAATTCTACGGACGAAATAAAATTCTTTCTTTTCCGTCATCAATGCTTAGTTATAAATTATTACTGCATAATGAATATGATATTTAAAGTAGTTTTGCACAATAAAAATAAATTAGCTGTAAAACATAACAATAAAAAATAATATATATAAAGAGAACAATCTACTCACGTTTATATTGCAAACGACGGGAAAAGTAAGTTTTATATATATACATATAAAATATATTAATTGCATGAATTAGTAAAATTAGAAACCAGATAATAATTAAAAATTAAAGTATATGTGATTAAAAATTTGGAACTATATATGTTGATAAATAAATCAACAGATATGAAAATAAACATGTTCTGGTAATTAAGAATGTACTTATTTTTATATATGGGAATACGACCAGAAGTGACAAACCATTCAAAGTTTTAAGTAAATAAATTTGACGTATTAGAGTATTGCATTTACATCAATTTTCACCGTTGGTTTATTTCCATATTACTTCATTGTAATGGAAATTTAAGATTTGTTAATAATTATTTCATTAAAATGTATTTTAACAATTAATTTAATCATTTCTTTTATTTTAAATTAATTCATTAAAAAATTATTAATTTTAATTAATTTGTTACTTTTATTAATATATTTTCTTATTACTTTTATAATTACTAAATATTATTTTTATTTTTTCCTGCCACTAATTGAAAGAGCATTATGTACTTACGGAGATATTTCTTTCGTTTATTTTTTAAACTAATACTCTGTTCAGTATGTTATACTGAAAATTATGTAAATAATGAAATTAAAAATTAAGAGGCTTCATAATTTTCTCAAATATGTGGTTAAGAGAGGAGAGAAATTTGTGGTAGAATCTTATAAAGAAGAAAACTATTTCTTGGTTGGTAATATTTAAGGCATCCATCTGATGTTAATTAGGTAAAAGAGTGGAGATAAAAACTGTAGAGGAAGTTAAACAAGACGAAAAATTATATAATATAAAACAGATAATTGAGGATAGAATATGTAGGAAACTGGTTGAGGTTAAAGATTAGTATAGAAAGGATTGGAGATAAGCATAATACAATAATTCGATCGACTATGTCTGAAAAAAAGCAGTTTTATTCTATCAGTTCTGCAACATTCTTTAATTTTTAAACTTCAGGCGATAATGGAATATCTGATTGATAACTCATAAAAATTTCAAGTACGTATTTACTAATTCGGATTCGAATCTCGATCAGTCAAGCCATTTTTTTTAACGCACTAAAATATTTTCGTTCTATATTTCTGCTAGGGTTATGTTTATCTGGTACCGTAAACTACAAAAAAAAAAAAATTAATTCTGAAGAATTATTTTGATTCATTGTTCGATTAAAGCAAATTTAAAAAAAAATCTTTATACATCTTTGTACATTAATTTAAATATGATTTTTATGATAGTTAAATAATTGGATTAAAATATTTGTCAATTTTAACCAATAAATTTCAGAATTATTCCTTTTTATACTTCCTTGTACGAAGTAAAGGAAGTATTATGATCACGAAAAAATTCGATTTTCAGCTTTCAACGGAAATATCCGTTTTGAGCAACTCTGAATCCATTTTGACTAGTTTCGACGTGACGTCTGTACGTGCGTACATATGTATTCGCATAACTCAAAAACGATTAGCTGCAGGATGTTGAAATTTTGGATTTAGAACTGTTGTAAAATCTAGTTGTGCACTTCCCCTTTTGATTGCAATCGACTGAACCAAAAGTGTCAAAAAAGCCTAAAATCCCCCCAAAATTGGATTTTTGACTTTTTCTTAACTGCTGAAATAAGCCTTCATTAAAAGCTTTTCAACGATATAATAAGTGGTACGTTTTTTCATTGGTTCCAGAGTTGTAGCAAAATAAAAGTTTAATTAATGAAATATTTGGACATTACAAGGGGAAGGCATACATCGTTTCAAATCCGACTTCATCTCCTTTTTTTTTAACTTTTTTTTGAAATTTAAATTTATTGATTTATTAACCTCTGATTGCGAAAGAATTTTTACAATAAATAATAATGCAATAATAAAAAAAAATTATGAAAAAAATATCAGGCGTTATTAATGAAATAAAATTTTATGTACTTTTCAATTAATAAAAATGTGTATATGTAATTTAATAGGCGTACAAGGAAGTCATGTGGTGTCCACATGACTGATTTTTTAAAAATATTTTTATTTAAAGTCGCATCAACTGATAATTTTTTGTCTGTTTAATTCCTCCACTAAATATAATAAAATTTATTAATAATAAATAATAATAATAGTAAACTAATAAAAATTATCAGCTTGCATTATAGTGAGCAAGCATACTGTCGGGTTAATTGTCTGCAATAACTAGATTGTTTGTCAATGGATTTTTACAAGTGAGGCATCATTTTGTTCAAAATCAAATGCTTAATAAATTTTTGAAAGTAAGAATTTGATGAAATAAATAATTATAAAGATATTGAAGATTAAAAATTAAAATGGTCTCCTTTTTGACATTTTTGAAGGTGACTTTTCAAAAGTTTTTATTTTGTCGAACAAGACACTAAAACAAGACACTAAAGAAATATTTATTTTGTTGAAAATTACATAATTGCTTCTAGAAGGAAAACAAAACAAAAAAAAAAGGACTTGTTATGAACCTTTTTACTCATTTTAGTAACCTCAATCAGTTCCTGATGTTCAGCTAATACGTCCTGGAACACTCTGAATACATATTATCTGTTAAAAGTAATATCGTTTTTTAAATTAAATAATAATTTATTTTAACGAAAATTTTATATATAGATATGTTACATAATTTACATTTGTGTTTGTATGTGTGTATATATGTAAATATAATTAATAGAAGTTATAAATTAATATCGTTGTACCAAATAACTCTTCTATTTCTTGAAATATATTGCACGAATGCCAACTGTTGTATAAGAATTATGGTGGAGTATTTAATGTTCCGTGGAGCTTACATTCTTTGTCTGTTGTGTGTACAGTAAATACAGTCAGGTCTGTCCTGTTGTTAATCGATGTGCTGTTGTTTAAAAAGCGTGGGTGGGAATAAAAAAAAAGTATTTCTGGCTACTAAGTTTTTGGCTGGTATAACTAGTAAGCAAGCAAGACGTAACAGTGTGATATACACAAATAAGAGTACTCGTTCTGCTTTCCAAAAGATTGTCAAATGCGTTCACAACCAAATTAATAGATGCCAGGGTCATTAGAAGGGAATAAAGATGACAGAGAAACAAATTGTATCAACTTGAATAATCTAATTAAATTAAAATAGTCTCTTTCTTTTATACTAGTTCATTATACAATTCAATTGTGCGGGTGTGTGAAAAATTGCTATGAAGAAATTAGGTAAATTGTAGGTAGTATATACGTCTATTCCTATTTTTGATCACCGTTCTTCTGAGGTCTGTTGCAATGTACAGATAACAAATGTTCTATTATTTGTCCCTTAACGTATCTTCTTCAGCCAAATCTGTAATCTTTTAAATTGGTTTAATGATTCTTTTTTTTATACTAAACTATAATACCTACAACAAAATCAAAAGAACTAAATAAAAAACAGTGAAGTTTCATTAGAGTTTTATATCTTTAAAAATGTTATATTGAAAAAAAAATATATATATATATATATATATTAAACTATACAATTATTTTATGATAAAATTTTGAATTAGTTAATAGATTATAAAGTTAATTAGTTATATTAAATAATACTATAAACGTATTCACTTAACAAAATCCTTTACATCTTCTAGCACCAACTGTAATCACAAATTATACTATCCAAAAAAATCACAATGAAATTGTAAGATATCATTTCCTCCGCTCAAAAAACAAAACTATTGTAATATAAATAAAAATGTTTTTAACAAAACGATACTGATATCAAAAGAAGGTAAGCCATTACATTTATAATATCAAAACCTGTTATTAATTTAGAATTTTCTTTAGAAAAAAATACACTTTAAATGTAACGTAATAGACAATAGATATAGAATAACAAACAAATAATAAAAAATGTTTAAGCGTTCCATATAATAAGCAAAATAATAAAAATTTGTTATAAAACTCTTACCAGCTCGATTTCATTTATTAAACTACAAATAATCATAAGAATTGTATTATTTCTGTAAATGTGATAGATATTTCATATAAATGAAATCGAGCCGGTGAGTTTTGTAACAAATTTTTCTTTTTTTTTTACTTATTATATGGAACGCTTAAATTATCTATTGTTTATTACATATATTTAACATGTATTTTTTTTTAAAGAAACTTCTGAATTTATAACAGATTTTGATAATAGAAGTGTCTTACCTTTTTTTTTTAATATCAGTATCATTTTATTAAAAACTGTTTTATTTATATTAGTTGTTTATATATTATGTTTTATTTAAAACTGTTTTTATTTATAGTTTTGTTTTTTGAGCGGAAGATATGATATCTGCGAGACTTACTATACGGTTTACAATTTCATTGTAATTTTTTTTTGATATCACTGCTTTTTGTTAACATAATGCTTTTATTATTTTTTTGTGAATTAATGATTGTTATCTTATGGTTTTATTATTAAAATTTATTGCTTTAGAACAAACAAATTTCACGGCCAATTTCATTTGTTGGTAGTCATATCATTCACTTCATACCATATTTTCCCTTTTTTAATAAAACTAGTATGACCTTTACGAATTGAAAAGTCGTGATGTAGTATTGCACTTATTACGTTTAAGTGCCGGCCTCTGTGGCGCGTGTGGTAGCGTCTCGGTCTTTCATCCGGAAGTCCCGGGTTCGAATCCCGATCAAGCATGGCATTTTTCACACACGCTAAAAATCATTCATCTCGTTCCCTGAAGCAATACCTAACGATGGTACCGCAGATTAAACAAGAAAAAAATTACTTTGTAAGTAATAATAACCAATAATCGTTTTTTATTGTTAAATTCGATTTTACCAATCGAATTTATTTCTTTTTAATAAAACTAATATAATCTGTTGTTAATTAATACTTTTTTTTTTAAAGAAGCGATGGGAATTAAAAAAATTGTTTCATCTTTAGTATTTTTATTTACATAAGAGCATTTACTATTTAAACAAGCTGAAGTAT